>NC_081439.1:130796656-131410228 GCF_949786415.1 Peromyscus eremicus
GGCAGCTATTGCTCTGATCTCTAAAGCTTTTACCTCTGTATTTGGCTCTGTATTTATTATTTAATAAGACTGTTTAGAAATTTGTCTACAAGGTCATAGAAAACTGGATCACTATTTGAACTGCACTCTACAAATTTTGTTATTTGGTGTCCTAATTGTTTTTTAGTTCAAATATTTTCAAACTCTTTTAACTGTGTGGGTTAAAAAAAGACAGTGTTGGTCAGTAGCCCATGTGGTGGTATTTTACTTGTACTGAAATGTGATTTTAATTGTATGTTAATAAATAAAGTTGCCTGGGGGTCAGAGTTATAGAGCCATAGCAAGTGCGTGGCAGTGGTGGCGCACGCCTTTAAGGACCTGGAGGGCGGTACATACAGGCAATGACAAGGCAGTCACGTGTTTAGTTTACAACCAATGAGAAGGCAGAACATCTAGAGTATTTAAAGACGTACACACAGGAAGTAGGCCCCTTTTTTTCGGAGAGCTCTCTTGGCTGAAGCAGGATAGCTGAAGCAGGAAGGGTAAGGCTCTTAGTTCTGACCTCTTGGCATTCTTCTCTGAATCGGCTCTGTGTTTCTTATTTAATAAGACGGTTGGTTACATCTACATTTGGCGCCCAACGTGATAAGAATCCATTAAAACCGCTTAACTTGGCTTGGCGGCAGGTCCGGGTTCACGCCAGGGCGGCCGGCAGGTCTGGTTTCCCGCCAGGGCGGCCGGCTCCCTAGCCCAGGCCCAGGTCGGCTTGGCCTCAGGCCGGACCAACCTTGAGCTACTTGCTTAAAGCCAGTGTTACAAACAACTCAGGCCTGCCCTGCCAAAGCCTGTAAAGCCAACGCACGTGGTTGGAGCTTAAGGTAGCCAGAGCCAAGGCTTGACTAGGCTCAAGCGGGAACACGTGGCTGGATTCAAGCTCTTAGGCAGAACTTGTGGCTACGCTTGCTTGCTCTCTCTCTCTCTCTCTCTCTCTCTCTCTCTCTCTCTCTCTCTCTCCAGCTCCCTTTTTTTTTTTTAAATGTGTGTCGTCCAGGCTGGCCTCGAACTCATGATCCTCCTGCCTCTGCCTCCTTCAGCAAATCCTACCGGTGCACGCCACCACAACCGGCTGAACAGGCAGTGGGCCGATGGCTTCTGATGTGCTATGGAACAGCAGCTGAAACAGTTATTCTTGAAGAGTAACTAAGCTCACGCCTCTCAATAGTAGACTGGCATTTGATAGAGAGATGTGGAAAAGAACGGGATGCTGAGATGAAGCCATATGTACACAGCCAAGAAGAATGGAGAGCTGAACTAAAAAAACCATCAACATTTTCCAGAATTTAAAATCCTGAATCATGACATGACATTAGTGGAATTCAGGTGTTTCTGGTGCATGGACTGCTCTCACCCAATGTGAGGTTGAACTGTTGACCTTGTGTACATCCTACTTCACAAATGAGTCTGTCAGATATGCTAAGCCTATATAGGCTGAAGATGATGCCCCAGCATTGCGGAGAAACCTCAGGTGACTGTCCAGGCAGTTGGCTGTTTCTGTCAACTCACAAATTTTTTGGAAGTTGCTTGCATGCACTTTCTGTTTTTATTTTTGTTAGCTAATATTATTTCCTTCTTGGGTCTCTGAGGGAGTTGAAGATTAGTTAGTTATAGTTGAAGGTTAGTTAGTTGAGGATTAATTAGGATAGAAAGTGAATTAGATACATTTTGGACTTAACAAAATAGGATAATGAAATTATCATCTCTGAATTTGTCAAATACAAATGGACTAGACATTGTTTAGACATTTATTATTTGTATATATTGTATATAGTTATTGTACTTTTGTATATAGTTTTTCTTTTGTTAGTTATAACCTTTTTCTTTTTTTTCTTTTTATTAAAATAGAAAAGGGGAAATGTGGTGGTATTTTACTTGTACTGAAATGTGATTTTAATTGTATGTTAATAAATAAAGTTGCCTGGGGGTCAGAGTTATAGAGCCATAGCAAGTGCGTGGAGGTGGTGGCGCACGCCTTTAAGGACCTGGAGGGCGGTACATACAGGCAATGACAAGGCAGTCACGTGTTTAGTTTACAACCAATGAGAAGGCAGAACATCTAGAGTATTTAAAGATGTACACACAGGAAGTAGGCCCCTTTTTTCGGAGAGCTCTCTTGGCTGAAGCAGGATAGCTGAAGCAGGAAGGGTAAGGCTCTTAGTTCTGACCTCTTGGCATTCTTCTCTGAATCGGCTCTGTGTTTCTTATTTAATAAGACGGTTGGTTACATCTACAAGCCCATGTGGCTTTGAACTCACAGCAATCCTCCTGCTTCAGCCTCCTGCAGGCTGGGATAACAGCCATGAGCCACAATGCCCAATTTCTGTAGTCAGAAATTTTCCTGTGTCCTACCTGCCCCCCTGTGGTTCAAACAAATCTCCCTCGCCCATGGTCTGTAGTCCTGCAGCTCAGACCCAAGTAAACACACAGAGGCTTATATTATTTACAAACTGTATGGCCTAATGGTTCAGGCTTCTTGCTAGCTGTTCTTATATCTTAAATTAACCCATTTCTATTCATCTATGTCTTGCCATGTGTTCTGTGGCTTACCGGTCTGCTAGCATGCTGATTCTTCAGCAGCAGGCTGGCATCTCTTTCTTGTTGCTTGAGAATTTCTCTCCAGCTCCCGCCACCAAGTCCCGCCAGTCCCAGAGCCCACTTATAAAATAAACACACAGACTCTTACATTATTTAAACTGCTTGGCCATTAGCTCAGGCCTGTTATTGTCTAGCTCTTACGCTTATATTTAGCCCATTTCTATTAATCTTTACTTTGCCACGTGGCTTGTGGCTTACCGGTACTTTACATCTTCCTTGTCTTGATGGCGGCTGGCAGTGTCTCTCTCTCAGCCTTCCACTTCCCAGAATTCTTTTCCTTGTCCCGCCTATACTTCCTGCCTAGCCAATGGCCAATCAGTGATTTATTTACTGACCAATCAGCAACACACTTGACATACAGACCATCCCACAGCACTTCCCCTTTGCTTTTCTTAAAAAGGAAGGTTTTAACTTTAACATAGTAAAATTACATATAACAAAACAATTATCAAGCAAGAATTACAGTTACAATATTAAAGAAGAGATCCTATCTATCTTCTATTTGTAAGTTTAAGGTTTTATATCTAACTTATCTTTTATTATAACTAAGGAAAATTGTAAGTATCTAGTCTTTAACCACATCAAAGACCTCAGAAGGATATACTACTACCTGAGAAATGGAGAAGGATATAAGCAACTTTTAGGAGTCTTGTAGGGTAGACAGAGACAGCTGGCAGCCTGGACAGTCATTCAAAGTTCTCTTGTAAAGTTGGGGCATCTGTCTTCAGCCCACAGGCCTAGAGTCTCTTATTCACTTTTCTCTGTGTCCTGTAGAATGTCTGGCAGTTTTCTCTGCAAAGCAGGAACCTGAAGGACCATTTTGTCAAGCAAAGTTCAGTGGTCACCTTTGTATGGGTCCTGCATGTCCAGTTGATCAGGCAGTCCAGGCAAGAACAGTTTCTTGCCCAAATGGCTATTTTTGTCAAGGTGAAGATAAACTCCGTATGGAGTGTCTTCGATGCCCATCCTCCTCTCTGAAGTAAATCGGTGCTGTCAGGAGCAGACATGTCTCACTGTCCAGAAAGTCTAAATTTTTAAAACATTTTAAATGCCATATTCTGTAGGTCTTTGAAGTGTTTGAAGACTACCTATCTATCTGAAATATAACTATGTATACCTAGAAGACTTAACTAACATGGCTACAAATATTATCATAGATGACTAACTATTAATCTATTTTTTAATTATCCATTACAATTTTAAATGAGTTACATAAACATAATACCTCAAACAAGAATAGAAATATATATACAGTATAACAAAATTAAGTTTAAATTTATATCAATAAACTAAAATCTATAGCAATGTAAAACATTTTAAACAAGTTGTTACTCTTTAAAAGTAGGTTCAATAATCTACCCTTTCATCCTATCATATCTAAACTATCCCCCTTTTTGTTTTAGAAAGAGATTGTATTTATAATCAACCTGATTTAAATAAAAATATTGGTTTTTCTCTGTCCCACACCAGAGGGCTCTTCTGATTTGGGACACAAGAATCTCTTAACCATTTTTTTTTTTGAGCAATATGTCTGGGTTTAGAGGGGGAGTGAGCCAATTCCATCTCTAAAGCCAGCTTGGTATATTTGGGAATTTGGGCGTAGCTTCTCTTACTACTTCCTGCTGGAGGGGGGCGCTGTATCTTCTGGAGACAGAAAGAAAATTTTAGGATCATGGAGTAGTCCGTGAGGCTGTATATCTGAGCCAGTTGACTTGAAACCATTCTGGATGTTGAATCATCTGGGCCATGGTGTCATTGGAGACCTTTCAGGGGGTCTTGGCTGGTCAAACCTGATATATCTTAATCTGGAACAAATCCATAGTCTCTGGCTTTCTGTGGAAACAAAAGCAGAGACTCTTTTCCAAAGCAACATATCCTTATATCCAAATTTTGAAGTCAAGGTACCTTTAAAATATACATTTTGGCATAACTCAACAGCTTTTACAATCAAATGTTTTTCTGCAGTTACGAATATCAAAGAGAACATAATCCAGATTCTCTGTGTGGTAGTCATCTTTACGTGGCTTATTTTTTTTATATTAGCTTGAGCCTATTCCTTTTCAACTGCAGCCTTCTAAGCCTGAAATGGCGCAGTGGCTGCTGGCTCCGCCCACTTCAGCTTCCCAATATGGCGGCGGTCCGCTTTCCGCCAGCTCTGGGAGCCATAACTCTCAGAAATAGTGGGTCTACACTTTTACCAAAGTAGCGTGTAGCCCAGAAACCTCTTTTTTTGTTTTGTACTAGCAAAGGCTAAATCCACCACACAGCTTAATGTGCCACTTGCAGGGGCCTCATTCCCGCCATACGGCGGCAGGTTGAGCATGCACGCCAGGAACCCGCCATAGTAGCTCAAACATGCAGGCTGCCGCTAGCTTAAAAGAGACAACTAGGAGCTGTTTTTAGCTCCGTTTTAGAATCTTTTTTCTCCGTTTTTAGGTGGAGACTCTTGCCACCACGTTGGACGCCATTGTTGCTTGAGAATTTCTCTCCAGCTCCCGCCACCAAGTCCCGCCAGTCCCAGAGCCCACTTATAAAATAAACACACAGACTCTTACATTATTTAAACTGCTTGGCCATTAGCTCAGGCCTGTTATTGTCTAGCTCTTACGCTTATATTTAGCCCATTTCTATTAATCTTTACTTTGCCACGTGGCTTGTGGCTTACCGGTACTTTACATCTTCCTTGTCTTGATGGCGGCTGGCAGTGTCTCTCTCTCAGCCTTCCACTTCCCAGAATTCTTTTCCTTGTCCCGCCTATACTTCCTGCCTAGCCAATGGCCAATCAGTGATTTATTTACTGACCAATCAGCAACACACTTGACATACAGACCATCCCACAGCACTTTCTTTCTGCCTTTCTTTCCATATATCTGCCTAGATTTCCTGCCTGCCTCAAAACTGCCTTGCTATAGGTCAATGCAGTTTTATTTAGCAACCAATCAGAGCAACATATGTTCACAGTATACAGAAAGATGTCCCCCAGCAAATTTCCTGTGTTATTTTGAATGCACTTTCTTTTCAAGCATGTAGGAATTTTTGTAGTTGGTAGTTTGTTGCTATTTCTAGCTAAATTCCACTGATTTGACTTAAGACCCACTCCACAAGATGGAACCCATCCCCAACACTGCTTGAATGACCAAGAACATAAGACTAGATAGCCCAGGGAACTAGGGTAAAACAAAATAACATTTCACTCTACTCACAGATTAATGCCTTACTCTGCCATCATAAGAGAAGCTTCCTCGTGTAGCAGACTGAAACAAATACAGAGGCTTATAGCCAGACATCATTATGCAGAGAGTAAGACCTTGGAACACTCAGCCCTAAATGGGATACCTCCCATCAAAACTACCCCTTCAGGGCTCTGGGAACCTTGAGGAAGAGAAGGCAGAGAGAGTGTAAGAACCAGAAGGGATGGGACACCTGTAGCACAAATTCTAATTGGTCTTAATAATAAAAACTCAGAGTCAGATATTGGGGTAAATGCTGAAAGATCAGAAAAGTAAAGGAGCCATCCACTAGAGAGACTTTTTACCTCTACAGAATCCTCAGACTGAAAATGGCCAAGTTCCTGTCTTCACCCCACCTTATTACTTCCTCTCTCTGCCTAGTCATATCACTTCCTGTTTCTTCCTCCCAAGTGCTGGGATCAAAGGTGTGTGCCATCACTGCCTGGCCTCGATGGTTATCTAGTAGCGAGCTCTGCACTCTGATCTCCAGGCAAGCTTTATCTGTTAAAGCACAAACAAAATATCACCACAGACATCAAGAAAAATATAGCAAGATCAAAGCACAATTGAACTCACAGAGACTGAAGCAGCATGCACAGGGCCTGCACTGGTCTGTACCAGATAGGGTGCTAGAGCTGAAAGGAGAAGTGGACAAATGCCTTCATCTAACCGAGAAGCTATCTCCAATTGATAACCATTTGCAAATGAAAAAATTAGTTTCCTGTAAGTGTTGTACCCAGATCATGACCCTCAGAGAGACCACCAAAGATGAGTGTACCAGAATGCAAAAGCAAGGCTTTATTGAGGAGCAACACAAGCCTAGGCAAGGACCTTGTCAAGCACACCCAATGCAGTGGAGGCTGGAGGAGGTGCTCGCCCTCTGCAAGTTCAGTTTTTAAAGGCAAAAACCACAAACTTACATCAGTTAGGGGTGCTGGTACAGGTACAATTCTGATTGGTTCACTTCTAGGGACGTTCCAGAAATCCTATCTTTATCTTACTGCTAGGTGGGTGGTGGTTTGTCAGCATTTCTTTTTGGCTGCCTGTGGGTTGGAACACTCTGTGGTTAAACAATCACCATGGAGACCAGGATTGGGACATTCCATGGTCACACAGTCATGATCACATGATTGACTTGTTATTTGGTACTTTGTACTTCCAGATTCCTGGAACTTGGGTCAACTGTGAAAACTCAAAACCTAAACCTAGAATAGAGATTCTTACAAACTGGAGGCCTTATTTTTAAAATGGAGGAGCTTTGGTCTCACACTAAGAGGTTTTACTGGGAAAACAAACTACTCTTAAGGGTAGGCTGCTTGCCCAGCCCTGGATGGCCAACAGTAAATGAACTCAGGGAGGTTCCTTGTCTCACAACATCGTGTCAGGGCTTTTCTTTTTTATTTTTAATTCTATCTTATTTTTTAATTTTCATTTTCTTCTCTCTTTTTATTCTACAGGTATTTTGCATATATATTATGGCTTCCAGTTTAGTATTTTGTGGGGGATTCCGGAGTGTGTGAATGAGAGGGCCTCTGTTTTTGTGCATTTTCTTGGGCTGTTTACTTCTGTTTGTTGGCTTTTTTTTCAATTCTGATGTGCTAGTTTTTGTTTTTCTATTGTTATATCTCATTTTATGTTATGCTATTACTATCCCTTATTTGAGAATTATTTCTCAAATATTAGTCTGTTTTCTTCTTTAAATTTTTTTATTAAGAAATTTTTCAGCTTGTCAGTGGTGGTGCACACCTTTAATCCCAGCACTCGGGAGGCAGAGGCAGGAGGATCTCTATGAGTTCAAGGCCAACCTAGTCTACAAAGTGAATTCCAGGGAAAAGGCACAAAGCTACACAGAGAAACCTTGTCTCAAAAAACAAAAAAAAAATTTTCATTCATTTTACATACCAATCAGAGATCCCCTTATTCCCTCTCCTGCCCCTCCAGCCTTAACCACCTACTCACTCCCATTCCCTCCTACAAGAAGGTAAGGCCTCCCATTGGGAATCAGCAGAGCCTGGTATATTCAGTAGGGGAAGGTCCAAGCCCCTCCCCCTGCATCAAGGCTGTTCGGGGTGTCCCACCATAGGTAGTGGGTTCCAAAAAGCCAGCTCATACACCAGGGATGGATCCTGATCCTACTGCCAGGGGCCCCTTAAGCAGATCAATCCATAAAACTGTAACACTAATTGCTAAATGGTCTTATTAATAAAAAAAAATAGCCAGACACTGGGGTGAAAGCTGAAAGATCAGAGGAATAGAACAGCCAGCCACAAGTTCTATTGATAGGAATTCCTCAGCCCAAGAGAGAGTTACTTCCTGTATACTGCTGCCTTACATACCTTTCTGTGCCCTGCCATCTTACTTCCTCTCTCTGGCCAGTTACATCTGTAGATGTAACCAACCATCTTATTAAATAAGAAACACAGAGCCAATTCAGAGAAGAAAGCCAAGAGGTCAGAACTAAGGGCTTTACCCTTCCTGCTTCAGCCAAGAGAGCTCTCCAAAAGGGGGCTACTTCCTGTGTGTTTGTCTTTATAGCCTTTCTGTTCTGCCTTCTCATTGGTTGTAAACCCAAACACATGACTGCCTCTGTAGAGACTTCCAGGTCTTCTATGGTTGGTATTGAGATTAAAGGCATGTGTCTCCAATGCTGGCTGTATCCTTGAACACACAGAGATCTACCTAGCTCTGTCTACCAAGTGCTGGGATTAAAGGCATGTACCACCACCACCACGCTCTTGCTATGGCTCTAATAGCTCTGACCCCTGGGTAACTTTATTTATTAACATACAATTAAAATCACATTTCAATACAAGTAAAATACCACCATATTTCCCCTTCTCTATTTTAATAAAAAGGAAAAAAAAAGAAAAAGGTTATAACTAACAGAAGAAAAACTATATACAAAAGTACAATAACTATATACAATCTATACAAGTAATAAATACCTAAACAATGTCTAGTCCATTTATATTTGACAAATTCAGAGAAAATAATTTCATTATCTATCTTATTTTGTTAAGTCCAAAATGTATCTAATTCACTTTCTATCCTAATTAATCTTCAACTATAACTAGCTAACCTTCAACTATAACTAACTAACCTTCAACTATAACTAACTAATCTTCAACTCCCTCAGAGACCCAAGAAAGAAATAATATTAGCTAACAAAAATAAAAAACAGGAAGTGCATGAAAGCAACTTCCAAAAAATTTGTGAGTTGAAAGAAACAGCCAGCTGCCTGGATAGTCACCTGAGGTTTTATGCAGTGCTGGGGCATCATCTTCAGCCTATAGGCTTAGCACATCTGACAGACTCATTTGTGAAGTAGGATGTATACAAGGTCAACAGTTCAACCTCACATTGGGTGAGAGCAGTCCATGTACCAGAAACACCTGAATTCTACTAGTGTCATATCATGATTCAGGATTTTAAATTCTGGAAATTGTTGATGGTTTTTTAATTCAGCTGTCCATTCTTCTTGGCTGTGTATATTTGACTTCATCTCAGCATCCCTTTCTTCTCCACATCCCTCTATCAAATGCCAGTCTACTATTGAGAGGCGTGAGCTTAGTTACTCTTCAAGAATAACTGTTTCAGCTGCTGTTCCATAGCACATCAGAAGCCATCGGCCCACTGCCTGTTCAGGTGCCTTCGAAGAAAAGGGCACTGTACATTTTCCGAATTGCAAAGGCCACTTCAGGGATGGTGCCATGTTGTCCTGCCCTCAGAAGATGCCTTTTGATAAAGCCATAACCACACTTGTTTTGGCAAGAATCAGTAGTCCTTTGTTTCATGTCCTGTCTGTCTTGTTTGTCAGCAGTTGATTCGAGGATACTTTGTTGTCCAGTGGCTAACTTTTGCCACAATGAAAGTTAACTCCATATGCAGTTTCTTCAATGCCCATATTTTCTCTGAAGTAGATTGGTACTGCCAGGAGCCGACATGTCTCAAAAAAGAAAAATTTTCTAAGTTATTAAAACATTTTAAGTGCCATATTCTGTAGATCTCTGAAGGGTTTGAAGATGACCTGTCTAAAATATATCTGCTCAATTTTTAAAACATATCTAATGTGACTACAAGTTCTGTAATGTCTAGCTACTAACTTTCATTTCTTTATAACCTAATAATTGGTAATAATAACATTCAAGGATCAGAAAATTGCATTGTTAAATGAACGGTATAAGTACAATTAGAAATATACACATAGCATTTTCTAACAATATCAATTTCAATATATATAATTTGTATACAATATAAAACAATCCAATGTAAAGTATTTAAAACTACTAATTGTTTTTTTCTTCTTTTCTTTTCTTTCTTTATCTTTTTTTAAAAACAAGAACCTTAAATCTAATCTCCTTTGCTTAGCCTTTTTCCTAACCCTTGACAACAACTTGTAACCAAACCCCTAAACAATGAAAATTATCCCAGACCCAAAACCCATTAAAAAGACCAAAAACCCACCTGCCCCACACCACCTCTTTGGGAATGTGGGAGTCGTATTCTTGAAATTACTTCATGCTGGGTATGGGCAAAGGTATCTTTATTCTGAAAGAAAAATTTTAGGTTAATTGTCAAATTCTAGGAAAGGTAACTATATCCTTCATTATCCACTCTGTGTATAATGCCAAAGTTCAGGGTTTATCTAAAGTCCTTATTCAAGTAGTCTTTGAGACTGGATCATCTCAGCTAGTCATCTCAAAATTGCTCTGAGCACCTTGTAGTTCAAAGCTGATCTGTAGATGATGTTTGTCAGCTTAGTGATATTATTATTGTTCACGTGGAATTGTTGTTGTTGTGGGGCCCCATCTTCTTCCTGGAGACTTCAGTTGATGTTAGGCCTGGCCGTGATTTCCTGCAGAAAACTGATAAAAGACTCATATATGCAGCTAATTGAAGCCATTTTCCTAGAATTAGTTAGTACTCTATATGACCATTCATATCTTAACAAAGTTTAAAATGTATATATAACTATATATCTATATATATTAATCTTGTAAATTTTGATATAAAATTCATAATTTAAGAAAAGTTTAAAGAATTAGAATAGAACAAATGAGTTGAGATTAGTAATAGAATAGTCCCTTAATTAATTTGGCTTTTCTCCTGTCCCATAGCAGAAGATGGCTCTTTTATTCTGGCATGATACAGGGAGTTTGCATTTTTTTTAACAACATGCTTGAGTTTAAAGAAGGAGAGAGCCATTCTCCAACTCCAAAGTCAGCTTTAAATTTTAATTGAACTGGGACTGTTAGAAGACCAATAGTGTTAAATTTCTTTAGAGAATAGCAGAAACAAACATTTAGGAAGACTTATAAAAAATTTTTTTAGATGATATGCCCATATGCCATTTCACTGTTTCCTGGGATAGATGATTTTTTCCTTTTCTTCAGTTGTCTCATTTGTCCAGTGTTCTTCAGATTCCTTAACCTTCATTCTCCTAAATGACAAAAACAAAAACCTTTCCCCAAGACTAATTTTGGGGATGTTCCTTTTTGGCAAGTTATTATCTGATTAAATGAAAAGACATGTGTTACTGGTATAAGTTAGTTTAAATTGGATGTTCATGCTCGTTGAACTATCACCTCCTCTAATTAAGAGGTTTCTCTTGTTCAAATCAAACCTTTATCAATTTTGATGGTACCCACAGCTTATCTTCTCCTGTAGAAACAAAAGCAAAACCTCGTCCCCAACGTAACACATACCCTGGTTTCCATTCTGAGGTCAGCACATCCTTAAAGCATATAGGTGATTTAATTCTGTAGTTTTTTCTATTATCCAATATCTCTCTGCAGCTGTTGTTCCTTTCTCATTGGCATTAAGAAAATTCAAAGTTAATAGAGCATTCTGCAGTCTATCTCTGGGGGGTTTTGTTACCCCTTTCTGTTTATTTAGCATATCCTTTAGAGTTCTGTTTGATCTTTCTATAACTGCTTGACCTGTAGGATTATGTGGTATGCCTGTAATATGCTTTATATTGTAATAAGCAAAAAACTGTTTCATTTTAACAGAGACATATGATGGAGCTTGCCAGTTTTGACTTGTGTAGGTATACCCATGATGGCCATAACTTCTAACAAATGAGTGATTACAGAATCAGCTTTTTCAGAGCTCAAAGCAGTTGCCCATTGAAATCCTGAATAAGTATCGATAGAGTGGTGTATATATTTCAATTTTCCAAATTGTGCAAAGTGAAACACGTCCATCTGCTAGATTTCATTCCTTTGAGTACCTTTTGGGTTACATCCTGCTGGTAATGGTGTTTGATTGTAGAAGGAACAAGTAGGACATTTCTTTACTATTTCTTTGGCTTGTTGCCAGGTTATGGAAAAATCGTTTTTAAACCTTTACTATTGACATGATTTTTTTTATGAAATTCTGAAGCCTCCAGCACATTTCCTATCAATAATTTATCAATCTCATCATTGCCTTGTGCTAGAGGGCCTGGCAGACCAGTATGGGATCGAATGTGAGTTATATATAAAGGATGATTCCTTTTCCTGATTGTATCTTGTAATTGAATAAATAGTGAAGTTAATTCTGAAGCATCAGGGAAGCATTCTGCAGTCTCAATATGTAATACTATACTTTCAGCATACTGAGAGTCAGTTACTATGTTGAGAGGTTCTGAAAAATCCATTAATACCAACAGAATAGCCTAGAATTCTGATTTTTGAACTGAATTATAAGGACTTTGAACCACTTTACTTAAATTTTCTGATTTGTAACCTGCCTTTCCTTGTTTGTTGGCATCTGTATAAAATGTACGAACTCCTGATATGGGTTTTTCCCGTACAATTCGAGGCAAGATCCAATCAGCTCTCTTTATAAGATCAATTCTATCGCTTTTGGGATATTTGCTGTTAATTTCTCCCAAAAAAATTACTGCAAGCTCTTTGCCAAGGTTCACTTTCTGTCCATAATTTTTCAATGTCCTCTTTAGTTAACAGTATGACAATTTCTGCTGGGTCTATTCCTGCTAATTGACAAAGTCTCAATTTTCCTTTCCAAATCAAGTCAGAGATTTTTTTCCACATAAGTTTTTAATTTTTTATTTGGTTTATTTGGTAAAAGTATCCATTCCAATATAATATCTTCCCTCTGCATTAATATTCCTGTTGGAGAATGCCTAGAAGGTAAAATAACCAAAATGCCATCCAGCTTTGGATCAATACAATCCACGTGTCCTTCATGTACTTTCTTTTCTACCAAGGCCAATTCTTTCTCAGCTTCAGGTGATAATTCTCTTGGACTATTTAAGTTCTTGTCACCTTCTAAGGTTTTGAACAAATTATGCAGTTCATCATTTTTTTTACCCCAACAATAGTTCATAGATGAGAAATATCTCCAAATAATCTTTGAAAGTCATTAAGAGTCTGTAGTATGTCTCTCCTAATTTGCACCTTTTGGGGTCAAATTTTTGTAGCTCTATTTTATATCCTAAATAATTAATAGAATCTCCCCTTTGTATCTTTTCAGGAGCAATTTGTAATCCCCAGCAAGGCAAAATTTTCTTTACTTCTTCAAACACTCTTTCTAAAGTATCTGAATTTGAGTCAGCTAGTAAAATATCACCCATATAATGATAAATTATAGATTTAGGAAATTTTTTACGTATCACTTCCAATGGCTATTGTACAAAATATTGGCACAGAGTTGGGCTATTCAACATTCCCTGTGGGAGGATCCTCCATTGAAATCTTTTAACCGGTTGAGAATTAGTATAAGTAGGCACTGTGAAAGCAAATCTTTCTCTGTCTTTTTCTTGTAAGGGTATTGAAAAGAAACAGTCTTTTAAATCAATAACTATGAGAGGTCATCCTTTTGGTAACAGAGTAGGCAAAGGAATTCCAGATTGTAGAGAGCCCATTGGCTGAATTACTTTGTTAATTGCTCTAAGGTCTGTTACCATTCTCCATTTACCAGATTTCTTTTTAATAACAAATACAGGAGAATTCCAAGGGCTGGTTGATTCTTCAATATGCTGAGCATTTAACTGTTCTTCTACCAGCTCTTCTAAATCCTGGAGTTTCTCTGTTGTTAAAGGCCATTGCTGGACCCATACAGGCTTGTCTGTTAACCATTTTAAAGGTAGAGCTGTTGGTGTCTTTGGAATATCATCAGTTGTTGTGCCCTGTTCTTGTATAATATGGATGGCTGGTGACCACTCAGAATAATGCCTTCTAATATTTCTCTCAGAAACATGTCCTAGTTTATGATTTGTTTCTGAGATTGGAGAGATGTTAATCTGAGTATTCCATTGTTGTAACAAGTCTCAACCCCACAGGTTCATAGCTATGTTAGCTACATATGGTTTCAATTTTCCTCTCTATCCTTCTGGACCTATACATTCGAGCCATCTTGCACTCTGTTTCACCTGAGATAATGTCCCAATTCCTAACAGTTGAACGTTTACCTGCTGAAGAGGCCAAGTTGGATACCAAAATTGTGGTGCAATTATGGTAACGTCTGCACCTATGTCTACCAGACCAGACAACAAAACACGATTTATTTTTATCGATAATTTAGGTCTTTGTTCATTAATAGAAGTTTGCCAAAAAATTTTCTTTATGTTTTCTCCTGAATTTTCTATTCTCTCTGTTTCATCATCCTGACCAGCATGATTTATTCCAATAGGCATTTGGTTATTTAATTGCTCTGAGTAGGGGTTTCCTCTATGACTGCAGGAAAGGTTTGAACTGGATTTGCTATTGGGGCCTGCATGAGGCCCCTCTGGGAGTTTCCCAAAGACTGAGGCAAAGAATTACCCTGTCTGTCCCTTGTTGATCTACATTCGTTGGTCCAGTGTTTTCCCTTACCATACCTTCTGCATACACTGGAAGGAAGGGACATTCTGTTGCCATTGTTCCTTGAAGAAACATTGTTTCTAGGAATGACCTGTTTACCGTCCCTTTTCAAATGTCCTTTCCACATCCAAAATATCTAGCATTCCTCAAACCTTTTGAAATTGCTTCTCCTACCCACCTATCATCATGCTCATGAGCTTCAACATTAACCGTATCTCTAATCCAATCTTCCAAAGGTGCAGATCTTGCCTTTAACAGCCTGATTATTGTTTTGCATGCTGCATTCGCATTCTAAAAGGCCAAAGATTCAATTATTATCTGACTAGCTTCTGAATCCGGGACCATTCTCTTTACTGCTGAAGCCAGTCTTTGTAAAAAATCTGTGAAAGATTCTTTTGGGCCTTGTATAACCTTTGTAAATGACTCACTTTTTTTCCTGGTTCCTCAACTCTGTCCCATGCATTCAAGGCTGCCATTTGACATAAAATTAGGGTTTGGACATCATATAAACATTGTATTTGTGCTGAAGCATATTGACCTTCTCCAATAAGCTGATCCTGGCAGACTTGTATTCCTTTATCCCTCCATTGTTTTTCTATGTTTTTAGCTTCATCCTTGAACCAAGTTAGCCACTGAAGCCTTTGACTGGGTTCCAGAACAGCTTGTGCCAGCTCCCGCCAGTCCTGTGGTACAATCCTATTATATGTTGACCAAGAGTTTAACATTTGCTTTACATATGGGAAATGCATGCCATAAGATACTATTGCCTCCTTAAACCTTCGTAAATCTAACATTTCAATTGGAGCCCAAATATTTTGTGTAGTCATTTGATTAAGCAACTGCTCTGTGGTTACTGGACAAATTAAGGGTGACTGTGAAAACAGGCTTTCTTTCTGTAACCTTATGTTCCAATCTTGAAGCAACTTCACTGTTAATTTCTTCTGTCTGAATTTTTACAGGTTTAACAAGTTTTTCTAAAGCTGTCATCCTGGCACTTAAATTGACTATCTTTTTAAATAGTAAAATGAGGATAAGCATAGTAATAAACTGCATAATTCGATCAACATTAATCTTCTCATATAGTTGTTCCATTGTCAGACTGCCTAAAATTGCAAACAGAGCCCAATTTTCTTCCAATGTATACAGAAAACCCATTTTTTTTAATGTGGAAAAAATTTCTCTTTTAAATATTTTCCTTTAAAATATCTGATATGTTAAGTGACTTACCAAGTCCACATAGAACAGTACAAATCTGAGGTAATTTCAAAACAGCCACCTAGTGTCCGAGGTGTGAATCCAGAGAGAGAGAGAGAGAGAGAGAGAGAGAGAGAGAGAGAGAGAGCAATGCAATAAAGCGTAGCCGGCTAAAGATTAAATCCAGCCACATGTTCCCTCTTGAGCAGAGCCAAGCCTTGGCTCTGGCTTCCTTAAGCTCCAACCATGTGCGTTGGCTTTACAGGCAGGGGCCCTGTTCGGCTGGGCAGACCTGAGTTGTTTGTAGCACTGGCTTTAAGCAAGTAACTCAAGGTTAGTCTGGCCTGAGGCCAAGCCGACCTAGACCTGGTCTCGGGAGCCGGCCGCCCTGGTGGGAAACCAGACCTGCCGCCAAGCCAAGTTAAGCGGTTTTTAATGGATTCTTGTTATGTTGGGCGCCAAATGTAGATGTAACCAACCATCTCATTAAATAAGAAACACAGAGCCAATTCAGAGAAGAAAGCCAAGAGGTCAGAGCTAAGAGCCTCACCCTTCCTGCTTCAGCGATCCTCTTCAGTCAAGAGAGCTCTCAGAAAAGAGGGGCCTACTTCCTGTGTGTATGTCTTTATATAGTCTAGCTGTTCTGCCTTCTCATTGGTTGTAAACCCAAACACATGACTGCCTCTGTAGAGACTTCCAGGTCTTCTGTGGTTGGTATTGAGATTAAAGGCATGTGTCTCCAATGTTGGCTCTATCCTTCAACACACAGAGATCTACCTAGCTCTGTCTACCAAGTGCTGGGATTAAAGGCATGCGCCACCACTGCCACGCTCTTGCTATGGCTCTAATAGCTCTGACCCCCGGGCAACTTTATTTATTAACATACAATTAAAATCACATTTCAGTACAGGTAAAATACCACCATATACATCACTTCCTCTTTCTGCCCAGATCTATTATTTCCTCTCTGTCTGAAATTACCTCCAGACCTCTATGGTTAACTAGTGCTGGGATTAAAGGCATGTGCCACCAAGCCTGGCTCTGTTCCCAGTGTGGCCTTGAACTCACAGAGATCCGGAATGAATCTCTGCCTCCCAAATGCTAGGATTAAAGGCATGTGCTACCACTACCTGACCTCTATATTTAATATAGTGGCTGGCTTTTTCCCCTGATCCTCAGGCAAGCTTATTTGTTAGATCACAGATAAAATGTCACCACTCAAAAATGTCTTGCTTATGCAGAGGGCTTAGTCCAGTCCCGTGGAGGACCCACAGGTGTTGGTCTAAATTTCATGAGTTCCCACTAGTTTGGTTTGATTGTCTCTGTAGGTTTCCCCATCATGATCTTTTTTTTAACAGTTTTATTTTATTAACGTGGTGGTTCTTTTGTTTAATCTTTTTTAATCTTATTATTTTATTATTTTAAGAGGTTATCTATTCATTTTACATACCAACCACAGATTCCCCTGTCCTCCCTCCTCCCACCCCCCAGTTTTCCCCCCAACCTACTCCCCATTTCCACCTCCTCCAAGGCAAGGTCCCCCATGGGGAGTAGGCAGAGCCTGGTACATTCAGTTGAGGCAGGTCCTAAGCCCCTCCCCCCTGCACCAAGTCTGTGCAAAGTGTCTCACCATAGGCACTAGGCTCCAAAGCGCCAGCTCATGCACTAGGAACGGGTCCCAGTCCCACTGCCTGGGGCCTCCTAAACAGTTCAAGCTAAACAACTGACTCGCTTATCCAGAGGGCCTAGTCCAGTACATGGGGGATCCTCAGCTATTGGTCCACAGTTCATGTGTTTCCACTAGTTTGGCTAGTTGTCTCTGTAATTTTTCCCATCATGGACTTGATGTCCCTTGTTCATAGAATCCCTCCTCTCTCTCATCGATTGGACTCCTGGAGTACAGCCTGGCACCTGGCCGTGGATCTCTGCATCTCTTTCCATCAGTCACTGGATGAGGGCTCATGTTTGTCCTTCTGAATCTGGGTTACCTAATTCAGGATGATATTTTCTAGTTCCATCCATTTGCCTGCAGACGTCATGATGTCATTGTTTTTCTCTGCTGAGTAGTACTCCATTGTGTGTATGTACCACATTTTCTTAATCCAATCTTTGGTTGAGGGGCATCTAGGTTGTTTCCAGGTTCTGGTTATTACAAAAAATGCTTCTATGAACATAGTAGAGGATGTGTCCTTGTGATATGATTGAGCATTCCTTGGGAATATGCCCAAGAGTGGTATAGCTGGGTTTTGAGGAAGATTGATACCCAATTTTCTGAGAAACCACCATACTGATTTCCAAAGTGGCTGTACAAGTTTGCATTCCCACCAATAGTGGAAGAGTGTTCCCCTTGCTCCATATCCTCTGCAATATAAGCTGTCATCAGTGTTTTTGATCATAGCCATTCTGACAGGTATAAGACGGTATCTCAGAGTCATTTTGATTTGCATTTCCCTGATGACTAAGGATGGTGAGTAATTCCTTAAAGGTATTTCAGCCATTTGAGATTCTTCTATTGAGAATTCTCTGTTTAGCTCTGTAGCTCATTTTTTAATTGGATTTTTAGTTATTTTGATGTCTAGTTTCTTGAATTCTCTATATATTCTGGATATCAGCCCTCTGTCAGATGATCTTTTCCCACTCTGTAGGCTGTGGTTTTGCAATGTTGACCATGTCCTTTGTCTTACAGAAGCTTCTCAGTTTCAGGAGGTCCCAATTATTAATTGTTGCTCTCAGTGTCTGTGCTACTGGAGTTATATTTAGGAAGTGATCTCCTATGCCAATGTGTTCCAGACTACTTCCTCCTTTCTCTTCTATCAGGTTCAATATAACTGGATTTATGTTGAGGTCTTTGATACAGTTGGACTTGAGTTTTGTGCATGGTAATAGACATGGATCTATTTGTAATCTTTTACATGTTGACATCCAGTTATGCAAGCACCATTTGTTGAAGATGCTTTTTATTTACCATTGTACAATTTTAGCTTCTTTGTCAAAAATCAGGTGTTCATAGGTATGTGGGTTAATGTCAATGTCTTCCATTCAATTCCATTGATTCACATGTTGGTTTTTATGGCAATGCCAAGCTGTTTTTATTACTATAGCTCTATAGTAGATCTTGAGGTCAGGGATGGTGATGCCTCCAGAGGTGGCTTTATTGTACAGGATTGTTTTAGCTATCCAGGATTTTTTGTTTTTCCATATTTAGTTAAGTATTGTTCTTTCAAGATCTGTCAAGAATTGTGTTGGGATTTTGATGGGGATTTCACTGAATCTGTAGATTGCTTTTGGTAAGATTGCTATTTTTACTATGTTAATCCTATCTATCCATGAGCATGGGAGATCTTTCCATTTTCTGAGATCTTCAATTTCTTTCTTCAGAGACTTAAAGTTCTTACCATCCAAGTCTTTCACTTATGGTGATATTTTATTTTGTATTAAAATGTTATTTGTATGTTAATAAATAAAGTTGCCTGGGGGTCAGAGCTATCAGCAAGCCATAGGAAAGTAGGGCAGTGGTGGCGTATGCTTGTAATCCCAGCACTTGGTAGGCAGAGTTGGGTAAGTCTCTGTGTGTTCAGAGATACAGCCATTATTGGATACACATGCCTTTAATCTCAATACCAGTCATGGAAAACCTAGAGGCCTATACAGACAGGCTGTGACGAGGCGGTCATGTGGTTGGGTTTACAATCAATGAGAAGGCAGAACAGGAACTCTATAAAAAGACTTTAACACGGGGTAGCTCTGGTTCGGAGAGGTAGGACCACTGCAGGAGGAAGGGTAAGGTTTTAGCTCTTAGCTCTGACCTCTTGGCTTTCTTCTTTGCATTGGTTCTGTGTTTCTTATTTAATAAGAAGGTTGGTTACATCTACATTCACTTGCCTAGTTAGAGTTACCCCAAGGTATTTTATATCATTTGTGGTTATTATAAAGGGTGATGTTTCTCTGATTTCTTTCTCAGCCTGTCTGTCATGTGTATATAGGAGAGCTATTGATTTTTTTTTTTAGTTAATCTCGTATCCTGCCACATTACTGAAGGAGTTTATCAGGTGTAGGAGTTCCCTGGTAGAATTTTTCGGGCCACTTATATATACTATCATATTGTCTGCAAATAGTGAAAGTTTGACTTCTTCCTTTCTACTTTGTATCTCCTTGATCTCCTTTTATTGTCTTATAGCTCTAGCTAGAACTTTGAGTACTATATTGAATAGATATTGCGAAAGTGGATAGCCTTGTCTTGTTCCTGATTTTAGTGGAATTGCTTTGAGTTTTTCTCTATTTAATTTGATGGTGGCAGTCGGCTTGCTGTAAGTTGCCTTTGTTATGTTTAGGTATGTTTCTTGTATTCCTGATCTCTCCAAGACCTTTATCATGAAGGGGTGTTGGATATTATCAAAGGCTTTTTCAGCATCAAATGAGATGATCATGTGGTTTTTTTTTTTTCAGTTTGTTTATATGGTGGATTACATTGAAAGATTTTCATATGTTGAACCATTCTTGCATCTCTGGGATGAAGCCTACTTAATCATGGTGGATAATTTCTTTGATGTGTTCTTGGATTCAGTTTTTCAGTATTTTATTGAGTATTTTTGCATCAATATTCATGAGGGAGATTGATCTGTAGTTCTCTTTCTTTGTTGCATCTTTGTGTGGTTTGGGTATCAGGGTAACTGTAGCCTCATAAAAAGAGTATAGTGATGTTCTTTCTGTTTTTGTTGTGTGGAACAATTTGGAGAGCATTAGTATTATCTCTTCTTTTAAATTCTGGTAGAATTCTGCACTGAAACCATCTGCTCCTGGGCTTTTTTTGTTGTTGTTGGAAGACTTTTAATGACTATTTCTATTCACTTAGGGGTTATAGGTCTATTTAAATTATTTATCTGGTCTTGATTTAATTTGGATATGTGGTACATATCCAGAAAATTGTCCATTTCTTGTAGATTTTCCTGTTTTGTGGAGTACAGATTTTTGGAGTATGACCTGATGATTCTCTGTATTTCCTCTTTGTCTGTTGCTATATCTCCCTTTTCCTTTCTAATTTTGCCAATTTGTGTGTTCTCTCTCTGCCTTTTGCTTAGTTTGAATAAGGGCTTGTCTATCTTGTTTATTTTCTCAAAGAACCAACTCTTTGTTTCATTGATTCTGTGTATTGTTCTCTTTGTTTCTATTTTATCGATTTCAGCTCTCAATATGATTATTTCCTAGTGTTTATTCCTCCTTGGTGAGTTTGCTTCTTTTTGTTCTAGAGCTTTTAGGTGTGCTGGTAAGTTGCTAGTGTGAGATTTCTCTATCTTCTTTATGTGGGCATTTAGTGCTATGAATTTTCCTCTTAGCACTGCTTTTATGTTATCGCATAAGTTTGGGTTTGTTGTATATTCATTTTCATTGAATTCTAGGAAGTGTTTAATTTCTTTCTTTATTTCTTCCTTGACACATTGGTGATTCAGTTGAGCATTATTCAGTTTCCATTCGATTGTAGGCTTTCTGTAATTTTTGTTGTTATTGAAATCTAACTTTAAGCCATGGTGGTCTGATAAAATGCAGGAGGTTATTCCAATTTTTTTTGTATCTGTTGAGATTTGCTTTGTGGCTGAGTATGTGGTTAATTTTAGAGAAGGTTCCATGGGGTGCTGAGAAGAAGGTATATTCTTTTTTGTTAGGGTGGAATATTCTGTAGATATTAAGTCCATTTGAGTCATAACATTTGTTTGATCCCTTATTTCTCTGTTAAGTTTCTATCTGGCAGATCTGTCCATTGGTAAGAGTGGGGTGTTGAAGTCTCTCACTATTAATGTGTGGTGTTTGATGTGTGATTTAAGCTTTAGTAGTGTTTCTTTTATGCTGCAGGCTGCAGGAATATATCATAAGAACTCAGCTGGTTATGGCAAAGTCACTAACTGGAAGGATCAGGGAATTCCTCCAGAGGAAGCCAAATCTCAAGTTTTAGGTGTTACTTGGTTTGTTGTATATCAGCTGTTATGAAAATCATGTGTGCCTTCATAGTTTTCCCAATTGATTTTTCCCTAAGAAGGGCTAACAAGGTGGACTGATCACTCTCTGGACATATGCATTCCACGCATTTGGAGGACAGCCTCAGGAAAGGCTTTCTCTGGAATCAGATTATCTCCCTTAGCTACTTTCAAGGACTACAGGAAACACCACCCAGGTGGGCGCCCAACTTCCGAGGATAACAATGATAACAGCCCACCTGCAAGTCTCCTGACTTAAATTCCACAAGGAGACACTGCCCAGGAGGGGGCCCAACTTCCCACGACTAACAATGGCAAGGCAAGTCTCTTGACTTAAGGTAAATTCCACAAGGAAACACCGCCTAGGTGAGGTGGACGTTAAGTAAATAGCTTTACACAATTTAGCTCAGACCCTCCCTTGATATACCAGGACTTCCAGGGCACAGAGAGAACAGAGAAGAAAAAAAGAGTATGGAAGAACTAGATGGGTAAGAACTTGCAAGAAACAAACTGAAATGGGGAAGAACTAGATTGAAGGGCTAGAAGACAGTACTAGAGGAACGAGATGGAAGATGAGGAAGAGCCAGATGGGGAAGTACTAGCTGGGTAAGAACAAGCTGAATAGGACCTAGATGAGGCAGAATTAAGATGAGAGAATTAAGATAGAACTTAGACAAGTATAGAAAGAAATCAGGCAAGAAAGGAGCTAGGCACGAGAACAGAACTGAAGCTGTGTATAAAGGATGTTATGCCAGAGGAATTAAAGCAAGTAGACTATAGAGCTCGGTGTGCTGAGATTCATTTTTCCTGAAAATAGTCCTCGCCGTTAGTAGTTCTCTCTCCTAAGCCCCTGGGATGTATAATATTAAGGCTGGTCCCTCTAATACTATACAAGACTTTTACATATGTGGGTACCCTTGTATTTGGGCCATAAATGTTCAGAATTGAAACTTCATCTTGGTGGATTTTTCCTGTGATTAACATGTAATGTCCTTCCCAATCTATTTTGACTGATTTTAGTTTGAAGTCTATTTTGTTAGATAGTAGGACAGCTACACCAGATTGCTTCTTAAATCCATTTGATTGGAAAGTCATTTCCCAGCCTTTTACTCTAAGGTAGTGTCTGTCTTTGAAGTTGAGGTGTGTTTCTTGTTTGCAGCAGAAGGATGGATCCTGTTTTTGTATCCATACTGTTAGCTTGTGTCTTTTTATAGGCAAATTATGTCTATTGATATTAAGGGATATTAATGACCAGTAATTGTTAATTCCTGTTATTTTTTGGTGGTAGTGTGTGTGTATTTCTCTTCTTTGGGATTTACTGCTGTGGGGTTATCTATTGCCCATGTTTTCGTGGGTGTATCTGACTTCCTTAGGTTGGAATTTTCCTTCTAGTGCTTTCTGTAGGGCTGGATTTGTGGATAGGTATTGTTTAAATCTGGTTTTGTCTTGGAATATCTTGTTCACTCCGTCTATGGTGATTGAAAGTTTTGCTGGGTACAGTAGTCTAGGCTGGCATCCATGGTCTCTTAGTGTCTGCATTACATCTGTCCAGAACCTTCTGGCTTTCAAAGTCTTCATTGAGAAATTAGGTGTTATTCTGATGGGTTTGCCTTTATATGTCACTTGGCCTTTTTTTTTTTTTGCTGCTCTTAATATTCTTTCTTTATTCTGAATGTTTAGTGGTTTAATTATTATGTGGTGAGGGGACTTTTTTTTGGGGGGGGGGTCTTATCTACTTGGTGATCCATAAGCTTCTTGTATCTTCATAGGTATTTTCTTCTTTAAGTTGGGAAAGTTTTTTTTCATGATTTTGTTGAATACATTTTTTGTGCCTTTGAGTTAGTATTCTTCTCCTTCTTCTATCCTTATTATTTTTAGGTTTGGCCTTTTCATAGTGTCCCAGATTTCCTGGACATTTTGTGTTACAACTGTTTTGGCTTTAGTGTTTTCTTTGACTGAGAAATCTATTTCCTTTATTGTATCATCTATGCTAGAGAGTCTCTCTTCCATCTCTTGTATTCTTACGTATGGTTATGCTTGCATGTGTAGTTCCTGTTTGTTTACTCAGATTTTCTATTTCCAACATTTCCTCTGTTTGTGTCTTCTTCATTGTTTCTATTTCAATTTTCAGGTCTTGAACTGTTTTCTTCACTTGTTTAATTGCTTTTTCGTGGTTTTCTTGGCTTTCTTTAAAGAATTTATTGATTTCTTCCAACTTTTTGTTTGTCTTTTCCTCAATTTCCTTAAGGGAATTTTTCATTTCCTCTTCAAAGGCTTCTATCATCTTCATAAAGTTATTTTTAAGGTCACTTTCTTCTGCTTCTTCTACATTGTGATGTTCAGGTCTTGCTGTTGTAGAACTGCTAAGTTCTGGTGGTGCCATATTGCTCTTTATGTTGTTGTATGCATTTTTGCATTGGCGTCTACCCATCTCTTCCTCCAAAAGTTACAAGAGGTGCCTGTGTCTGAGCAAGCTGCTCTTGGTCCAATCTGTGCTTGTTGTGTCTGTGTCTCAGGGGGACACTCTGGGTCCAATCTTAGCTCTTGGTCTTATTGGAACTGGTGGATTCTGTGTCTCAGGGAGCTGTTCTTGGTCCACTCAGAGTTGGCTGATTCTGTGTCTCAGGAAGCTGCTCTTGGTCCTATCAGAGCTCTTGGTCCAATCAGAGCTGGTAGATTCTATATCTCAGGAAGCCACTGGGGTTGCAGGGAGATGAGTCGGTTTGGGGTAGGGAGTGAGTCTTGTAGATTGCAGGGTCTGATGGGGGGTTTTGGTGGGGGAGCCTGCCCACTGGAGTCTTCCCTGCTGGCTGGCAACTGGGGCAGTGATGTGTGGCGATTCCCAGGGACGGGTTGTGTCCCAGAGCCTAGGTCCCAGAGGCGGGGCTCTCTCGGTGGGAGAAGAGTCACTCACCTCTTGGTCCAATCAGAGATGGTGGGTTCTATGTCACAGGAAGCCACTGGAGTCTTAGGGAGATGGGTAAGTTTGGGGATAGGATGTGGGTCTTATAAATTTCAGGGTCCAATGGGTGGGTTTGGTGGGGGAGCCTGCCCGCAGGAGTCTTCCTTGCTGGCTGGCAACTGCAGCAGTGATGAGTTGCCTGCTTATTTTCTAATGAGAGACAGAATAGGAGTATATCTGGATGAGAGTAGAGATGGGGAAAAACTGGGAGGAGTAGAGGGAAGGGTAACCATAATCAGAATATGTATGTGAGAAAAATGTCTATTTTCAATAAAATGAGAAAAAAAAGAGCAAGCTGAGCAAGCCGGGTGGAGCAAGTCAGTAAACAGCACTCCTCCATGACCTGTGCATCAGCTTTTGTCTCCAGGTTCCTGCCCAGTTTGAGTTCCTGCCTAGGTTTGTAAGCCAAACAAACCCTTTCCTTCCCAAGTTGGTTTTGGTATTTCATTACAACAAAGGTATCCCTAACTAGGACAGATAGATCAATCAATAGATGAATAGATGGATGAATGGGTAGATGGATACACAGATACACTCTAACTGGTGAAAAGTAGAGTTTTTCCAACTCAGCTAAGTATGAAATAGAGTTAGAGCTAGCTACCTAACTCTATGTATCTTTACATCAAATTTGTTAAGCATTTTTATAGCTTCTGAATACTTAGCTGCTCATTGCTTTTGCTTGTTAGTTACCAAGAAACGAGTGTTTAAAATATCTATTTGGGTTATTATTTCATATGTTTCCTTATAATTATAACAATTTTCTCTTCTTTCAGACTCATTAGATAACAACAAAAATTTAAGACTGTCAAAAGAAATTAATCAGAGCTAGTAATTTTAACCTACCACTCTTAGAAACTGAAAATTCAAGTAAACAAAAATCTTCAGTGATAACAAAGACACATTGATAAATTTGAGCTACTAGATAACACATAATTGTGTATTCAACAAAAAGAAAATACAGAATCTTTAGGAATAATCATACTGCCCATTTAAACTCCAAAGAGTGTGATGTAGCAGAAATCAGAGGCGTTAAGCCAGACCAATAACTCATGAAAATGAACAGTTACAAGCAAAGATGAATGGACAAAAGGGTAAACTGTGTGTCTCAACTGGCAACATTACAGCTTCCACAAGATTCTACTTCCTTTTTTTTTCTTTTGTTTTTGTTTTTGTTTTGTTTCTTTATTTGGCTTTTGGTTTTTCTTTCAAATTTTTTTTTATTTGGGAGGGAGACAGTGAGATAAGTGGGATTGGAATACATAATGTGAAATCAACAAAGAATCAATTAAAAAAACCCACAACTCCAAAGAATTAGTATCATTGAAACTAGTTTCCCTAGCCATAATGCTTATATAGAAGTTAATAAGCATAAAGATAGCACTCGAAAACCAAATTATTCAGAAACATATATATATATATATATATAAAACTGTTCTTTGGATAGAAGGAAATTAATAAATGTTTGGAAATACACATTGTCTTAGTTCAGGTTTCATTTCCTGTGATAAATCATTGTGAGAAAAAAAACTTGAGAAAAGGGTTTATTTAATCTTATGGCTTATAGTACATCATCCAAAGAAGTCAGAGTAACCTGGAGGCATTAATTGATGCAGAAGGTGTGGAGGAGTGCTGCTTACTAGCTTTCTCCCCATGGCTTGCTCATCTTGCTTTTTTTACAGGACCACCTGCTCAATAATGTCACTGCCCACAGTGTGCTAGGCTTTCTCATATCAAGTATTAATCAAAAAATGTCCCACAGACTTACCTATAGGCTAATCTGATGGAGGCATTTTCATTAAGACTTCCTCTTCCCAAATGGGTCAAGCTTGTGTCAAGTTGACAAAAAAGTATACAAACATTCTAAGTTAGTATTCCATAATGTTTAAAATTGTTTACTCTGAGCAGTAATAACACAGCTAAGTACTTAGTTTAGGGAATTCCATGTTTAAAAACGCTGTGAGATGTAGCACAAATCTTAAAAGTTCTTATTAATAAAATTAAACCTGGGAGCCAGGTATTGGGGTGAATACTGGAAGATCAGAGAGACAGAACAAGCCACAGCTACCTCACCTTGCCAATTCCTCAGCTGATCCTGTTTCCTCAGACTGGAAACCTCTCAGTCCTCATCCAGAATAAATCTCAGCTGAACTATTGCTCAAAAGTCTAAAAGCTTAACCAACCTCTAGTTCCTTGTCCTCACACCTTAAATACCTTTCTGCTTTCTGCCATCACTTCCTGGGATTAAAGGTGTGAGTCACCATGCCTGGCTGTTTCCAGTGTGGCTTTAAACTCAGAGATCCAGACAATCTCTGCCTCTGGAATGCTAGGATTAAAGGCGTGTGTGCCACCATTTTCTGTCCTCTATAGCTAGTGGCTGTTCTGTCCTCTGACCCCAGATAAGTTTATTAGGGTGCACAATATTTTGGGGAATACAATATCACCAACTTCATGTCCTCTTTTAAAAAAAATGTGTGAGAGACACAGCACTGCTTGTAAGAGCTTCAAAATTAACACCAGTTGGATGTGTATGTAATATATAGACTGTACCATAGACAGAATATCATTGAAAAATAAAAATAAACACATTCAATTAAATGCAACAAACTGGGTGGAATATTGAATTAATAATCCAGACACGCGAGTATATATACTGAATGAAGCCACAACACACATTCAAAAGCTATACACAAAGTATTAGAGTTGTAGTTCAGTGGTCCAGTTGCAAGTTTAACATTCTCAAAGCCCCCAGTTCCATCTTCAGCACCTAAATCTAAAAGTACCTATAGAGAGAACACATAGTAGTGTATGCCTGTCATACTGAACTATGACTTTAAGATGCTTGTCTGAATTGCATAATGAGGTACTGTCTCAAAAATATGCCAGGCAGCAGTGACACACACCTTTAATCCCAGCACTCAGGAGGCAGAGCCAGGCAGATCTCTGTGAGTTTGAGGCCAGCCAGGTCTATAAATTGAGATCTAGGACAGGCAGCAAAAACTACACAGAGAAACTCTGCCTTCAAAAACCAAGAAAAAAAAGATATATATATATATATATATATATATATATATATATATATATATATATATAGTAATCAAAGGAGCTAATGTTATAAAAGAAAGAGGAGGAAGGGGGCTTTCTGGAAGAATGATCTTTTTTTTTAACTTGAGAAGTGGTTACATGAATGTTCACCTTAGTTATAGTTCTGTATTTTTATGTATATATGTTGTATTTCACAAGAGTGGCTCAAGTATTATGTGATACTATGATATTCTTACAGCCTAAATCCTTTATAGTGTTGGGGTTGGAGATTAGTCTGTCCCTCTATCAGAGTAGAATCAGAGTAGACTCTGGATGTATATGTTTGTTTGGGTGGTGAACAGACCCTTTAAATTTTCAATGAAAAGATGATCTAAGTAAAAGGATTCTTTTAGTTTGCCTTTTGCCCTAACTTTAAAAAAAGGTTAACTCATATTTATAATGTAGGCAACTCCACCTTTATTTGTGATAAAAGATCTACTCCAGCACATTTTTATTGAAGAAACTTATTGTCAAAATTAGTTCTTCTCCTCGGATGGGACATCACTATCACACTCCCTCCACTCAAGAATCAGAGATCATTGACGAAGAGGGAATGGAAGGATGGTTACAGCCAGAAGTTGAGGAGGATTGGAGCAAAACAATGTCCACTGGATATGACAGGATCCACTATGCCTATCTGAGGCTACATAGACAGCTGGTATCTGCTGGGGGAGGGAGTTAGTTTGGTTTTTTTGGGGGGAGCGTGGGGAGCGGGGGTATAACAGAAAGGCCTCCAGTAGATCAACCATACACAAATGGATGGCTCACACTCTGGAATATATGGGCAGTGATAACTGGACTTGGTCCATTTTTTTTTAAAGAGGACATGAAGTTGAGAGGGGTAGAGGTTGTAGTTGGATCTGGAAGGAGTTTGTGGGAAGAATATAGGGTGAATATGATCAAAATACTCTGTATGCATATATGAAATTATCAAAGAACTAATTAAAATATATTTTCAAAATAATTATAATAATTATATCATCACTTCAAATGAGTGTAAAGATGTATGCTGGGAAGCATACAAGCAACAGTTGATGTATAGAGAAAAAGAAATAGCTATTGCATCAAAACAAAAGCATAACAGAATGTAAAAAGAAATTAGTGGTTTTCAAAACACTATACAAAGGGGTTGAAGATATGGCTCAGCAGTTAAGAGCACTGGCTGCTCTTTCAGAAGACTAAAGTTCAATCTCTAGCACCCATATGGTGTCTCCTAACAGTCTGTCACTCCAGTCCTTGGAAAACTGATGCCCTCTTCTGACCTACTCAGGCATTCCATCCACATTGTACACAGACATAAATGCAGGCTACAAACCCATATATACATAAAATAAAAATAAGTAAATATCATTTTAAAACAGTGTACATTTAAAATGTAGTATAGGAGAGAAAGAAAAAAGAAACCTTCATTTTATGTTTTACCCAGAGAAACTAATGCAGGAAGATGGGGAACTGAAACTGCAGCACCTGCCATTTTCTTCAGTTCTGGTTGCATGGATGAACTGTCTGAGCAACTAAGCCAAACTAACTCTGATGATGTGTGCAGAAGTACCAAGGCAGTAGAATACCACACGGTTAGAAGACAGAGCCACAGACAATCAGTGACCCTTCCCCCTAGCAGTGCATTCCCTGTGTAAATTCTTGCTGAAAGACAAGAGGTTAAAGTTTGTTGCCAAGATTGGATGCATTTCCAGTTGGGAGATGGAGGCCTTTATTTTCTCCTTGAAGTAGTAGAGTAAGGTAATATGCTGTTGTGAGATGCTTAAGAAGCATGTATAACACAAGAAAACATGGGAGTTGGAGAGATGGCTCAATGCTTAAGAGTACTGCTCTTGCAGAGTACCCAAATTCAGTTCCCAGTACCTTTGTGGTGCTCCTCACTACTGCCTGTACCTACAACTCCAGGGGATACAATGCCCTCTTCTAGCTTCCATGGGTGTAGTGGGTAGCCATTCCAGCTTTGATCTGGAAGTTCCAACCCCCATTGAGGCTTTGGCAACTGTCATACCTACAAGGCGGGGCCAAGGGAGGTGCCTGGGAACCTGAGATCTGGATGGGCAAGCGCGCTCTCTCTGTTCCTGGAACCTTGATGGTGGAGGTTGACTGAGCAGAGCTCCAGAGAACACTGCTGGACTGCAATACACCTTCCCCAGACCCCGCGACCTACCTATCCCTTCATTTGTAAGTTATCAACTAAATAAATCTTCCTTTTAACTACGTGGAGTGGCCTTAATAATTTCACCAATACATGGGTACTACATACACATGCACCCCCTACACACACACACACACACACACACACACCCCTATGCACATAATTGAAATTAAAAATATAAAAGAAAATATGATTGTGAGTCAAGATATAGCTGAAAAAATACAGCAGAAACATTAAGCAGTTCTAAAAGTCCAGATGAAATCAGTGATGTGAATTTATACTGCTACAGTGGCCAACAGCAATAGGAACACAAGTTTAAGCCACATCAGAGCCAGGAATGGTGGAAGACACAGCATTGACAGAGGTCCTGTGTCATTCAGTTGATGTCTGTGTACTCTGCTGTGGGATGGTCTGTATGTCAAGTGTGTTGCTGATTGGTCAATAAATAAATCACTGATTGGCCAGTGGCCAGGCAGGAAGTATAGGCAGGACAAGGAGGAGAATAAAGCGGGGAAGTGGAAGGCTGAGTCAGAGACACTGCCAGCCGCCACCATGACAAACAGCATGTGAAGATGCCAGTAAGCCACGAGCCACATGGCAAGGTATAGATTTATAGAAATGGATTAATTTAAGCTGTAAGAACAGTTAGCAAGAAGCCTGCCATGGTCATACAGTTTGTAACCAATATAAGTCTCTGTGTTTACTTGGTCAGGTCTGAGCAGCTGTGGGACGACTGGCAGGTGAGAGAGATTTGTCCTGACTGTGGGCCAGGCAGGAAAACTCTAGCTACAGTACTCCATGGCCTATCTGTTGGCAGGTGGACTTTGAGAAGTTGGATGTCAAATTCAGTCTTTGTTCTAAAGCCTTTAAAAGTCTCCTGTTCCCTGGTACTGTGATATCTGATTCTCCCTTTGTTTCTCTTGCTGTGCAGAGCACTCATATAATTCCTACAGGCCCATCCTTTCCCAGTCAGCCCTCTGATCCTCATTGGATAACATCTTATCTACCTTCTTCTCCAGGTAGGCTCTATGGCTTTTCTCTTTTTTACTTCTATAGCAGAATTTCTGGTGATGGGCTGAATATGCATCAGGATCCTCCACCATGACTATTTTCAGTTGTATGAACCCCAGAACACTATTTTGCTACCCTCTAGATGAGCAGACTGAAGTAAGCCCTGGTATTGTAGGCAAAAATCCCAACTGAGCTGCACAGCAGGTCATGAATGAGCCTTCTAATTGGATGATGGTGATGTAATGGCACTCCTAACAAACACAAGTCTGGCTGTTTTTCACACTGCTTGTGTATGTAATTTCTATTTCACAATTGCAAGAATATTCTTCAGAAATAGCACCTTTCTCAAGTGATTGGAGTTTTCAGTCTTTGGCTCTTTGCCTCCTAACATTTCCTAAATATTCCAGCATTACTCGAAAATGTCCAGTCTTCCTATTTCTTATTTCTCTTGAATTTCTATGTAATTTCTCTATGTGTGTGGATCACACCCTTTCCTAAAATCTACTGAAAAGGTCACACAAGGTATCTGTACTCCTGGAACTTATTTCACAGTGAGAGAAACAGATCCAGTTTTAAGATGAAAGAACAAATTCTTTGCTTAAATTTATTGAATCAGAACAGACTTTAGGTTAAATTTCCAAGGTTGTTTCTCAAAATAACATTACATTATTGGCACTGCTGGTACATTCCAGATGTCAATCCCCCAACATCTGCTAAATTATTACAAATGCAGCCCTAAAACTGCACTACCTCTAGCTCCATCTACATAAGAAAAGTAGATACCTCATTACTTATCTTTATGTTCATTAAACTAGGAACTGCAGGTTAGGACCTCTGTTATTGCTAATTTGAAAGAAGAAAAGCTTTGAATGTCATGCTCCAAAACAACAACAACAACAATAAATACACACACACAATAACACACACACACACTTTTAAAAAAGCAGAGAGAAACAGAAGTCAGGCACTGACTCATTTCCCTTCCAAACTATATTCAGGTTTGTTTGCTTGGCAGGGGCTAATTTACACATGAACTCCAGAATGTGAGGGAGTTTGGAAAATGTAGTTTTTAGCTTCCCAACTTCTATCATTTAGTTAGACGTTTTTGTTAGACATATAATATTGAGGTTGGAATGGATTCAAGTAAGCTAATCTATGGTATTTGCCACAAGAGACAAGACTAGAAAGAGGGGAGACAACCTAGAGGGTATTATAAATGGTCCATTCACCTCAGAGGTAATGATGACTGAAAGAAACTGAGAAAATGGAAAGGGCTTAACATAGTGGGATTTAAGATAGTGCTTATTTACCAATTAGGGCAGTGTTGGTTGATAAAAGATACTAAAGAATGAACACTAAAACTAACAACTACCCCTTTCCCAACCTCCCAAATTTCCTCTTGAATTCTCATGCCTGGTTAAGGATTCCCTCCTATTTCCATAATATCATCATCCCACCTTTTAGGGAAATCTTTCTTTGTCTTTAGTCTTCTATATCTCTATTAGACTTTTATCTCTTTGGAAGTAGGATAAGTGATTAGCTGTGCACAGCATAGTTAGATTTGCCTCTAAGTATTTTATTCTTTTGCTGCTGTAAATATTTCTTTCTTTTTTTAAAATTTGCTACTGATATATAGCAACATATTTTTTTGTATTTTATATTCTACATTCTGCTTTATTCATTTATATGTTCTAACAGTTTGGGGTGGGATTTAAAGGGTTTTCTATGTATAAACTCATGTCAGTTACTGACTAGAGCAAAAAACAGAGACTTCCTGCTCAAGGGGTATAAAGTTTATTGTAGTGGGTAGCCATTCCAGCTTTGATCTGGAAGTTCCAACCCCCATTGAGACTTCGGTAACTGTCACGCCTATAAGGCAGGGCCAAGAGAGGACCCTGACGACCTGAGATCTGGTTGTGCAACCTCTCTTCCTTCTTGGACCAGGGACGCTAGAGGCAGACAAAGGAGAGTTCTCCAGAGAACACCTCCAGACTGCGCTGCATCTTTCACAGAACCTGCAACCTACCTATCCTTTCACTTTTAAGTTACACCATTAAATAAATCTCCCTTTTAACTATGTGGAGTGGCCTTAATAATTTTACCAATATCTGGTGCCCAATGTGGGGCAAGAGTTTCCACCTAAAACCTGAGAAGATTCTAAAACGGAGCTAAAAACAGTTCTTAGTTGTCTCTTTGAAGTTAGCAGCAGCCTGTGTTTTGAGCTACTATGGCGGGTTCCAGGTGTGTGCGCTCGACCTGCAGTATGGCGGGAATGAGGCCTCTGCAAGTGGCACATTAAGCTGCATGGTGGATTTAGCCTTTGCTAGTACAAAACAAAAAAAGAGGTTTCTGGGCTACACACTGCTTTGATAGAAGCATAGACACACTATTTCTGAGAGTTGATGGCTCCCAGAGCTGTCAGAAAATGTACCACCGCCATGTTGGGAAGCTGAAGTGGGTGGAGCCAGCAGCCACAGTGCCATTTCAGTCTTAGAATGCTGCAGTTTAAAGCAGTAAGATCAAGGTAATATAAAAAATAAGCCACGAAAAGATGGCTACCACACAGAGAATCTGGATTGTGTTCTCTTTGATATTCGTAACTGAAGAAAAACATTTGACTACAAAAGCTGTTGAGTTATGCCAAAATGTATATTTTAAAGGTACCTTGACTTCAAAATTTGGATGTAAGGATATTTTGCTTTGGAAAGGAGGCTCTACTTTTGTTTCCACAGAAAGCCAGAGGCTATGTATTTGTTCCAGATTAAGATGCATCAGGTTTGATCAGCCAAGACCCCCTGAAAGGTCTCCGATGACACCAAGGCCCAGATGATCCAACATCCAGAACCGTTTCAAGGCAACTGGCTCAGATGATACACCCTCACGGACTACTCCATAATCCTAAAATTTTCTTTGTGTCCCCATAAGATACAGTGCCCCCTCCAGCAGGAAGTAGTAAGAGAAGCAACGCCCAAATTCTTAAATATACCAAGCTGACTTTGGAGATGTGTAAAATTTAAATCCTTCCTTTAAAAAAAAAAAGAAAGAAAGAAAAGGGGAAGTACTGTGGGATAGTCTGTATGTGCTCTGATTGGTCAATAAATAAAACACTGATTGGCCAGTGGCCAGGCAGGAAGTATAGGTGGGACTAACAGAGAGGAAAATTGAGAGAAGAGGAAGGTGGAGGGAGACACTGCCAGCCACCTCCATAACAAGCAGCATGTGAAGATGCCAGTAATCCACAAGCCACATGGCAAGGTATAGATTTATAGAAATGGATTAATTTAAGATATAAGAACAGTTAGCAAGAAGCCTGGCATGGCCATACAGTTTGTAAGCAATATACGTCTCTGTGTTTACTTGGTTGGGTCTGAGTGGGTGTGGGACTGGCGGGTGACAGAGATTTGTCCTGACTGTGGGCCAGGAAAGAAAACTCTAGCTACAGTTTATGTTATGTAAGATGAATGAGTTCTAGAGATCTGAGGTATGTCCAAGTGCCTTTAGCTGGCAACATTGTTGTACACTAAAATTTTTGTTGAGTGTATATTCAATGTTCTTAGAACAACAACAAAGAGACACATGGAAACTTTTGAAGATGATAAATACATCTATTGCTTTGATTGTGGTGATGGCTTATGCTTATTTTAAAACTGTCAACTAATATATCAAATATGGGTGGTGTTACATATTGATTATTCCTCAGTGATACTGTTATCTTTAATGAACTACAATTTCACTGGCCAGGATGACTGTTTTAGACAGTTTGTTGCTGTGATGAATACCTGAAAGAAAAGCTTAAATGAGGAAATGTTTATTTTGGTTCATAGTTCAGAATGTTCAGTGCATGGTTGGCTGGCTCCATTTCTTCCAGGACTATGGTAAGGCAAAAACTTGATGGTAGAAAGGTATGGTTGAAGAAATCTATTCACCTTATAGCAGTTACAAAGAAGAAAAAATGGATGCCCACAATAGCTGACTTTTGCAACTCATTTAAAAATATAATGAATAATTAAAAATACAGATTAATAATCATTGATAATAGTCAAACTTATATTCATATTAGATATATTTTCAAAGTCATAAATAAATATATTTAAATAGATGGTCTTCAAATACTTCAAAGACCTACAGAAAATGGCATTTAATATGTTTAAAAACCTAAGGTTTTTCATGACAGTGAGCTACATCTGCTCCTGGCAGCACCAATCTACTTTGTAGAAGATGATGGGCATCAAAGAAACTCCATATGTAGTTTGTTTTCTTTATGGCAAAATCTAGCCATGTGGGCAAAGAAACTGTCCTTGCCTCAATTGCTGACAGTTACTGTCCAAACTGGACCAGCAGGACACCAAAAAGGTGACTGCCATGTAGACAGATGAATTTCTTCCACCTGCCTGTTCCAGAATAACCAGACAGAGGCTTAATATTAATTATAAACTGTTTGTCTATGGCTCAGGCTTATTGCTAGCTAGCCATTACATCTTAAATTAACACATTTCTATTAATTTATATATTACCATGTGTCTATGTTCTATTACATCTTGCTCCCCCAGCAGCACTCAGCATCTCCCCTGACTCCACCTTCCTTTTCCCTGTATCCTTGCTTGGATTTCCCACCTGACTATAACCTGACTTGTCATAGGCCAGAGCAGCTTCTTTATTAACCATTGGTAGCAACACATATTCACAGCATATAGACAGACCATCCCACAGCATTGCCAAACTTTGCCAAGACTAGGAAGGACAGTCCTTCAAAATTCCCTGACTCACAGGAAAATCTGTCAGATATGCTAGGCCTGTAGGCCAGAGTTGGACACCTCAACATTTCAGAAGAACTTTGGGTGACTGTCAAGATAGCCTGATATCCCTATTGCTAGGTAACATTTCACCCTTCTGGGGTATTTGATGGAGTTGAAGACTAGATAATCGTAATTACAGTTTTCCTAAGTTATAATCGAAAGTAAATTAGATACAAAACTTTAAACTCACCAAGATAAGATAGATAATTATTTTTTCTAATTTGGTCAAATTCCAATGGATTGGATATTGTTACTATAATTTTTTTTTTAGAGCTGAGGATCGAACCCTGGGCTTAGCGCTTGCTACGCAAGCGCTTTACCACTGAGCTAAATCCCCAACCTGTTACTGTAATTTTTAATAACTGTTTTTGTTGTATATACTTTTACTATATTAAAGTTAAAACCTTCATTTTTAATTAGACAGAAAGGGAGAGATGCTATGGGTTGATCCTTCTGTACACTGTGAAAATTTGTCACTGTGATTAGTTTAATAAACAAGCTGTTTTGCCAATAGCCAGGCAAGATAAGTTTAGGTAGAAAAACCAAACTAAGGAGGGGAAGAAGAAGGGTGGAGTCAAAGGGTTGCCAGCCAGATGCAGAGGAAACAAGATGAGAATACTGTACTAAGAAAAGGTACCAAGACACGTGGCTAAACATAGATAAGAATTAGGGGTTAATGTAAGTGTAAAATCTAGTTAGTTATAAGCCTGAGCCACCAGCCAATCATTTATAATTAATATAAGCCTCTGAGTGATTATTTGGAAGCTGCTGTGGGATGGGGGCATGACGGAAAAAAGCCTCTGTTTACATTTGACCTTCAAATATATACATACATTTATGTGTGTACATGTATATATTTATTATTTGTGGGAATTTAAAATGATACATTCTGTATGGAAAGCAGCTTGGTGTTGCTTAAACAAGTTGAATGTGAAATTCCTATGTAACTTAGAAATACACAGTTAACAGAATTAAAAATAGATTTTTCATGAGATGAGTAAGAAATAAAGAATACTGTATAGTTGTTCATATATATATGACATTTTATTTATTTATTCATCAATTGAGCACGTGGGTACTTTACATCTTTGAGTCGTTGTGAAAAAAAATGAAGCTATGGAAATTCATGAAGAATGGTTGTTTACTGTATACATGTTCTTACGTAATAAAAATGTTTTTAAACCTAGGTAGAGGTTATGGTGATGTCACTCCACAAATACTAAAATACATTAGATTACACTCTTAAATAGTGTGATTTGTATGGCAAGCAAATTACATGTTAATTTAGCTGTTTTGTTTAACGTTTTATTTTTAAGTATAAGCAAGTGAGTGTGTGTGTGTGTGTGTGTGTGTGTGTGTGTGACTGTAGTGTACTCACCCACATGTGAAAAAAGGGACAGAAAGAATGTAACATCGGTATGCTGATATTTTAATTGTACTGAAATGTGATTTTATTTGTATGTTAATAAATAAAGGTGCCTGGGGGTCAGAGCTAATAGCAAGCCATAGCAGAAGCTGGGCAGTGGTGGTGCACGCCTTTAATCCCAGCTCTTGGGAGGCAGAGCTAGGTGGATCTCTGTGTGTTCAAGGATACAGCCAGCATGGAGACACACACCTTTAATCTCAATACCAACCATAGAAGACCTGGAGGTCTGTACAGACAGACAGTGACGAGGAGGTCATGTAGTTGGGTTTACAATCAATGAGAAGACAGAATAGAAAGTCTATAGAAAAAGACGAACAGACAGAAAGTAGCTCTCTTGCTGAAGAGGACAACAGCAGCAGTGAAGGGTAAGGTTTTTAGCTCTGACCTCTTGGGCTTTCATCTCTGCATTGGTTCTGTGTTTCTTATTTAACAAGACTGTTCATCTACACAGCAGAAACTCAAAACTGGTCAAAGTACTAATAAATGTGTAATGTATAAATGTAATAAATGTGTCAATGTAGGGTGTTCAACAGAAAGAAGGCCCATGCAAGGAAACCCTATCCCAGAAGCCACCCTCACTTTGCTCTCCCCATGTCCCTCCCTTGCCACAGATGTAGGTGGGGTGCATATGGCAGAGTGGTTGGAAATGTGACTCTCCTGAGGAGCTAGGGTTCACTAGACTGGCTCTCATCAGTGAGTTGTGGGTACTTAGCATCATCCAACTTCCCGCCCTACTTGGGAGTTGTTTTGGTAAAAAGGAGCTGACAATACCTATAGTGTTGAGTTGGACTGGATTGCTTACAGCCTAACTTAGCTCCTAAAGTTAGTGCTGTGCAGTGACTTCACTGAAGACTTGGACTGGATTCGTTCCTAAAGTGCTGAATTTGATTTCAACCACATTATGTCAGTATGTGTGGATTCATGCATTTCCTTGAAACAGCAACTTTTATTGAACTTAGGGCTAGGCTGGTAGCAATCAAGTATCAGGTACTCTCCTGTCTTCATCCCCCACAGTAACAGCATTAGAGAGCACACACCTTGATAGCTTTGTGTTAAGTGGGTGCTAGAGATGTGAATTCAGAGTCTCATGCTTACAAAGCAAGCACTCTTACCTGCTGAGCCACGTCTTCAGCCCTAAGCTCCCATTTTTAAAGAAGAAAGAAAAAGAATGAAGGAAGGAATGACATATCATGTTGACTCACTTTATTTAGTGACCTGGTTAATTTCTATGCAAATATGACTTCTTATTCATGCAGAATGCATCTTTCAGAAAGTATTATGAAGCCCTAGATAATCACAATCTATAACCCAACAGCAAGTGATGGATATGGTGTCTTGCCTTACTTAAGCCAAGAAACACTATATTGAACTGAATTTCTCCTTTGTATTCCAGACAGAGTGGTCTTTTTTTAAAAAAATACATCTCATTATACCAAACCAGAAATGAAAAAAAAAAAAAAACCCTGTATTTTTCCCTGTGCTCCTTATGGGAATCAGTACCACGTCTATATCAACATCTGAAACTTAACTACTGGCAGCAGAGTAGAAGTTGCTGCTATAAAAACTGTCCTGAGATTATAGCTAGAAAGAAAATGGAGACATCAATTAATTCAACATGGACTGAGAGCTCTGAACAAAACTCTGAAACATTCATAATGTCCAATGATAAAGAAAAACAAACAAAACAAACAAACAAACAAACACACCCTGGCCCCAGGACACAGAGAAGTCCAACTAGAGCTGGGCTAGAAGCTTCCTCCCTCCTGATTAGCCCTAATAGTGCCAGATGATGCCATGCAGGCTGCTAGGAGAGAATTGTCAACAGCAGTCTTACTCAGCTGTGTACCCTGTATGCAACACTACTGACTGATCTGTCAAGATGAACCTAGTGATGTAAAGGTGGCAAGTCCATTGTAGGGGTAACCAACCACTTTCTGATTAGATCTGATACCTGCTTCAAAGGAGTAAATTCATTTCTGGTATTGTTATAACCCCATCACAAGCCTGTGCCTGGGAGAACGAGGCCCCATTGGGAAAGTTACTGCTGTTGTTCTGCTAAATGGATGTGATATACCTGTCAAATCACCTTCTAAATAACGGTTTGTGCCCATAGATTAGTGCTATTGTCAGCTTTGGTCAGAAAAGCTCCTTTGTTCAGTGGTCAACGGTAACAGCAGAAACTCAAAACTGGTCAAAGTACTAAGAATAAATGACTGTTGAATGGCCGGCCATAAATGGTATAGCTATATCCCTCCCTCCAGTGTTCAAGGAACATGGTGAAAAGGGGGATAGAAATAATGTAAGAGCCAAAGGAAGGATTAGAGAAATTAAACATTGACTTCTAAGAATTACATGGCTAGTAAACTCTTGAATTCACAGCAGCCCTTATTATAGGCACAAGATGTTCACAAGACTGGGCCTGTCAGCACACTGTCATGAAAAGAAAATGGGCTCATAGGGCCTTAACTCTGAGGATTTATACAAGGTTACTGGTTGATGGTAGAGGAAGACACATTTTCATCAGTTATATAGCCACTGGTAAGGTACCCATTCTCCTGTAAACCCTCACACATGCTCCTGAAAACAGCCCAAATGAAACTTATTAGATCACAAAACAATAAGATGTGAAAGTGGAATCAGGATTAGCTGGGAAGAGATCAATGGGTGTGGGAAGGGGACAAAAGAGGGTAATGGATGATGAATACGTTCAGAATACATTATATGCATATATAAAATAGCTTCAGATGTCTCAATGAAAACCTTTAAGGAGTGATCAACTACTTTCACTGTAACTAAATCAAGAAAGAAGTCAGTAGTTGAAAAAGAAACTGATTAATTGAGTTTGTAGTTTGTGTGTTTCAGGAGATCAACAGCTCTTCCTAAAGTGTAGTCTGTCTGTTTTGTTTTGTTTTGTTTTGTTTTTAAGGTCTTTTCACATCTACTGAGTTTAAGAGCTTATGGCTGTTGTGGAGGTATCTTTGTGGATTTCTGGGGACCTCTCAAGCACTTTGCTTCTTCCTATTCCATGGTGCCTTCATTTATCATGGTATTTCTTTCCTTGCTCTCCCTTTCTACTCTTGATCCAGCTGGGATCCTGCTCCCCTAAGCTCTCTTTCCCCTGACCCTTGCTCTTCATTACTCCCCTTCACATCCAGTTTGCTCATGTAGATTTCATCCATTTCTCTGTCTTTGGGTGATCCCTGTGTCTTTCTTAGGGTCCTCTTTACTAGGTAGCCTCCCTGGAGTTGTGAGTAGCAGTCTAGTCATCCTTTGTTTTACATCTAGTATCCACCTATGAGTGAGTACATATCATGTTTGTCTTTTTGAGTCTGGGTTACCTCACTCAGGATGATTTTTTTCTAGATCCATCCATTTGCCTGGATACCTCATGAAGTCATTGTTTTTCTCTGCTGAGTAGTACTCCATTGTGTATATGTACCACATTTTATTTATCCATTCTTCAGTTGAAGGGCATCTAGGTTGTTTCCAGGTTCTGGCTATTACAAACAATGCTGATATGAACATAGCTGAGCATGTGCTGTTGAGGTATGATTGAGCATTCCTTGGGAATATGCCCAAGAGTGGTATAGCTGGGACTTGGGGGAGACTGACTCCCAATTTTCTAAGAAAGCACCATATTGATTTCCAAAGTGGCTGTACAAGCTTGCATTCCCACCAACAGTGGAGGAGAGTTCCCCTTGCTCCACATCCTCTCCAACATAAGCTGTCTTCAGTGTTTTTGATCTTAGCCATTCTGACAGGTGTAAGGTGGTATCTCAGAGTTGTTTTTATTTGCATTTCCCTGATGATTAGGGATGTTGAGCAATTCCTTAAATGTCTTTCAGCCATTTGAGCTTCCTCTGTTGAGAATTCTCTGTTTAGTTCTATAGCCCATTTCTTAATTGGACTGTTGGGCATTTTGATGTCTAATTTCTTAAGTTCTTTATATAGTCTGGATATCAGCCCTCTGTCAGATGTGGGGTTGGTGAAGATTTTTCCCATTCTGTAGGCTGTCGCTTTGTCTTGTTGACCGTGTCATTTGCTCTACAAAAGCTTCTCAGTTTCAAGAGGTCCCATTTATTAATTGTTGCTCTCAGTGTCTGTGCTACTGGTGTTATATTTAGGAAGTGATCTCCTGTGCCAATGCATTCAAGACTACTTCCTACTTTCTCTTCTATCAGGTTCAGAGTAACTGGATTTATGTTGAGGTCTTTGATCCACTTGGACTTAAGTTTTGTGCACAGTGACAGATATGGATCTATTTGCAGCCTTCTACATGTTGACATCCAGTGACCTACTCTGGTGATCGGCTGGCCAAAAACCCTAACTGTCGTGGTAGAACTCTCATCCAATGACTGATGGAAACAGATGCAGAGATCCACGGCCAGGCCCCAGGTGGAGCTCCGGGAGTCCAATTGGCAAGAAAGAGGAGAGATTGTATGAGCGAGAGATGTTGAGACCATGATTGGAAAAAGCACAGGGATAAATAGCCAAACTAATGGAAACACATGAACTGTGTATGAATCAATAGCTGAGGAGCCCCCAACTGGATCAGTCCCTCTGGATAAATGAGACAGTTGATTAGCTTGAACTGTTTGGGAGGCCCCCAGGCAGTGGGACCGGGACCCGTCTTTAGTGCATGAGCTGGCTTTTTGGAGCCTGGGGCCTATGCTGAGACACTTTGCTCAGCCTGGGTAAAAGGAGGAGGGGACTGGATCTGTCTTGACTGAATCTACCAGGCTGAGCTGAATCCCCAGGGGAGTCCTTGCCCTGGGGGAAACAGGAATGGAGGATGGGTTGGAGGTGGGGGGAGGGAGGGAGGACAGGGGAATCTGTGGCTGATATGTAAAATTAAAGTAACTTACAAAATTAAAAAAATAATAATAATAAAGAAAAAAGAACTTATGGCTGGGGTTAATACAATTAGGGCACATCTCAGGCAATAACTCCTCTAGGTCTGCATTCTGCAGTGTTCATATATGTCTATTCCTACCACTAACCAGAACCAAATAGATCATCATGGGAACTATAGATGAGGCTGCTCTATTCTAGTAGCCCATATTTTACTTCCTTTCATTCTACTACTCACAGGAAATTGACCATCTAATTCCATAAGGAAAAAAAAAAAGATTTTCCATCATTTGGACACTGGCCATGTATTCACCAACCATTATGGTGATATTTTATTTTGTACTAAAATGTTATTTGTATGTTAATAAATAAAGTTGCCCGGGGGTCAGAGCTATTAGCAAGCCATAGGAAAGCCGGGCGGTGGTGGCATACACTTGTAATCCCAGCACTTGGTAGGCAGAGCTAGGTAGATCTCTGTGTGTTCAGGAATACAGCCAGCATTGAATACACACGCCTTTAATCTCAATACCAACCATAGAAGACTTGGAGGTCTGCAGACAGGCAGTGACGAGGCAGTCATGTGGTAGGGTTTACAACCAATGAGAAGGCAGAACAGAAAGTATATATGAAGACTTTAACACAGGAAGTAGCTCTCTTTCGGAGAGGTAGAACCACTGCAGGAGAAATGGTAAGGTTTTAGCTCTTAGCTTTGACCTCTTGGCTTTCTTCTTTGCAAAAAAACAAAAAGGGAGCTTTATGTGTACATTGGAAAAAAATTAGGTTTTGTTTGAAATTTTAGGCACTCTGACAATGGAATAACTATATGAGAAGATTAATATTGATCGAATTATGCAGTTTATTACTTTTCTTATCCTCATTTTACTATTTAAAAAGATAGTCAATTTAAGTGCCAGGATAACAGTCTTAGAAAAACCTGTTAAACTTGTAAAAATAATTATAGAGAAATTCAAATTCAGACAGAAGAAATAAACAGTGAAGTTGTTTCAAATTGGATCATACGGTTACAGAAAGAAAGCCTGTTTTCACACAATCACCCTTAATTTATCTGATAGCCATACAGCAGGTACTTGGTGAAGAGAATGAACAAAATACTTGGATTCCAATTGAAATGTTAGACTTATGACACCAATAGTGCTACCTTTAAATGGTCAACAGACAAGCCTGTATGGGTTCAGCAATGGCCTTTAACAACAGAGAAACTACAGGCTTTAGAAGAGCTGGTAGAAGAACAGTTAAATGCTCAGCATATTGAAGAATCAACCAGCCCTTGAATTCTCCTGTATTTGTTATTAAAAAGAAATCTGGTAAATGGAGAATGGTAACAGACCTTAGAGCAATTAACAAAGTAATTCAGCCAATGGGCTCTCTACAATCTGGAATTCCTTTGCCTACTCTGTTACCAAAAGGATGGCCTCTCATAGTTATTGATTTAAAAGACTGTTTCTTTTCAATACCCTTACAAGAAAAAGACAGAGAAAGATTTGCTTTCACAGTGCCTACTTATACTAATTCTCAACCAGTTAAAAGATTTCAATGGAGGGTCCTCCCACAGGGAATGTTGAATAGCCCAACTTTGTGCCAATATTTTGTACAATAGCCATTGGAAGTGATATGTAAAAAATTTCCTAAATCTATAATTTATCATTATATGGATGATATTTTACTAGCTGACTCAAATGCAGATACTTTAGAAAGAATGTTTGAAGAAGTAAAGAAAATTTTGCCTTACTGAGGATTACAAATTGCTCCTGAAAAGATACAAAGGGGAGATTCTATTAATTATTTAGGATATAAAATAGAGCTACAAAAAATTAGACCTCAAAAGGTGCAAATTAGGAGAGATATACTACCGACTCTTAATGACTTTCAAAGATCATTTGGAGACATTTCTCATCTAAGAACTATAGTTGGGGTAAAAAGAATGATGAACTGAATAATTTGTTTAAAACCTTAGAAGGTGACAAGGACTTAAGTAGTCCAAGAGAATTATCACCTGAAGCTGAGAAACAATTGGCCTTGGTAGAAAAGAAAGTACATGAAGGGCACGAAGATCGTATTGATCCAAAGCCAGATTGCATTGTGTTTATTTTACCTTCTACGCATTCTCCAACAGGAATAATAATGCAGAGGGAAGATATTATATTGGAATGGATATTTTTACCAAATAAACCAAATAAAAACTTAAAAACTTATGTGGAAAAAATCTCTGACTTGATTTGGAATGGAAAATTATAGGATTATGTGGTATACCTGTAAAAAGCATATTATAGGTATACCACATAATCCTACAGGTCAAGCAGTTATAGAAAGATCAAACAGAACTCTAAAGGATATGCTAAATAAAAAGAAAGGGGTAACAAAAACCCCCAGAAATAGACTGCAGAATGCTCTATTAACTTTTAATTTTCTCAGTGCCAATGAGAAAGAAATAACAGCTGCAGAGAGTCATTGGATAATAGAAAAAACTACAGAATTAAATCAGCCTATATGCTTTAAGGATGTGCTGACTTCAGAATGGAAACCAGGATATGCGTTACATTGGGGACAAGGTTTTGCTTTTGTTTCTACAGGAGAAGATAAGCTGTGGGTACCATCAAAATTGATAAAGGTTCAATTTGAACAAGAGAGACCTCTTAATTAGAGGAGATGATAGTTCATCAACTAGCATGAACATCCAATTTAAACTAACTTATACCAGTAACACATGCCTTTTCATTTAATCAGATAATAACTTGCCAAAAAGTAACATCCCCAAAATTAGTCTTGGGGAAAGGTTTTTGTTTTTGTCTTTTAGGAGAATGAAGGTTAAGGAATCTGAAGAACACAGGACAAATGAGACAACTGAAGAAAAGGGACAAACCATCTATCCCACAAAACAGAGTGAAATGGCATATGGGTATATTATATAAAAAATTTTTATGTCTTCCTAAATGTTTGTTTCTGCTTTTCTCTAAAGATTTAACACTATTGGTCTTCTAATAGTCCCAGTTCAATTAAAATTTAAAGCTGACTTTGGAGTTGGTGAATGGCTCTCTCCTTCTTTAAACTCAAGCATGTTGTTAAAAGGAAAATGCAAACTCCCTGTATCATGCCAGAAGAAAAGAGCCATCTTCTGCTATGGGACAGGAGAAAAGCCAAATTAATTAAGGGACTATTCTATTACTACTAATCTCAACTCTTTGATTCTATTCTGATTCTTTAAACTTTTCTTTTTTCTTTTTTTTTTTTTTTGGCTCTTCAAGACAGGGTTTCTCTGTGTAGCTTTGTGCCTCTCCTGGAACTCACTTGGTAGCCCAGGCTGGCCTCGAACTCACAGAGATCTGCCTGGCTCTGCCTCCCGAGTGCTGGGATTAAAGGCGTGCGCCGCCGCCGCCGCCGCCGCCGCCGCCGCCGCCGCCACCACCACCCGGCTAAACTTTTCTTAAAGTATGAATTTTATATCAAAATTTACAAGATTTATATATATATATATACATTTTAAACTTTGTTAAGATATGAATGGTCATATAGAGTACTAACTAATTCTAGAAAGAAAAAAGGCTTCAATTAGCTGCATATATATGTCTTTGTGTTCGAGTCTCTTATCAGTTTTCTGCAGGAATTCACGGCCAGGCCTAACATCAACTGAAGTCTCCAAGAAGAAGATGGGGCCCCACAACAACAACAATTCCACGTGGACAATAATAACATCACTAAGCTGACAAACATCATCTATAGATCAGCTTTGAACTACAAAGTGCTCAGAGCAATTTTGAGAGGGCTAGCTGAAATGATCCAATCTCAAAAACTACTTGAATAAGGATTTGAGATAAACCCTGAACTTTGACATTATAAACAGACTGGATAATGAAAGATATAGTTACCTTTCCTAGAATTTGACAATTAACCTAAAATTTTTCTTTTCAGGATAAAGATATCTTCACCCATACCCAGCAGGAAGCAATTTTAAGAATACAACGCCCACATTCCCAAAGAGGTGGTGTGGGGCGAGTGGTTTTTTGGTCTTTTTAATGGGTTTTGGGTCTGGGATAATGTTCATTGTTTAGGGGGGTTGGTTACAAGCTTTTGTCAAGGGTTAGGAAAAAGTTTAAGCAAAGGAGATTAGATTTAAAGTTCTTGTTTAAAAAAAAGAAAGAAAGAAGAGAAAAGAAAAATGTAAATACTTTACATTGGATTGGATTGTTTTATATTGTATACAAATTATATATATTGAAATCGATATTGTTAGAAAATGTTATATATATATATATATATTGAGACAGGGTTTCTCTGTGTAGCTTTGCGCCTTTCCTGGAACTCGCTTTGGAGACCAGGCTGGCCTCAAACTCATAGAGATCCGCCTGCCTCTGCCTCCGAGTGCCGGAATTAAAGGCGTGCACCACCACCGCCCGGCTTATATGTATATTATTAATTGTACTTATACCGTTCATTTAACAATGTAATGCAATTTTCTGATCCTTGAATGTTATTATTACCAACTATTAGGATATAAAGAAATGAAAGTTAGTAGTTAGACATTATAATATAACTTGTAGTCATATTAGGTATGTTTTCAAGATTGAGCAGATATATTTTAGATAGACAGGTCATCTTCAAACCCTTCAGAGATCTACAGAATATGGCATTTATGTTTTAATAACTTAGAAAATTTTTTTCTTTTTTGTTATGATTATGAGACATGTCGGCTCCTGGCAGTACCAATCTACTTCAGAGAAAATATGGGCATTGAAAAAACTGCAATTGGAGTTAACTTTCATTGTGGCAAAAGTTAGCCACTGGATAACAAAGTATCCTCGAATCAACTGCTGACAAACAAGACAGACAGGACATGAAACAAAGGACTACTGATTCTTGCCAAAACAAGTGTGGTTATGGCTTTATCAAAAGGCATCTTCTGAGGCCAGGACAATATGGCACCATCCCTGAAGTGGCCTTTGCAACTCGGAAAAGGTACAGTGCCCTTTTCTTCGAAGGCACCTGAACAGGTAGTGGGCCGATGGCTTCTGATGTGCTATGGAACAGCAGCTGAAACAGTTATTCTTGAAGAGTAACTAAACTCACGCCTCTCAATAGTAGACTGGCATTTAATAGAGGGATGTGGAGAAGAATGGGATGCTGAAATGAAGCCACATACACACATAGTCAAGAAGAATGGACAGCTGAATTCAAAAAACATCAACAATTTCCAGTATTTAAAATCCTGAATCATGACATGACACTAGTGGAATTCAGGTGTTTCTGGTACATGGACTGCTCTCACCCAATGTGAGGTTGAACTGTTGATCTTATGTACATCCTACTTCACAAATGAGTCTGTCAGATATGCTAAGCCTATAGGCTGAAGATGATGCCCCAGCACTGCGGAGAAACCTCAGATGACTGTCCAGGCAGCTGGCTGTTTCTGTCAACTCACAATTTTTTGGAAGTTGCTTGCATGTACTTGCTGTTTTTATTTTTGTTAGCTAATATTATTTCCTTCTTGGGTCTCTGAGGGAGTTGAAGATTAGTTAGTTATAGTTGAAGGTTAATTAGGATAGAAAGTGAATTAGATACATTTTGGACTTACCAAAATAGGATAGATAATGGAATTATTTTCTCTGAATTTGTCAAATACAATTGGACTAGACATTGTTTAGGTATTTATTACTTGTATATATTGTATATAGTTATTGTACTTTTGTATATAGTTTTTCTTATGTTAGTTATAAGCTTTTTTCCTTTTTCTTTTTATTAAACTAGAAAAGGGGAAATATGGTGATATTTTATTTTGTACTAAAATGTTATTTGTATGTTAATAAATAAAGTTGCCCACGGGTCAGAGTTATTAGCAAGCCCTAGGAAAGCCGGGCGGTGGTGGCATACACTTGTAATTCCAGCACTTGGTAGGTAGAGCTGGGTAAGTCTCTGTGTGTTCAGGGATACAGCCATTATTGGAGACACATGCCTTTAATCTCAATACCAATCATGGAAAACCTGGAGGCCTATACAGACAGGCAGTGACGAGGCGGTCATGTGGTTGGGTTTACAACAAATGAGAAGGAAGAACAGAAAGTATATATAAAGACTTTAACACAGGAAGTAGCTCTCTTTCAGAGAGGTAGGACCACCGCAGGAGGAAGGGTAAGGTTTTAGCTCTTAGCTCTGACCTCTTGGCTTTCTTCTTTGCATTGGTTCTGTGTTTCTTATTTAACAAGATGGTTGGTTACATCTACAAACCATTTAAGATATTTTACACATATTAATTCACTTTAGAATGAAATTCTGTTATATCATTTTAGAGATTAGTCCATTATCACTGTATTAAGTGATTTCCCTAAAAACAATCTTGGGGAGATGGAAACTGTCAGAAGAACTGAGGTGGGTTCCTGTAGTTGCATTTTCTAGAAATCCAACATGTAAGTGTCATGTTTACCTTTGGCTTCCATGCAAGCCCACTCTGTAAATTAAAGGGATAAAATGCAAGCAACATGCCCACATCCTGAGGAATGAACTAGAGAATAGCTCAGTTCTTAAAAATCCCATAATCCCCAAGAACAAACCAAAGGCTTAAGCTAGTCAAGCTCAGAAGCTAAGAAATGAATTGAATAAATATTTTAAGGAAACTTTCTCTTGGGCTTGGCATTTTTAAAGGACAAGAATAGGCACTTGGGGGAGCAAATGAGGTTCCTTATTGATTAATAAAGAACACTACAGCAGTGCTTAGAGGATTCAATCATTTGTAACCTGAAATTTTTCCTCTCAGATTTCTACATTGTCAGTTAGTGCCTGAAATGACTTAGCTAATTTGCATTCTTAGGACGTCAGGTATTAAAATTACTTTGTACTACAACTTACACAATCCCTGGTTGGGTTTATGTATCATGAATCTTAACAGGTCTTATTAACAAAATCAAACCCGAGGCCAGGTATTGGGGTGAACACTGGAAGATCAGAGAGACAGAACAGGCCACAGCTTCCTCACCTCACCAGTTCCTCAGCTGATCCTGTTTCCTCAGACTGGAAGCCTCTCAGTCCTCATCCCGAATGAATCTCAGCTGAACTGTGCTGCTCCAAAGCCTGAAAGCTTAAGCAACCAAATGCTTCTAGTTTCTGGTCCTCACGCCTTATAAACCTTTCTGCTTTCTACCACCATTCCCTGGGATTAAAGGCTCACTTCTTGGGATAAAAGGCGTGAGTCACCATGCTTGGCTGTATCCTTGAACACATGGATTGAAAGGCATGTGCTACCACTGCCTATCCTCTATGTTTAATATTGTGGCTATTCTGTCTCTGACCCCAGATAAGTTTATTAGCGTGCACAATATTTTGGGGAACACAATACCACCACAGGTTTACTTGTTTATTTTGGTAAATAAAGTAGGGATTCCAAAGAGAAAATATATTGGGTGCAAGAGTTGTTTTTAAATTGAGAAGAGAAATGCAGAGAATGTAGCTGCTGGCAAGAGAGACATCATAGAAGTTAAAGAAAATGAAAGATGCATACGGAAAAGATATCAGTGAACAGGCCATAGGTCTGCATAGCCAAAGCCCTTGCAGCTGGCTTTGGGGAAAGGGGCATCTTCTCTGCTCTAGTTCAAAATAGATTTGATTCTGGCAGCCGTCTATACAGGGGGCTTGACTCATGGAAAGGCCTGTAGCCTCTTCGGGTTTGATGTGGGGTAAGAATGAGAGGAGAGGATGGAGTAACATAGAAGAGGTTGTAATCTGACAGGAAATGGCTTGAATGAAGAAGGGATTTAAGAGGAAGAGATATTCAAAGTGAAAACCAATTACAAGGGTATTGTAGGAATCAAACACAGAGACAAAGGCCTGAGTTGGCATGACAGCAGCACTGTGAAGATACACTGGGAGAAGCAACAGACAGAGAGCCCAAAAGGTCAAATTTATAGATGAAGTGGCAAGCAGCACAGAAGAGGCAAAGTATCCAACAGATACTCTTTCTGTACCACTTTCTGAAGTCTTTTCCCCAAACTGGACTCCATTATGACAAAACTACAAAAGAATAAATGAGAGGTGAGTATGGGAAACCCCTGCTGACTGAATCAAGAGTAAAATGAGTATGCAGTCACTTTGAGCACTTATTTAATTGCTGAAAAGAAAAGTAGCTGGTTGGAGGTGGTGGCACACACCTTTAATCCCAGCACTTGGGAGGCAGAGACAGAAGGATCTCTGTGAGTTTGAGGCCAGACTGGTCTACAGAGTGAGTTCCAGGACAGCCAAGGCTACACAGAGAAACCCTGTCTTGAAAAATAAAAAAAGTAGCTACAGTGAGGTGCATTCCAGGTGTGGCTGTAGCAAGCACCACAGGTGGTGATACATTCATACATCTGCTGACCCCGTAACAGCATTGCACATATTCAAACCCTCAAATAACATGTCTTCTCATCCTTAGATATTTAATTCTAAAATGATCCCATATGGGCATTAATGCTTCACTTTAAGCAGAGTGGTTTCAGTAACAACCTTTGTGTCTATTTCTATTGCTTGGAATTCTTAGAAGCATAAAACTCATGACTGTACAAGACCTAAATTTTCAGCAGAAACTGTGAGATTCCTCTATGTACCATTCCCTCAGTGGTGATATCCTTGAACATCTCCTATGATATGAAGCTCATTTCATCTTTGGAATACTGTTTCTCTTTTATCTATTCTTCTTTGATAATTACTTGTGAGGAAGTTTTCTAGGTCTTTACCACCTCATGAAAATTTTCTTCTCTCTTTATTCCTGGGGCAGTTCTTTAACAGTTATCTAGAGCAACCATTATAAGCCAAATTCTGGACTGAGCTCTAGGCAGACATAGATGGACAAGAGACAGTTGCTGAACTAAATGAGTTACTAGTCTGTGGTGGAAGAGAGATAAAATGAAATCATGGCAATGTTGGAGCATAGCTGAAGATAGTGGGAGGAATGGGAGCAGACCCTAGTCTCCATCTCTTCACTCTTGCCCTAGGTCAGGACCTCTCTATTTCTCATCTATTTGACAGGAGGAGTGATCTCTGGTCTTTATAGCACAATAAGGTGACTAGCATTAGTAACTGGATGTATATTTAAAAACAGCTAAAAGAGAAGATTTTAAGTATACATGACACAGAAAAAAATAATGTTTGAAATGATGGCTATCCTATTTTCTCTGTTTTGAGCACCACATATTGCATACATGTATTGAATTATCACATTGTACCCTGTAAGTATATATAATTATTATATGCCAAATAAAATAAAATAAAATAAATAAATTCACAGAGACTGTGAGAGCATGCTCAGGGCCTACACAGGTCTAAACCAGATAGGGTCTCAACACTGAAAGAGGAGGTGGACACAAGCCTACATCTCTAACCTAAAAGCTATCTTCAACTGACAACTATTCAAAAAGGAAAATAATAATAATAATAATAATAATAATAATAATAATAATTTTTTCTCCAGCAGAGTCTCACTGGGTATACAAACCACACTTAAGGGCAGGCACCATTCTCAGCAGTAGATGGCTAATACAAAGGAACTCAATGGTATTTTTGGAGGGATTGTTGTTGTTGTTTCATAATGCTTTGTCTGGGCACTTTTTAAACCCTAATGGTCTTTTGCTTATATATTATGGTTTCCTGTTCTGTGTTTTTATGAGATTTCTGTGTGTGCAAGTGCATGTGTCTCTGCATCTGTATGTGTCTTTTGTACCTTTTCTTTGGCTTTTTTCTTTGTTTCTTTTGTCCTATTCTGGTTTGTTGATTTTTAAATGCCTGTTTGTTTTCTAATGGAAGAAAAAGAAAGGGTATGGATTTGGGTGGGTGTGGATGTGGGGAGGATCTGGGTGGAGTTAGGGGAGGAAAAACCATGATCAGAATATATTGTAGGGGGGAAAATCTACTTTCAATAAAAACAAATTGAAAATAAAATAAAATGGACCTAACCTTAACAGTACACAAACACAAAAGAAAGAAATAGAATCCTGTCCATTCTCTGGTTAATGTTCACTCCCTAAAAAGGATGTTTTATCCTTGTGTTTGTTGCCATCTATTTCACTGGGCTTTTGAGGATGTTCTTTTTCTAAATATCAACCTGCCTTTAGATTCAGGAAAACAATTAGATAAACAGAAAGGCTCACTCTGTCATCAGACCAGGAGCACTGATGCCCCTTGGTGGCTAGATATGGTAGTCACCTTAGCCATTCCAGGTGAAAGCATAAAAGAGATGGTGCTCCAGACCTACAAGTTAGCACAAGGTTTCCCTTCTGTCTGATTGATGAGTAAGTTACCATCCTCATACTTCAGGTGAGAGGCTGAGACTCACATCTTTGAATTAGTGTCAGAGCTCTAATCTATACCTTCAGGTTTGTGGCCAAATGCACTTTTAGTACACATTATATATAGCCTGTCCCCTAGAGAAAACCCAGAACATCCTCTATACTCCTGCACTTCACTGTAAGAAAAGGAGATACTGTTAGAATATGTTAAAGAATGCCTGGCCGACAGTCAGGACAAATCTCTGTCACCCGCCAGTCCCACAGCCGCTCAGACCCAACCAAGTAAACACAGAGACTTATATTGCTTACAAACTGTATGACCATGGCAGGCTTCTTGCTAACTGTTCTTATATCTTGAATTAATCCATTTCTATAAATCTATACCTTGCCACGTGGCTCGTGGCTTACTGGCATCTTCACATGCTGCTTGTCATGGCGGTGGCTGGCAGTGTCTCTCTCCGCCTTCCTCTTCTCTCAATTCTCCTCTCTTTTAGTCCCGCCTATACTTCCTGCCTGGCCACTGGCCAATCAGTGTTTTATTTATTGATCAATCAGAGCAATTTGACATACAGACCATCCCACAGCAAAATGACAGAAATAATCAAGGCCCAGCAAAATGAAGAGGAAATATGGACACTCAAAATCAGAAATTTAAACCATCTTCCCTTGTAAAACTTGGTGAAAATTGTTGACCACTTACCTGTTGCTATAAAGAAGGTAAGTTTACATGTATAGACAGCATTCTGATTGCCTGCTGTTCCAATATCCATTCTTGCACAAAGGCTTTTCTGTGGATGTATATGAGAACATCTCTCAAATCAAAGCAATACATGAAATGTTTTGAGCCAAACACAGAAATTCAGGTGAGACTTCCCAAATCGAAGAGAATTTTACCTTATATCCATTGCTGACAAGAGGGCATTTTTTCAGTCAGTCTGTATAAGCAAATCTAGTGATGAGAAAGGGGCTCACTTTCCCAAAAGCTAGCCTATTGCCTATTTAGCTGTGTGTGTAGAAACTTCATTCCAATGCAGCAAAGTTAGATAGTGAGTGAGGGCAGAAGACACCCTCACTGATAGAGTTGCTTATTTAATAGAAACAGAGCAAATGCTGAGGGAGATTTTTCTACAAAGATCCAAAGGGAACCAAAGGGAGGGGAGAAAGAAAAAGGGTAAAGAAGAAAGGGAACACTTGGTCAAAATACGTTAAATACCTGTGTGAATGTGCTTTTATGACACCCAGTACCATGTTGGTATAAAAAGGAAAATGAAAGTAAAGTTCAATTTATGTTGACTTTTTTAAATAATTCATTTTGTCATTATTTCACTTAAAAAATTTTATCTTTTTTATATAATTTTTCCCGACTTAGAGCTGAGCTACAAGTAATATTTCAAACCCATAGCCAATATTCTCTTTTGTGACCAGTGAAAAGAAAAGTACACATCTATAGGACAATAGCCCTTCCTATGACAATTGGAAAAGAGTCCCAGGTTGTTAGGTTGCTTTAGAAGTCACAGTCCTTAACTCATACATTGAATAAATATTAGTACTGAAATTGACATATTTAAAAATAATCATCCATGAACTAATTGAGCAAACTCCTTCAAAGTGTGGGGTCTCACTCTCGTGCCCTAGGTCAGGATCCCTCTGTTTCTCAGAAGACCATTCTAATTGGGTTTCCTTGATTCTGGTTTTCAGCATATATGCTATGATGTCTCTGTAAGTAGATTTCATTTCATATGCCTTGCCTGCCTGAATTAGTTGAGCTCTTTGAACCCATGAATTTGAATCTCTTCTCCACTTTTTTCTCCCCTCTTGCTATTGTATCTATTTTATCTAAATGTATGGTGACCCTTCTCACTCTACCCATTGGGTCTCTCATGCTCATTTTCAAACTTTCCATGTAATTTGTTTCTCCAGGCAGAACTTTGGACTATTATTTGTAACATGTCTTCTGATTTAATAATTGTTTTTTTCAGTTGTGTTTGGCTTTCTGTTTAGCCCAGCCATTCAATTATCAAGTTTCATTATTAGTGATTTGAATTATAAGCCTTCTCTTCGATTCTTTTTCCAATTTTCTATAACACTTTTGGTGATTTCATGTTCCTTGCAGATATTTTCAAGCTTCTTTTAGAATATAGTAAACAACTGTTATTTCACTCTATAGAGCTGAAGTAACAAACAGTTATGAGCCTCTTGACACGGCTCCTAGGAATTGAACTCAGGTAACTGTTCTCAACTACTGATTCATCTCTCCAGCCACACTTCACAGTTTCTTGTCTTACTACCAAAATGTACCCTTCACTGTGGTGTGGAAGCACAGGATGAGAATGCAGCTAGGAGAACTTCCAGGGCAGCACTACTCTCCCTGGGACAACCTGGATTTTTTTTTTTCTATTTCAGTTGTATTTGTTAACTTCCCAGTTCTGACATATAGCCATATGAATTTGAGGTCACTTTTCTGAAAATGCACTAAAATTACTTATGCTTGCCTGTTAACTTTTTTAAATGCTGATGAAAGAACACTACAAACATACCACTATTGAGGCAAAATAGGAACAAAGCTCAAAAACACCAGACAAAAGCCAAGTAAGAGTAAAAATGCTCATTTTATCCATCTGTTGCTCCCATCTCCACTGTACAGCCCAAGATGGCCTGCTGGAATTGCAGGCCTGCATTATCACAGCCAACTTCTCCTCTTTCAAATATTTAAATGCCTTCAGTGTCTGAGTTTAAACTCTTCCAATGTTAAATGGAAGGCTGATATGGATGGAGTTATTGTCACAAGAGTCTAGGACAGAGGTATAAGGCAAGCAAATGGTACCACTGGGTGCTGCCCATGCATACTCTCTACTTAGACCAGACTACTCAGGCTGGCTGAGCTCAGAGGCTGATCTGGACCTTGTAGGTCATTCTTACTTTATTGGGTTCTATTTTGTTCCATATTTGCTTGTTCCACTATTTTGTAATTAGGACAAGGTGAGAGGTTCAATTAGTCTAAGAATGCTTAGCCAAACCTCAAACTGTCTTACTCAAATATTTTTATCCTTCTGAACATATTCCTAATTTCCACCTACAGTTATTTTAAAGATATACAGTAGTAAATCAGCTGAAAAGACAGGTGGGGGCATGGGGCTAAGGACTGCCACCACCCTTGGATATGGCTCTGGTGAGTGAGTTGCTCAATGGTGGTGGGCAGGACCATCTAGTGAGTCTTCTCCAGGAAGGCCTTGCAGCACCTGAGGCATTGCTGGTACACCACTTCGAAGTCAGAATCATTGCCATAATAGGGATCTTCAATAATGAGTTGTTTCTGTGGATCATAGCTCCCAAGTAACTCAATTTTAGCTTTGCAGTTTTTAACTTGATTACTTCTTCTATTCAAATCTCTCAGATTGCATTCATCCATACATAGTATATAATCGAATGTGGCAAAGTCTTCTTTTATAATCTGTCTTGCCTTATGGGCTGTGCTAATGCCATGATTTCTTAGGCAGCTGACAGCTCTTGGGTCTGGGGGCTGGCCCACGTTCCAGTCAGAAACAGCGCTGCTGTCAATGGCCCAATTATCTGAAACATTTTCATCAGTTACCAATTTTCTGAAAACTGCTTCTGCAGTGGGTAACCAGCAAATGTTACTGAGACACATGAACAACACTGACTTGGACCCAACCTCTGCCATCTTTCGGTATAGACGCTGGCGGCCAGAGCCCAACCTGGATTTTTAAAAAGTATTTTATACATTCACTTTATTTTAGTATGTATATATAGTGAGTAAATGATATGGTATATGTGTGAAGGCCAGAAGACAGTTTGTGGGGGTTATAGCTCTTATGTAATTTACAACTCTTACCCTGTAAATTACAGGGATCAAATTTAGGTCGTCGAGTACAGTGGCAAGTTCCCTTACCAACTGAGCCATCTCTCCAGGCTCAGCCCAAAGGCCAGACCAATTAATTGGCTGCAGAAGTTGACTCCTCTATGCTGGAACAATCTCCCAAACAAATCTACTCCCACCTGCTGGCAGTTGTCTGAACTTTCAGTCAGAGCACTGAACAGAGTTTATAGCTAAACTACTACTTTGAGACAATATTTCATTAAGTATACATTGCAGTAATATGTATATAATTCTAGCTACATTGGGAGCATTATTTGGTCTTATGATTCAGAAATTTCAAAAAACATTACCTCTAAGGAAAGCAGAAGTGGATCCTTTGGGGATTTAAGGTCCAGAAATAAATCATTGACATCAACTTTTTGGCAATATCCGTAGTCATGGAGACAACTAAGAGTAAAATTTCCGTTCTAAAACTCTCCCTAACAAATGAGGCCAGACCAATTAACTGGCTACAGAAGTTAACTCCTCTGTGCTGGAACTACCTCCCAAACAAATCTACTGCCACCTGCTGGCAGTTGTCTGAATTTTCTTTCTTTCTTTCTTTCTTTCTTTCTTTCTTTCTTTCTTTCTTTATTTATTTATTTATTTATTTATTTATTTTTCTATTATCAGCTTGATACAGTATAAATTCTTATCCTAATAGTGAAATGTTTGATTGAGGCTTGTCCAGTAATTGAGTAAAACCAAAACTTATTGTAAGCCACAGTCATTCTAGGGTCCCCCCTGCTATATAGCCTCCCTGGTTCTGTGGGTTGCAGTGTGATTGTTCTTTGCTTTATATTTAAAACCCACGTATGAGTGAGCACATACCATGTTTGTTTTTCTGGGTATGAGTTACCTCACTCAGGATGATATTTTCTAGTTCCATCCATTTGCCTACAAACCTCATGATGTCATTGTTTTTCTCTGCTGAGTAGTACTCCATTGTGTATATGTACCACATTTTCTGACAACTACAAACTACAACATTCCCAAACTTTTGGGACACTATGAAAGTAGTGCTAAGAGGGAAATTCATAGCACTAAATGCCCACATAAAGAAGATGGAGAAATCTCACACTAGTGACTTAACAGCACAACTGAAAGCTCTAAAACAAGAAGAAGCAAAGTCACCCAGGAATAATAGACGGCAGGAAATAATCAAATTGAGAGCTGAAATCAATGAAACAGAAACCAAGAGAACAGTACAAAAAATCAATGAAACAAAGAGTTGGTTCTTTGAAAAACTCAACAAGATAGACAAATCCCTAGCCAAATTAACCGAAAGGCAGAGAGAGAACATCCAAATTAACAAAATCAGAAATGAAAAGGGAGACATAACAACAGACAATGAGGAAATCCAGAGAATCATCAGATTATACTTCAAAAACCTATACTCCACAAAATTGGAAAATCTAGAAGAAATGGACAATTTTCTGGATAGATACCACACACCAAAGTTAAATCAAGACCATATAAACTATTTAAATAGGCCAATAACTCCTAAAGAAATAGAAACAGTCATCAAAAGTCTCCCAGCCAAAAAAAAAGTCCAGGACCAAATGGTTTCAGTGCAGAATTCTACCAGATTTTCAAAGAAGAACTAATTCCAATACTGATCAAATTGTTCCACACAATAGAAACAGAAGGAACATTACCAAACACTTTTTATGAGGCTACAGTTACCCTGATACCCAAACCACACAAAGATACAACAAAGAAAGAGAATTACAGACCAATCTCCCTCATGAACATTGATGCAAAAATACTCAACAAAATATTGGCAAACAGAATCCAAGAACACATCAAAACAATTATCTACCATGACCAAGTAGGTTTCATCCCAGGGATGCAAGGATGGTTCAACATATGAAAATCTTTCAATGTAATACACCATATAAACAAACTGAAAGAAAAAAACCACATGATCATTTCATTAGATGCTGAAAAAGCCTTTGACAAAATCCAACATCCCTTCATGATAAAGGTCTTGGAGAGATCAGGAATACATGGAACATACCTAAACATAATAAAAGCAGTTACAGCAAGACAACAGCCACCATCAAATTAAACGGAGAGAAACTCAAAGTGATTTCACTAAAATCAGGAATAAGACAAGGCTGTCCACTCTCCCCATACTTATTCAACATAGTACTTGAAGTTCTAGCTAGAGCAATAAGACAACCAAAGGAGATCAAAGGGATACAAATTGGAAAGGAAGAAGTCAAACTTTCACTATTTGCAGATGATATGATAGTATACACAAGTGACCCCAAAAATTCTACCAGGGAACTCCTACAGCTGATAAACTCCTTCAGTAAAGTTGCAGGATACAAGATCAACTCAAAAAAATTAGTAGCCCTCCTATACACAAATGATAAAAGGGCTGAGAAAGAAGTCAGGGAAACATCACTCTTTACAAATAATATAAAATACCTTGGGGTGACTATAACTAACTAAACAAGTGAAGGACCTTTTTGATAAGAACTTTAAATCTCTAAAGAAAGAAATTAAAGAAGATATCAGAAAATGGAAGGATCTCCTATGCTCATGGATAGGTAGGAATAACATAGTAAAAATGGCAATCTTACCAAAAGCAATCTACAGATTCAATGCAATCCCCATCAAAATCCCAACACAATTCTTCACAGACTTGGAAAGAAAAATGCTCAACTTCACATGGAAAAACAAAAGACCCAGGATAGCTAAAAGAATCCTGTATAATAAAGCAACCTCTGGAGGCATCACCATCCATAACATCAAGCTTACTATAGAGCTATAGTAATAAAAACAGCTTGGTACTGGTATAAAAACCGACATATAGACTAATGGAATCGAATTGAAGACCCTGACATTAATCCACGCACATATGAACACTTGATTTTTGTTTTCTGAATTTTCAGTTATCACTGAATACAAGCTGTTCAGCAAGCAGGCAAACCTACATGTAGGGTTTCTATTGAGAGCCGCTGGTAGCAAAAGTCCATGAGAGTGTACAGCAGGTGACAACTAGAGTTCAGAAGGTCAACCTATCAGAACTAAAGGTTCTGTTAGAGGAAACCATCACACAAGGCATTATGGGATTACTGCCTTTTGAATGAACTGGCTGTCTCTTGTTGTAAACTTCTTGTGCAATAACAGCTATGATTCTCCCCATTTACCATGCATCTCCATGTTATGTGTACATGTAATCTCACAATTGCATCTCAATCTTGGGCACAACTTTCCCTATACATTTGGGGTAACTGGATAACTGTCCCCAGCTGTGTTTATTTTTCATTAACATATATCTGGCCAGGGCCACTCTCCAAACAAAAGTATTTCAGCAAAGATACCTTTTTCCAAGGACAAAACTGCACATAGATAAACATTAGCTCATCTCACCCACAGATAGAGAAAAAAACCACTAACAATTAAATCCTCAACCCCTTACCTTCACCCCAGGTTATTTACACAAGACCCTAACCTAAGAGATTTACTGCTCACATTCCTGGGATGATGTTTTAGACATTTGCTTGATACTGAGTTAAGGCAGTTACTTCCCACTGACCCAAGGAGACTGCCTACAAGGCCAGGCAGGCAATAGGTGCCAAGCTTCTTTCTTGTGCAAATTAAGTTTTTATTCCTCCTCAGCCAGGTACTGTTCCTAGATTTTCTCCTCAGCAATTACTCTGAGTGAAAGTGCTTTTACTAACCAAATGCTGCATGCACTGACAGAGGTTGCTTAGCCACCTAGCATATGTCCCCCTCCCTATCAAAAAGCAGCTGCAGCTGGGACGAGCAGGAAAAACGGCACCAAATACAGTTTATTTTCTTGTGACTTATTGACCCCTTAACATTCTACCTAGCCATACTGTGGATATCGCTCTATATAAATAAAACACTGATTGGCCAGTAACCAGGCAGGAAGTATAGGCGGGACAAGGAGAGAGGAGAATTGAGGGAACAGGAAGAAGGAGGGGGAGACACTGCCAGCCACCGCCAGGACAAGCAAGCAACATGTAAAGATGCTGGTAAGCCACGAGCCACATGGCAAGGTATAGATTTATTGAAATGGGTTAATTTAAGATATAAGAACAGTTAACAAGAAGCCTGCCACGGCCATACAGTTTATAAGTTATATAAGCGTCTGAGTGATTATTTTATATGTGGGTTGTGGGACTGCAGGGCTTGGTGGGACCTGGAGAGAAGCTCTCCAGCAACATAGCCATTTCTAGATTATAGTTTGAGCACATAAATTCCCTAATTGATCTTAGCCTTTAGTTGACCCTACCAGAGAACTCCCCTTTAGTCACTCCCCTTTTGGGTTGTAATTGGAAGCTGACAATTATTGCTTTATGTGTGGATCTTTATCACCTCTCTTTGTGACCCTGAAAACTTCAAGCTTCACATTACTTTGCCAAAGAATACTGCATGTATAAATATATATACTGGTTCCCTCAGAGGACTGGAGAGAATTGATTGGGAAGAACAGAGATGAGGATGGAGATGGAAAGAACTAGGTAGAATGATGAGAGAACAGCAGAAGGGACTGCAAGCAGGAGGGACTGATAGGAGCTAAGTATGAGAGCAGAAAAGAAACTGTGTAGATAGAATTGACTTAGAAGAATAAAGTGAATGGATTAACGAACTCAGTGTGCTTAGATTCATTGAATATCCCTCAGATTAGAATCCTCAGCTGGTTGTTAGACTCTTCCACAGACCCTGGGAGCAGACAATATTGACTGGACCTATATTGTTTCCAGCTCAAATCTCTGCTACTATATGACATTTGGTCAATTTCTCTTCTTTCTCTGGACCTCAGTTCACCCATATTACAATCCAGTTAGTTAGCCAAAAGGATATAGATTATCCCTACCCTTTTGGTGAGAAACAGAGAGAATCTCTGTAAGGATGTATGGATGATCAGGGATGACATGACAAGACTCACAATATGAGAGCAGGCTTGGCTGAGTTGTTCTAATATGTGATCATCAATGACATTTAAATTCTATTATTCCTTTTTTCTTTCATGTCCATTTCCTGCAACAGTGAGGGAAGAAAAAAAAAGATGACCTGAGAGTACTCTGCACTTTAGGAGAAGGCATGAAATTATGAAAAGTGGAATATTTTGTTTCTAAAGTGCCTTTTCAAAAGGAGAGTAAAGAGGTAAATTTATTAGTGTGCAAGACATTGAGCAAACCATGACAGTGAAGCTTTTCTGGGCTCAAGCAATCTTAAGTTGTGTCAGTGGGTACTGAGGAAAAGCAGAAAGGGTGTGTTTCCATGTGCATGTGCCTAGTTAAATGAGACCCATTTTACTTCTACCCTTCTCTGTGGTGTGACTTGGGAGGTGCAGTGCTAGTGAACATGATTGTACCCCTTTTGTTATCACTTGGCACAGGGGCTCTTGTGATGCCTCTTTTTGAACTAGTTTTGTCATGGACCCAAGCTGAGATGCAGGGGATAGTGTGAAGCCATTCCATAGCCCCCAAGACCCTTCTGTTCCAGGTAAGGGAAACAATAAAAGCCCTCTAACAAAAATCCTGGACTTTTTCATGTGATAGCACTTGAACTCAGGTGCATCGGCACCTTCTGGTGCACATCTAAAACACTGGCTTTTTGCCTTCTTTTCCCCTTCCATAATGTCAGCCTGGATCCTAACTTCAACTCTGCATCCCCTGTCTACGGCAATGAAACACACTTTAGAAAGACTCCAGCTGGTGACTACTTTCAGCTCCCTGAATTTGTTTTTCCTGAGAACCCAAAGTCGAGGAGAATAACCCTCTGGGAAATTAGGCTCCAAGAAGACAATTTCCATCCTCTGTAGTCAAAGCCTTGTCATAAGACCCTTGGTAAGAGATTCCATCAACCCAGTCAAAGATGAAACACATTGGATTGGGTTAAGCACATTGAGTTACTGGAGCGTCAATGATCTGTGAATAACCTCCTGATTCCCCAAAGGTGTGCAAGTGTTTCAGAGTGCATATCTAGCCACGACAGTCAAATAGCCACACTCCTTTCTATGGTGGTATTTTATTTGTACTGAAATGTGATTTTAATTGTATGTTAATAAATGAAGTTGCCTGGGGGTCAGAGCTATTAGAGCCATAGCAAGAGTGTGGTGGTGGTGGTGGCGGCGGCGGCGGCGGCGGCGGCGGCGGCGGCGGCGGCGGCGGCGGCGGCGGCGCACGCCTTTAATCCCAGCACTTGGTAGACAGAGCTAGGTAGATCTCTGTGTGTTCAAGGATACAGCCAGCATTGGAGACACATGCCTTTAATCTCAATACCATAGAGGACCTGGAGGGCTGTACATACAGGCAGTGACGAAGCAGTCATGTGTTTGGGTTTACAACCAATGAGAAGGCAGAACAGCTAGACTATATAAGACATACACACAGGACGTAGGCCCCTTTCGGAGAACTCTCTAGGCTGAAGCAGGAAGGGTAAGGCTCTTTGTACTGACCTCTTGGCTTTCTTCTCTGAATCGGCTCTGTGTTTCTTATTTAATAAGATGGTTGGTTACATCTACACCTTTCACTACAAGATGCAAACTCTTGGACACAAAGTCTAAGAGAAACACATCACATCCCTTCTGCAGAGGCCCAGAGCCAGACACCCCTGCTTCCAGTCTAGGCAGTAAGCCCCTCCCTCTCGCATGGCAGAACCTGGTAGCTGGTGCTGGTCCGGGGACGACTACAGAGGCCTGAAGGGGCTGGTGGGGGTGGGGTGCACAGCGCGCCTATTTGTGTGGCTTCTGATACCTGGGGGATTGGCTCAGCTGGTCTTGCCGTCGGAGTGGGCGGAGCCAGCAGCCCGCCCCGCCCCACTCGGCACCCAGTCTCAGCCTTGAGCCCTAGAACGCACCTCGCAGCAGCCAGGCGCGCCCTGTGGACCACTGCGTTGGGGAGAGCTGCTGCGGAGTGGCTGTTTTTCCCTGCTCTAGGCTCCAGACGGTTTCCACACTCCTTGCTCCCTTCAGGTCTCTCCTTAGTGTCGCGGTTCTGCAGAAGGGCTAGCGATCCCGCCCCCTTTGCCTCGTACTGACTCGCTCCCACCTTAACCCTGTCCGCTTTTCCAGCTGTCCGCTGCCATTCCCAGAGCATCGCAGCCATGGGCATCCGAGGCATGCTGCGAGCCGCTGTGCTCCTGCTGCTCATCAGGACTTGGCTCGCAGAGAGCAACGGCCCCAGTCCCACCCCGAAATTCCACTTCGAGCTCTCCTCCAGCATGCCCGAAGTCATCCTGGATCTCTTCAACTGGTAAGCGGCCCAGGCTAGCTGAGCACGGAAGGGACAGGGACAAGCAGAAGGTTTTGGCCTCTTGGACTGGGTGCGGGCTGGGTGCAGGGGACTCGGACCCCGGCTTGCCTAGGGGATGAAGGGGGTGTGGGGACAGCTGTGAAATGATACTCCTAGCTTCAACCCACCTGTTACTGCTGCATGCCTACCATTAGCCCAAGCCTTGAGGCTAGCTATGAGCACCCTCACCCCCGAGTCTACCTGATCATCCTCAAGGACTGAGGTCCCAGGCATTTTCCCAGTTGTGTTCTCTGAAGCCCGTGGGACTGGGAGGTGTACATGGGCAATTCTCAAAACAGACAGGAAAGACACCTGTTTGAGTAGATTTTTAGTCCATTTGCTGAGGCAGTCTGTGTGTGTGTGTGTGTGTGTGTGCGCGCGCGCGCGCGCGCGCGCGCGTGCTGTGTGTTCCTCTATCAAATACAGCAGATTAAAATGATTAACTCTGTGAAATCAGTAGCTGTAAATGGCATAACCTTCTGGCTTAAGAGAGGTAAGCTTTTGTGCATACTCCCATAAAAACATTTGAAGATTTCAGTTTTTCTCTGTGCTTGATTTAAAGTTAGTTTAGGTCTGTAAGTATCTGAAGAGGGGATAAACCGTCATCCTTGACATGTAGATCACACACACACACACACACACACACACACACACACACACACACACACAATGTGTATTTGCCATGGCTACAGAGCTGGAGAGCTGGCATAAGGGAAATGCTTTGGACAGAAACAGGCAGGAATGTATTTCTTTAATTTGGAAATAATTCATGCTCACACTTTGAAATGTTACAGAATTAAATTTTATGATTGAGGAAAATGAGGAATAATTTTAAGTGGCAAACTAGAAATAAACATGTATTCAGAAAGGGGGGGTGGGTAAGCTGGGCAAGGTTCCAGCAGGCAGCCCTGCAGTGCTCTCAACCCAACATACCAGACTGCGTCAGTGAACACATACAGGGGGTGGAAGGAGTGAAGGAGAGATGAAGGGACAGAGAAAGACACACACAGAGAGAAAGACAGAGACAGAGATTGCAGGAACAATGCGTCAAAGATCCGGACAGTCACAGTAATAGTGATACCTGGGGCCCGTCGTCATTTAAAAGTCCTTTGGGGATTGAAAGTCTAGATAAATTCAATGAACATCTCAGAGACCTCTGGAAAGGCCAGCTCTATGCAGCTGAGCTGGCTTCACTTACATGTTCTCACCTAAGAAACCTCCAAGCTGAAAGCATATGTATAGTGAGTGAGATGCTTGCTCCCAGGATGGATCTTTTCGAAGACAGCTCTAAACACCAGGAATCTGAAATGGTTTAGTTCAATGAGGGCCATAAATCTCTGTTACATGAGCAAGACATTTTCTCTCTCCCTGCCCCCACTGCTCTCTTTCTGAGTCATATGTCATATGCCAATTTTCAAGCACAAGGTTGACATAAATGGATGGGGGGGGGGTGGACACGACTCAGACCAGGTAGAAGAAATGTGCCTTTGAGATAGAAAACATAAGCTCAGGGGAGACACTTGCCAGTGGGAGCTGACTTCCTGGGGCAATGAGGTACCCCTGGAAAGAGGATTATCAGCAATCAGCATCCAGGGGCACCTCAAGATATAGTTTCTCAGAGAATTAAAATGCTGTAGTTTTCTGAGGATCTCATCTGCCCAGTTTCCCCCCTCTCCTATGGTGCGTTTTCCTCCCCACCCCCTTACTATTCCTGCCTGGTAACAGGGATCCAGTCCTTGGGCCCCACCCTCTGGATTAAAGCTGTGAAGGGGGAGGGGAAGGGGAAAAGAGTCTGCGTCACTGCTGTGCTTCTGGCTGACTCACTGTGAGCTGGAAGGGGAAGAAGGGAGGGAGAGAGCACAGACACATATGACTGGCCATGTTTGCATATGTGATGGCTTTGGCAAACCAGCCACTGGCAAATGGGCCACAAGTCAACCAGCATTTACTCATGGCTTCTCTGTTTCAGCAAAAATTGTGCAAATGAAGCTGTGGTTCAAAAGATTTTGGACAGGGTGCTATCAACATATGATGTCCGACTGAGACCAAATTTTGGAGGTAAGCCAAATCCAGACACCAGAGGCTTTTGTGTTAGATACAATAGAGCCAGCTCCACCCTGTAAGCTAACCAGGCTCTATAGGCCTCTGCCCCACAAATCCTACCTTCTTTAGTCTGCCAAGCCTTGCAATGGAGCAACCCCAGATTCCTAATCTCTCAGTTCTTCTGCTCTCTTCTTAGAACGTACCTCACATCTATGTACCAGCCTTTCTATGCCAGAGACTTTCTTTCTTTCCTTACTCCCTTCCAAAGGTGTTGCCACCCTTAAGTAATTCAGGGAGTTCAGAATTGAGGCCGTGGTCTTCTCTGCCTCTGTCACCTAACTCACCTAGGCCTGGGACCCTTCTATAATACCCTGCTTTCCCAAGTCTTCAGCTCCCACCAAATTCAGTTCATCTAGCATACTGTACTACATGTATTCTTTATAAAACTCGGACTGATGGCCACTAACAAATAAAATCCCAACAGCACAAAGATGAGAAATGACAAGAAAACTTACACACACACCTCCAAGAAGCTGATGGGCACTTTCTAGATTCTGCTTATCCTGGACCACATAAAGCTTTAAGTGGTAGATAGCCCACCAGGAACCCACACAATAGGAGTACCATTCAGTGACAAAGGGGACACCTAAGAAGCCCAAACCAAGGACAGACAAAAGAAAAAGTGCTTTGAATTGGGGTTAGTTAATTTTCAGCTCAAAGATAGCAGAAGGAGCTACAACACAGGACAGCTTACTGTAGGATGGGACACAGTCTAATGGGTAGTCACCACTAATGATTCATATTTGTGCTCATATGTAACTGTCTTCTAAAAATACTGTGCCATCTTGAAAACCAAGGAGGTTTCCCTTGGCCCTAAATTTAAGGGGCGAGATTATTAGCTTGTGCATCCCTTTCCTCCACTACACAAGGGCAAAAGACACAGGCAAGGGGCTCCAAGGTCAGTATGCATGGGAAACCAGGTTGGAAAAAGAAGAAGGCACATAATACCTTTATGCTACTGAGGCCACAGTGGTGGTACCTTTTCCATGTGGATCCTCAAGGGAAGGGGGAAGACAGAAATTCAGGTAGTAAAGCACAGTTAATACCCCCTACAGGGTACGAGCTTTGAATCATTTGTGCCAAGCCCCAGAGGATGGCAGGGAAATTGATATTTATTTATTTATTTGTTGCCTCTTTCTCACTCTGATGTTTGTCAGCAAAGGCCAAACAATAGTCATCTGCATGCAATGAGCACACACTCCCCACTGTTTCAGGCTCAGGCACCCTTCCTGCAGCATTGAGGACTAAAAGAAGAGAACAGAGACAAAAGTGCATCTCTGGGTTTTGGCCAGCACAGTTAGTCCACAGTAGGCTTGAGGCCCCTCTCCACCATCTTCATGTTACACCAAGTATTATGACCATGCCAGGCTGGAGCATCTGATAAAATATGGGCCTCTACATTGATTTTGTCAAACAGATGGAAACAGTAGAGAGAGAAGACAAAGAGAACTTAAGACCACCTGCCATTTACAGAAGGGAACACTATAGGCTATAAGGCTAGGACTATTACATGGGAGAAATATAGTAGAAGACCCATTGATGAGACAGACAGACTGGAGCACTCAGGGCTTAGGGAACCCAGGGCTCCCAGTATAGTCTCCCAATAGACAGAGTTCCCTCTGTATTTAAGATGGAATATAGTTTTAGGGATTAATCTTCACACATAAGAATGGTCGCGACTCCTTCTCTCTCTCTCTCTCTCTCTCTCTCTCTCTCTCTCTCTCTCTCTCTCTCTCACACACACACACACACACACACACACACACACACACACACAGGAGCATGTCACAGACATCCATCATTGTACAGTAAAAGGAAGGCATAGGAAGGTTGTGTCCCTGTGCCAGATCATGGTTTGGCAAGGAGAATATACACTGCATTTCAGTACACACTTCCTCTTAAACTAAGAGCCCTTTGGCAGGCTTCTGTGATGTCCCTTTAGCTCCACAGCATTCTACATATGAAAAGACATCACTAGGTTGGTCTGAAGAAGCCTGACCTTGGAGGAAGGGGCTAACAATCAGGTCTTGGAGAAAGAGGCTGGAATGTAGGCCTCTCTGGGGGCTTTCTGAGGCTTGTTGCCTACTAATATAGCTGCCATCTGCTAAAAGTATGGGGAGAGCAGCCTGAAAGACAGCAATCAAACACAATGTTTCTAGAAAGCTCTTTGCAATAAGCTGATGAGAATAGTAATTTGTATTTCTCCATACTACCCAACAGCTTACTGTTTTCACAACAATGATCATATTTGAGTCTTGCCAATGGACACTGCAAATACACAGGTCTAATGGGAAAAAAATAGAAAGCAGAACATATCCAATTTCCTGTGGATAACAAACAAGGACTGTACTCATGAATTAAACAAAATGCTTCTAAGTAAGTTATTGGTTAAAGGAGAAAGTAGAAAATATTTCAGTCAGGTGGTAGTGGCACACACCTTTAATCCCAGCACTAGGGAGACAGAGCCAGGTGGATCTCTGTGAGTTTGAGGCCAGCCTGGTCTATAGAGTGAGATCTAGGACAGGCACCAAAACTACAAAGAGAAACCCTATCTCAGAAAAAAAAAATTATACACTTAGTCACACTTGCACGTTAATCAAATCACCATCACACAGTAGTCATTCACATGAACACATTCATGAATTAATTCATATAGACATACACAAGCATGACACACTCACTAAGATTCACACATTAAGACATACAAACATGACCTAAACTCATATATTACACATATATATATAAATGGCCATACATACACATATATATGAGCAAAATACTTGACCATGCCCAAGCATACAGAAATAATCACAAAAAAATTATTTTCCTTTTGTGTTGTCCTTATACCTTCCTTTCATCATAGCATGAGCCAGGCCTTGCTCTAAGTACTTGACCTTCATTAACTATGATTGCATTATCCCCATTTAATCCACAAGGAAGCTCAGGCTCAGAGAGGTTAGGTGACTTACTCAAGATCACACAACAAGCAAACATCAAAACTACTTTTAGCCTAGACAACTGGGTCCTAAGCATATACTTTTAACCTTTATCCAACTTTTCATGTGATTGTATCTTCCTGTATTGTAGGTGCCCCTGTGCCTGTGTCAGTATCTATCTATGTCTCCAGTATTGAACAGATCTCAGAAATAAATATGGTAAGTCTTTATGTTATAAACATGGTGTTGGAGACAAGGGACAAGCATAGTCATAAGCCAACTGTAATTGTTCTGACCCGTGACAGAACTCACATGACAGCCCTCTGGAATAGAAAAAAATCAAATGAAGTCCATCACAGCATATCCAAAAATTCAGTTACATGTAGATTAACAACTCAAAAGAAAATCTTTGGAGCTTTTAAAAGTTTTAATAGCACACTATCTTTGTATTGCAGGGTAGGTAAAGATTTATTTCACAAGACACAAATTACAAATCATAAAAATAAATACTGGTATTTGATGTTGGCTATAAGCAATTTTGTATAGCCAAAACTTCTGAAACTTCAGTTTTACAAAACAAAGCCACTGTGATGAGTAAAAAGGTAATTCAGAATAGATGGAGATATTTGCAACACAGAGAGCTGGTATTCAAAATATATATAATGCCTAAGGATTGATAAGAATATTTTAAAGCAATCAAAAATGAATGAGAACTGTACTTTTGTAAAGAAAACTAAGTAGTGGATGAACATATGAGAAAATGTTTGACCTTGTTTGTAATCAGCAAAATGAACTCACAGTGAAAGCCCACTATGTACACATCAAATTGCCCAAAACAGGAGTCAGGTGCTACTGATGTTGGTGAGGTGGAAGCACTGCTACCCCTCACCTGTTTTCAACTTTTACAGGGACACAAATGGCAATTTCACTTTGCCATCATTATTTCTTCCTGGTTTAGGCATATATGGTGGTGCTTTTTTACATGATTATATACATTGTGTGTTCACATGTGGAAATATTCTCCAGGAATACAAGAGATCAAATTATATATAGTTACATACAGCAACTTTAATGGGCCTCACAAATACAATATTGAGGGAGTTAGGGGACAGGCTACAGACATACAATTTGGTTCTGATTAGATAACATTCCAAAAAGAAGTCCAAATAAGCACTGTTTCTCAAAATACACATGGAGACAAGGAAACTCTAAACTGAAGCGTGGGAAACAGTGTCATAAAATACTTGAATAATGAATGTTTCCTGCTGGTTGTGGGAAATGTCCTCTAAAAAGGACACATTTTGGAACTTGAAAGTTATTGGTCACATTCTGTTTCTTAACCTAGGTATTAACTATAGAAGCTTTATTTTGCTGTTCTTTCTTAAATGTGTTTATGTTTTATGCACCTGTCTGTATGATGTGTTTCATATAGTAGTATATATGTATGTGTGTACATATAATACAGAAGACAGAGCACTAGACAACCTGTCATTTATCTCTCCCCAGGACTATACAATCACGATGTTTTTGCATCAGACCTGGAAGGACACACGCTTAGCATACTATGAGACCAACCTGAACCTGACTCTGGACTATCATATGCATGAGAAGCTGTGGGTCCCTGACTGCTACTTTGTGAATAGCAAAAATGCCAATGTGCATGATGTAACTGTGGAGAATCATGTGTTTCAGCTTCACCCAGATGGAACAGTGCGATATGGCATCCGGTGAGTTCATGTAAGAGTCTTGGGCTGTCCCAGCAAGCTTTCTTTTTTCCTACTGTGTATCCCACAATACATTAGAAGGAATATACATAAGAGATCCCTGTTTTCCAGATTCACCTTGTGTGTACATACACTTTCAAAACTCCACAGGCATCCTAGCTTGCCCTCTCCCCACACCTTGGCTTCTACTACTCCTTTCTCTTTTTTCATGAGTTGAAACTTTGCACACTTTCACACACTTTCCAATACATGAGGCAAATGTCTGTCTTCAAGAAATCCTCAGAAATTCTCATGGCTAAATACTAGATTGGTAAAAAGCATGAGGTCCCAGTTTAGTTTAGATGCTGTAGCCAACTTCTGCCCTTGCAGATGTGTCCTATAAGGGAGGTTGTATTAAGGAATCTGAGCACACTGGGAACAGTGTTACTTTATTTTGTGGACAATAAGGAAAGGAATTTACAATGTCACCTACCATTTGTGAAAGAAAATACTGTTTTCATTAATTTTTATGTATTGTCATATAGATTTTTAAAAAGAAATCTTGATTCCCTGGACCAAAAGACCTCTTCCTCCATTTTTCCTTGTGTGTGCCATGAGGCAGGGAGACTGATGAATGCTGAAGCCTTTGCAGTGAAGAAGGTGCTCCACCTCTCCCCACTTCCTTATGTTTGCACCATGCAGGGTGTTAGTAGAAGTGGGGAAAGCTAGTGCTATGAGAGGACTAGGGTGGGGTTTCTGAGCCCCTGCTCTCTTTCCACACAGAACACATACATATTGGTAGTCTCCACTGATCTATTTGCAATAGAGCAATCTCCAAAGCTGACTTCACAGTTTCAGCTGAAACAGATTGTCAGTGAAGGCAAGCTGAAAGGTCATCTTGGTGGTAGCTACCATGGTTTGTTTGACAGGTTGTTACAGGTCTAATAATTGGGTTTCTCTTACTCTGAAGTGCTCTCTTCCCATTCCTTCTTTCTTCCTCCATCCACATCTCTATGGAGTCATTGAATACCAATGCTTACCTGAAACTGATCAATAATTACTCTTGTTTAAAGTAAAGGAGGCATTGGCTGATGAATATACTTGGGAAATTCATTTTTCTTTTAGAAAATGGGAGTACACACATATATACATACTACCCACTACACAATCCCAATGCTTATCTGAAACTGATCAATAATCACTCTTGTTTAAAGGAAAAGAGGCATTGGCTGATGATGAATAATACTTGGGAAATTCATTTTATTTAAAAAGAGGGAAGTACACACACACATACATACTAACCACTACCAGTCCCCAAAATGAAATTCCTGCAAGAATTGACAGGGACTTAGCTAAGTTAGCAGATGGGAAGGGAAGAAAAAGAAATGGGACAGATATGCAGCAGCAAAGAGCTTTTTTCATTACATCATATTCAAATCCAAGTCACCTCCCTGGCTCTTCCAAGGCCATTTTCTCAGATTCCTCTCCTAGATGCACAGCATAGCAACTTGATGCCTCTTTTGGCTGTATCTACTGTCAGCACTGTCTGAGCCCTCCATGGATAGGCATTTTGTGCCCACTGACATCTTTCTAGCTCTTGGTGCCACATAGGCCCTTACCACTGACACGGATGTAGATATGGTCAGAGGCGGGCCTGGGTCACTGTCCATATCTATATTTGCACACCACATGCCTGCCTTCCCCAGTGGCTCTGTAGCCTCAGCACATTACACATAGCATACAGTGTTCTCTCAACAGCCTTGCTGATACTTTAACAAGCACAAGTCTTTCTGTCTCTGTATTGTTTCCTCAAGGGCCCTTCCCATTCTGATGTTCTGTGGTTTTTCTGACATGAAAAATATCTGCTCTTTGTTTTAGCTCTGCAAAAATCTTATAATTCCTTGTCAAATTCCAATTTTCTCTCTCTTTCTCTCCCTTCCTTCAATTCCATACACATGGGTCAATCCTCCACCTAACTCTTGTCTCCCTACCCTGCAGAATCCTTAGGAATAAACTTGAATAATTTTTCCCTCCCTTTTTGTCTTTTTTGTCAGGCTTACCACAACAGCAGCCTGTTCCCTGGATCTGCAAAAATTCCCTATGGACAAGCAAGCCTGCAAGCTGGAGGTGGAGAGCTGTACGTATTTCTCCTGTGGACCCTTCATCCCTGAGTGGAGCTGCTATAGTCAGGAAAGCACAAGTAGAGTTGAAACCGAGAGAAATAGCACAGCTCCTCTGCTCTCCACTCCCATATCTCTTCCCAAACATGTACACAAGCAGTAGATAAATGAAAGATGAATGATGGCTACACAATAAACTGACCAATAGCTATATAGATATATAGATATGGATATGGATATAGATATGGATATAGATATAGATGTAGATGTAGATATAGATATAGATATAGATATAGATATAGATATAGATATAGATATAGATATAGATATAGATGGAATCTGGGAGTAGGTGGCCTTTATGGTGTAGGTAATTCAACTGAAAAACTGTACATACTCATGGGTAAAAGTTCATAGCATCTTTTTGCTACACATTCCTTCCTGCCTAAAAAAAACTTCAAAATGGGAGTCCTGTCTTTGCAAGTATTCAGAATCCCCATCTCAGACTCAAACAACCACAAAGTAGACCCCCCAAAGTGCCAACCATGCTTTGGTTTTCACAGACTGCTTAGAGTAAAATCTGCCTAGATTAACTCTTTGTTTCACCTCCTAGATGGCTATACCATCGAAGACATTGTGTTATCCTGGGAAGATGAGAATGCCATCCACATTACTGATGAGCTGCACATCCCTCAGTTTACCTACCTGGGGAGGACAATTACTAGCAAGGAGGTGTATTTCTACACAGGTGGGCCAAACCCACTCTTTCTCTGCTATTTCTTGTCCCTTTTACACCACTACACAGTCTTGGGGGCATCTGCCTTTGATCCTTGTAGTTGGCTCCCTCCTTTCCCATTCTTTTGGATCTGAACACATCTTTCTCCCCTATTGATAAAGCCCTGATGGCTAATGGCTAACCCCTACAGATGGAGAATAATTGTGGAAGGCTTGGGCAGGCTGACAACACTCTACAACTGGAAATGATTCCAGCTCCTCACAGGGCTGGCCTCTCACCCTCCATCTGTTTGCAGACTAAAATCGTCTCATGTGGAATGAGTGAGGCAGGAGAGGGGTTAGAGCTGACTTGATGTGCCACATGGGCCTGACATCACTGTGTCTTCTTACAGGCTCCTACATGCGCCTGATAGTGAAGTTCCAGGTTCAAAGAGAAGTCCGCAGTTACCTTGTGCAGGTCTATTGGCCCACAGTCCTCACCACTATTCTCTCCTGGATATCATTTTGGATGAACTATGATTCCTCTGCTGCCAGGGTGACAATTGGTAAGTCTTCTCTATCACCTCTCAGGAAGAAACTTGAGTCATTTTGCTTAGAAAAAAGTACAGGCAAAACTGGGAAGACCTTGAACTTCTGCTCTAAGTTTGGGGAAGGCAAGAAATATTTTAAGCAAGGAACAGCCTAGAATATTGGGCTTCTTGGTTTGTTTTTGCCTTCTGTAGGGCAAATTGCTCTATCTTTTCCTTTAGGAGCACAAATACAGCTATATGTGTGATATTTTAGGGTTTAGAAAACCTCTTCAGATACTAAAAGAAGAACTATATGGAACTGGAGATATAAAGTATTTAAACCATGACTAGGAATTTGAACTCGATCCAGAACAATCAACCTGGTGAAACATAGGGAGAAGGAACTAGGAGAGGACATGGGAAAAGCCTCTACCCTAGAGGTAGCCTCTGCTCACCTCCTTTGGGGTATAGACTTGTTAAAAACTGCAGCTATCAAGGGAGACTAAACCTGTACTGTGTTGTCCATAGGCCTAACTTCTATTCTTGTCCTGACCACCATCGATTCACATATGCGAGATAAACTCCCCCATATTTCCTGTATCAAAGCCATTGACATCTACATCCTTGTGTGCCTGTTCTTCGTGTTCCTGTCCCTGCTGGAGTATGTCTACATCAACTACCTTTTCTTCAGCCAAGGACCTCAGCACAATCGCAGGAGGTGCAAGAAACCCAGGAGAGTTGTTGCCCGATACCGCTACCAAGAAGTGGTGGTAGGAAATGTGCAGGTTTGACATTTTGACTGACAGCCAGCTTTTCCTGAGCACCTCCTCAGCCTAGGCTTAGCACTTGACCCTTTTACATTTCATAGTTGGTGTAATCCTCATACATTACTTGTATATGACAGGCATGCCCACACTCATTCATTGATGATCATTATTTGCTATCATGAGACAAGAGAAGTCAGAACTTGATTTCTCTAGATCTTTGAGCCAAATTTGCTCCATTTTATGGGCTTCTAGAGCAAGTGATAAAGCCAAAGGGAAAGGTGAGACCCAGGGAGACAGACACCAGAGAAGTTGGCCTTCAAACTTTTCCTTCCCTTGCACTTCAGATACCTGAGAACATACTGGGCCTTTTGCTTTGGGATATACATGAATGCCCAGCAACACCACTCCTTTGCAGAAAGCCCAGCCTCACCCTACCTGAGAAGCCTACATATAGCACATGGCACTTCTGAGGTTACAACTGTCCCCAAGAGAGACAGTTGCTTTACTGCAGCTATGACATTCTCTGCATACTAAAACAACTTCCTGGTCCAGTTTCTCAACCCCTATGAGCACATCAGAGAGCCCAACAGGTTATCAAAGACATCAACAGCAGCATTGAAAGAACTAAGCAGGAAAGTTCCCTCCTTTTTCTCTTCCCTCATTCATGCCCACTAATTGATATGAAACTGATCAGCTTATCCATTATCTCCTCCAAGGATGGCCTGATTAATGTGGAAGACAGAGTGGAAGACAGAGCTGATCCTCTTCCTGACAGCCCCATGCAGGCTCATCTGGCAAGTCCGGAAAGTCTTGTGTCCTTGGTACTCACTTCAGAACAGGCCCAGCTGGCTACCTTGGAAAGCCTCAGCCTACTCTCTTCCACCCCAAGCCAGGCCCAATTGGCCACTGGAGAAAGCCTGAGTGATCTGCCCTCCACCTCTGAGCAAACAGTGCATGGCTGTACCATTCACTTTCATGGCTTTCTCACTAATGACAGTATTATCCCCATCAAAATCCACAACCATTCTGAGGCCCATGGTGATGGAGACTCTGAAGAGAGCCTAAGCTCTGAAAGCCATGGCCATGACAGCAGCCCCAGTGGAAGGCTCATGTTCCACAGTGGCCAGAGGTGTGTGCAAGAAGCAAGTTGGGACCTTGATAAGATTGAGAGCTTACAGGATGACATCAGTATCAAGAGCAGCTGGCTTGGCCTTGATGAACTATGCAAGGGGGATGCTGACAGTATCTGGAGCCTTACTGATGAGCTCATGGCCTGTGACCGAGAGAAGGACCATAGCTCAGAGTCTGGAGAGAGTTACCCCTCAAGCCCTGGGTGCTCATTCAATGAAGAGTTCTCTTTCCAGATCTTTAACCCTGACCGGGTCCCTAAGGTTGATAGGTGGTCCCGTTTCCTCTTCCCTCTTTCCTTTGGGTTGTTTAATGTGGTTTACTGGTTGTACCACATCTATTAGTTTCCCATACCCTACAGCAGCAGAGATACTATGATGTGTTTCCTTCATAATTCCTTAGGTTTTGTTTTTCCCTCTTCCCTTTATTCATTTTATTTGGCAGTTGTTAGGGCAATCAAATCTGTTGTGCCCTTCTCTTTATTATGAGGTGGGGAGGAGATGGAGAGAACATGTAGCTAGAGAGTAAGGGACTGAGGAAGACATGAAGATAAATTGCACATTATTTTCCTCCTGCTAGAAGACTCTTACCTTTCAAACACTTTGAACAGTCCATCAGTCTAGAAATGCCTTCAGAAGTGTTGAAAGGAAAGAGAAGAGCCAGGCTGAGGACTGAGGAGAATCTGAGCCTGGTTCACAAGCATTCCTGAGAGCTTTCCTTTTAGTCCCCTTAAGGTGTTGAAATTACTTTTGCATCACTTTTTTTTTTCTTCCTCCTGGGTGTCATGCACCTTGTCTGCCTGCTAAAAAGGGCTTTGGGAGAAGTCAAGCTAAGTTGGCCTTGGATATGCAGAGGTGCTAGGCATGGCTTGGATATTCTGACAAAAGGAAAGTTGGGAAACATTTATAAGTGCCTTGTACTTTGAGTGTGGAGTTGTGGTACAGGAGTGAGAGGGGAAGGTGGAAGGGACTGCAAAAAGATATAGCAGGGTAAATGAGAATGCATGCTTCCAGCAGGGGTATGTAAGACAAGGGGATGATGTCAGGCTGGCGTTTGTACATGTTCAGATGTTCCATTTAAAGTTATTAGACCTTTTCTTGCCTGTATTTCTTTACGTTGCCTGACAGTAGGAACTCAGTACTTCTGTTCAGTTAGGAGTTAGCTTTCTAACGATTACTGAGTTGATTACTAGTTACAGTAGAAGCACTTGGTGAATAAGCACTAGTTGAGAAAGTTCAGACTTGCTATTTTGCCATCAGCCAATAGCATATGGACAACTACTGTGAATCTATATACTAATCCTTTCTGTTTGTCTAGTGCATAGTAAGTGCCAACGAGCTCCCTGACCCATCACATCGTTGGATCCTCACAGGAGCCCTGTGAGCCAGGGAAGACAAAACACCTTGTCCCCAGTGTTCCAAGGAAAAAGTGGAGCTTGTGTGCCATGCTTATGGATGCTTGTTCTTTCTCCTTATCTACCTAACTCTCAACTGATGCACTCCCCTACTGCCCCTTCCCTTTTGCTCAAAGAAACATCCCTACAGAATCTACCTGTCGGGCTGCCAAGCAAGAGGCTACTGAGCAACCACTGAGCATGAACTGAGCAGGTGGAGAATATGGCCCCGTCCACTCAACAGAGCTCCTGATGACAGTAGGATGAGCCTGCATGCCAACCTGCCAGGAAGCACCAGCTCATTGATGGAGGTCATGAAAGAGCTTTTCCAAGCATTCAATCTATGTTCCCCCTTTACAGACAGCCTCTCCTTCAACCCTGTACCCGTACACAGCCCACCCACCTCCTTAACTATACTTCTGTGTTTATATATTTCTGTGTATCCCTGGGGATGAGTGTGCATGCATACAAGTAGATCTATGTGTCATACAACCATTTAAGAAGCTGAATAGCACTGCAGTAGTGTAAATCTATGTTAGTATGTATGAATGCATATCTGTACTGTGTGGATGAATAATTTAAATGTATACATCTCTATGACAGTATCAGTGTACATGTGTACTTATATTAACACAGGTGAATGCATTCTGTGTACATTTCTAGAAAGTATATGTCTATATACGTGTGTTTATCAAATTTAGTTGGTATAAAAGGACATACATCAAAAACCTTATGTATTCCCTGTTAGAGGTTCTTGTAGAAACATCAGGACTCTAGTGACCTGTTTTGACCCAGTGGGGAGAGTCTTGTTTAGCTGGACTGACTGTTTCTTTCTAGTTCTAGGGAGCCAGCGAGTAGGGTCTATTGGTCTCCATCAACTCCTCATTCTTCCTCCACCCATCTCTGCTGTGTCCTGGGTAGAAGACCCAGAGGAAGTGAACATAGTCTTAAGAAGCAGTAATGTTAGTGCCTTGGGGATAGAGAGTAATTGGTCCATGGGATAAACTTGGAGTGCTGAGCATTTTGCTTGATGCTGAAAGGTGCCAAAAGATGAACTGGGAATAGAAATAAGGTGTGGACAATGGGGTAGGGATTCAGAGACTTGGAGAAAAGGTTATTTATAATTTTAAAATTCATTCCATTACCCTACTCACTATGTGAGCCTGACACAGATGAGGATTGGTTGCAGCTATAGACAAGCATGCAGTGAAAGGATGTGCCCAGAACGTTGGGTGCCAACAGCTGCATTCTAAGAACCAAAGGTGCCTGAGATGTCTGTGGACAAGGACTGTGGTGGTGGGCCTATTGGAGAAGTATATTTGTAGCTCATTCAAACAGTTGTTGGCTGTTTGAATAGGCCCCAAACTCTACCTTGAATTTGAAATTTGAACATTTCTGACTTTAGCTCAATTCAAGGAAAGATTCAGAGAAGTGAAAGTGGAAAGAAGCCCAGGTACTGACTAGATGGTCCCAGTGTATTGCCCCTTCTCTTCTCCACACATAGATGCAGTTCCAGACTCACACGTAGCCACACACACCCATGCCATCACACATGCATACATACACATCAGGAGTACCCATGTTTCTAGTTACACTCACAGGCATAGCCAGACATACACACTCACAAATAGAGACGCATATACTCACACATACTTTTAAGACAGCTCAAAACAAGGAAGTTACTACCAAAATGTCTAAGATTGCCTCTTTTGTTTTGGGAAGCCAGCACAAAGAGGTCCAGATTAAAGGGAGAACAGAGAGCTCTCATCTGGAATCTGAACATTCATTGGCTGTGATCTTGGATTTGGAGCCCTACAATCTTGAAGTGTTGAACACATCATTGGAGTAAAGTTGCAAAGAGGAATTGGAGTAGTGGGAACAAAGGGGCAGCAGAGGAAGGGCAGAGAGGCCAGTTGTAAATATCCACACAGCTAGATATATCATACCCTTAAAAGACTATTTTGCCCTAATGTGCTGCAATGAAAGCAGTTAAATTCTACTGTTATTCATACTCTGTGAGGTTAAGTGTCAAACTGCTGTGGAGATTTGGCAATGACAACTTTTCAGGAACTTGAATCTTCTGGTTTTCCCATGTCTGTGGTATCTCTTGAAAGTTTCCAGATCTCCCCTTGTGTTCTGTGTGTGGTCTTGTTGTCCATTGTCAAGCCTGATTCTAGCTGTTCCTAGTCCCCCTCCCATGCAGGCATACCCTCTCTATCTGGCTGCTTACGTCTCTTTCCCAATGTCCCCCAACACCAAGCAATTGCTGAAGTGCAGAGGATCTGCTCCTAGAGTTCAGCCAGTCCAAGAGATTGGACAGAAGGAAGAGCCTTACTAAATCTGGGATGGAGCAACCCCACTTTACTACTCTCCTGTCTTGCCCTCCCCTTACCTTTTACCCTAGAATCCGTAACTGAGCAGGACACTAGCTGTCTGTCTTTCCAAATCGTCATTTTGTTGAAGAAATGTGTGATGCATTTCCTGCCCAGTTTGATTTGCACTGTGGGGTGTCTGCAGAGAGAATAATATGTTGGGTCTTAATGGAATTCATCCAATGTATTCTTACAATTTGTGTCATCCTTTATAGTTGCAAGGCTGCAAACTCTTGGCATACTTAGAAGGAAGTTTTGCTGAGATTGTGACCATTCCTAATGAGGGTTCCTTACTCTGTATATATAGTAGGTACACCTTCAAGCTATTAACTACTGAATGTATTCACTAAGCACTCCATCTGCATGACCCTGTGGTAGTAAGAAGGAACTTTCTACCTACTCCACAACCTAGCATCCAATGTAATTGTAACTGTCCTACCAAAAGTGGAGTATGTTCATGTTTGTTGTATAATATCCTGTGATTAATATGAAATCTACATTATCAGTGTTGGGCTTTCAAGGGAGGGGAAAGATATTAAAGCATCTCTCTGGTATACTTAAATTATGAAATACGCCAACTGGTCAGGGTCATCATGTGGAACTGTGTCAGAATTTGCACCCACCATCATACCAGACTGTGTCCCTGGGATCAGTATTTATCAGCAAAGGTACAGGTACCAGAATTTTGCACAGTACTGTAGTAGATGACTTTAGATGATACTAGAGGATTCTTTCAATGGCAACTAAGTCAATAACATTCTAGAAGCAGATGAACTATGGTGAAGTCACATACATACAGATCTTCAGCAGTGGTATTGGGCCAAGACAGTAAAAAGCAAGAAAGAGAATGACTAATAGCTGAGTGACCTGGGTGGTCTGACCTGCAAGGGTCATAGAGTAGCAGAGCTTCACTAGATAACTGGGTGCCCACGTTGAGCTTATAATCGACATTCATGTGAGAAAAAGACCTTGACAAGTCCTGATTTCAAGAAAGTGAAACATGAAGAAGCATAAGATTATGCTTCTGAAAAATATACAGAAATAAGTAAAAATATGTAAGTAGCAAAAAGCAAAATAAAGATCTATAATAGCAAATATTCTGGTTGGTCAGTGTTTCCTCTGTATTAGATTATTCAGGTGCTACATGGGACACTCATCAGGATCTGAAAGCCTCTGGCTTGCATTATTCTTCATGGTTTTCAAGAGAAAGGCAGTCAGCAACATTGTCATTGAATAATTCAATTTTGCGCAAAGCATTCATAGTCATTGGAAACAAAAGATTTAAGACAGAGCAAGTCATTATGGTACCAAATATGAGGTGGACATTTAGTCCCACTCTGTGTAGGGGAAAAAGCAAGATAAGTATTGTTTATAAAATACAAAATAGTTTTGTTTTCATCTCTACCAAAGTAGATGTGCAGAGGAGGAAGTAAGAAAGCAGCAGGGCCTAGTGGCACAAGAAAGCTGGCCCTGCCCCTTGCCAGCCCTGGAAGACCTGGCCCTGCCCTTCACAGGAGAGTTGGCCAGGGTGGCTTGGGCTCAGAAGACTGGCTCTGTCCTTTGCTGGCCTCCTCACTTGGGGTAGCTAACCTTGCCCCTTGCCAGCTGTAGCAAGTTAGTGCAGATGGGAGTGCTAGCCCCAATGAGTGGGAAGCTTGTCGTGCCTCTCACCTGGGGGAGGAGGGTGGTTCCTGTTGGAGGCCCAGGCTGACCAACTCAACTACCACCCCGTCCTACATTCACAGCTTTGAATTGGCCCACCCCAACATCTACCCTATCTATGACCTTCTAGAGTGCGGGAAGGGACTGGTCTTGCAGAACCATAGCCTCAGGGTCTCCATGATTGAGGCAATAGCAGGATATCGAAGAGGAATTTCGGTGAGAATTCAGTACTGACGGTGTACCAGAAGCCAGAGGCCTTGAACCAGACTGACAACACAGTACACAACGAGCAATTGCAAATAAAGCTGTTTGGGCAAAAGGATGTACTGTGTGACACACCACAGCTCCCATTACCACTAGGATGAACTAATATGTGATGGAGAGGTGGGTAAGACAGAGGAACTAAGTGGGTTTTTGTTTTGTTTTTTCTTTTCTTTTGGGAAGGGAGGCTACTAGGGTGGACAGTGGGCGTGGAAGAACTGGGAAATGAGTGGTATTAGGGTACATGATGTGAAATTCCCAAAGAATCAATAAGAAAATTATGTTAAAAAATAAAGCAGAGGGGCTGATGGTTTAGGGTTACTCTAGATTAAAAGCATTATAAAGTCACACTGAAACATCCTAGTGATGGAGAGAGTCATTCTTTGTAACCCACACTCATCAGGACATCTCCAAATAACTTTTGATGAAAACATGAGATCTTGAAACATGAACCCCAAGCCAATAGAGCTCCTCCCACCAGCTTTTTTGTGGCCTAATCAGATTAAAAGGGCTGTTCAGGGATTGCTTTGCTGGTCTGCCCACAGCTCTGAGGTAAGACTAGCTGGATATAAAAGTTTCCTCTTCAGGAATCTTGTGTGTGTGTGTGTGTGTGTGTGTGTGTGTGTGTGTGTGTGTGCACATGTGTCTAGAGGCCAGAGGTTGACATTGGGTATCTTCCTTAATTGCTCCTCCACCTTACTTTTTGAGACAAGTTTTTTCACTAAAGATGGAGATCACTCATTCAGGTGGTCTGGCTGTCCAGTGGGCTCCAAGGATCTACTTGTTTCTGCTTCCCCAATACTTGGATGCCTTAGTCGTGTTCTATTGTTGTGAAGAGAGAGACACCATAACCAACACTTATAAAAGAAAGCATTTAATTGGGGCTGGCTTACAGTTTCAGAAGTTTAGTTCATTATTATGGCAGGAAGCATGGCAGCATACATGCAGACATGGTGCTAGAGAAGTAGCTGAGAATTCTACATCTGGATCTGCAGGCAGCAGAAAGAGAGAAAGCCACTAGGCCTGGCTTGGGCTCTTGAAACCCCAAAGACCACCTCCTACCCCAGAGTTATACTTCCTCTAACAAGGCCATACCTCTTAACCCTGCCCAAGTAGTGCCACTCCCTAATGACTAAACATTCAAACATATGAGCCTATGGGGGCCATTCTTAATCAAACTACCACATTTGATTACAGGCATGTGCTGCTATGCTCAGCTAGTTTGCTCTGAATCCAAACTCAGGTCCTCATGTTTACATAGCAAGTACTCTACTGGCTAAACCATTTCCTCATCCCTATAGTTCTAACTTTGCAGTCACCATTTACAACATGCCTTGTAATTTTGGCTCTCTCAGATCCCCTTCACTGAAACCAGGCTCCCAACTTTACTTGACCACTAAGATTCAACCCAAAGCCTCCTTAGCTGTACAGAAGCCATTACAAAGCCCATGCTCCTTGCCTTTCACCACACATTGGGACTAGTAGCCCTGCTGGGCAAGCCTTTGCTGTATGGACAGCTGTACTTGACCTTTCACAGATTCTATCATAACTATCTAACAGACAGAAGACTCCATTTTGATTCCCAGCAGCTTTCCTGTTGCTATGCTCTTTTCATGTCAGATGGGTCATAAGTAACTTGGGGTCAGTTTGTCTGGCACAGGCACAAGCTGCTGCATTTTTCTGCTAAAGTCTTGCCAACCAGTTTCTGAAGGTGGCCTTGAACACAGGCAGAGTTTATAGCCCTTCGATGGGCCTAACATGACCAACTACACTGTTATATGCTATATGGCTAACTACAAAACTAACTTAAGGGATGGGGTGAGGAAAGAGGTGTGATAAGCCCTCCATTTCCCAACTTGCTTAACACCTAGGGTGAAGGAAACTTTGCCATAGCTTCTCCAGCTTTCAACAAGGCCTCTACTGAAAGCCTCCCATCTTGGCTCAGCTTTTTTTTCCCCTAGCCCTGGCAGGGTCTCCCAGAGACCCCTTTGTAATGAGAGCCTCAATGGGTATATATATATATAAATTTATTAAGGGGTTCTATGAAAAAAACAGATTCACTGATAGAGGATAAGGTAAATCCAGTTGCAGAATCCTTGGAAAGCTGGGGACTGATCACACACTGCTTCACGCTGCCTGATCCAGTCTTCACCACTCAAGAGAGTGCAACCCCCTTTCTCTTCCCTTTTAATTGGTAGGTCATGTAGGCAGATAAGAATCACCACATTTATCAGGCCAGATAGCTCAAGGTCATGTAAAGAGCAAATTCCCACTACACTTCCCCTTTTTGTCTAAATAAGAAGGTTCTAAACTGAATACAAAACTATGTACAATATGAATGATTATCAAGTATTGTCCAAGAGAAAGAAAGGGTAATAACATAACAAAAATGGAACTACAACCAACAAGAACAACATCAAGCAAGAAACACATACTAAATGTCCAGACCATAGGTAATTGGCAAATTACAGAGATTACTCCACTAGCTGTCCTATCCTGAAGAATCTAAATCTTGTACCTGATATACTATTAGCTAAACTATGAGAGGATTGTACCTGTAACTATCTAGTCTTCAACCCCATCAAAAACCTGAGAAGGAGAATAATATTACTTGAGTAAGTAGGAAGTGCAAGCAAGCAACTTCTGAAATATGCAAGAAATGACAGAAACAGTTGGCCACCTAGACAGTTACCCAATATTTCTCTGCAATGTTGGGGCATCCACTTTTGGCTAAAGGCCTAGAATATCTGACAGACAATTTTCAGGAGCAGGATATTTGAAAGACCATCATGCCCTGTCTTGGCAAGGTTCAACAGTCTCTTTTCCTTGTATCTTGCTTGTCCGGAATGGACAGCATGCTTACTGTCAGCAGCCGAGGCAAGGGCAGTTCTTTGCCCAACAGGCCATTTTTGCTAAGAAGAAGACAAACTCCATATGGAGAGTCTTCGATGCCCAGTGTCTTCTCAGAAGTAGATCAGTGCTGCCAGGAGCAATCGTGTCTCACATCAACAGACTTCTAAGTTATTAAAACATTTAAATGCCACATTCTCTAGGTCTATGGCATATTTGAAGATTACCTATCTGTGGGAGCCTGTTTTCAGGTTCCTCGTGGCTTTACCCAGCAGGTCCGCATAGAGAGGATGATTGGACCACAGGCCTGAATGCAGGTGTCTGAGATGGTCTGCACTTGGCGGTGCTGAGGGGAGGTCTTTTGTTCCACCCCTTGGATTTTCTATAAATGCCTTAGGGCAGAGACAGTCAGGGCTCATTAGAATAGGTTCCAGGCCATCTTGAGGCTATCCTTTATTTTCTATCTGTTCATCTCCACAATCTAAATCCTTCTGTCTAATATTTCCTGCTGCTTTCACTCAAGAAAACTCTGGGGAACTGTGGGGTTGTTGGGTAAACGTCCCACACCTATCCATCTGGCATATATCTCTGTTTATCTAGAAAACCTAACTAACATGACTATAAATATGACAAGCATGAGTGACTATTAACCTGTATTCTTATCAACCTAAATAACTTAAAGACTAAGGCTTCACATTATAAAAATAATCTGTAAACAGATGTACAGTATAGGGACAATGACCTCAAAGTCGTGACAATATACAAAAATATCTTAATCAGAGGTAGAAATGTATAGTGCAATGTGACAACAATATCCTTAATATGTATCAATATACAAAATATCCTAAACAGAGGAAGAACATAATACAGTATGACAAATATAATTTTACATTTGTATCAATATACAAAATATTTCAAACAGGAGTAGGAACATATGTATAATATGACAAATATAGTTTTGTATTTGTATCAATATACAAATTATCTTAAACAGGAATAGAAAAATAATTTTACATTTATATCAATATACAAGAATCCATACCAAATGATAATTATCTAAAGCTAATAGTTACTGATTTAGTTTACAAGTAGATATAATAATCTACCTTATTATCCTATCCTATCTATTCCTCCATTTTTTGCTTTTCCAAAAGAGAGTCCTGAGACTAAACTTTATTGTTCCACCCCCCAACCCTATCGCAAATTATAACTAACCCCTAACAGATGACAATTATCCATAACCCTGAGAAAACAAAACATTTTGGGAGAAGGGAGCGTCATTTTATTTATTTAGAAATTTTTTATTCATTTTATATACCAACCACAGGTCCCCTTCTCTTCCCTCCTCCCGCCCCCCCCCCCCCAGCCTTCCCCCCAACCCACCCCTCATCCCCTCCTCCAAAAAGGTAAGGCCTACCATGGGGAGTCAACAAAGCCTGGTGCAGTCAATTGAGGCAGGTCCAAGCCTGCATCAAGTCTGTGCAAGGCATCCTACCATCGGTAATGGACTCAAAAATCCACTCATGCACCAGGGGTAGATCCTGATCCCATTGGCAGGGGCCTCTCAAACAGACCAAGCCAATGCACCATTTTCTTAAAATTTCTTCCTGCTATCTAGGGGTGATGCTACCTCTGTGGCATCCTGTAAGAAAACTATAACAGTGGTTAAGTCTCATTAGCACTAGCTATAACATTTGAGCCAGTCTCAGAGTAATGGGTAAAGCTTATCTGAAGTTCTGGCTAGAGGTGTAAGCTGATGAATTGTCTTAGTTAACTGCCTTGTAACTGTCCTGAACAGTTTGTAGTCCAGAGCTGATCTTTGAGTAGTGTTTATCATCTCAATGTCATCATTCTGAACCAGGTAGAATCATTGTTGTGGGGCCCCATCTTCCTTCTGGAGACTTCAGAGATCGCTGTTAGGAAAATTTATTGTTCACTTTGGAAAACTTAAACATTATTAATATTGAAATGGAAAGTTTAAATTTTAGGATAGCATTATATCTAAAGAACGTTTTCAAAGAGTCAAGATTAAGTATGGGGAGAAATAGAATTTTTGACAACAATAGTCCCTAGATTATTGGTTTTCTTCTATCCCATACCAGGTGGCTCTTCTGATATGAGACAGAAACTCTTAATTTTTCTTTTAACAACATGCTTGAATTTAGACAAGGAGAGAGCCACACTCCAACTCCAAAGCCAGCTTTGATTTTTAATTGAATTGGGACTACAACTTTTCTGAGAAGTAAAGAGATATAAATGTTTAGGTGGTAAGCTTTTATCCTATAGAGAATATTGGTACCATTAGGTCAGATTTTTCTTTGCTTTGTAAATTTTTTTCTGGATAGCCTTCCCTTCTGCTTTAGATGTCTACATGTCCAAGGTCTTTTGATTTCTTGAAGATGGGTATTTCTGTTTTCCTATAAAGACAAAAACAGAACCCCGCCCTGATACTTGTTTGGTGAGTTTTTCACACAACTTGTAGAATTGTCACATTGGTGGATGAACCATCGTTTCTCCTTATCAAGAGCTTTCTCCTCTTAGAATCAAATCTTTATTCATTTTGATGGTATTCATAACTTTTCTTCTCCTATGGAAACAAAAGCAAAGCCCCTTCCCCAATGTAGCACATATCATGGTTTCCATTCTGAGGCCAACGCATCTTTAAAATACACATGTAGCTAAAGTTTTCTTGCCTGGCCCACAGTCAGGATATATCTCTTTCACCTGCCAGTCCCACAGCCTCTCAGACCCGACCAAGTAAACACAGAGACTTATGTTGCTTTCAAACTGTATGGCCGTGGCAGGCTTCTTGCTAACTGTTCTTATAGCTTAAATTAATCCATTTCCTTTAATCTATACCTTGGCACATGGCTCGTGGCTTACCGGCATCTTCACAAGCTGTTTCTCATCATGGCGGCTGGCAGTGTCTCTCTGACTCAGCCTTCCACTTCCCAGCTTTATTCTCCTCCTTGCCCCGCCTATACTTCCTGCCTAGCCAACGGCCAATCAGTGTTTTATTGATTAATTAGCAACACATTTGCCATACATCCCACAGCATACACAGGCTGATTTAACTCAGTAGTTTTTTTCTATTATTCAGTGTCTCTCTACAGCTGTTGTTCCTTTATCATCAGCATTAAGAAAATTCAAGGTTAATAAGGCATTATGCAGTCTGTCTTGGGAGTTTTGATTCCCCCTTTCTGTTTATTAAGCATTTCTTTTAAGGTGTGATTAGATCTTTCTACAACTGCTTGTCCTGTAGGATTTTGTGGTATATCTGTAATATGCTTTATATTATAAAATGTGAAAAACTGTCTCATCTTATTTGAGACATATGCTGGAGTATTGTCAGTCTTAATTTATACAGGTATACCCATTATAGACATGACTTCTAATAGGTGTGTAATTACAGAATCAGCCTTTTCCAAACTCAAAGCAGTTTGCCCATTAAAATCCTGAAAATGTTTCACTATTTCCTTAGGTTGTTACCAAGAAATGGATGAATCTCTTTTTAAATCTTTGCTATTGACATGATGTTTTTATGAAATTCTGAGGCCTCTAGCACACTTCTTATTAATAATCAATCAGTTTCATCACTACTTTGTGCTAGAGGACCTTGGCAGACCTGTGTGGGATCTAATATGTGATAATATATACACATACATAGGATGATCCCTATTTCTGATTATTTCCTGTAATTGTATAAATAGCAAAGTTCACTGGTTTTTTTCAGGAATAAATTCAGCAGTTTCAATATGTAAAACAACTCTTTCTGCATATTGAAAGTCAGTAACTATATTGAGAGGTTCTGTAATGTCCATTAGTACCACAAGAATGGCATACAATTCTGACTTTTTGTACAGAATTGTAAGGTCTTTGAACAACTTTACTTAATTTTCCTGATTTATATCCTGCCTTTCCTGATTTATTTGCATCAGTATAGAATGTAGGGACTCCAGAGATTGGTATTCTCTGTACAATGTGAGGAAGGACCTAACTAGTTAATTTTTTTATGAATTTGATTCTCTCACTTTTTGGATAACTAGTGTTAATCTTTCCCCCCAAAAAAATACTTAAAGCTCTTTGCCAATATTCATTTTCTGCCCATAAAAAGAAAATTTCCTCATTAAACGTACTGCAATTTCTGCTGGATCCTTTCCTATCAACTGATGAAGTCTTAATTTTCCTTTGACTATCAAATCAGAAATCTTTTTCACATATGTCTTTAATTTCTTATTCTGTTTATGTGGTAGAAATATCCAGTCCAATATAATATCTTCCCTCTGCTTCAAAATCCCTGTGGGGGAATGTCTAGATGGTAATATGACCAGGATGCAGTTAAGTTCTAGATTCACATGATCCACATGTGCCTCTCATATTTTCTTTTCCACTAAAGCCAATTCCTTCTCAGCTTCAGCTGATAATTCTCTCAGATTATTTAAGTCATTTCCCCTTCTAGGATATCAAGCAAATTTATCAGTTCATCAGGACTTATCCCAATAGTGGGTCATAAATTAGAAATGTCTCCTATGAATCTTTGAAAGTCATTAAGAGCCTGCAATCGATCTCTCCTGATTTATATCTTTTGGGGTCTAATTTTTTATATCCTAAATAATTAATAGAACCTTCTCTTTGTATTTTTCTCAGGAGCAATTTTTAATCCCTAGTAAGGCAAAACTTTCTTTACTTCTTTGAACATGTTTTCTAAATTATCTACCTTTGAATCAGCTAATAAGATATCATCCATATAATGGTAAATTATAGATTGTGGAAATGGTACAACAATTACTTCCAACAGTTTTTGCACAAAATATAGGCACAGGGTGGGGCTATTTAACATTCCCTGTTCCATGGTGATGTTTACTAGTTTGTGTCTCCTCCAAGCTCTCTCCTGACTAGAATTTCAAAGGTGAGAGATGTGAGGTATACCAAAGCAGGTTTGCTGATATATATATAATTTTATTTATATATATATATAATTTTTATATTTTTATATATATAATATATATAATTTTAAAAACAAGTTCTGTATACATGTCTATGCTGTGTGCATGTGTAGTATACGTACACGCATATACACTAGAGGAGGTTGGGTGTTTTCTTCTATGGCTCTCCACCTTATTTTTTGAGTCAGAGTCTCCCACTGAAACTGGAGCTCACTGTTGGCTATACTGGCTGGCCAAGGAACTCCCAGGATCTGTCTGTCTCCATCCCTCAATACTAGGGATACAGGAACATGTACCCATACCTGGCTTTTACATGAGTACTGGAGATTTGAATTTATCTGTTTTGTGATACTATTCCTGGTAGACATGAGCAAATATCTACTTCACTTACTCTAAATAGGAAAATGACAACAGAATAAAGTAAGGTATGTCAGCACTGAACTTACATCATTTCTAACCTTCCAAAGTCTAAATTTATCTGATGACTTTTAACAGTGTTACTAATGGAAACATGGATGATGGGTCATTTACAGGAGCACAGACTACTCAAACACAGCTGCAACACAAAAATCCCACCCCAGCCCGCAGCCAGCCTTCCCACCAAAACTCCCCATCAGACCTTGCAATATACAAGCCCTACCACAATACCCATCTGCCTGCAATCCCAGTAACTTCCTGAGACAAGGAATCCCCCAACTCCCATTGGACCAAGAGGTGAGTGATTCCTCTTCCTCCCAGACAGTTCAGCCTCTGGGACCCAGGCACTGGGACACAGCCTGTATATATAATCAACCGTCGTCTTATTAAATAAGAAACACAGAGCCGATTCAGAGAAGAAAGCCAAGAGGTCAGAGCTAAGAGCCTCACCCTTCCTGCTTCAGCGATCCTCTTCAGTCAAGAGAGCTCTCCAAAAAGAGGGGCCTACTTCCTGTGTGTATGTCTTTATATAGTCTAGCTGTTCTGCCTTCTCATTGGTTGTAAATCCAAACACGTGACTGCCTCGTCACTGCCTGTATGTACAGCCCTCCAGGTCCTTAAAGGCGTGTGCCACCGCCGCCACGCACTTGCTATGGCTCTAATAGCTCTGACCCCCAGGCAACTTTATTTATTAACATACAATTAAAATCACATTTCAGTACAAGTAAAATACCACCACATTTCCCCTTTTCTATTTTAATAAAAAGGAAAAAAAAGAAAAAGGTTATAACTAACAAAAGAAAAACTATATACAAAAGTACAATAACTATATACAATATATACAAGTAATAAATGTCTAAACAATGTCTAGTCCATTTGTATTTGACAAATTCAGAGAAAATAATTTCATTATCTATCCTATTTTGGTAAGTCCAAAATGTATCTAATTCACTTTCTATCCTAATTAATCTTCAACTATAACTAACTAACCTTCAACTATAACTAACTAATCTTCAACTCCCTCAGAGACCCAAGAAGGAAATAATATGAGCTAACAAAAATAAAAAAGAAGTGCATGCAAGCAATTTCCAGAAAATTTGTGAGTTGACAGAAACAGCCAGCTGCCTGGATAGTCACCTGAGGTTTCTCCGCAATGCTGGGGCATCATCTTCAGCCTATAGGCTTAGCGTATCTGACAGATTCATTTGTGAAGTAAGATGTACACAAGGTCAACAGTCCAACTTCACATTGGGTGAGAGCAGTCCATGTACCAGAAACACCTGAATTCCACTAGTGTCATGTCATGATTCAGGATTTTAAATTCTGGAAATTGTTGATGGTTTTTTAATTCAACTGTCCGTTCTTCTTGGCTGTGTATATATGGCTTCATCTCAGCATCCCGTTCTTCTCCATATCCCTCTATCAAATACCAGTCTACTATTGAGAGGCGTGAGCTTAGTTGCTCTTCAAGAATAACTGTTTCAGCTGCTGTTCCATTGCACATCAGAAGCCATCAGCCCACTGCCTGTTCATCTGCCTTCGAAGAAAAGGGCACTGTACCTTTTCCGGATTGCGAAGGGAATTTCAGGGATGGTGCCATATTGTCCTGCCCTCAGAAGATGCCTTTTGATAAAGCCATAACCACACTTGTTTTGGCAAGAATCAGTAGTCCTTTGTTTCATGTCCTGTCTGTCCATTTTGTCCTGTTGATTCCAGGTTACTTTGTTGTCCAGTGGCTAACTTTCGCCACAATGAAAGTCAACTCCATATGCAGTTTCTTCAATGCCCATATTTTCTCTGAAGTAGATTGGTACTGCCAGGAGCCAACATGTCTCATAGTCATAACAAAAAAGAAAAATTTTCAAAGTTATTAAAACATTTTAAATGCCATATTCTGTAGGTCTCTGAAGGGTTTGAAGATGACCTGTCTATCTAAAATATATCTGCTCAATCTTGAAAACATACCTAATATGACTACAAGTTCTATTGTAAAGTCTAACTACTACCTTTCATTTCTTTATATCCTAATAGTTGGTAATAATAACATTTAAGGATCAGAAAATTGCATTACATTGTTAAATGAACAGTATAAGTACAATTAGAAATATACATATAGCATTTTCTAACATTATCAATTTCAATATATATAATTGGTATACAATATAAAACAATCCAATCCAATGTAAAGTATTTAAAACTAGTAATTGTCTTTTTTTTAAACAAGAACCTTAAATCTAATCTCCTTTGCTTAGCCTTTTTCCTAACCCTTGACAACAACTTGTAACCAAACCCCCTAAACAATTAAATTTATCCCAGACCCAAAACCCATTAAAAAGATCAAAAACCACCTGCCACACACCACCTCTTTGGGAATGTGGGCATCGTATTCTTAAAATTGCTTCCTGCTGGGTATGGGCAAAGTTATCTTTATCCTGAAAGAAAAATTTTAGGTTAATTGTCAAATTCTAGGAAAGGTAACTATATCCTTCATTATCCAGTCTGTGTATATTGCCAAAGTTCAGGATTTATCTCAAGTCCTTATTCAAGTAGGATCAAAGTCTGGATCATCAGTCTCAAACACTGGATCATCTCAGCTAGCCCTCTCAAAATTGTTCTGAGCACTTTGTAGTCCGAAGCTGATCTGTAGATGATGTTTGTCAGCTTAGTGATATTATTATTGTCCACGTGGAATTGTTGTTATTGTGGGGCCCCAACTTCTTCCTTGAGACTTTAGTTGATGTTAGGCCTGGCCGTGATTTCCTGCAAAAAACTGATAAGAGACTCGAACACAAAGACATATATATGCAGCTAATTGAAGCCTTTTTTCTAGAATTAATTAGTACTCTATATGACCATTCATATCTTAACAAAGTTAAAAATGTATATATATCTATATATCTATATAAATATTAATCTTGTAAATTTTGATATAAAATTTATACTTTAAGAAAAGTTTAAAGAATCAGAATAGAATCAAAGAGTTGAGATTAGTAATAAAATAGTCCCTTAATTAATTTGGCTTTTCTCCTGTCCCATAGCAGAAGATGGCTCTTTTCTTCTGGCATGATACAGGGAGTTTGCATTTTCCTTTTAACAACATGCTTGAGTTGAAAGAAGGAGAGAGCCATTCTCCAACTCCAAAGTCAGCTTTAAATTTTAATTGAACTGGGACTATTAGAAGAACAATAGTGTTAAATCTTTAGAGAAAAGCAGAAACAAACATTTAGGAAGACATAAAATGTTTTAGATAATATATACCCATACGCTGTTTCACTCTGTATCCTGGGATAGATGATTTGTCCCTTTTCTTCAGTTGTCTCATTTGTCCAGTGTTCTTCAGATTGCTTAACCTTCATTCTCCTAAAAGACAAAAACAAAAACCTTTCCCCAAGACTAATTTTTGGGATGTTCCTTTTTGGCAAGTATAATAATAATTAAATATAATTAAAATTAATTAAATATAATTAAAATTAAATATAATTAAATGAAAAAACATGTGTTACTGGTATAAGTTAGTTAAAATTGGATGTTCATGCTGGTTGATGAACTATCACCTCCTCTAATTAAGAGGTTTCTCTTGTTCAAATCAAACCTTTATCAATTTTGATGGTACCCACAGCTTATCTTCTCCTGTAGAAACAAAAGCAAAACCTCGTCCCCAACGTAACACATATCCTGGTTTCCATTCTGAGGTCAGCACATCCTTAAAGTATATAGGCTGATTTAATTCTGTAGTTTTTTCTATTATCCAATGTCTCTCTGCAGCTGTTGTTCCTTTCTCATTGGCATTAAGAAAATTCAAAGTTAATAGAGCATTATGCAGTCTATTTCTGAGGGTTTTTGTTACCCCTTTCTGTTTATTTAGCATATCCTTTAGAGTTCTGTTTGATCTTTCTATAACTGCTTGACCTGTAGGATTATGTGGTATGCCTGTAATATGCTTTATATTGTAATAAGCAAAAAACTGTTTCATTTTAACAGAGACATATGATGGAGCATTGTCAGTTTTGACTTGTGTAGGTATACCCATGATGGCCATAACTTCTAGCAAATGAGTGATTACAGAATCAGCTTTTTCAGAACTCAAATCAGTTGCCCATTGAAATCCTGAATAAGTATCGATAGTGTGGTGTACATATTTCAGTTTTCCAAATTGTGCAAAGTGAAACACGTCCATCTGCCAGATTTCATTCCTTTAGGTACCCTTTGGGTTACATCCTGCTGGTAATGGTGTTTGATTGTAGAAGGAACAAGTAGGACATTTCTTTACTATTTCTTTGGCTTGTTGCCGGGTTATGGAAAATCCTTTTTTAAACCTTTACTATTGACATGATGCTTTTTATGAAATTCTGAGGCCTCCAGCACATTTCCTATCAATAATTTATCAATCTCATCATTGCCTTGTGCTAGAGGGCCTGGCAGACCAGTATGGAATCGAATGTGAGTTATATATAAAGGATGACTCCTTTTCCTGATTGTATCTTGTAATTGAATAAATAGTGAAGTTAATTCTGAAGCATCAGGGATAAATTCTGCAGTCTCAATATGTAATACTACTCTTTCAGCATACTGAGAGTCAGTTACTATGTTGAGAGGTTCTGAAAAATCCATTAATACTAACAGAATAGCATACAATTCTGATTTCTGAACTGAATTATAAGGACTTTGAAGCACTTTACTTAAATTTTCTGATTTGTAACCTGCCTTTCCTTGTTTGTTGGCATCTGTATAAAATGTACGAACTCCAGATATGGGATTTTCCTGTACAATTCGAGGCAAGATCCAATCAGCTCTCTTTATAAGATCAATTCTATTGCTCTTGGGATATTTGCTGTTAATTTCTCCCAAAAAAAATTACTGCAAGCTCTTTGCCAAGGTTCACTTTCTGTCCATAATTTTTCAATGTCCTCCTTAGTTAAAGGTACGACAATTTCTGCTGGGTCTATTCCTGCTAATTGACAAAGTCTCAATTTTCCTTTACAAGTCAAGTCAGAGATTTTTTTCCACTTAAATTTTTAATTTTTTATTTGGTTTATTTGGTAAAAATATCCATTCCAATATAATATCTTCCCTCTGCATTAATATTCCTGTAGGAGAATGCGTAGAAGGTAAAATAACCAAAATGCAATCCAGCTTTGGATCAATACGATCCACGTAGTGCTGTGGGATGTATGGCAAATGTGTTGCTAATTAATCAATAAAACACTGATTGGCCGTTGGCTAGGCAGGAAGTATAGGCGGGGCAAGGAGGAGAATAAAGCTGGGAAGTGGAAAGCTGAGTCAGAGAGACACTGCCAGCCGCCACGATGAGAAACAGCTTGTGAAGATGCCGGTAAGCCACGAGCCATGTGGCAAGGTATAGATTAAAGGAAATGGATTAATTTAAGCTGTAAGAACGGTTAGCAAGAAGCCTGCCATGGCCATACAGTTTGAAACCAATGTAAGTCTCTGTGTTTACTTGGTTGGGTCTGAGAGGCTGTGGGACTGGCAGGTGAGAGAGATTTTTCCTGACTGTGGGCCAGGCAGGAAAACTCAAGCTACAAATGGCGTCCAACGTGGTGGCAAGAGTTTCCACCTAAAAACTGAGAAAAAAAGATTCTAAAACGGAGCTAAAAACAGTTCCTAATTGTCTCTCTCAAATGAGCGGCAGCTGCCAGTTTAAGCTACTGGCGGGAATGAGGCCTCTGCAAGTGGCACATTAAGCTGCGTGGTGGATTTAGCCTTTGCAGGTACAAAACAAAAAAAGAGGTTTCTGGACTACACGCTGCTTGGATAAAAGCATAGACCCACGATAGCTCCCAGAGCTGGTGGTAAACGTAGCCATGTGGGGAAGCTGAGGTGGGCAGAGCCAGCAGCCACAGCTGCTACAGTTTAAAGCAATAGATTCACAATAAAACAGATTCAGGTGTAATAGTTTACAATGTGTGTAAAAATGTACGTAGGCTTGAAAGAGAAAGAAAAAGGAATATATACAGTTATATAAAGAAATAGTTTTTAAAAATAAAGTCTTTAAAGAGACAGTAAAGGTAGTATAAAAAATAAGCCATGTAAAAATGGATATTACACAGAGAATCTGGATTATGTTGTCTTTGGGACTTTTAACTGCAGAAAAACATTTGATCATAAAAGATGTTGAGTTAAATCAAAATGTATATTTTAAAGGTACCTTGACTTCAAAATTTGGATATAAGGATATGTTACTTTGGAAAAGAGTCTCTTTTGTTCCCACAGAAAGCCAGAGGCTATGGATTCGTTCAAGATTAAGATACATCAGGTTTGACCAGCCAAGACCACCTGAAGGTCTCCAATGACACCATGGCCCAGATGATCCAACATCCAGAATGGTTTGAAGGCATCTGGCTCAGACGATACAGCCTCATGGACTATTCCATAATTCTAAAATTTTCTTTGTTTCCCCATAAGATACAGTGCCCCCTTCCAGCAGGAAGTAGTAAGAGAAGCTACGCCCAAATTCCCAAATTATATGTAATTTTACTTTGTTAAGGTTAAAACCTTCCTTTTTGAAAAAAAAAAGGGGGGGGGAAGTGCTGTGGGATGTATGGCAAATGTGTTGCTAATTAATCAATAAAACACTGATTGGCCGTTGGCTAGGCAGGAAGTATAGGCGGGGCAAGGAGGAGAATAAAGCTGGGAAGTGGAAGGCTGAGTCAGAGAGACACTGCCAGCCGCCACGATGAGAAACAGCTTGTGAAGATGCCGGTAAGCCACGAGCCATGTGGCAAGGTATAGATTAAAGGAAATGGATTAATTTAAGCTGTAAGAATGGTTAGCAAGAAGCCTGCCATGGCCATACAGTTTGAAACCAATGTAAGTCTCTGTGTTTACTTGGTTGGGTCTGAGAGGCTGTGGGACTGGCAGGTGAGAGAGATTTGTCCTGACTGTGGGCCAGGCAGGAAAACTCAAGCTACAACGTGTCCTTCATGTACTTTCTTTTCTACCAAGGCCAATTCTTTCTCAGCTTCAGGTGATAATTCTCTTGGACTATTTAAGTCCTTGTCACCTTCTAAGGTTTTAAACAAATTATGCAGTTCATCATTTTTTACCCCAACAATAGTTTGTAGATGAGAAATATCTCCAAATAATCTTTGAATGTCATTAAGAGTCTGTAGTATATCTCTCCTAATTTGCACCTTTTGGGGTCTAATTTTTGTAGCTCTATTTTATATCCTAAATAATTAATAGAATCTCCCCTTTGTATCTTTTCAGGAGCAATTTGTAATCCCCAGCAAGGCAAAATTTTCTTTACTTCTTCAAACATTCTTTCTAAAGTATCTGCATTTGAGTCAGCTAGTAAAATATCATCCATATAATGATAAATTATAGATTTAGGAAATTTTTTACGTATCACTTCTAATGGCTGTTGTACAAAATATTGGCAAAGAGTTGGGCTATTCAACATTCCCTGTGGGAGGATCCTCCACTGAAATCTTTTAACCGGTTGAGAATTAGTATAAGTAGGCACTGTGAAAGCAAGTCTTTCTCTGTCTTTTTCTTGTAAGGGTATTGAAAAGAAACAGTCTTTTAAATCAATAAGTATGAGAGGCCATCCTTTTGGTAACAGAGTAGGCAAAGGAATTCCAGATTGTAGAGAGCCCATTGGCTGAATTACTTTGTTAATTGCTCTAAGGTCTGTTACCATTCTCCATTTACCAGATTTCTTCTTAATAACAAATACAGGAGAATTCCAAGGGCTGGTTGATTCCTCAATATGCTGAGCATTTAACTGTTCTTCTACCAGCTCTTCTAAAGCCTGTAGTTTCTCTGTTGTTAAAGGCCATTGCTGGACCCATACAGGCTTGTCTGTTAACCATTTTAAAGGTAGAGCTGTTGATGTCTTTGGAAGATCATCAGTTGTTGTGCCCTGTTCTTGTATAATATGGATGGCTGGTGACCACTCAGAATAATGCCTTCTAATATTTCTCTCAGAAACATGTGCTAGTTTATGATTTGTTTCTGAGATTGGAGAGATGTTAATCTGAGTATTCCATTGTTGTAACAAGTCTCGACCCCACAGGTTCATAGCTATGTTAGCTACATATGGTTTCAATTTTCCTCTCTGTCCTTCTGGACCTATACATTCGAGTCATCTTGCACTCTGTTTCACCTGAGATAATGTCCCAATTCCTAACAGTTGAACGTTTACCTGCTGAAGAGGCCAAGTTGGATGCCAAAATTGTGGTGCAATTATGGTAACGTCCGCACCTGTGTCTACCAGACCAGACAACAAAACACCATTTATTTTTATCGATAATTTAGGTCTTTGTTCATTAATAGAAGTTTGCCAAAAAATTTTCTTTATGTTTTCTCCTGAATTTTCTATTCTCTCTGTTTCATCATCCTGACCAGCATGATTTATTCCAATAGGCATTTGGTTATTTAATTGCTCTGAGTAGGGGTTTCCTCTATGACTGCAGGAAAGGTTTGAACTGGATTTGCTATTGGGGCCTGCATGAGGCCCCTCTGGGAGTTTCCCGAAGACTGAGGCAAAGAATTACCCTGTCTGTCGCTTGTTGATCTACATTCGTTCGTCCAGTGTTTTCCCTTACCACACCCTCTGCATACTCCAGAAGGAAGGGACATTCTGTTGCCATTGTTCCTTGAAGAAACATTGCTTCTAGGAATGACCTGTTTACCATCCCTTTTCGAATGTCCTTGCTTTCCACATCCAAAACACCTAACATTCTTCAAACCTTTTGAAATTGCTTCTCCTACCCACATATCATCATGCTCATGAGTTTCAACATTAACCGTGTCCCTAATCCAATCTTCCAAAGGTGCAGATCTTGCCTTTAACAGCCTGATTATTGTTTTGCATGCTGCATTTGCATTCTCAAAGACCAAAGATTCAATTATTATCTGACTAGCTTCTGAATCCGGGACCATTCTCTTTACTGCTGAAGCCAGTCTTTGTAAAAAAAAAAAAAAAAAAAAAAAAATCTGTGAAAGATTCTTTTGGGCCTTGTACAACCTTTGTAAATGACTCAGTTTTTTTCCTGGTTCCTCAACTCTGTCCCATGCATTCAAGGCTGCTGTTCGACATAAAATTAGGGTTTGTACATCATATAAACATTGTGTTTGTGCTGAAGCATATTGACCTTCTCCAATAAGCTGATCCTGGCAGACTTGTATTCCTCTATCCTTCCACTGTTTTTCTATGTTTTTAGCTTCATCCTTGAACCAAGTTAGCCACTGAAGCCTTTGACTGGGTTCCAGAACAGCTTGTGCCAGCTCCTGCCAGTCCTGTGGTACAATCCTATTATATGTTGACCAAGAGTTTAACATTTGCTTTACATATGGGAAATGCATGCCATAAGATACTATTGCCTCCTTAAACCTTCGTAAATCTAACATTTCAATTGGAGCCCAAATATTTTGTGTAGTCATTTGATCAGGCAACTGTTGTACAGTTACTGGACAAATTAAGGGTGACTGTGTGAAAACAGGCATTCTTTGTGTAACCCTATGATCCAATCTTGAAGCAACTTCACTGTTAGTTTCTTCTGTCTGAGTTTTTACAGGTTTAACAAGTTTTTCTAAAGCTGTCACCCTGGCACTTAAATTGACTATCTTTTTATATAATAAAATGAGGATAAGCATAGTAATAAAATGCATAATTCGATCAACATTAATCTCCTCATATAGTTGTTCCATTGTCCGACTGCCTAAAATTGTAAACAAAGCCCAATTTTCTTCCAATGTACTCAGAAAACCCATTTTTTTTAATGTGGAAAAAAAATTTCTCTTTTAAATATTTTCCTTTAAAATATCTGATATGTTAAGTGACTTACCAAGTCCATGTAGAACAGTACAAATCTGAGGGAATTTCAAAACAGCCACCTAGTGTCTGAGGTGTGAATCCAGAGAGAGAGAGAGAGAGAGAGAGAGAGAGAGAGAGAGAGCAAATGTAGCAACAAGTTCTGCCCAAGAGCTTGAATCCAGCCACGTGTTCCCGCTTGAGCCTAGTCAAGCCTTGGCTCTGGCCACCTTAAGCTCCAACCACGTGCGTTGGCTTTACAGGCTTTGGCAGGGCAGGCCTGAGTTGTTTGTAGCACAGGCTTTAAGCAAGTAGCTCAAGGTTAGTCCGGCCTGAGGCCAAGCCGACCTGGGCCCGGGCTAGGGAGCAGGCCACCCTGGCGGGACACCGGACCTGCTGGCCACCCAGGCGGGAAATAGGACCTGCTGCCAAGCCAAGTTAAGCGGTTTTTAATGGATTCTTGTCACGTTGGGCGCCAAATGTAGATGAAACCAACTGTCTTATTAAATAAGAAACACAGAGCTGATTCAGAGAAGAAAGCCAAGAGGTCAGAGCTAAGAGCCTCACCCTTCCTGCTTCAGCGATCCTCTTCAGTCAAGAGAGCTCTCAGAGAAGCTTTTGTAGGGCAAAGGATACGGTCAACAAGGCAAAGCGACAGCCTACAGAATGGGAAAAGATATTCACCAATCCCACATCTGACAGAGGACTGATATCCAGAATATATAAGGAACTCAAGAAATTAGACATCAAAATGCCCAACAGTCCAATTAAGAAATGGGCTATAGAACTAAACAGAGAATTCTCAACAGAGGAAACTCAAATGGCTGAAAGACGTTTAAGGAATTGCTCAACATCCCTAATCATCAGGGAAATGCAAATCAAAACAACTCTGAGATACCACCTTACGCCTGTCAGAATGGCTAAGATAAAAAACACTGAAGACACCTTATGCTGGAGAGGATGTGGAGCTAGGGGAACTCTCCTCCACTGCTGGTGGGAATGCAAGCTTGTACAACCACTTTGGAAATCAATATGGCGCTTTCTTAGAAAATTGGGAATCCATCTCCCCCAAGATCCAGCTATACCACTCTTGGGCATATACCCAAGGAATGCTCAACCACACCACAAGAGCACTTGTTCAGCTATGTTCATATCAGCATTGTTTGTAATAGCCAGAACATGGAAACAACCTAGATGCCCTTCAACTGAAGAATGGATAAACAAAATGTGGTACATATACACAATGGAATACTACTCAGCAGAGAAAAACAATGACATCATGAGATTTGCAGACAAATGGATGGACCTAGAAAAAATCATCCTGAGTGAGGTATCCCAGACTCAGAAAGACAAACATGGTATGTACTCACTCATAACAGGATACTAGATGTGGAACAAGGATGACTGGACTGCTACTCACATCACCAGGGAGGCTACCTGGAAATCAGGACCCCAAGAAAGACACAGGGATCGCCCAATGACAGAGAAATGGAATGAGATCTACATGAACAGCCTGGACAGGAGTGGGGGTAGTGAAGGGCGAGGGTCGAGGGAAAGAGAGCTTGGGTGAATGGGAGATTCCAGCTGGATCAACAACAGAGAGGGAGAACAAGGAATAGGAGACCATGGTAAATGAAGACCACATGAGAATAGGAAGAAACAAAGTGCTAGAGAGGCCCACAGAAATCCACAAAGATACCCCCACAACAGACTGCTGGCAATGGTCGAGAGACCGTCCGAATTGACCTACTCTGGTGATGGGATGGCCAAACACCCTAATTGTCGTGCTAGAAACCTCATCCAACTACTGAGGGATCTGGATGCAGAGATCATGACTAGGCCCCAGGTGGATCTCTGGGAGTCCAATTAGCGAGAATGAGGAGAGTTTATATGAGAGAGAATTGTTGAGACCAAGGTCGGATAAAGCACAGAGACAAATAGCCAAACAAATGGAAACACATGAAATATGAACCAATGCCTGAGGGGTCACCAACTGGATCAGGCCCTCTGAGTGGGTGAGACAGTTGATTGGCCTGATCTGTTTGGGAGGCATCCAGGCACTGGCACTGGGTCCTGTGCTCATTGCATGAGTCGGCTGTTTGAAACCTGGGGCCTATGCAGGGTCGCTTGGCTCGGCCTGGGAGGAGGGGACTGGACCTACCTGGACTGAGTCCACCAGGTTGATCTCAGTCTGTGGGGAAGGCTTTGCCCTGGAGGAGATTGGAATGGGAGGCGGGCTGGGGGGAAGGTGAGGGGGGTGTGAGGGGGGAGAACAAGGGAATCTGTGCCTGTATGTAGAACTTAATTGTATTGCAAAATAAAAATTAAAAAAAAAAAGAAAAAAAAAAGAGAGCTCTCAGAAAAGAGGGGCCTACTTCCTGTGTGTATGTCTTTATATAGTCTAGCTGTTCTGCCTTCTCATTGGTTGTAAACCCAAACACATGACTGCCTGTTACTGCCTGTATGTCCAGCCCTCCAGGTCCTCTGTGGTATTGAGATTAAAGGCGTGTGCCACCACTGCCATGCCCTTGCTATGGCTCTAATAGCTCTGACCCCCAGGCAACTTTATTTATTAACATACAATTAAAATCACATTTCAGTATAAGTAAAATACCACCACAACATCCAGTCAGGAACCACCACCCAACTCTGCCCCAATTGCTGGCCAGCAGAGAAAATACCCGAGGCCAGGCTCCCCCACCAAAACCCTCCATTGGACCCTGCAGTCTACAAGACCCGCACCCTGCCCCAATACCAATCTGCCCGCGATCCCAATAACTTCCTGAGAAACAGAATCTGCCAGCTCTCACTGGACCAAGAGAGGCTTCCTGAGACACAGAATCCACCAGCTCTGACTGGACAAAGAGCCTGATAAGACCAAGAGCAACTCCCTGAGTCACAAAATCAGCTAGCTTAGACTGGGCCAAGTGCAGCTCTCTGAGATTCAGAATATGCCAGCTCCAATTAGATCAAGAGCTAAGATTGGACCCAAAGGAGCCCTCTGAGACACAGACACAACAAGCACAGAGTGGACCAATAGCAGCTCGCTCAGACACAGGTACCTCTTGCACCTATTAGAGGAAGAGACAGGCAGGCTTGAATGCAAAAATACATACAACAACATAAAGAGCAATATGGCATCACCAGAACCTAGCCCTCCTCCAACAATAAGGCCAGAACAACACATTGTAGACGAAGCAGAAGAAAGTAACCTTAAAAATAGCTTCATGAAGATGCTAGAGGCCTTTCAAAAAAATTGAAAAATTCCCTTAAGGAAACTGAGGAAAAGACAAACAAAAAAATTGGAAGAAATCAATAAAGAAATTGAGGAAAAGACAAACAAAAAATTAGAAGAAATCAATAAATACCTTGAAGAAAGCCAAGAAAACCATGAAAAAGCAATTAAACAGGTGAGGGAAACAGTTCAAGACCTGAAAATTAAAATAGAAACAATGAAAAAGAAACAAACAGAGGGAATGTTAGAAATAGAAAATCTGAGTAAAAAAAACAGGAACTACAGATGCAAGCATAACCAACAGAATACAAGAGATGGAAGAGAGACTCTCTGACATAGATGATACAATAAAGGAAATAGATTTCTCAGTCAAAGAAAACATTAAAGCCAAAACAGTTGTAACACAAAATGTTCAGGAAATCTGGGACACCATGAAAAGGCCAAACCTAAGAATAATAGGGATAGAAAAAAAGAGAAGAATACCAACTCAAAGGCACACAAAATATATTCAACAAAATCATGGAGGAAAACTTTCCCAACTTAAAGAAGGAAATGCCTATGAAAAGATACAAGAAGCTTATAGAACACCAAATAGAGTAGACCCCCCCAAAAAAGTCCCCTCACCACGTAATAATTAAACAACTAATCATACGGAATAAAGAAAGAATATTAAGAGCAGCTAAGGAAAAAGGCCAAGTGACCTATAAAGGCAGACCCATCAGAATAACACCCGACTTCTCAATGGAGACTTTGAAAGCCAGAGGGTCCTGGACAGACATAATACAGATACTAGGAGACCTTGGATGCCAGCAAGACTACTGTACCCAGCAAAACTATCAATCACCATAGATGGAGTGAACAAGATATTCCAAGACAAAACCAGATTTAAACAATATCTATCCACAAATCCAGCCCTACAGAAAGCACTAGAAGGAAAATTCCAACCTAAGGATGTCAGATACACCCACGAAAACACCGGCAATAGATAACCCCACAGTAGTAAATCCCAAAGAAGAGAAATACACACACACACTACCATCAAAAGATAACAGGAATTAACAATTACTGGTCACTATTATCCCTTAATATCAATGGACTTAATTCACCTATAAAAAGACACAAGCTAACAGAATGGATACAAAAGCAGGACCCATCTTTCTGCTACATACAAGAAACACACCTCCTCTTCAAAGACAGACACTACCTCAGAATAAAAGGCTGGGAAAAGACTTTCCAATCAAATGAATTTAAGAAGCAAGCTGGGGTAGCTATCCTAATGTCTAATAAAATAGACTTCAAACTAAAATCAATTGAAAGAGATCAGGAAGGACATTACATACTGATCACAGGAAAGATCCACCAAGATGAAGTTTCAATTCTGAACATTTATGCCCCAAATACAAGAGCACCCACATATGTAAAAGAAACATTACTAAAGTTTATATCACACATAAAATCCTACACATTAATAGTAAGAGACTTCAAACACCCCACTCTCACAACAGAACAGATCTGCCAGACCAACAGAGAAATAAGGGACCTAACTGATGTTATGACTCAAATGGACTTAATTGATATCTACAGAACATTCCACCCTAACAAAAAGAATACACCTTCTTCTCAGCACCCCATGGAACTTTTTCTAAAATCAAGCACATACTCAGTCACAAAGCAAATCTCAACAGATACAAAAAAAAATTGGAACAACCTGCTATATACTATTGGTCCACCATGGCTTAAAGTTAGATTTCAATAACAACAAAAATTACAGAAAGCCTACAATCTCATGAAAACTGAATAATGCTCAACTGAATCACCAATGGGTCAAGGAAGAAATAAAGAAATTAAAGACTTCCTAGAGATCAATGAAAATGAATATACTACATACCCAAACTTAAGGGACACTATGAAAGCAGTGCTAAGAGGAAAATTCATAGCACTAAATGCCCACATAAAGAAGTTGGCAAAATCTCACCCTAGTGACTTAACAGTACACCTGAAAGCTCTAGAACAAGAAGAAGCAAAGCCACCCAAGAGGAATAGATGCCAGGAAATAATCAAATTGAGAGCTGAAATCAATAAAATAGAAAAAAGAGAACAATACAGAGAATCAATGAAACAAAGAGTTGGTTGTTTAACAATATCAGCAAGATAGACAAGCCCTTATCCAGACTAACCAAAAGGCAGAAAGAGAGCATCCAAATTAACAAAATCAGAAATGAAAAGGGAGATATAATAACTGACAATGAGGAAATACAGATAATCATCAGGTCATACTTCGAAAAACTGTACTCCACAAAACTGGAAAATCTAAAATAAGTGGACAATTTTCTGGATAGGTTCCACATACCAAAGTTAAATCAAGACCAGATAAACTATTTAAATAGGCCAATAATCCCTAAGGAAATAGAAATAGTCATTAAAAGTCTCCCAATCAAAAAGACCAGGACCAGATGGTTTCAGTGCAGAATTCTACCAGATTTTCAAAGAAGAGTTAATACAAATACTCTTCAAATTGTACCACACAATAGAAACAGAAGGAAAGTTATCAAACTCCTTTTATGGACCTACAGCTACTCTGATTCCCAAGCTACACAAAAATGCAACGAAGAGAATTACAGACCTATCTGCCTCATAAACACTGATGCAAAAATACTCAATAAAATATTGGCAAATAGACTCCAAGAACACATAAAAAATTATCCACCAAGATCAAGTAGGCTTCATCCCAGAGATGCAAGGTTGGTTCAACATATGAACGTCTGTCAGTGTAATACAATACATAAACAAACTGAAAGAAAAAAAAACACATAATCATTTCATTTGATGCTGAAAAGGCCTTTGACAAAATCCAACACCACTTCATGATAAAGGTCTTGGAGAGATCAAGAATACAGGGAACATACCTAAACATAATAAAGGCAATTACAGCAAGCCAACAGCCAACATTAAAGTAAATGGAGAGAAACTCAAAGCGATTCCACTAAAATCAGGAACAAGACAAGACTTCCACTCTCCCCATATTTATTCAATTTATACTTGAAGTTCTAGCTAGAGCAATAAGACAATAAAAGGAAATCAAGGGGATACAAACTGGAAAGGAAGGAGTCAAACTTTCACTATTTGCAGACAATATGATTGTATATATAAGTGACCCCAAATATTCTACCAGAGAACTCCTACAGCTGATAAACACATTCAGTAATGTGGCAGGATACAAGATTAACTAAAAAAAAATCAGTAGCCCTCCTATATACAAATGATAAATGGGCTGAGAAAGAAGTCAGAGAAACATCACCCCTTACAATAGCCACAAATAATATAAAATACCTTGGGATAACTATAACTAACCAAGTGAAAGACCTCTATGACAAGAACTTTAAATTTCTGAAGAAAGAAATTGAAGAAGATGTCAGAAAATGGAAAGATCTCCCATGCTCATGGATAGGTAGAATTAACATAGTAAAAATGGCAATCTTACCAAAAGCTATCTACAGATTTAATGCAATCCCCATCAAAGTCCCAACACAACTGTTCACAGAACTTGAAAGAACAATACTCAACTTCATTTGGAAAAACAAAAAACTCAGGATACCTAAAAGAATCCTGTACAACAATACCACCTCTGGAGGCATCACCATCCCTGATATCAAGTGCTACTATAGAACTATAGTAATAAAAACAGCTTGGTATTGGCATAAAAATCAACATGTGGACCAATGGAATCAAATTGAAGACACTGACATTAACCCACACACTTATGAACACCTCATTTTTGACAAAGAAGCCAAAACTGTACAATTTGAAAAAAGAAAACATCTTCAACAAATGGTGCTGGCATAACTGGATGTCAACATGTAGAAGATTAAAAATAGATCCATTATCTATCAACATGCACAAAACTTAAGTTCTAGTGGATCAAAGTCAAAGATCTCAACATAAATCCAGTTATTCTGAACCTGATAGAAGGGAAAGTAGGAAGTAGTCTTGAATGAATTGGCACTGGAGATCACTTCCTAAATATAACACCAGTAGCACAGACACTGAGAGCAACAATTAATAAATGGGACCTCTTGAAACTGAGAAGCTTTTGTAGGGCAAAGGACACAGTAAATAAGTCAAAATGACAGCCTATAGAATGGAAAAAGATCTTCATCAACCCCACATCTGACAGAGGGCTGATATTCAAGATATATGAAGAACTCAAGAAATTAGACATCAAAATACCCAACAGTCTAATTAAAAAATGGGCTATAGAGCTAAACAGAGAATTCTCAACAGAAGAAGCTCAAATGGCTGAAAGACATTTAAGGAATTGCTCAACATCCTTAATCATGAGAGAAATGCAAATCAATACAACTCTGAGATATCATTTTACACCTGTCAGAATGGCTAAGATCAAAAACACTGAAGACAGCTTGTGTTGGAGAGGATGTGGAGCAGGGAGAACACTCCTCCACTGTTGGTGGAAATGCAAACTTGTGCAGCCACTTTGGAAATCAGTATGGAGGTTTCTCAGAAAATCGGGAATCAATTTCCCTCAAGATCCAGCTATACCACTCTTGGGCATATACCCAAGGAACGCTCAATCATACTACAAGGACACATGTTCAACTATAATCATAGCAGCATCATTTGTAATAGCCAGAACCTGAAAACAACCTAGATGCTCCTCAACTGAAGAATGGATAAAGAAAATGTGGTACATATACACAATGGAGTACTACTCAGCAAAGAAGAACAATGACATCATGAGGTCTGCAGGCAAATGGATGGAACCAGAAAATATCCTGAATGAGGTAACCCAGACTCAGAAAGACAAACATGGTATGTACTCACTCATAAGTGGATACTAGATTTAAAGTAAAGGATAACCAGACTGCAAATCACAGCTCCAGGGAGGCTAGCTAGTAAGGAGGACCCTAGTAAAGACACAGGGATTGCCCAGCAATGGAGAAATGGATAAGATCTACAGGAGCTAATTGGGGGTGAGGGGGGTAATGGAGGGCAAGTGTCGGGGGAAAGAGAGATTAAGGGAGCGGGAGGTTCGAGCTGGATCAGGAACAGAGTAGGAGAACAAGGAAAGAGATACCATGATAAATGAAGACACCATGGGAATGGGGTGAAGCAGAGTGCTAGGGAGATCCCCAGAAATCCACAAAGATACCTCCACTATAGACTAGTGGCAATGGTTGAGAGAGTACCTGAGCTGACCTACTCTGGTGATTGGATGGCCGAACACCCTAACTGTCATGACAGAACCCTCATCCATTGACTCATGGAAGCAGATGCAGAGATCCATGGCTGGGTCCGAGGCTGAGCTCCAGGAGTCCAATCAACGAGAGAGAGGGGGGAATCTATGAGCAAGACATATCGAGACCATAATTGGAAAAATTGCAGAGACAACTAGCCAAACTAGTGGGAACACATGAACTGTGGACCAATAGGAGCCCCCATGGTACTGGACTAGGCCCTCTGGATAAGTAGACAGTTATTTGGCTTGAATTGTTTAGGGGGACCCCAGGCAGTGGGATCAGGACCTGTCCCTAATACATGAACTGGCTTTTTGGAACCTAATGCCTATGGTGAGACACTTTGCACAGCCTTGGTGAATGGAGGAGGGGCTTGGACCTGCCTCAATTGAATGTACCAGGCTCTGCTAACTCCCCATGGGAGACCTTGCCTTGGAGGAGGTAGGAATGGGGGGTGGGTTGGGGGGGCAGGGGGGGTAGACAGGGGAATCTGAGGTTGATATGTAAAATGAATAGAAAATCTCTTAAGAAAAAAAACAAAAGAAGACAATAAATTTAGCAACATATTAAAATGAAAAAAAAAAAGATGAGACTGCAAGGAAGATTTAAGACAATTCAGTAATGAAAAAAAAAACAGTGACCCATTGCCAACGTATTCTGTTAGCTGAGATAAATGTCATTGCCATGAGGACAGAAGTAGTATTTTCTGGGCTCAGGTATTGAGCTATGGGCGAAACAATCCTTAAACCCCGGGGTACATTCTCAGGTTGGCACAAATAAATGAGTTAGACCCTCCCTGAGGACTAGCTTTCATAGTTCAGGAAGGTGCTAAGCAAGTTTCCAAGGGAGAAAAACAACCAGTGGTCCTTTCTAGCTATGACACCTATAGACCACAATGACCAGCACAACATAATATCCCTAAGGGTACAATAATGACACTCATATTGTAACAATAGCTGTTTTCTAACAAGACTTATGGCCAACTCAATAGGAGGAAAATCATGCCTTATACTAATAACCTACCCATCTATGTACAGCTAGAAAGGTCATAGAGGAGAACCTACTACTCTCACTTTACTTATCCAGCATAATTCATAACCACACACTAAAAGCTTATACTTATACCCACAGAGAAGTATAGCTCTCACCCCTTGTCTTAGGGTTTCTCTTGCTGAGATAAAACACCATGACCAAAAGCAACTTGTGGAGGAAGGGTTTATTTCATTTTGCAGCTTGTAGTCCATCTTACAGGGTAGGAACTTAAGGCAGGAACCTGGATGTAGGAACTGATGCAGGGGACATGGAGTTGTGCTCTTTACTGGCTTCCTTCTCACAGCTTGTTCAGCCTGCTTTCTTATGGTATCCAGGACCACTAGCCCAGGAGTGGCACCACCCACCATTAGCTGGGCCCTCCCACATCAATTATCAATGAAGAAAGTGTCCTACAGGCTTGCCCACAGGCCAATCTAGTGGGAGCATTTTCTCAACTGAGGTTCTTCGCAAATACTCTAGCTTGTGTCAAGTTGGCATAAAACTAGCAAACATACTCCTCATCAATAAACTTTTCTTCGCAATAGGCAGAGACTAGTACAGAAAACTACAACAGGTCAAAATGCAAAGAACAGCTGATTGGGGAATGTCCAGACCTGATTGAAACGTCTACAACAAAACTCCTACACCTAAGGCTCAGGGGACATCAAGGCAGACTGGGCAGAAAGACTCAGTCAGAGGGCTAGGAAATATGCTGTGAGATCATGTCTACTAGAAATGACAGGGAAACCTCACCCATGATATCTCATCAATAGATTCGCCTAAACAAGACCTGAACAAGTACACCACCAGTAGATATATTAACATAGAAGAGGGAAATTTCATGGGGTCCTACCCCTAGGCAAAGAACTACAAGTAATTAAGGAATGTTGAGAGAAGGAGAAATAGTCAGACCCAAAGATAAGCTCCTGAGTTGGTTATCCAATACCAAAGGATAGTCCTGAAATAATATACATACCAGTGAAATAATACACACACCAGTTACACTAAATGGACGGAGTAGGTTGGATTTATATATTTAGAGGTGTGTGTGTGTGTGTGTGTGTGTGTGTGTGTGTGTGTGTGTTAACAACAATTAGAGAAAAAAGAAGCCATGAATTCAAGAGGGAGCAATGGAGGTTACACAGGAGGGGTTTTGGAGGGAGGAGAGGAAAGGGGGAAATTATAGAAGCACATTTTAACTTTTAAAAATGTTTTAAAGAAATGGCTTAGGTACTGTCAGGACTGAAGAAAAAGATTGAAAGAACCCTGAAACCCAGAAGAAAGGAAGCCCAGTTTTATCCCTGTTGTGACCCCTAAGAAGGCTCACAGGCAGCGTGACCAGGCAGGTGTTTCCTGACTTCCTCAAAAAGCCTCAGTGCACTTACAGACAAGGATGGGCCTGGGGCACTGTTTAGCATCCTGGTGAGGGCTGTGGGCCTCTAGAGATTCTGGTTTTTCCCTTAGTGTGAATTATGGAATGTAGCATCCAGTAAATTGCATCTGGGTGAGTCGGGGTGGGGGGTGGAGGTGAGAACCTTATTCTGAGGTCCTCATTTCAGACCTGCAGAGCACAGAGAATCTGAGCATTTAGAAGTAAGGTGATAGCTTAAGTAGCAGTAGAAAAGCCTCACTCTGGGAGGCTGGCTCTTTTCTGAAGAGAAACAGAGGAGGCGTGGATCTAGGGGAGGGGAGGGGGACTGGGAGGAATGAAGGAAGGGGAAACCGAGGACGGGATGTGTTGTATGAGAATGGGATATTTTTAAGCCTTGCTCTAGTTAGAGGAACCCCTAATAATACACATGTTCCTCTGTGATTAGTCTGGAATCAAAGTGGAACAACTTGTACAAAAAAAAAAATAATAGTAATAAGCCTTCCACCACATGGCTTGAGTGTTTTTCTGGGGTCCTCTGAGAAGAAATGGAACCAAGATCTGTGTGAAAACGAGACCCTGGGGGGTAAGTTGAGAAACCCGCAGTCCTCATGGAAGGTCTCCAAATAACCCAGCTGCACCCATGCTGTTTGTGCTGTACCCTAACCCGACCACATGCCAGAGGGTGGCGCTCTGCTCACACCTTCTGCCTTGGTGGATTCTGGGAGTTTAAGCCCAGTTCCGAGGTTGCCTGAGGCGCGAGAAGATGGAGGAGCTGTGAGGTGAGTGGGTAAGACTTCGGGGGTGGAGTGAGGGAGCCCTAGCTTCCATAAAGGACCCCCAGATATTCCGACAGCACTGCTGTCATGCCCACTACTGCCGTCATGTCCCTGAAACCACCCCTGGAGAGCATGGTAGAAATTAGCTATTCTCCCACTTTCTGTGGCAAAGTGGTTGAGGTGAGAGCCATTATGGCTGTGTTTCGCTTGGTTGGTTTCATTGTTTGAGACAGACCCTTACTGGGTAGCCCACACTGGCCTCAAACTGGGTGCTACTATTTCAGCCTTGACAGGGCCACGAGTATAAAGGTGACAGAGCATACCCGGCTTGGGAGCCATTTTGAATGGAGAAGGTGCCAGTTCCCTGAGGGGTCGAAACCTTGAGGGTGGACTATGGAAGCACAACCCCAGAGAGACAGTCAGCATTTAATGCAGCTTGACCCCTCCTGTCAGTCTGGCACCTGTAGGAAATTTACCTCAGTGGACTCTGGGATTCAGAACCGTGAGGCTGGCCGAGCAAACGACATCTAAACTCTCGGAGAGAACAAGTTGAAACTTGAAGGCAGGACACGGCACCCTGAGGGAGGACAGACAGGTGCCCTGAGAGGGGGCCTCCCACACAAAAAGCCAGAAACCCCACCCTAGTCCCTTCCTCCCCAGTAGACTCCCAGAGCACTTAATTTTTGTCCTTTTGGTTTTTGTTTGTTGGGTTTATTTTATTTTATTTATGTATATGTGTGTATTTACAGTGTGTGAGCAAGTTACCAGAGGGTGAACCACCCAAAGTGGGTGCTGAGAACCAAACTCTAGTACTCTGCAAGAACAGCAAGTGCTCTGGTGATCCATCTTCAGTGCCTTGTTTGGTTTGGTTTGGTTTGATTAGATTTTAGGACAGGATACTCTCTACATAGCCCAGACTGCCCAAAATTTACTGTGTAGACCAAATCAGCTTTGAAATGCCATCTGCTCCAGCCTCCTTAATATTGAGATTACAGGCATGTGCTACCACCACTACCACCCCACCATGCCACTTTTTTTTTTCTGGTTTTTCAAGTCAGAGTTTTGCTGTATAACAGCCCTGGCTGTCCTAGAACTCACTGTGTAGACCAGGCTGGCCTCAGACTCACAGAGATTCATCTGTTCCTGCCTCTTGAGTGCTGGGACTAAAGGTGTGCGCCATCATGCCCAGCTTAAGAAACCTGGTCTACAGAGCAAGTTCCGGGACAGCCAGGGCTACATGGAGAAACCCTGTCTCAAAAAAAAAAAAAAAGAAAGAGAGAAAGAAAGAAAGAAAGAAAGAAAGAAAGAAAGAAAGAAAGAAAGAAAGAAAGGAAGGAAGGAAGGAAGAAAGGAAGGAAGGAAGAAAGAAAGGAAGGAAGAAAGAAAGAAAGAAAGAAAAAAAATTTTCTGTGGGCCAGCATATGTGAGGCATGGAGAAACCCTGTCTCAAAAAAAAAAAAAAAAAGAAAGAGAGAAAGAAAGAAAGAAAGAAAGAAAGAAAGAAAGAAAGAAAGAAAGGAAGGAAGGAAGGAAGAAAGAAAGAAAGAAAAAAAAAATTTTCTGTGGGCCAGCATATGTGAGGAGACACGTTAAGACCCCAGACCTGACAGAGGGACACACCCCACCCCATATAATCCAGTGGTAACCTCTACCTCACCACTCTAGTCTCTTCCTCCTCAGGAGAGACTCACAGAATCCAGAGTAGTTATTTTTTTGTCTTTTTTGCTGTTGTTAGGTTTGTTTTTGTTTTTATTTATGGGTATGTGTGTATATGCCAATACAATCAGAGACTTTATCTTTTTTATTGTTTTGAGTTTTTGAGACAGGGTCTTTTTTTGTTTTTGTTTTTTGAGACAGGGTTTCTGTGTGTGGTCCTGGCTGTCCTGGAACTCACTTTGTAGACCAGGCTGGCCTCGAACTCAGAGATCCACCTGCCTATGCCTCCCGAGTGCTAGGATTAAAGGCATGTGCCACCACTGCCTAGCTGAGACAGGGTCTTTTCTTTTTTGGTTGGTTTATTTCATTTTGTTCTGAGATGGTCCCCACTATGTAGCCAAAGCTATCCTGAAATTCTGTATAGATCAGGTTGGCCTCTTGAGTACTGAGATTACACTTAGTTTAGGAAACATTTTTTTTTTGAGAGCCAGGCTTTGTGAAGTATGGTAAGACCTTGAGGGTAGATTGAGGATGCCCCAGTCCTAATAGTATCTCCAAAAAGTCAAACCCCAGCTTTTATCTGTCCTGCACCATAACAAACCTCACTTTGTTCAAATGAGAATTAATACCCTCTACCTGCTTTAGTAGACTTTGGAATTCAGAGCCATGTTCTAAGGTTCATACAGCAAAGAGGACCCAGGGGTTTATGGCAGGATTCTGAGAGACTCTGAAGGTAGAATGGAGATGCCCCAGTCCTGATAGCAGAACCTCAAACAATCTATTCGTACCACTTTTGTTCACCCTACACCAAATGGTGACACCTTGTTGGAATGAGCTCTTCCACGTCTTCCTTTTGCCGCAATGAACTCTGGAATTTGGAACTGTGTTCTGAGGGAGCTGTTAGGGAACTTGGTGAGACCTTGGAGATACATTTAGAAGTTTCCCCCTGATGGAGATACTCCCCACAAGAATGATCTGACTCTGATTCTGTTTTCAGCCCTGTACCATACAGGGGCTGTCTTGTTAATCCTCCACTTCAGTAGATTTTGGCAATCACAGTCCTGTTCTGAGGTCTGCATAGCTCTGTGAGAGGTTACAGTAAGATCCCAAGGACAGACTTGGGAAGCTCTAGTCCAAATACAGGGAAACTCCAAGTAACCTTCAAGGATGGTTTCATCCTTGACCCTGTTGCCAGCCCTGAACCACAGGGAAATAGGCTTTTCAGGGGAGATACTTAGACCCCCAGCTCCCTTCCCCCCACCCCTCCTTCTGTCTCAGGAGTCCCCTGGAGTCAGAGCATTGGTCTGGGGGCGGCAGACTGAGATCACCAGATGTTGGTGTCCAGAATAATCTAGGAGTCATAGGGAAGACTGCAAGGGATGATAAAGTGCCACCAAAGTATCCCACTATGCCCTCCCTGTTAACTCTGGGAAGCTCAGGATCTATGGCCAGATGTGGAGTTCCCAAGATTTTGTCTTGTGACCCATCCAGCAGGTCAGGTTATTTGAGGGTCTCGAGGAGGGAACCACCTGAAAGCCAATGGGGGCGAGAGAAGAAGGAGACCAGGCGCATAAAGAAAGACAGAGTCAGTCTGAGTCGCGTCAAGGTCCCGTTTATTGGCAGGATGTTGCAGCTTATAAGCAGGATTTCAGGCAGGGAGTGGGAGCAGGGAGAGTGAAAACATTTTCTTGAGAAGAAGTCAGGGTGGTCAGGGTGGGGTGTTTCTTTGGTCCCAGGCTTCTGCAGCTGGCTGATTACAGTTTATGCCAAGTGGTTTATCTAAACGTACATTTGGTGGTTGGGCCAAGGATGCCCTGTTTTTGCAAGACTCCACGAAGCAGAAAACTCAAGACACAACAGTCCTGGGTCAAACAGTCCTGGGTCAGTCTCCAACAGTCTTGGGTATCAGAAATGAAGGAATTGTCATGGTCAGAGGGGAAAAGGTCCAGATTGTGAGGGGGAGAATTCTAATACAAGAAGGGTCCCACAGAAGCCTGGTCGTATGGTCAGCCCAGGGAGTGAGGTGACCAATAAAGTAATGCCTGTTTTCCACATCTTGGTCCAAAAGGGGAGAGGCTTTGTAGGTAGAAGTAAGGCTTCGGGTCAACAGAGTAAGGGAAGTCAAGATGAATATTTAGGAAGGACTGAGAGTACCGTGGATGGGGACCAACTATACCCTTGCCCTGAGCCCAGATAGACACTAATAAGCAAGTGATTTCTGACTTCTGTATCCAGGTCTGAGAGAGTTTGGGGATTTTACTACAAAGAACACTACCTAAGCAGAGGGAAGGGTCCAGGTCTTAAGAAGTCTAAAGGTAGGAAATGGAGGACAACAGTGGGGAGCTCGCACTTAAGAGCACATGGTTACCTCCACCCTCTTGTCAGCCCTGGTAATCTCTGGGAAGAGTAACCAGATGCAGTGCACCTTCACTTTAGCCTATGGGGTGTCAGGGAAATATGAGGGTTGTGCAGAATCTCTGGGGATATGAGGTCTGCTATAAAGGGGAGATGTCAGAAAAGACACATCAGATGAATAAACTTCTGGTGGACTTAGGGAACCCTATATGAGCAGAGATGAGTCAAGATCAGGTAGGCAACCCTGAAGATCCCATGCAGGGCTGAAGAGATATGGCTATCTGTTTGCTTCTCCTGAGAGTTTTCAGGATTTGAGGGGGAAATGAGGAATTTAAGCTCAGTGGGTGATCTCAGCTAGGCACAGGTATTAAAGGATCTGGAAAGAGTCAAAGACATCAAGGGCTGACTGAGGTAACTCCAGTCTATGGCACAGACAGGGTCTCCACAGAAGTCTGCACTGCAACCCTTGTCACCATCATCCCCACAATCCTGGGCAGTGCCACCAGTCTAAGCCCTCTGTCTGTTTCTAGGTCATTGGTCTCAGAGAACTGAAGGCCCTATCAAGACGATCTTGACTCAGGTCATCTGAGAAAAGATTCCAGTTGTGTCAGAACTCAAGGTGAGGACTGAGAGAGTCCCATCACCCAAACACATGGGACCTAGTGTTTCTGTTGGCTGTGGGAAAACCTGGGGACTGTAGGTGGATTTCCTCCCCTCACTTCCTTTTTCTTCTTTCTCACAGAAATACATCTTCACGTTAAAGAAGGTGGGTTCAGCTCATTAGGGGAAGCAGTTCAGTCCTTGCAATTTATCAAGGTATGTATGAGACGGGCTCTACTTCCTGATACACATAGACCCTAGTGAAGTATGTTACCTCTTCCTGTCACCCTGGGAAAGGGTAGCTGGATACAAGGCTCCCTCACTGCCTTGTCCTATCTCAAAGCTGTGGCATTTCATTGCAAGAAGCTGGCCTCAGGCCAGAATAGAGGTGGGGTCCAGACCCTGACAGTGCAAAGAGTGACTGAAGAAGGTACCATATGAGATAGCAGAGGAACTACCCAGAGTCCAGCTCTCCTCTCCTATCAGGGCCAGGCGCCTAGTATTTTCACACTGTGCAGCTCTAGGATGCCTCTGTATCTCTTACAGGAGTTCCAGGGACCAGAAGTGAAGGACTTGGTCTGAGGCAGTGTCCTCAGGTCAGACATAGGGGAAGCCCAAGCAGAGTCAGGAGTTAAAGTGAGATATCAAGGGTCCCATCCACCCCAGAACACAGGGACTACACATTTCCCTGCCCCGCTGGAGTGTCAAGCTCTGTAACCTAGCTGTGCTCTGAAGACATTTCTCACTACTTCCTTCAGTGTCATAAGTAATAGGAGGGACAGAAAGACAGGTTCCCCTGTGGCCATACAGTGCTACCTAAGAGAAAAACTGCAGCAGGCCATTTTGAGAGGTTTCAGAGGTATAACTGTCAGCAAAGTATTCTCACACTGCTCTCTTCTTGCCCCAGGTCTGAGTCTGTATCACTGTGTTCCTGCCCATCCTCCTACCTGCTAGCTTCAAGAACATCATGTCTCACGGTCAGAAGAGGTGGTATTACAACTTTCAGGGAGAATCTCAGGCCCCAAGAGAAGAACAGGGCCGGATGAGTTCTGATCTCTCTGTGGCTGAGGGAGAAGAGTCCAATGACAACAAGTCCTCCTCTTCCACTAGCCCAACCATCCCTAGGAAGACACCTGCTGGTGGGATACCAAAATTTCATCAGAGTCCTCAACGAGCCATATCTCCTCCCACTGTCATGGCCTCCATTCCAATATCCCCATCTGATGAGGCCTCTGGCAACCAAATAGGGGAGCTGGAAGGCCCCATGGTATTGCACCATGCACTAAGTGCAAAGGTGGCTGATTTGGTTCGGTTCCTGCTCTTCAAGTATAGATTCAAGGAGCTGACCAACAAGGCAGAAATTATAGAAAAGATTGTAGAAGATGATGAGAAGCACTACAATAGGATCTTTAATGAGGCCTCTGAGGGTTTGAAGCTGGTCTTTGGCATTGACATGATAGAAGTGGACCCTGTGGTCCACACCTATGCCCTTGCCATTGCCCTGGGAATCACTTATGAAGGGATGCTTACTAATGGCCAAGGCATGCCCAAAACAGGCCTTCTAATAATTGCCCTAGGTGTCATCTGCATGCATGGCAACCGTGTCAGTGAGAATGTGATCTGGCGAGCACTAAATACGATGGGAGTAAGTCCCATGGAAAATCACTATGTAGCTGGGAATGCCAAGAAGCTTTTCATTGAAACTTTTGTACAGGAAGGGTATCTGGAATATAATCCAGTGCCTGACAGTGAGCCCCCTCACTATGAATTCCTATGGGGTTCAAAGGCCCATGCTGAAACCACAAGTGTGGATGTCTTAGAGTTTTTGGCTCAGATCAGCAGGATGAATTAAGTGATTCCAGATCCTTCCAATGCCTGCATTTAGTGGCTTTGAGAGAACAGGGAATTCTGTTTAGAATTGCCACCACAAATGGCACACTTCACAGCCAATACAAGTTCTAGTGCCACATTTAGGAGCTTTCTGAATGAAGTCTCAGATGAGCCTTCACTGTGTTTGAAGGTGGCAGTCACTGTTTTAAGTAGTAAAGACAGCCAGTGAAAGTAAATGAATACCGTCTTTTTTTTTCTCCCTGTTTTATAAGGGTAACTTGGAACTTTTATTTTTTGGTATTTTTTCAAATCTTGTTTCTCTTAATTGAAGGACTTAGTGGGCTTCAGAATCTAAGTCTATAAATAGTACTAATGACACATGTACTGCTTTCTGCAGTAGGGTCACACTGTGTAGCCCTAGCTGGCCTGGAATTCTCCATGTAGTCGAAGCTGGCCTTGAATTCAACAGATATCCACCTGCCTCTTCCTCCTGAGTGCCAGGATTAAAGACCTGTGCCACCACACCTACCCATCTTTTGCTACTTTATACAAAACCTTCCATCTTATTTTGTGGTCTGTAGTAACATTGAAATAGGAATTTAATTTGAATTGTGAAAGAATTTAGTAATATATCCAATGTCAAAAAATAGAGAAAAATGAAACAAATGGTTAAATCTTATTTTCCGCTTCAACAAAATCTGTTCCTCTGTAAAATTAAGTTACATGTGTAGATCTAATGTGGATGGCTTTTTGAAATTGTATGAGGAATTGTATCCTAATAAGTTCCTCAGTGTGACGCTCCACAGCTTCAGAATTATAGAGAAGCTCACTATGATGTATAGACTTTGGATCTGGTTATTTCAGTGTGTGATGTTTTTGATTTGCAAGTTCTTTTTAATAAAATTACAATACAAATAAATAAGCCGCCCTGCTTACTGGCTGATTTATTGAGGACCTGTTGTTTGCAAGGTCCTGTATTCATGGGGTAATACTAGGAAAAGCTGGATGTGCTTGCCATAAGTGGTCAAGTACATTAGCAGTAGCCATATCAAGAAGAAATGAGGTGCCCTCTTAAACCAAAGGAATCATTTCATGCTGTGATTTAGGCCTGAGAAGTGAATGTTTCCATTCTGAGCAGTTCCTTTTCCATTTTCAGAACAGTTCTTTTTGGGGTTTGTTGGGTTTTTAGTTTTTATTATATTGTGAGTAATTATGTGTACATGTGTGGATCTGTGCATGTCAGTGCCAGTACACTAGGAGGCTCGAGGTGTCAGATGCCCCTGAAGCTGAAGTTACAAGCAGTTATAATCCACCTACTGTGGGTGCTAGGAATTGAATCTGACTCCTCTGGAATTAAAGTATGCTCTCTTAACCATTGAGCCACCTCTCTGTTCCCATAAACAGTTCCTTTTGGATAGCAGGTGGATATGGCAGACAGGAATCACCATCTACATTGTGTGCAGGAAATTTCATCCTCAGTGTGATGCAGAGAGGACTTTCAAGAGGTTGAGTCAAATGGGAATCTTTGAGATCATTGCCCTCTCCGAAATAATTGACATGATTCCCATAGGATCCTGCGTATTTTTTGCAAGTGCTTGTTATTAAAAAGAGTTAGCCTTTGGGTTGGAGACATGGTTCAGTTGCTCTTACAGAAGACCCAGATTTGTTTCCCAGCACCCACATAGCAGCCGCCTGTAACTCATACAACTGTGTGTAACTCTAGTTCCAGGGATGCCCTCCTCTGGCCCCCATAGGTACCAGGCATGAGTGTGGTACACAGATATACATGCAGGCAATCCACTCATAAAATAAAAATAATCATTTTTAAAACAAAAATAAAACTTTAAAGAGCCTGACCACTGAATTGCTCTCTGGATTCCTGATCTGTCCCTCTTGCACACACTCCCACTATAGTGTTGGCTGCCATGAGGCCTTTATCAGAGCTGAGTTTGTGTTCTTGGACTTTTAGCCTCTAAAACTATGAGCTAAATAAAGTCCTTTTTATAAATTACCCAGTGATCTAAATGGAAGAGCATTCAGGAACTGACAAAAGTAACTGGAGAAAGGAAATAGTTTGGCTCACCATTTTTGGATAAAGCTCATCATTGTGGGGAAATCCTGGACACGGGAGCTTGCAGCAGCTGTTCAAGTTGCATCTGCAGCCACAAAGAAAAGAATGAGAATGCCTGTGTTCAACAACCTTTCAGTCAGAACCTCAGCCCAGGCCAGCAAATGGTGCTTCCCACATTTAGGTTTTGTCTTCTCACATCAATTAACGTAATCAAGACAATCAGTCACAGGCATGGCCAGAGACTAAGCTAGTCTAGATAAACCCCTACAGGTATGCCCAGAGGCTTGTTTCCTAGGTAATGCTGGCATGCTGAAAATCAATATTAACATCAAAGAGCCAGATGTGGTCCCAGCACTGTGAGGGGGAAGTGGATACAGAGTCCCACCCCTAAAGGAGAAGCTATTTGCAATTGATACTCACTGGCAACGGGAAAATCTGTTTTCTCCAGTGGAGTGTCAGTGTATATCAACCACACTCCAGTGCAAGCCCCATGTTCAGGAATAGCTGGCCAACACAAAACAAATGCTATAGGTTTTGTTGTTGCTGTTGCTGTTGTTGTATTGCCTTATTGGTCTTTTGCTTGTTTGCTTTGATTTTTGTTTTTGTGTTTGGTGGGTTTTGGAGAGAGAAAAAAACAAAGTTGGGTAAGTAGGGAGGGGGGATCTGGGAGAAGTTGGAGCAGGAGATGGAACATGACCATAATATATTGTAGGAGAATTTTTAGTTAAAATAAGAGTAGTAAATAAAAAATATATATATTAACATCACAGTATGTACTGATAATTTTATGTCAACTTGATACAAGCTAAAGTCATCTGAGAGGAGGGAATCTCAAGAAAATTCCTCCATAAGATCGGGTTGTAGGCAAGCCTGTAAGACATTTTCTTAATTAGTGATTAATGGGGGAGGGCCCAGCCCATTGTTGGTGGTGTCATGCCTGGGCTGGTGGGCCTGGATTCCATAAGAAAGCAGACTGAACAAGCCAGGAGGAGCAAGCCAGTAAGCAGCACCCCTCCATGTCCTCTGCTTCAGCTCCTGCCTCCAGGTTCCTGCCCTGTTTGAGTTCCTGTCCTGACTTCCTTCAATGTTGAACAGTCATATGGAAGTATAAGCCAAATAAATCCAACTTGCTTCTGGCCATGGTATTTCATTGCAGGAATAGAAGTTCTAACTAGGGCATAGTACTTAAATTCTAGAAGTTTCAGTTGCATCCAGTTAAGGAAGGGTCTAGACAAATTAAATAATAAATAAGCTAGGGAGAAATGGCGGTTGTATAGCAAAGGGGGTTAAACTCTCTCACCGTCAAAACTGAATTTAGGTTTCAGTTCTCTGAGAAGGGCAAAACAGGTGTCTCTCCCAACAAAGGGCCATTTATCCACAATATCCTTACATTCAGGCACGAGGAAGAGAGCACACTCAAGGCCTAAGTCAGCTTCACAGTGTCCCAAGGACAAACCCAGCAGCCCCCTTCTGAGTCACGTCCAAGTTTGTGCAAATGTGTCCAAAAACAATAAGACTAAACCTCAGACAATTAAAAAGTATACTAATATAACTGCTGCTTGTTTAACCAATCACATTTGAGGTGACCTAACTGTCCCTGAAACTCCCCTTAGCTGTTACTAAAAGGGGCCTGCATGCTCATCTCAGGGTTGTCACCATTTTGTACAGGTGAACACCCCACATGCATGTTGGTACAATAAATGCTCTTTGCTTTTACATACTATTGGAGTCTGGGGTCTTCCTTCAGCACATTTTTAGACTCTACAATAGAAATCTCTGCTAGATATTACTATTCTAATACGTATCATGCTTTGGATGCAGTTTGCGTGCACCACAAACATCCCAATAAATCTACTTCACAGTTGAATAACCTGAAGTTCACAAGGCTTAGTAATTTTCCCACAACTGTATTGGCTCATAAGTGTCAGGATTGGAATGAGATGGCTGTTGTTATAGGTAGAATTGTACTAATTATAAAATTTCTATAAAAATCTGCACCTCCAGTACTTAAGACTGTGACTATATATGAGTACTGGGGAAGCTAATACAAAATAAAGTCATAGTATGAGTCCTAATCCAATGTGACTTGGATTCCGTATAACAGCGAACACACACACACACACACACACACACACACACACACACACACACACAAGTGCGTGCAAGACAAATAAGTGAAAACACAGAGGAGAAGGTTATCTATAGAGCCAACAAGAAAGAACTTACAAGGAGCCTTGATCTAGAAACACGTGGGAAGGAGAGTCTCAATGAGAGATTATCTAGATTAGGTTGGTCTGTTGGCATGTCTGTGGGAAATTATTTTGATTATATTAATTGAAATTGGAAGACTCACCCACTGTGGATGACACCATTCCCTATACAGGGGATTCTGAACTGTGTGAGTAGCAAAAGCTACTGAGCACTAATATACATGCATTCACTTTTTATACTTCTTCCTGATTATAGGTATAATGTGATCAGCTTCCTCAAATTACACACTGTGACTTCACCACTATGATGGACTTCAGCCTGAAACTGCAATCTAAAATAAACCCTTCCTCCCATAAGTTCATTTTGTCAGTGTATTTTATTACAGCAATGGATGAGACATTTAAAGACATCCTCTAAGAGCCATTATATGTTCATTTTATTCTGCAGCATGACTTACAGCAGAGGACTATCTGCCTCAACCCCTATACTGTTAAAATCCTAACCTCCATATTTTACCTACTGAGACTAACGTGATCCACACATTTGAAACAAAATAAGGATGCCTAGAGGAACAAGACATTGACTTCAGAATGAACAACAGAAAACTGAGACGTCATAAGGACAATAAGAAAAAGAAATGGATAGAAAAGTTCTTTAGTAGTAGCCATACATGGATGTGCAAAACAGTTTTAAGCTGGAAGTGAGATGATTCAGGCTGGTGAGATATCTTGGTGAGTAAAGGTGTTTGCCACCAAGCTTGAGGACCAGAGTTCAATCCCTGGGACCTACATGGTAGAAGGAAAGAATGGACTCCCACAAGCTGTCTTCTGACCTACACACACACACACACACACACACACACACACACACACACACACATACACACACATTAATTAATTAAATTGAAATATAATTTTGAAAAGAATTGAGATGATTTGCATCTCCACAGAATCTTGTCTTTTTTCTTTAAAATTTTTTTTCACTTTACATGCCATCCTCAGTTCCCCCTCCCTCCTCTTCTTCCACCCCTCCACCCCCCATTCTACCCCCTATCCATTTCTCAGAGGGGGTAAGGCCTCCCTTGGATAGTCAACACAGGCTGGCATACCAAATTGAGGCAGGACCAAGCCCTCCTGAGCAAGGTATCCTACCATAGGGAATGGGCGCCAAAAAGCTAGTACATGCACCTGGGATAATTCCTGGTCTCACTGCCAGGGAACCTACAAACAGATCAAGCCTCACAACTATCATCCACATTGAGAAGGCTTAGCTTGGTTCTGTGCAGGTTCCTCAGCTGTCAGCCCCAGAGTCCGCGAGCTTGCACTAGCTAGAGTTTTCCTGCCTGGCCCACGGTCAGGGCGAATCTCTCTCACCCGCCAGTCCCACAGCCACTCAGACCCAACTAAGTAAACACAGAGACTTATATTGGTTACAAACTGTATGGCCGTGGCAGGCTTCTTGCTAACTGTTCTTACAGCTTAAATTAATCCATTTCTATAAATCTATACCTTGCCACATGGCTCGTGGCTTACCGGGATCTTCACATGCGGCTTGTCATGGTGGCGGCTGGCAGTGTCTCCCTCACCCAGCTTCCTGTTCTCTCAATTCTCCTCTCTGTTAGTCCCACCTATACTTCCTGCCTGGCCACTGGCCAATCACTGATTTATTTATTGACCAATCAGAGCAACACATTTGACATACAGACCATCCCACAGCACTTCACCTTTTCTTTTCTTGAAAAGGAAGGTTTTAACCTTTACACATCTCCAAAGTCAGCTTGGTATATTTGGGAATTTGGACGTAGCTTCTCTTACTACTTCCTGCTGGAGGGGGGCACTGTATCTTATGGGGACACAAAGAAAATTTTAGGATTATGGAGTAGTCCGTGAGGCTGTATTGTCTGAGCCAGTTACCTTCAAACCATTTTGGATGTTGGATCATCTGCGCCATGGTGTCATTGGAGACCTTTCAGGGGGTCTTGGCTGGTCAAACCTGATGTATCTTAATCTGGAACAAATCCATAGCCTCTGGCTTTCTGTGGAAACAAAAGCAGAGCCTCCTTTCCAAAGCAACATATCTTTACATCCAAATTTTGAAGTCAAGGTACCTTTAAAATATACATTTTGGCATAACTCAACAGCTTTTGTAATCAAATGTTTTTCTTCGGTTACAAATATCAAAGAGAACATAATCCAGATTCTCTGTGTGGTAGCCATCTTTATGTGGCTTATTTTTTTATATTAGTTTGAGCCTATTGCTTTAAACTGCAGCCTTCTAAGCCTGAAACAGTGCTGGCGCTATGGCTGCTGGCTCCGCCCACTTCAGCTTCCCAACATGGCGGTGGTACGTTTTCCGCCAGCTCTGGGAGCCATCAACTCTCAGAAATAGTGGGTCTGTGCTTCTATCAAAGCAGCATGTAGCCCAGAAACCTCTTTTTTTGTTTTTTGCTAGCAAAGGCTAAATCCACCACACAGCTTAATGTGCCACTTGCAGAGGCCTCATTCCCACCATACTGCAGGTCGAGCATGCACACCAGGAACCCGCCATAGTAGCTCAAACACACAGGCTGCCGCTAGCTTAAAAGAGACAACTAGGAGCTGTTTTTAGCTCCGTTTTAGAATCTTTTTACTCAGGTTTTAGGTGGAAACTCTTGCCAACACGTTGGGCGCCATTTGTAGATGTAACCAACCATCTTATTAAATAAGAAACACAGAGCCGATTCAGAGAAGAAAGCCAAGAGGTCAGAACTAAGAGCCTTACCCTTCCTGCTTCAGCTATCCTGCTTCAGCCAAGAGAGCTCTCCGAAAAAGGGGCCTACTTCCTGTGTGTATGCCTTTTTATAGTCTAGCTGTTCTGCCTTCTCATTGGTTGTAAACCTAAACACGTGACTGCCTGTATGTACCGCCCTCCAGGTCCTTAAAGGCATGCGCCACCACCGCTACGCACTTGCTATGTCTCTAAAACTCTGACCCCCAGGCAACTTTATTTATTAACATACAATTAAAATCACATTTCAGTACAAGTAAAATACCACCACACAGTTCAGCTATAACTGTGGTTTTCCCCATCATAATATTGACTCCCCTTGCTCATATGATCCCTCCTCCTTCTCAGGCCAGTAGAAGCTTAAGCCTTAAGCTTAGTATTGGAAGGGTTTTAGGTAGGACATATGAACATGAGGTAATTGCAAATGATGGGAGAGACTAGCATGAACTGAATAGGATGCCTAAAGGCAATGATTGTATGAGACATTTTCTCAATCTCATGTAATCCACTAGAATTTACCATAAGTAAATACAGAAGATGAAAGAGCAATTGAGAAAGCTGAGAGGTACTAAAGAAATGACCCCTTACTCCAACCAGAGTGTGTTTGAGCAACTAGTATCCTCTACCCCACAGAGATGGCAAAGTAATGTTGCTGTGGATATCACTCTGTATAAATAAAATGTTGATTGGCCAGTAGCCAGGCAGGAAGTATAGGCGGGACAAGCAGAGAGGAGAATTCTGGGAACAGAAGGCTGAGGCAGAGAGATGCTGCCAGCCACCACATGAGGAGCAGGATGTAAAGTACCGGTAAGCCACAAGCCACATGGCAAAGTATAGATGAATAGAAATGGGTTAATTTAAAATAGAAGAACTAGATAAGAAGAAGCCTGCCACGGCCATACAGTCTGTAAGCAATATAAGTCTCTGTGTGTTTACTTGGTTGGGTCTGAGCAGCTGAGGGACTGGCGGGTGAGAGAGATTTGTCCTGACCGTGGGCCAGGCAGAACCAGGAAAACTCTAGCTACATAATGTACTATAAATAATGCCCCCCTCCCCCACCCAGAATCAATTATGTCTAAGTCCCTCCTACCCTCTTGGATAGGGGTGTGGCTTGCTGATAAAACAAAGCCTAAGGGAGTTGCCTTCTCTACTCTGTGAAGAGCTATATATACATAAGGCAGGGGGCCTGGGTCAGATCTCTGGGCAGTGTAGAGATGGAGAATATGAGCAGAAGACCATCAGTAACTATTACTGAAATTCAACAAGCAACCTCAAACACCAAAAAGGAGAAGAAAAAGAAAGCTCCCCTCTCAACCCAGATCCAGGGACAATATCAAGGTAAGCTGAACCATCTAAGGCCCTCCTCTTCTCCTTGACTCCTTGGTCCAACACTCCTACCCTGTCCTCTCCTGGAACACACACTTCAGGCCAAATCCTGTTTTTAATCGTTCCTGCACCCTTTTCCTACAAAACAAACTATATCCTCCCTGTTGTTCTTCCAGATACCCATAACACTAAGAACAACAGTAACCATTACAGAAGTTTAAGGGGAAAAGCTTCCCCCAGAAATCAGACCCTTTCTCTTAATTTTAAGAAAGGGAGAAGGCCAGTACCATCTGTCCACAATCAGCAGCTGAACAAGTTGAATGAAGATAAGCCATGGCTGACCCAAACAGTGAAAGCTCCATTGTCTTGAGGCTGACCCAAACAGCAAGTAAGGTGAGAACAATCCAGAAGACTTCAGAATCATCTAACAAATCTCCAGAGCCCTGGCTGCTGTGGAATAGTCCTTTTGTACACTGTAAAGATTTGTCACTCGAATTGCTTTAATAAAAAGCCAACTGGCTGTTAGCCAGGAAGGAAGTATATTCGAAACAATCAAACCAAGGATGCTGGGATGAAGAAGGGCAGAGTCAAAGGAGTCACCAGCAAATGCAGAGAGAAACAAGATGGGCATGCTGTGCTGAGAGAAGGTATCAAGCCATGTGGCAAAGCACAGATAAGAAATATGGGTTAATTTAAATGTGTTAGCTAGTAACAAGCCTGAGCTATTGGCCGAGCATTAACAATTAATATTAAGTTTCTGAGTGATTATTTGGGAGTGGCTGCCAGCACAGGAAAGCTCTACCTATAGTGGCCAACTACAAAGAAGTGACTTTTATAGCAAGTGGTCAATGATAATGAAAATAAAACCAGGCTCTTATGAGTAGGGGTGTGAGTGTGTGTGTGTGTGTGTGTGTGTGTGTGTGTGTATGTGTGTGTGTGTGTGTGTGTGTGTGTGTGTGTGTGTGTACTCTCTTATGGCAAAGAGTAGGAGGAGACAGGAAGTGAGTGTGTAGGAAGAGTAAGAAGTGAGTTCTGTGGAATTTGGTGTCTGAATGTCAGGTCCACAGTGAACCAGATATGGGAGAAAAGGACCAGATCAGACATGCTACTAAAGATCAATTTTGCCTTAATATTTTGACCCATAGAAGAGAAAAAAATTGGAATTTCTAATTTTCTCTGTGTGTGAATGGTAAACAGATAGGTGTGGTGCAGATATTGACAATGTCTACCCAAAAAGTACACAGAGCAGCTGTTTCAGAATAGCTAACTCAGATGTCATTTCATTCTAGTTTGTGGTGGTTAATTTTGTTTTTCACTTTGACTATGGTGTGGTACACAGATATTTAATCAAAACTCATTGACCTGTAAGTATGAAAGTATTTTGTAGATATGATTAACATGTAAATCAGGTGAAGCAGATTGCCCTTAATATGGATCACTCTCATGCAACCAATTGAAAGATTTAAGAGATGAGAAACAAAGCCTCTTAAGGTTTTATTTCTCTGAGATAAATATCCAACAGCTCAATTTCAGGGTTATATACTAATGGCATATTTAGTGTTAACTCCTTCAGAGTGACTGTTGTGGTTTGAATAAGAATAGCCGCCATTATATATTTGAATGCTTAGGGAGTGGCACTATTTGAAAGTAGTAGGAGGTGTGGCCTTATTGAAGGAAGTGTGCCACTGGGGTGGGATTGAGGTTTTAAAAGCCTAAGCCAGGCCCAGTGCCTCTCTTCCTGCTGTCTTTGGATCCAAATGTAGAACTCCAGCTACTTCTCCAGCACCATGCCTGCCTGCTGCCATGCTTCCTGCCATGATAATAATGAACTGAAACTGTAATCAAGCCATAATTAAATGCTATTTTTTATAAGAGTTGCCTTGGTCATGGTGTCTCTTCATAGCAATATACCATTGCCTAAGACAATGATCATACCATTTATAGTCCTACCAGAAAAACATAGTGTTGAAATTTCTCCATATCCTGGCCAATATTTGTATCACTAATTTTTATTGTAGCTGTTATGATAGGCAAATAGTAACATCTTACTACAGTTTTTAACTTACATCCCATGATAGTTGGTGGTATTGAATGTCTTTTCGTGTACTTATTTGCTATCCATGGATTCTTTGTCTTTTTGCTGTGGCTAAAGCTCCCAGCGTTGTGCAGCAGAAGACTGGAAAGGCTGAGAGTGAGCATCTTTTGCTTGCTAATATAAAAAGAGAAAACACTCTCTTTTACCATGAAATATGACATAATGTGAAGTTGTGGTAATGGCCTCCTATTACCAATTGGGGAAAATTTTATTTTTTATAATAAACAGCTGTTAAATTTTGTCTGATGCTTTTTTGCCTCAAATTAATATAATCATATGACTTTAATTCTGTCTGTTAACTTATGGGATTACAGTGGTTTTTCAAATATAGAACAAATTTAGATACCTAGATAAATCCTACTTAGTCATGGAAAATAATTATTTTTTATACATTTTAGAGTTTAATTTACTAATATTTTGTTGATAGGTTTTGTGTTCATGAGAGATATTGGTCTTGTGGTTTTTCTTTTTATATTTGTGTCATCATCTGTCTCTCATATGAGAGTAATAAGGATCCTATGAAATGAGTTGAGAAGTATTTGTTCCTCCTCAGTTTTCTGGGCAATTTTGTACATAGTTTCATTATTTCTTCTTTTAATATTTGATAGATGTTCATGGACATTATATGATACTGGAAGTTTATTGGTATAGAGATTTTTTTGACTAAAAATTCAATTGTCTTAATTGAGCATTCTCTAGATATATTATAGTATGTTGGTCAACTCTTCATATCTTTATTGATATTTGTACACTATTTCTAATGATTATTGAAAAGAGGTATAAAGAGTCCAAATACAATGGTAGATTTTTTTCCTATTTCTCGTATAAAACTATGCTTCACTTACTTTGAACTGTTATTATTAAGGATTAGTACATCTTTTTTAAATACATATTTTTATTTTATAATTACCTTAATTTCACATATCAGCCACGGATTCCGCTGTCCTCACTCCTCCCACTCTCCCCAGACCTCCCCCACAATTCACCCCCCATTCCCATCTCCTCCAAGGGAAGGTCTCCCCTGGGGAGTCAGCTCAGCCTGGTAGACTCAGCCGAGGTGGGTCCAGTCCCCTCCTCCCTACACCAAGGCTGAGCAAAGTGTCCCAGCATAGGCCCTAGGCTCCAAAAAGCCAGCTCATGCACCAAGGACAGGTCCCAGTCCCACTGCCTGGGGGCCTCCTAAACAGTTCAAACTAAACTACTATCCTACTTATCCAGAGGGCCCTGTCCAGTTCCATTGGGGGCTCCTCAGCCATTGGGTCACAGTTCATGTGTTTCCACTAGTTTGGCTATTTGTCCCTGTGCTTTTTCCAATCATGGTCTCAATATCTCTCGCTCATACAATCCCTCCTCTCTCTTGCTGATTGGGCTCCCAGAGCTCCACCTGGGGCCTGGGCGTGGATCTCTGCATCAGCTTCCATCAGTTACTGGATGAGATTTCTATCATGACAGTTAGGGTGTTCGGCCATCCAATCACCAGAGTAGGTCAGCTCAGGCACTCTCTCAACCATTGCCAGTAGTCAATAGTGGAGGTATCTTTGTGGATTTCTGGGGACCTCTCTAGCACTCTGCTTCTTCCTAATTCCCTGGGGTCTACATTCATCATGGTATCTCCCTCTCCGTTCTCCCACTCTGCTCCTGATCCAGCTGGTACCTCCCACTCCCCTAAGCTCTCTTTCCCCTGACCCTTGCCCTGATTACCCCCCTCAACCCCCAGTTTGCTCATGTACATCTCATCCATTTCTCTGTCCTTGGGTGATCCCTGTGTCTTTCTCAGGGTCTTCTTTACTAGGTAGCCTCCCTGGAGTTGTGAGTTGCAGTCTGGTTATCCTTTGTTTTACACCTAGTATCCACTTATGAGTGATTACATACCATATTTGTCTTTCTGAGTCTGGGAAACTTCACTCAGGATGATATTTTCTAGTTCCATCCATTTGCCTGCAGACCTCAGGATGTCATTGTTTTTCTCTGCTGAGTAGTACTCCATTGTGTATATGTACCATATTTTCTTTATCCATTCTTCAGTTGAAGGGCATCTAGGTTGTTTCCAGGTTCTGGCTATCACAAATAATGCTGCTATGAACATAGTTGAGCATGTGTCCTTGTGGTATGATTGAGCATTTCCTGAGTATATGTACAAGAGTGGTATAGTAGGGTCTTTGAGGGAGATTGATTCCCAATTTTCTAAGAAAACACCATATTGATTTCCAAAGTAGCTGTACAAGTTTACATTCCCACCAACAGTGGAGGAGTGTTCCTCTTACTCCACATCCTCTCCAACATAAGCTGTCTTCAGTGTTTCTGATCTTAGCCATTCTGATGGGTGTAAGATGGTGTCTCAGAGTCATTTTGACTTACATTTCCCTGATGATTAAGGATGTTGAGCAATTCCTTAAATGTCTTTCAGCCTTTGAGATTCTTCTGTTGAGAATTCTCTGTTTAGCTCTATAGTCCATTTTTCAATTGGACTGTTGGGTATTTTGATATCTAATTTCTTGAGTTCTTTATATATCCTGAATATCAGCCCTCTGTCAGATATAAGGTTGGTGAAGATCTTTTCCCATTCTGTAGGCTGTCATTTTGACTTATTTACTGTGTCCTTTGCCCTGCAAAAGCTTCTCAGTTTCAAGAGGTCCCATTTATTAATTGTTGCTCTCAGTATCTGTGCTACTGGTGTTATATTTAGGAAATGATCTCCGGTGCCAATGCGTTCAAGACTACTTCCTACTTTCTCTTCTATCAGGTTCAGAGTAACTGGATCTATGTTGAGGTCTTTGATCCACTTGGACCTAAGTTTTGTGCACGGTGACAGATATGGATCTATTTTCAATCTTCTACGTGTTGACATCCAGTTATGCCAGCACCATTTGTTGAAGATGCTTTCTTTTTTCCATTGTACAGTTTTGGCTTCTTTGTCTAAAATCATATGTTCATAGGTGTGTGGATTAATGTCAGTGTCTTCAGTTTGATTCCATTGGTCCACATGTCAGTTTTTATGCCAGTACCAAGCTGTTTTTATTACTGTAGCTCTATAGTAGAGCTTGAAGTCAGGGATCATGATGCCTCCAGAGGATGTTTTATTGTACAGGATTCTTTTCGCTATCCTGAGCTTTTTGTTTTTCCATATGAAATTGAGTATTATTGTTTCCAGGTCAGTGAAGAATTGTGTTGGGATTTTGATGGGGATTACATTTAATCTGTATATTGCTTTTGGTAAGATTGCCATTTTTACTATGTTAATCCCATCTATCCATGAGCATGGGAGATCTTTCCATTTTCTGACATCTTCTTCAATTTCTTTCTTCAGGAATTTAAAGTTCTTGTCATACAGGTCCTTTGCTTGTTTAGTTATAGTTACCCCAAGGTATTTTATATTATTTGTGGCTATTGTAAAGGGTGATGGATCTCTGATTTCTTTCTCAGCCCATTTGTCATTGGTATATAGGAGGACTACTGATTTTTTTAAGTTAATCTTGTATCCTGCTACATTGCTGAAGGTATTTATAAGCTGTATGAGTTCCTTGGTTGAATGTTTGGGGTCACTTATATACACTATCATGTCATCTGCAAATAGGGAAAGCTTGACTTCTTCCTTTCCCATTTGTATCCCTTTGATCTCCTTATGTTGTCTTATTGCTCTGGCTAGAACTTCAAGTACTGTAGCTAGAGTTTTCCTGCCTGGCCCACAGTCAGGACAAATCTCTCTCACCTGCCAGTCCCACAGCTGCTCAAACCTGACCAAGTAAACACAGAGACTTATATTGGTTACAAACTGTATGGCCATGGCAGGCTTCTTGCTAACTGTTCTTACAGCTTAAATTAATCCATTTCCATTAATCTATACCTTGCCACGTGGCTCATGGCTTACCGGCATCTTCACATGATGTTTGTCATCGTGGTGGCTGGCAGTGTCTCTCTAACTCAGCCTTCTACTTCCCAGCTTTATTCTCCTCCTTGTCCCACCTATACTTCCTGCTTGGCCACTGGCCAATCAGTGATTTATTTATTGACCAATCAGAGCAACACATTTGCCATACAGAACATCCCACAGCACTTCCCCTTTTCTTTTTTTCAAAAAGGAAGGTTTTAACCTTAACAAAGTAAAATTACATATAATTTGGGAATTTGGGCATAGCTTCTCTTACTACTTCCTGCTGGAGGGGGGCGATGTATCTTATGGGGACACAAAGAAAATTTTAGGATTATGGAATAGTCCATGAGGCTGTATTGTCTGAGCTAGATGCCTTCAAACCATTCTGGATGTTGGATCATCTGGGCCATGGTGTCATTGGAGACCTTTCAGGGGGTGTTGGCTGATCAAACCTGATGTATCTTAATCTGGAACAAATCCATAGCCTCTGGCTTTCTGTGGGAACAAAAGCAGAGTCTCCTTTCCAAAGCAACACATCCTTACATCCAAATTTTGAAGTCAAAGTACCTTTAAAATATACAGTTTGGCATAACTCAACAGCTTTTATGATCAAATGTTTTTCTGCAGTTAAAAATCCCAAAGACAACACAATCCAGATTCTCTGTGTAATATTCATCTTTACATGGCTTATTTTTTATATTAATTTTACTGTCTCTTTAAAGACTTTATTTTTTAAAACTATATATTTGTTTATATAACTGTATATATCACCTTTTTTTGTCTCTTTCAAGCCTACATTTATTTTACACACATTGTAAACTATTACATCTGAATCTGTCTTATTGTGAATCTATTGCTTTAAACTGCAGAAGCTGTGGCTGCTGGCTCCACCCACCTCAGCTTCCCAACATGGCGGTGGTAGTTTTCCACCAGCTCTGGGAGCTATCGTGGGTCTATGCTTTTATCCAAGCAGCGTGTAGCCCAAAAACCTCTGTTTTTTTGTTTTGTACTAGCAAAGTGTAAATCCACCATGCAGCTTAATGTGCCACTTGCAGAGGCCTCATTCCCGCCATATGGCAGGTCAAGCGCACACACTAGGAACCCACCAGTAGCTCAAACCGGCAGCTGCCGCTCATTTGAGAGAGACAATTAGGAAGCTGTTTTTAAGCTCCGTTTTAGAATCTTTTTTCTCAGTTTTAGGTGGAAACTCTTGCCACCACTTTGGACGCCATTTGTAGCTAGAGTTTTCCTGCCTGGCCCACAGTCAGGACAAATCTCTCTCACCTGCCAGTCCCACAGCTGCTCAGACCTGACCAAGTAAACACAGAGACTTATATTGGTTACAAACTGTATGGCCGTGGCAGGCTTCTTGCTAACTGTTCTTACAGCTTAAATTAATCCATTTCCATTAATCTATACCTTGCCACGTGGCTCGTGGCTTACCAGCATCTTCACATGATGTTTGTCATCATGGTGGCTGGCAGTGTCTCTCTGACTCAGCCTTCCACTTCCCAGCTTTATTCTCCTCCTTGTCCCGCCTATACTTCCTGCCTGGCCACTGGCCAATCAGTGATTTATTTATTGACCAATCAGAGCAACACATTTGCCATACAGAACATCCCACAGCAAAGTACTATATTGAATAAGTATGGGGAGAGCAGACAGCCTTGCCTCATTCCTGATTTTAGTGGAATCGCTTTGAGTTTCTCTCCATTTACTTTGATGTTGGCTGTTGGCTTGCTGTAAATTGCCTTTATTGTGTTTAGGTATGTTCCCTGTATTCCTGATCTCTCCAAGACCTTTATCATGAAGGGGTGTTGGATTTTGTCAAAGGCTTTTTCAGCATCTAGTGAGATGATCATGTGTTCTTTTTTCTTTCAATTTGTTTATATGGTGTATTACATTGACAGACTTTGGTATGTTGAACGACCCTTGCATCCCTGGGATGAAGCCTACTTGATCATGGTGGATTATTGTTCTGATGTGTTCTTGAAGTCTGTTTGCCAATATTTTATTGAGTATTTTTGCATCAATGTTCATGAGAGAGATTGGTCTGTAGTGCTCTTTCTTTGTTGCATCTTTGTTTGGCTTGGGAATCAGCGTAATTGTAGCCTCATAGAAGGAGTTTGGTAAAGTTCCTTCTGTCTCTTCTTTGTAGAGAAGATCTGGTAGAATTCTGCACTGAAACCATCTGGTCTTGGGGTTTTTTGTTTGTTTGTTTGTTTTTTTGGTTGGGGGACTTTTAATGACTGTTTCTATTTCCTTAGGGGTTATTGGCCTATTTAAATAGTTTATATGGTCTTGATTTAACTTTGGTATGTGGTACCTATCCAGAAAATTATCCATTTCTTTTAGATTTTCCAGTTTTGTGGAGTACAGGTTTTTGAAGTATGACCTGATGATTCTCTGGATTTCCTCAGTGTTAGTTGTTATGTCTCCCTTTTCATTTCTGATTTTTCTAATTTGGATGCTCTCTCTCTGTCTTTTGGTTAGTTTGGATAAGGGCTTGTCTATCTTGTTGATTTTCTCAAAGAACCAACTCTTTGTTTCATTAATTCTTTGTATTGTTCTCTTTGTTTCTATTTTATTGATTTCAGCTCTCAATTTGATTATTTTATGGCGTCTATTCCTCATGGGTGACTTTGCTTCTTCTTGTTCTAGGGCTTTCAGGTGTGCTACTAAGTCACTTTTGTGAGATTTCTCCAACTTTTTATGTGGGCATTTAGTGCTATGAATTTTCCTCTTAGCACTGCTTTCGTAGCATCCCATAAGTTTGGGTATGTGGTGTCTTCATTTTCATTGATCTCTAGGAAGTCTTTAATTTCTTTATATCTTTCTTGATCCATTGGTGATTCAGTTGAGCATTATTCAGTTTCCATTTGATTGTAGGCTTTCTGTAATTTTTGTTGTTGTTAAATCTAACTTTATACCATGATGGTCTGATAGAGCACAGGAGGATATTCCAATTTTTTTTTGTATCTGTTGAGATTTGCTTTGTGGCCAACTATGTGGTTGACTTTAGAGAAGGTTCCATGGGGTGTTGAGAAGAAGGTATATTCTTTTTTGTTAGGATGGAATGTTCTGTAGATATCAATTGAGTTCATTTGAGTCATAAAATCAGTTAAGTCCCTTATTTCTCTGTTAAGTTTTGATTTTGCAGATCTGTCCAGTGGTGAGAGTGGGGTGTTGAAGTCTCCCACTATTAATGTGTGGGGTTTTATGTGTGGTTTAAGCTTTATTAATGTTTCTTTTACAGATGTGGGTGCCCTTGTGTTTGGGGCATAAATGTTCAGAATTGAAACTTCATCTTGGTGGATCTTTCCTGTGATCAGTATGTAATGTCCTTCTTGATATCTTTTGATTGATTTTAGTTTGAAGTCTATTTTGATGGATATTAGGATGGCTACACCAGCTTGCTTCTTTAAGACCATTTGATTGGAAAGTCTTTTCCCAGCCTTGTATTCTGAGGTAGTGTCTATCTTTGAAGTTGAGGTGTGTTTCTTGTATGCAGCAGAAAGATGGGTCCTGCTTTTGTATCCATTCTGTTAGCTTGTGTCTTTTTATAGGTGAATTAAGTCCATTGATATATTAAGGGATAATAGTGACCAGTGATTGTTAGTTCCTATTATCTTTTGGTGGTAGTGTGTGTGTGTGTGTGTGTGTGTGTGTGTGTGTGTGTGTGTGTGTACTTCTCTTCTTTGGGATTTACTGCTGTGGGGTTATCTATTGTCTGTGTTTTCGTGGGTGTATCTGACTTCCTTAGGTTGGAATTTTCCTTCTAGTGCTTTCTGTAGGGCTGGATTTGTGGATAGGTGTTGTTTAAATCTGGTTTTGTCTTGGAATATCTTGTTCACTCCATATATGATGATTGAAAGTTTTGCTGGGTATATTAGTCTAGGCTGGCATCCATGGTCTCTTAGTGTCTGCATTACATCTGTCCAGGTCCTTCTGGCTGGACATTGAGAAGTCTCCATTGAGAAGTCTGGTGTTATTCTGATAGGTTTGCCTTTATAAGTCACTTGTCCTTTTTCCTTTGCTGGTCTTAATATTCTTTCTTTATTCTGTATGTTTAGTTGTTAAATTATTATGTGGTGAGGGGACTTTTTGGGGGGTCTAGTCTGTTTGGTGTTCTATAGGCTTCTTGTGTCTTCATAGGTATTTCCTTAAGTTGGGAAAGTTTTCTTCTATGATCTTATTGAATATATTTTGTGTGCCTTTGAGTTGGTATTCTTCTCCTTCTTCTATCCCTATTATTCTTAGGTTTGGCCTTTTCATTGTGGCCCAGATTTCCCGGAAATTTGTGTTATAACTTTTTTGGCTTTGTTATTTTGATTGACGAATCTATTTCCTCTATTGCATCCTCTACACCATAGATTCTCTCTTCCATCTCTTGTATTCTGTTGGTTATGCTTGCATCTGTGTTTCCTGTTTTTTTACTCAGATTTTCTATTTCCAGCATTCCCTCTGTTTGTGTCTTCTTCATTGTTTCTATTTCCCTTTTCAGGTCTTTAACTGTTTCCCTCACCTGTTTAATTGATTTTTCATGGTTTTCTTTAAGGGATTTTTTGCTTTCTTCCAATTTATTTGTCTTTTCCTCTATTTCTTCCATTTTTTGTCTTTTTCTCAATTTCTTTATTGATTTCTTCCACTTTTTTGTTTATCTTTTCCTTCATTTCATTTTTCATTTTTTCTTGAAAAGCCTCTAGCATCTTCATGATGCTATTCTTAAGGACACTTTCTTCTGCTTCTACTACCTTGTGATGTTCAGGTCTTGCTGTTGGAGGAGGGTGTAGATGTAACTAACCGTCTTATTAAATAAGAAACCAGAGCCGATTCAGAGAAGAAAGCCAAGAGGTCAGAACTAAGAGCCTTACCCTTCCTGCTTCAGCCAAGAGAGCTCTCCGAAAGGGACCTACTTCCTGTGTGTATGTCTACATATAGTCTTTCTGTTCTGCCTTCCCATTGGTTGTAAACTCAAACACATGACTGCCTCATCACTGCCTGTCTGTAGTGACTTCCAGGTCTTCTATGGTTGGTATTGAGATTAAAGGCGTGTGTCTCCAATGCTGGCTGTATCCTTGAACACACAGAGATCTACCTAGCTCTGTCTACCAAGTACTGGGATTAAAGGTGTGCGCCACCACCGCCACGCTCTTGCTATGGCTCTAATAGCTCTGACCCCTGGGCAACTTTATTTATTAACATACAATTAAAATCACATTTCAGTACAAATAAAATACCACCATAGGAGGGCTAGGTTCTGGTGACGCTGTATTGCTCTTTATGTTGTTGTATGTACTTCTGCCTTGATGTCTGCCCATCTCCTCCTCTAATGGGTATAAGAGGTGCCTGTGTCTGAGCGAGTTGCTGTTGTTCCACACTGTGCTTATTGTGTCTGTGTCTCAGGGGGCCCATCTGCGTCCTATCTTAGCTCTTAGTCTAATTTGAGTAACCTGATTTTGTGTCTCAGGGAGCTGCTCTAGGGTCAAAACAAGCTAGTTGATTCTGTGAGTCACAGATGCTTTCTTGGTCTTCTCAGGACTCTTGGTCCAGCCAGAGCTGACTGATTCTGTGTTTCAGGAAGCTTCTCTTGGTCCAATGAGAGGTGGCAGATTCTACTTCTCAGAAAGCCACTCTTGGTCTAATGAGGGCTGGCAGATTCCCTGTCTGCTGAGGTTACTCTTAATCCAATGACAGCCATTTGTCCAATGAGAGCTCTCTCTCTCTCTAGGCCCAATGACAGCTCTCTAGGTCCAAATAGCACTGGGGTTTAGTTTCCAAACCTCAAGAAGTGGCTGGGGTCTCGAGTGGATGGAAATTGGGGCAGGGTGTGTAGATTACAGGGTCTGCTGCTGAGGGGTCTTGGTGAACAGGGAGCCTTCCTGCAGGAGCCCTGCCTGCTGGCCAGCAACTGGGGCCGAGTTGGGTGGTGTTCCCGGGCAAGGGACGGGGCCCAGGAATGGGTCCTAGGGTGCCTCACTGGGTATGAACACAGTCACTCACCTCTAGGACCAGGATTAGTATATCTTCTAAAGAGACTGACTTCTTTTTTTTTTTTTTAGTTCAAAACAGGGTTTCTCTGTGTAGCTCTGGCTGTCCTGGAACTTGTTCTGTAGACCAAGCTGCCCTTAAACTCACAGAAATTCACCTGCCTCTGCCTTCTGAGTGCTGGAATTAAAGGTGTACTCTACCACTGCCAGGCTGAGACTGACTTCTTTATCATGCACTATATTTAATCACTTGTAATACTTGTCTGAAATATACTGTGTCTAATAATAATACAGATAATCTCTGATACATCAGTTAATATTCTTATACTTCTTTTCATATTTATTTTATTTTATGCATATGAGTGTTTTACCTCCATGTATGGATGTGTACTATATGCATTCCTGGTACTCACAGAGGTCAGAAGAGAGCATCAGATCCCCCGGAACTAGTGTTACAAACTGTTGTGAACCAACATGTGGGTGCTGGGAACCAAATCTGGGTCCTCTGAAAGAGCATCAAGCACTCTTAATCATTGAGCTATTTCTCCATCCACATATTCTTATATTTCTGATATAGGCATCTCTTCTTAAAGTTATATTTTATGAAAAAATATAAATGGAACACTCTTTTTTTTAAATATGACAACTTTACATTTTATTTTGGCAGTACTAAGAATTGAACACATGCCTCATGCATGCCAGGCAAGTGACCTATCACTGAGCCACAGATACAGCCTCAAATTTTGCTTTTTCAACTGGGGGATTTAAATTAACCCAAGATTTTTGTCTTAGGGTTTTATTGCTGTGAAAAGACACCATGACCATGGCAACACTTATAAGGAAAACATTTAATTGGGGCTTGATTACAGTTTCAGAGGTTTAGTTGTAGCTGAAGTTTTCTCCAGTCCTGTCTGGCCCACAATCTGGACAAATCTCTCTCACCTGTCAGTCCCGCAGCCACTCAGACCCAACCAAGTAAACACACAGAGACTTATATTGTTTACAAACTGTATGGCCGTGTCAGGCTTCTTACTATCTAGTTTTTCTATCTTAAATTAACCCATTTTTATTAGTCTATACTTTGCCATGTGGCTGGTGGCTTAATGATACCTTACATCTCGTTTGTCATGGCAGCGGCTGGCAGCGTCTCTCTGTCTCAGCCTTCCACTTCCCAGAATTCTCCTCTCTCCTTGTCCCACCTATACTTTCTGTCTGGCTACTGGCCAATCAGTGTTTTATTTATTAACCAATCAGAGCAACACATTTAACATACAGAACATCCCACAGCACTTCCCCTTTTCTTTTTTTTTAAAGGAAGGTTTTAACTTTTACATAGTAAAATTACAGATAACAAAACAATTATCAAGCAAGAATTACAGTTATAATATCTAGTCTATTTATAATAACTGGTTTATTTGGCAAAATTAAAGAAGATATCCTATCTATCTTATTTATATTTGTGAGTCTAAGGTTTTATACCTAACTTATCTTTATCATAACTAAGGAAAATTGTAACTATCTAGCTTCAACTACATCAAAGACCTCAGAAGGATATAATATTACCTGAGAAATGGGAGAAGGATGCAAGCAACTTTCAGGAGTCTTGCCTTCTACTTCCCAGCATTCTCCTCTCTGCTTATCCCGCCTATACTATACTTCCTGCCTGGCTACTGGCCAATCAGTGTTTTATTTATTAACCAATCAGAGCAACACATTTAACATACAGAACATCCCACAGCATTTAACCCATTATCATCATGGTAGGGAGCATGGCAGTACGCAAACAGACATGGTGCTGGAGAGGCAGCTGAGAGTTCTACATCTGGGTCAGCAGGCAGCAAGAAGAGAGTGAGAAACTAGCCTTGCTTGAGCTTCTGAAACCTCAAAGCCCACCCCTAGTGATAGACTTCCTCCAACAAGGCTCCACCTACTCCAATATGGCCATATCTCCAATAGTGCCTCTCCCTATGCGTCTACAGGAACCATTTTCATTCAGACCATCACAGTTGCATAACCTCTTTAGGAGAATCATATATTTAATGATGAGCTAATGAAGGGGCATATAGACTAGCCCTTTGCCTCAATTCAAGGCAATTACTGATGAGTCATGCCAGCTCCAAAACTCTGCACACGATTGGGAAACTGTTACTATGACGACTGAGTCATAGTTCAACTCTTCTTGTGCTTCCTACTGACTGTACTCTCTCATACATAGTGTTCCTAAAATGCTTCCAATAATCTTTCTGTAAAGAAATCTCTTGTGAATCTGACTAAAGACAGATAGATTTTAAGTAGAGATGATAAATACACATGAATCATACATCCCAGAAATTACACTTCTAGATTAGTTCTCCAAATTAAAGAAGACATAATCTGCAGATATATTTACACAAATTGTTTGTATAAGATGTTTATAACAGGGTTATCTTAGTAACCATCCTATTGCTGTGAAGAGACACCATAACTAAGGCAACTCTTATAACAGAAGCATTTCATTGGGAGCTTGCTTACAGTTTCAGAGGTTTAGTCCATTATCGTCATGGCAGGGAGCACAGTGAAACACAGGCAGATTGGTCCTGGAGAGGTAGCTGAGAGATCTACAGCCAGATCCACAGATAGCAGAAAGAGAGAGATGCTAGGCCTGGCTTGGAATTTTGAAACCTCAAAGCCCAGCCCCAGTAACCCCCTTCTTCTAATAAGGACACACCTATTCCAACAAGGCCACACTTCCTAATCTTTCTGATCTTTTCAAACAGTTCCACTCCTTGGTGACTAAGCATTCAAATATATGAGCCTATGAGGGGCATTCTTATTCAAACCACCACAAGGGTTATAACATTCCAAATGGAAACAAACTCAATTATCTCCTTACAAATAAATGTTTAAACAAATTGTGATCTATCAAATAAAATGGAATTCAACAATAAAAAATAAAATAGTGAAACATAAAACACAATGAATTAATCACAACAATATTGAGAATAAGAATCTTGACAAAAATGTTGAATGTTCTTTTTATTCTAATTAAAGGACATTCTATAAAATGAAGAAGAAATTTATAATCATGAGACCAGAATATGGCTACCTTGGATGGAAAAAATATTGACTAGAAAATGGAATAAAGAACTTTCTGAAGCCAGAGAAAAATTTGACACCTTGATTTTAGTAGTAGTCACACAGCTTAGATATTTGTCAAAAGTCAATACAGCTGTGATATCAGCATTTGGAAGGTGGTAGCAAGAGGATTTGGAGTTCAAGGCCAACTTTGGTTACATAGTGAGTTTAAGGCCAACCTGAGCTACATGAAACTATATCTCAAAAACAAAACAAAAACATAATTAACAAAAATAACTTCAAGAAGCTATGTATCTAAATTTTGTTTGAAAATTAAAACTGAATAAAAAATTTCAACTCAGGCCGGTGGAAGGTTGCTCAGAGCTAGAATGTATCTCTAGCATGTGTAGGCGCTGGGTGAGATCCTCAGAACTAAAAAGGAGAAATGTTAATTAATTAATCAATCTCACAGGGAATAAAAAATATTAATAAAGGAAAAATGTAATTATCACAAAGAAAGAAAATAATTATCACAAAATCTTCCTTTATCATAGGTGCTGATTATACTTCATATAGGAGGCTCTGCATTGCTAATAATACTCTATGTAGATTTGTGTGGTGCATAATTGTATGGTACCCTTATAACCACTGATAAATTACACTTCTGAGTTTTTTTGTTAGGGTATTTCACATATGAAATTTTTAAACAAATAAACATATTAGGCCATCAAGATGGCTCAATGAGTAAACCTGCTTGCCAACAATTCTTGCAACTTGTTTGATTCCAGAACACACATAAAGGTGGGAAGAGAAAACCAATTCCACAAGTGGTTCTCTGACTTCCACAAGCATGCCATGACATGCATGCCCCCCCACACACACATACATTGTACACACACACACACACACACACACACACACACACACACACAATAATAAAGAGAAATTTCTAAATACATTAGCAGAACACTATACACGGGGCTGAGAAAAAAGCTACATGGTATAGCAGTTTCCTAGTAGATATGAGGCCCTAGGTTCATAGAGAATACTGTATACAAGGAATTATTAACACATTGAAGAGGCAAATAACCCATTTATGGTGATCAAAATAAACAGTTGTACAAAAGAAGAAACAGCTACAGCAATAAGGTCCAGAGGCATTTTTGAACAGCAGTATTGAGAAATAGTTCACATCCCATATTTGTTATCAATTTGTGTGTACATGTTTTGCATGTACAGATGTGTATTCCAGTGCATGTGTATATAAATGTACATGTACATAGATGCTGGAGGTCAATGTTAGATGTCTTCCTCTGTCGCTCTCCACTTCATTTTTTTTTCAGACATGGTCTCTTACTGAACCTAGAACTCATAGAATGCCTAGCTGGCCAGTGAACCCTGGGGATCTGCCTCCTAGCACTTGGATTACAGGCATAATTATAAAATTTTAGAGTTAAAGCAGACTAAGAACTACAAATGACTGAAAGTAAATATAATTTTGTAATTAAAAGAGTACCACAGAAACATGTTTATCAAGTCCATGCCTCTCAATTCACTACCAGATACCAACAAAAGCCTGTCAGAGGCATCATGGATTCCCCTTAGAGATTTCTGAAATTTCCAGTTTATAAGCAAGCCCTTCATCTACAGTCAGTTTAAAACACCAGGCAATATTCTTCCTTTGTCATTTACACCCTTTGCTTCATTTCTGCTATGTCAAAGCAACTCCTCACTGTTGCCCCCACCAATATATTCCAATACTGCAGTTATGTGGATTCATCCAAGGTGTTTTTGTTTGGAAGCACTCCCAAACTGCTGGCACAAAGGGAAGCCAGACAAATCTTGGTTAGATGAAAACTATGAATCAAGTATGCCAATAATATATAAAAAGACATTAAACAAAATATTTTAAAACATCATAAAGGGAGAAAATACTTTATGATAAATGGGATGGGACATTTGGACAATATACAAGTAGAACTAGAAATGAACAAGTCATTGTGATATAAATTCAAGGGATAGAATGTAAATCAGATTATATAGTTGAAAATAAAATCAGTAAAATGGAAGGTAAATGCACAAAAATTTCTCAGAATAGACGATGGAATGGGAAACTATCTTAAGCAATATAAACTATATAAAAAACATATCCAACATCTATGGAATAGGATTTCAAGTAGAGAGAATAGAATGTAGAAAGAGCTACATTTAAAAATATAACAGAATTATCTGGAATAAACTAAAGACATGAATATCAGATTAATAAATACAGACTGATACAAGTATGAAATATAAAGAAAGAAATCTCCAATCTATATGTATCAGAGGGGAGACAAAGAATGCCCATTTGCTTGGTCCTACTGCAACCAGGGTCTGTATTGATGTCCATGGTTCCTGTTGTCATAGAGGGCCATGCTGATTCCCAGGTCTAGGCCATCGCCTGGGGCCATGCTGGTGTCTGCGGGCCATACTGCTACTGGGGCCATGCCGATCTCAGTGGCCTGCACTGCCTCCTAGGGCCATAATGATATCCTGACCTGCTGTTGCCAAGGACAATGTCTGGATAAGTGGTCCTACCACAGCCAAGGTCTGTGTTGAAGTCCATAGCCCATGTTGCCATCAAGGCCCACATGGAGGCCCAGGGTCTGGGCTGCAACCTGCAGCCTTGTTGGAGTCTGGGGGCTATGCTGCAGCCAGGCCATACAGATCTGGGTGGCCTGTGCTGCCACCCAGGGTCATGGTGTCATCTGGGCCCAGGCTGCTGCCAAGGGTCATAATTGGGTCAGTGGCCCTATAGTAACCAGAATCTGGGTTGACATCCAAGACTCCTGTTGCCACTGAGGACCATGTGGATCCCCAGGGTCAGGTCTGCCCTCTCACCTGAGGCAGGTGGCCCCAGTGGCCCAAAATGACCAGCTCAGCTACCATCCAGGCCCACAGCCCAGCCTTGGGTTGGCCCACCCTAACATCTAGGACTTGCTGGAGCTCAGGAAGGGACTGGTCCTGTGGAACAATACCCAATGGATTTCCATGACTCAGGGCAGTCACATGATATCCCAGAGGAGTTCCAGTGAGGATCCAGTGATGATGGCATAGCAGAAACCAGAGGCCTTGAACCAGACCAGTGACTCATTGCAATGAACATTTGCTAGTAAAGCTGATTGGACAAAAGGGTATACTATGCAACACACCGCTCCCAATGCCACCAGGACAAATGAAGATGTATGAGAGAGGTGGGACCAAAGAGGGGTTTGGGGGGGGGGGTTGTTACTGTTTTATTTTGTTGTTTTTGTTAGTTTGCTTGCTTGCTTTTGTTTTGTTTTGATTTTTTTAAATTTTCTTTTGGGGGGCACTGCACGGGTGGGGGGACTGGGGGCAAGCAGATATGGGGGGACTGGGAGGTGAGCAGAATTAAGGTGCATAAAGTGAAATTCCCAAAGAATCAATAAAGAAATTATGTTAAAAAAGAAGAATGTCCAAGTGTAAAAAAAAATTACTTGAAAGTACCCAGAAAGGCAGATTGCTAATGAAGGAAAATTATTAGATTGATATTGGACTCCTTAACATTAACTACAAAAGCAGAAAGTTATGGGGAAACATCTTCAATATGCAAGGAGAAAATAACTGTGAATCTAAAACTACACATTGACTATCATTAAAAAATGATTGTGAATAGATATTTTCAACAGGTTTAACACTGATAGACTGATATGGGAATTTCTCTTATGTGTGGGGTGATGTAAACAATACCCAGTCACTCTTTATAATGTCTCAACAACAAACCAAAGTACAATTACACCAAGCTTCACCCTAGGGAACTAATTGGGCTTACTTACAAAGCATGAGTGACCACTTGCTTAAAGGAGCATGGGCACCCTCAACACTGACGTACTGTAAAGTTTTGCCTAGAATGAATGATGGATTCCCCCTAGTCACATGGATAAAATCTCGTCAGTTAACCTTTTTAAGCCTATATACTATAGCACCTCCCAAGACTCCGAGTCCACGTGCAATTAGGACAGAATTGTATACAAGTGGCTGGGAAGAGTGACTGGACTCTGAAGTGAGGGCCTAATGACTCTTCCTACACCCTCCTTCTCTGAATGGGCTTGGTGAAGATGTCTCTTGCAAGCAGGTACAGCTGATCTGATGAAGGTGGCAGCTGTTTGGCTCAGAGGATGGTACTCTATAACAGAAATCATTGTTTGATGGATGTGTAAAATTGTATGGCAGAAAGATTATTCTTAGAATACTAACATACAAGTGCAATGATAAACAAAGGAGATGGTAAAATAAAGGTGAATCTAGACAAGCATTGACTATATAGAGTGGCTAATAATGGAGAGGATCATAACAATAATGAAGAAACTCTCAATTCATGGAGAAAAGAAATGAGATACAATAACTGCAAAACAATGGCGAAGTTTTCTAAGATCCTTGTGCAGTTTAAAAGGAGAGTAGAGAGAGCCATTTTACTCTGGGGGAGCTAATTATGAATGCTGAATACTTAAAGAGCAAACCTGAACTCAGCAAACTAGAAAATATGAAAATCTGTTTTAAGTGCACAGGTTTTACATTGGTTGTTCAATACAATTTACTTGAATGAACAAATAAATGAGTAAAACAATCATAGTGGCCTCTTCCTACAATCTCTTTGCTGCCAAACATGGACTTATTTTTATTCCTGTTCTACTAGAGATTCTGGAAATGTGTTTGCATCTTTGTTGGTACTAGTAGTGAACTCAGTTGAAAGTGGGGCTTCTGCGCCGGGCGGTGGTGGCGCACGCCTTTAATCCCAGCACTCGGGAGGCAGAGCCAGGTGGATCTTTGTGAGTTCGAGGCCAACCTGGTCTACCAAGTGAGATCCAGGAAAGGCGCAAAGCTACACAGAGAAACCCTGTCTCAAAAAACCAAAAAAAAAAAAAAAAAAAAAAAAAAAAAAAAAAAAAAAAAAAAAAAAAAAGAAAGTGGGGCTTCTGGCAACAGAGCCTGAGAAAATGCTTTGCCTTTCTGCTGTTGTGCATCTGTGGCCTGTAAAGATTGCCCAACCCAGCAGCTAAGAGTTTTAGGCTCCATCCCCAGAGAGTCTATTGTAGATTGTGGAGCAATACATGTCCTCTGGCTGTGCTTTCCTTGCTTCTTCTTCTTTTTTTTTTAAGACAGGGTTTCTTTGTGTAGCTTTGGAGCCTGTCCTGGAACTCACTCTGTAGACCAGGCTGGCCTTGAACTCACAGAGATCTGCCTGCCTCTGCCTCCAGATTAAAGGTGTGCGCCACCACTGCCCGGCTTCCTTGGTTCATGGTATACCCTGTGACACTCCATTGAAGAAAACAAATTTTCCCTTTCCTAGAAGATATCAATTCCAAACAGTTTCTTAGTTAGGTATGAGACCTTCTGCCCACTTTTCCCCACCTCTCAGTGCTGGGACCCTCTCCCAGTGTTGGGTGCTGTCTGCCTTGAACCTCTGCATGTTTTGTGCCCAGATGATACTGTTTTCTTGGAGTCATCCATCCTCTCTGGCTCTTAAATCTTTCTGTCTCCTTTTCCACATTGATCCTTGAGACTTGAGTGGAGGATTTTGATGAAGACATTCCATTAAGGACTGAGTGCTTCAGTATCTCACTCTCTACATGTTGTCCAGCTGTGGATCTCACTATTTGTTTCCATCTGTGGTGGTATTGTATTCCCCAAAATATTGTGCATGCTAATAAACTTATCTGGGGTCAGAGAAGAGAACAGCCACAATATTAAACATAAAGAAAGGATAAGCAGTGGTAGCACACGCCTTTAATGCTAGCATGCCAGAGGCAGAAATCCCTCTGGATCTCTGTGAGTTCAAGGCCACATTGGATACAGCCAGGCATGGTGACACATGCCTTTAATCCCAGAAAGCGAGCCTTTAATCCCAGGGAGTGATGGTAGAAGGCAGAAAGATATACAAGGCATGAGGACCAGGAACAAGAAGCATTTTGCCCTGGTTAAGCATTCAGGCTTTTGAGCAGCAGTTCAGCTGAGACTCATTCTGGATGAGGACTCAGAGGCTTCCAGTCTGAGGAAACAGGATCACCTGAGGAACTGGCAAGGTGAGGTGGCTGTGGCTTGTTCTGCTTCTCTGATCTTCCAGCATTCACTCCAATACCTGGCTTCAGGTTTGTTTTTATTAATAAAAACTTTTAAGATTCATGCTACACATCTACTGCAAGAAGAGGCTTCTCTGATGAGGACTGAGTGATGCAATGATCTATGGGTATAGCAGTATGTCATTAGGAATCATTTTATTGTTTTGTTCCTTTAGCACAATAATAGTATTTTGTTTTCCCTTAAGCCTGTGACCTATCTAGTCTCAGATTCTTGAATGCTTTAGCAGTGTCAGGTATGAGTTAACATCTCACAGACTGGGCCTTAAATCTAAAGTTGTTGGCTACTCCCATCTCCCATAACAATGCATTTCCAAGCCAAAAGACTTCTTGCTTCTTTGCCTCTTAATCTTTAATTATGGTAAAATAAAAATAACTTAAAATTTATCATCTGAATTACTCTTTAGTATGTTGTTTCACTTAGAGGAATGTCTTCATTCATGTTGTAATTTTTGTCATACATCACTTTTTATGGTCAAATAATATTTTTTCATCATCAACTATCATCATAATAGTTGAAATCTATTATTTCAACAAAATATTAGCCATCATATTTTGTTCAGACCGTCATCTGCTAATGAACATTTGGTCCATGATTTCCACCTCTTGACTATTGTGAATAATACAGGACAAGGGTGTAAAAAATGTCACTGTGATCTGAATTCAAATCTTTTGAATACATATACATAAATAGGATTGATGAATCTTATGATAATTGTACTCTTCCATGGTGATTTCACCTTTTTAGAACCCCAGCAGCAGTGCACAAGGCTTCCAGCTTCTCTACATTCTCAGCAACACTTTCTATTTTCTATTTTTTGAGTGTTGCCATTCTGATGTATATAAAGTGGAACCTCATAGTGATTTTGATTGGCTGATGGTGTTGAGCATTTTACTGGCTATTGTGTATTTTATTTTTAAATATTTACTTTAAACTTTTTATGGTATTTATGTGTGGGCAGGATGTACACATGTAGATCAGAAGACAACTTATTAGAGTCAGTTCTCTGTAGTGGGTAGCCATTCCAGCTTTGATCTGGAAGTTCCAACCCCCATTGAGGCTTCGGTAACTGTCACGCCTACAAGGCGGGGCCAAGAGAGGACCCTGAAGACCTGAGATCCAGATGCACTGGCTCCCTTGGTTCCTGGACCCTGGACGCCAGAGGTACACCGAGCAGAGTTCTCCAGAGAACATCGCTAGACTGTGCTACACCTTTCCCAGACCCTGTAAACTATCCCTTCACTTGTAAGTTACCCCACAAAATAAACCTCCCTTTTAACTACGTGGAGTGGCCTTAATAATTTCACCAATAGTTCTCTCCTTCCACCATGTGGGCCCAGGAATCTGTCTGGTTGTGAGGCTTGGAGGCAAGTGTCATTACTCACTGAGCAATCTCATCAGCCCCATATATACTTTATTGGCATAAACTTATTGTACATAATTCTGGGTTTCATAAAGATAATTTCAAGAATACCTATACTTTAACCATATTCACTCCCCTTACTCTTCCCTTTCTCTTCTCTCCTTTTCCCCCCTCCCTCTAGTCCCTTTTCTTCTTCCTGTCTTCTTTCTGCTTTCATGTCACAATATGCAATTAAACAGCTTTATGTATCTCTATAACATTAAAGATCAACAAATGAGAAAAAGAATGTAATACATACCTGAGTTTGGCTTATTTCACTCAGTATGATTATCTGCAGCCACATCAATTTTCCTGCAAATAACATAATTCCATTCTTCTTTGTGGCTGAATAAATCTTTATGGTGTATGTTCTTTGGAGAAAAGGCTACTTAAAATCATTTGTCTATTTTAATTTATGTGTATGAGTGTTTTGCCCCCATGTAAGTGCACCACATGCAATGTGGGGTCAGAAGAGGGTATCAGATGCCCTCTTAACATCTGGTATTAACAGATGGTTGTGAGCCTCCATAAGGATGTTGGGAAACAAACTCAGGTCTTCTAAAAGAGCAATGTGTGCTTTAAAGCACATCTCTCTAGCCCCTTGTCTATCTATTATTAACATAAAACATTTTTGTTGTTGTCCAGTTGTAAAAGTTATTTGTGAATAGTGGATAGCAGATATATTATCAGATATATTAACTACAAATATTTTCTCTCATTTCATAAGTTGCCTTTTTACTTTGTTGATTGTTTCCTTTAGTGTGTAGGTGTGTTTTACTTTAAAAATAGCATTATTTATTTATTTGTACTTTGGTCATGTGTATTTTTAATGTCATATTCAAAAAAAAGTTATCATATTCAATGTCATGAAGCTCTTTTCTCCCACTTTTTTCTACATCTTTTATAGTTCAGTACCATAATTTAGGTCTTGGTCTCATTTTGAGTTCATTTTATATACATGGTGTATAGTGAGGTTCCAGCATGGTTCTTTGACTTATGGATATTCAGTTGTTCCCAGCATTATTTGTTTAAATAGCTCAGCTCTTGAAAGAAGTGACAGGAACAGAGTAAAAAGGCCCTCCCTTCTTACTGAGTCATTCTTCTGCTTGCAGATCATGGGCATAAACTGACTCATCTACATGTGATTCTACATTCAAGCCCAGAGTCCACAACCTCCATAAAACTTAAAGAGTCTATAGAATCAAATTTGGGAGAATTTATTTTTGCTTCTACCAACCTCTAACTGAAATTTAGCTTTACAGATAAAGGGTGCAAACAGCCAATCACAAGATAATAATAACTAGGGCTTTGTCACCAAGAGAAATACTTGGTATCCTCTGATCACAGTAGTCATGGCAGCAACTCTCTCCAAATATCCTTTAAACTTGTCAGCACTTCAAAATTACAGTAATTGGATCTGCCACTCTATTTCATCATTTCATGCATTAATAAAGAGTCACATGTGCTTTATGACAAAATTATGCTATAAGACTAACATTTTGGTAGTTGTACTTCAATTAAAAATTGGCTTCCTTTCAAAATGTATGTATTTTATTTTATTCATTCAGAAATGTTGTCTTTTCCCAGACAACAAAGAGAATATCTGGTGCCTTCTCAGAGTGGAAGGGAACATAGATAAGTAGATATAGCACATTCACATTAGGTGATTTCAGGACTGGGACACCCAGGACCATGGGAACCCAACAGACCACATCACTCCAAACTGATCACTCATTGTTTGGAGGTTTCTATGTGATAATGGTAGCACTACTGATTTATAAACCTTACAGTGTGGACTTGGCCCTGCTCACCTGTTTGCCTCACTATGCAGAGTCATAAGATGCAGTAAAACTAGCCCTGCCCCCTTTAGTAGCAGCAGATTAGCTCCCGGCCCCCTCTTCTGCTGACACCAGATATGTTCAGCTATAGGAGAAGAGATGCTACATGAGCTCTCAGTAACTATGGAAATCCAAGGGTTTCCCTAGCAACAGCTCCAAATGGTTCTTGTTGCTAGGGAATACAAGGCTTTCCCAGGCTACCAAAGAACAAACGTGCTGTAACTCTAGGGCATAAATGTGAGCTCAGCTATGAGTCTGAGCCCCTTGCTTCTGATTCTTTAAGAGTAACCCAAGGCCAAGCAAAGTGAAAAGGGAGAGGGATATACACCGGGTGAGGGAATCTTGAGTAGGGACTGAGGAGTGCTGTTGGTGTGAAAACTAATCACAGAAGTCTAGATGTGCCCAACAGATATCTAGAGAAATGGAAGACATTTTTCAGTTTTCCAGCATAGCATTTGACTGTTCAAGAACATTCTCTGGGAAAATTATACAGTATCCATCTACCTGTCCAATTTCAAGAGAGGGGAGATTGCTAGAAGCTAGGCTGCTTTCATGGTTGTGTAGTCTAGGCAGTCACACGTGACCTCTGCACACTTAGTTTTAAGACTCAGCTGTCACCAGCTTGAAGCACTTACAATTTTGTTTTGGTTGTTTTTGTGTCTGTGTTCTTGTGACAAAAATACATGTATTACAAAAACAAGTCATGTGACCCCCCAGCCAGAAGATAGCTGGATCCCTTTACTCATGAATGCCGTTGATCACTGCATGAACAGAGTTAAGGAGCTCACTCAGCATGCAGCTGCATTGTGAGCTCCCAGGCCATTCTTACTCCTTTTTCTCCTGCTCCCACAGCCAAGATCCAGTGTCTGCTTTTATTTATTTTTATTTTTTTCCCTGTGTCTGCTTTTAGAAGTGGAGCTATGATAGGGTGCTTGCTGGATAGAAAGGAAGCTCCTGTCTATATTTCACAAGAGCTTCTTATCAAGATTGTAGGCTAGGACAGATTGGCAGTTATCTATAAATCATATGAGCGTGATATGCTTCTATGCTAGAAGAAATTTGTATAAATTTGTGTTCTCAGCTGTTTTTTGGAGATTCTTAAGGACAAGATTCTTGTCCTATTCTCTATTTTACAGTAAAGTATATTGTTTTATTAAGATTTTGATGATCTCAATAAAATGCTAACCTATGCAAAAAAATAAATACATGTTCATGTGTGTGCATGTCTGTAGAGACCAGAGATAATCACTTCCCATATTTTGAGTCAGCATCTTATTGAACTTGGAGCCCACCAATTATCTATGTTAGCTGGCCAATGAGCTCTGGAGAATCTAACTGTCTCTACTTCCCCCATCCAGTGCTGGAGTTGTAGGTACTAAATGCCATACCTAGATTTTATGTGGGTTCTGAAGACCCAAACTCAGAACCTTATGCTTATGCAGCAAGCACTTTACCCACTGAGCCCAACACCTTAATGGTTTTTTGTTTGTTTGTTTGTTTTTAAAGAAGAAGGATAAGTAACACTAAACACATTTTTAAAAGCCATATGGAAACCTACTACAGTAGGGGCTTCCTAAAAATGGGGGACCTGATATTTTTATTTTGCAGTCAGTCTCACAAATTACTTATAACTCTATTACTCTGCTGTTAAAAACAAGGACACCAGAAAATTTGCAGGCAAATGGAACTAGAAAAAAATCATCCTGAGTGAGGAAACCTGTGGGATGACTCATCCCTAACAGGCTTGTAGGCCATCCGGCCAAAACAAGTAAAAAAGATACTTTCTGCGAGCCAGCCTGGGTCTGCCTGATGGTCTTAGCAATAGCAGCTGAAACATGATCTGGAGATGACCTGGACCAATGAGAGGCAGCCATGTCACACCAGCAGATGCATATTCATCAGATCTCCCCCAGGGTGGGGTGGAGGGTATATAAGGCTTGCCTCTTCCTGAATAAACTGAGCTTGTTGTTTGGACATTCTCCCTAAGTCTGTGTGGTTTGACTCTGCGCCTACTTGGCCCCCTCCCCCAAAGGGAACAACAGCAAAAGACCCTGCTACAGAAACCCAGACTGATAAAGACAAATATGTTATGTACTCACTCAGAAGTGGATATTAGCTGTAAAATAAAAGATAACTATGCTACAATCCATAGACCCAGAGAGACTAGGTAACAAGGGGAGTTCATGGGGCGACACCCAGAACTCCCTAGGAAGGGGAAATAAAAGATTTCATGACTGGACTGAGGGTAGTTGGGGATATGAGTGATCAGGTTGTGGGGAGCTACTGAGGGAGAGAGTGCCGGGGGCACATTTGGGGGTCAGGCAGAAGCCTGGCACAGGGAATCTCCCAGGAGTCTATGTGGAGGACCCCCAGCTTAGACTCCTAGAAATAGTGGATAAGTAGCCTGAACTAGCCTCTCCTGTGACCAGATTGGTGCCTGGCCCAATGGTCATCAGATAGGTGCCATCCAGCAACTGATGGAGGCAGATGCAGACCCACAGCCAAACATTAGGTGGAACTCGGGAATCCTACAGAAGAGGAGGAGAAATGGGGGTAGGAGCCAGAGGAGTCAAGGACACCATGGGAAGGCTTACCCAGTCAACTAAACTGGGCTCATAGAGACTGAACTGACAACCAGGGAGCCTGCATGAGACTGACCTAAGCACTCTGCACATATGTTAACAGTTGTATAGCTCCATCTTTTTGTGGGACTCCTAACAGAAGGAACAGGGGCTGTCTCTGACTCTTTTACTGGCTTTTGTGACCCTACTCCTCATACTGGGTCACCTTGCCCAGCCTTAACACATGGGGAGGTGCTTAGTCTTACTGCAACTTGATATGCCATGTTTTATTGATACTCATGGGAGACCTGTCCTTTCCTAGATAGCAATGTAAGAGGAGGGAATTGGGGGAGGGAGGGAGGAATAGGGGTGAGGGACTGGGAGGGGAGGATAGAGGGGTAGGGAGGCTGCAGCCCGGATGTAAAATAAATAGATGAATAAAAAAGTATGTGTAACTCCTAGAACTGCCATTTTACAAAGGAGAAAACTGAACTATAGGGAGCAGGTTTGATCAGCCTAAGCTCATGTGTCAACACACCTTCAGGGCTAATGAATTTCACTATCTTCAGGTATCAGTAGCCAGACAGATTGATCCAAAGAGGCATCAGTGTGAGAAGATCCTCCTGGGATACCCACAGAAGAAAATTAGGGATTGTAGAAAGCAAGGTCTCTCACCTGTTCTGGGGATTGAACTCAGAAGTGGAAGAAACAAAATTTTGGAGAGCTTCCCATCTCACAGAAAAGATGGACAGAATTAAGAAAATGCAAAGGGAATATGAGCTAGGGGAGGCAATAGGAACAAGATAGAGGCAGAACAGGTCTTCCCATGTCTCAGAAGCTCAGTCTGCTTCCTCTTGCCTTGGATTGTGTCCAAAGTGGCCACTTTCCATCTCTATTCCTTAATCATTAATTCCAGGGCCATTAGAAAGCTTCATCTAACACTCTACACACATTCAGTGAGGTCCTGTGTCATACCCTAAGGTGATACTTATAAGGACTGAATTGAATGTTTCCTCCTCCTAAATCCATATCATGAAGCCCTAATGCCCAGTACTACAGAATGTTATTGTCTTTAGAGAAATAACCTCTAACAAAGTAACCAAAGTAGGGTGAGGTTAATATGGTGAACCCTAACACAGTGTGACTTGTTTCCTTAGGATATAGAAATGCAGACTCACACACACACATACTGAGGGGGATTGAGAATGCAGCTAACTGCATGTCAAAGAGAATGGGCTCAGGAGAAACCAACTCTGTGTACACTTTGATATTGGACTTCTGGCCTCTAAAACGGTGAGTCAATAGACTTCTGTGCCTTAAACCACAGCTGTTTAAACCACCAAATCTACACTGTCTTATTTTGGAAGACCAATATAAAATCCTTCCCTCACTTTGCTCCTAGGAAGTAAAAGCTATGGCTGTTTCAGAGGGACCTGAAGCTCTGAGGGGTAAAGTACTTTGCTGAGGATAATACAGGCTCTGTGGCAGCCACTTCACATCTGGGATTCAGTTTGGCCAGACCTCAAGTATGAGGTACAACTTGCCTAGCCTTGGTGAGGCTATAGCCTCAGGTCACCCAATTTGGAACATCTGCAGTACTTTTCCAGGTATATTCCTCCCTCTGATTCACTGTGGGCTCAGGGGCTTCCCGGCATAATGCTGCTGCCCTGAGGCCTATCACTCACATATTTATCCACATGGCTCTCTGTAATTTCTGAAAACTTCTTTGTGCTTTGCACTCTTGTCCCAAGGTGAGATGGTTATACAACCTTGATTCCTTGACAGAAGGACAGGGGCTGAAGAAGCACAGAGAGCATCCCTCCAGCCTGGAAGAATCCTGGAGGCACCGGTTAGAGCATTGACAAGTAAGCTGTAACTTATAGAACAAGGTTCTGTGGGGAAGGGGACAGGAGGAAATAGTGCAGACATCAGGATGCACAAGCCCTTTGGGGCATCAAAAGCTCCAGAGAAACAGATCAGCAAATACAATAAAGAATGGTTCATAAGATACTATACAGGGTCCAGAACAAGGTGTGATCAGAGAGAAACAAAACAAAGCTTGCCGTCATATTTGAAAGCTATGTCTGATGCCAGAATAGGCAGTGTCTATTTGATGTTTGCATCATATTTTAGTTCTTGTGATCAATGGCTGTTTCACAATACATAGAGCAAACAGCAGGTGTTCCATGACTTTTGTGAGCAATGTTTAGAGTAAATGTGAATGAATCTCTACCTAAGACACGATGCTGCTGAGCAAGTTATAGATATGGAACTATCTATGTACTACATCACAGCATTGATTGGTTAAGGAATCCAAAATCCATTTATCACTGGTGTTTAAAGCAGCTGGTATCAAAGAGCAATGTAACATTGTAACACCTAAATGCACATCAAACCTCATTGTCCCAATATCCCATTTTCTCAATCTCTACACATTTTTTCATTCTATCTCCTGGAACATATGTTTTAAGCTGTTTAAAATCCCTTTCAGTAAAAGCAAAGTATGGACACACATAATTATGCTCCCACACATAGATAAATACATGTCTGTGTCTGAAACAGACCATTCCCTAGAATTTCTTTTTACTACCATAAGCCAAATTGTCATATACATGAGTCTGTTTCAAGACTAGTTCTTTTTTGGCCAATGGTCTGTTTACTTGTTCCTGGGCCTATACCAGTCATTATGTACTATGCTTCTTTCTCTGTAATATTCAAACATTCACAAGGCTCTCCCATCCAATTTTTTTCTACTCCCATCCTGAGTATCACCTTGCTGGGCCACTAGCTATTATCCTATGTCCTTCTATCATTTTACAGTCAAATTATCAAAAATATTTTCTTATATACAGACATACAGAGATATATAGATATATATTCTCTATGCTACTAAATCCAAAGAGAAAATCCCAGCCTTTACACAGTGTCCTCTCAAGCCCTGAAGACTTCCACTTGGCTTTCCTTTAGTCACTTTGCCTCCTTTGTTTCTGCTGTTCCTTTTCCTATTTCTTAAACACTGAGGCTCTGGAATGTTTGGCCCATGATACTTCTTTTAACATTCCCACCACACAGCTTCCCTAGGAGTATTTCCTAACACCTATAGTTTCCCTTATTACACATTACATATATGCATACAGTGTGTTCACCAGACACCACTTCCTTTTCATGCTTTACATGTAGCTACACCACATTTCCCAGAATCTCACTATTAGGAATCCCTTGAATAATAATGCAGTCATATACCATCCAATGTGATGTGGACAAGAGGTTGTATGACACTTTGGGATCCGGCTACTGAAAGGCCACATATGATCCTTCATGTGTTCTCCTCTCACTTATCTGCCAGGTACAAAAGGGAAGATCTCTGAATACCTATGAGCCAGATAAGAGAAAGCTGGATCCCTAATAGCTTCCATGGAGAAAATCTCAACCTGCATCACAACCCTCCTTCATCAGCTTTGGGCCACAGTACAGCTACAAAATAATTCTTTATTGAATCAGCTCCCTGAGATGGAGAATTTAGCCTAGTCCAACTAATACACAGTCTCCAGGCTAATTACAAGCAAATATTTAAAATCTAGGCTCATGCTTCTAAATGTACATCAAATAATTGACAAAGGTGCCCAAATGATAGGCTACAGAATCATTTAAGCAGATTAGGAAGTTACAGATATTCATTTATTCATTCATTTAATCATCCAACAAATATGTATCAAGTACTCAACATACCAGATACCGTGTTAGGCACCAAAGTTGCAGTAAAGAACATGGATAAATCTAGTCCTCGTGCTAACAGTTTTCTGTAACTGAAGGACAGAGGATCTACATGTTTTCATATCACATCATAGCTACTAGAACTTCCACAGCATTTGCTCTTTCACCTAAGCATACCATCCACAAAATTGGGTGTTGCCTCTCCTTACCTCTCAGAACTCATTCCTCCCCACTCTCTTTGTCAAGGGCTACAACTAGATCTAATACCCCTTCTGTTAAGAATATTTTTCATTTTTATTCTGGAATGATATTCTGGAATGTTTATCATCTTAACTATGAAGATTCATTGACACTAAATATATTCACAATATCATGTAACCATAACCGGTATATTTACCCAAAATTTTGTCATTTCCAACAAAAACTCAATACCCATTAAATAGTAATTCACTTCCCTTTCTCCTAGTCTCTGGTAATCTCTCATTTACTTTCTGTATGCATTTGCCTGTCGTATGTACCATATATAAGCATAATCATAATATTTGTCATCAATGTTTATATTTACTCAGCAAGCAGTGTTTTCATAATTCATGCAAGAGGAATTGGTAAACATGATATTATATATTACATATATATATATATATATATATATAAAATTTTCAATGATAAAGAACAAAGCTATGTCATTATTAGCAGGAAAAAATGCAACTGGAGAGAATCACGCAAATTAAGCCAGTCTCAAAAAGACAAATATTGAATATTTTCTCTGATATAAATCAGCTATGTAAACATGACATGAAATTAGAAACAAAACTGTAGAGGAACAAGTATTCCTAAAAGGAAGTGTGAGAGGTAAGAGATGAGAGGGAATAGACCATGGAGAAATATGCTTAAAATACATTATATACTTGTTTGGAAATGTCCTTATGAAATCCAGCACCATGTACAATAAATATATGCCAGTAAAATTACTTTTAAAAATTAATTTTATCCATTCTATGGATGACAATATTCCATTGTATGGATTGATAGACTGCATGTTATTCACTCATCCATCAACATATGCTTGAAATGCTTGAAGCTTAAGTGTGAGTAATGTGTTAAGAACATGTATGTAAAAATCTCTTTGAAACCTTGCTCTTGGTTATTTTGGCTATATACTTGGAAGTGTACCTGTCAAGGTACCACCATGCCATTTTACATTTCCACAAGCAATGAATTACAGTTTCAGCTATTCCACAATAACAACAGCTATTTTCTTTTTTAAAATTATATCCATCTGGGACTAGAAAGATGATGGTTCAGTGTTTAAAAGCACTTGTTGTTCTTGTAGAGGATCTGAGTTTGGTTCCCAGAACTCACACACTCATATCTAGTGGTTGACAACCACCTATAACTCCAGATCCAGGGGATATGATACCTCTTCTGGCCTCTGTGGACACTCACATGCATATATATATATATATATATATATATATATATATATATATATATATATATATATGTGTGTGTGTGTGTGTGTGTGTGTGTGTGTGTGTGTCTGTGTGTCTGTGTGTGTCTGTGTATGTGTCTGTGTGTGTCTGTGTGTGTGCCTGTGTGTGTGTATGTATATATGTATGTATGTACATATCATATATATAATCTTTTAAAAAATTATACCCATCATAGAACATGTAAAGTGGTACCTAACAACATTTTAAAAATATGGAAGTCATACATGGATACACTCTTGTTTGTTGTTGCAAGAAATTTAATCCCATGATGGTGTTAGACAGCTAAGGTTTACAGATACTTATATCTTAGGTATTAGTAGCTAAGTGCTAGCTGTGTTACTACAGTCTTTGATGGAAAGGGTTTACATATATTTGCTTTTTGCACTACCTTAACAATTATAGGAAATAGATTTGTTGTTGTTGCTCTAAGAATGAAAAGTGTGAGGAATGAAAACATTTCCTCAACAAAAATGGGAAGTAAGAAGTCACTCACAGGTCTGCATATTTAATCATTACTCTGCAGTTATATAAGAACCAGTTTGTTAGACTTAAGGGAACTGGAAAGAAAAAGTAGCCACCAAAAAAGAAAGAAAAAACTTAATGCCAGAAGAGAGCAAAAGAAGAAAAGCAACTATCAACTGTAGCTTAGGCTACCCTGAAGCTCCTCTCCCTGTGCAGAGAAAAACCGTGATTAAAAGCATGGGTCTTTTCAAACCTTGGTATATATATTCAAGATTGTGCATTGTCACTATTGTTGGTTTCTCTCTGTATTTCACCCATTTCATTGGTCCTTCTGTTAAAGACATTGAACTTCTAAAGTTTTGACCTACCTAAAACTTATCCCACTGGTTATAGGATGGCCTTTGAATCTCAGGAAGAGAAGCTGTGTTGGAGAGTGTTTTTAGAAGCTGAAATTTGCTATGTCTCGGACAGCACACAATGCCTCAGTCACTGCAGGACTGCTCTAGACTGACCTCATGTCACATATGTCAAAAACCCTTTATGTTACTCTCTTTCTCTGGTGCTGCCTTCATCATCAAATAAAAAAAAAAAACAAACAAGAATTAAAAAGATTGTTCTCCTGAGAGTAGATCAGTCATGGGCCTAAGGGAAAACCCAATACTAATATTGTACTAAAGCAACATAGCAATAAAATAATTGATAATGACATATTGCTATACCAAAAGATAAGTTCATTGCTCATCCCTCATCTGAGAAACTTTGTCCTTCAGCAGATGCTATTTAACACAGAGATTCACAGCTGAACATTATGCTGAGTGTAGGAGACTTTGGAGCACTCAGCCCTAAGTGGGACATCTGTATCATACTCTTCCCCTCACGTCTCAGGGATCTACGAGGAAGAGGAGGCAGAAAGACTGTAAGAGCCAGAGGGGATGGATGACTCCAAGAAAACAGCATAGTGCAGACACAGCCGGGGCTGATGCACATATGAACTCACAGAGACTATGACATCATGTACAAGATCTGCACAAATTGAAGCCAGATAAAATCCCAGCATGGAAAAGCAGACACAAATTCCTACTCCTAACCAAGCATCCAGCAGCCGATAACTGCTGAGAGAGGGAAAACAAATCAGTTTTCTTCAATGGAGTGACACTTGAGTATTTCAACCACAATCCAAGGCATGTCCCATATCTGGGAGTAGTTGACCAACACAAAATGGACTCTGTGTTTTTCACATGAATTTTTGTTTTGCTATAATCAGGAGTTTTTTGTCTTATCATTTGTTTTGACCTGTTTTTTGTTTGTTTTATATTTTTTTTAGAAAGAGACAACATAACGGTGAGTGGGTATGTAAGTAGGATCTGGACGGAGTTGGGTGAGGGGAAAGAGCATGATCAAAGAAAACTCTTTCCACCATATGAATATGGGAAACAAGCCTAACTTGATAAAAGATCGCCCTCTGTTGGCTGTATTAGTCAAGGCTCTCCAGAATCAGCACCTCAGGGTAAACAGGAATAATCTACAAATACATTTACATAGCATATATTTTATGCTACATACACAAGTATGCGCATTATGCATTATAAAATATGCATATATATTAGTCTCAAATCCTACAGGTTGCATTAGCAAGCTGAAGGCCCAAGAGAGCTGATGTCTGGTTTCAGCCTGTAGACACAGCAGGCTCAAAACTCAAGAGCAGCCTATGACACCGTTCAAATCCAAAGGCAAGAAAAAGTGAATGTTCCTGTTGTAAGCAATAAAAAATTCTAAATAAGGGACTTGGGAGATAGTTCACTGGATGAAGAACTTGCTGAGTAACCATGAGGACCTGAGTTCAAATCCCCAGGTATGGTAGTGCATACCTTTAACCCCAGCACTCAGGAGGCAGAGATAAGAGTATCTTTGTGAATTCAAGGCCAGCCTGGTCTATATCACAAGTTCCAGGATACAGAGTGAAACCCTGTCTTCTCAACAACAACAAAAATCCAAGCATAGTGATACTATCTGTAACACTAGTATTGGGGGACAGAGACAGGCAAAATCCTGAACTCTCTGGCTAGCTTGTCTATCCAAAATTGTGTATTCCAGACTCAGTGAGAAAATAATTAAAAATAAAGTGAAAGCAGTTGACAAAGACATCCTAACAACAATCTCTAGCTTCCATCCACACCCACATTGGCAATCACATCCACACAAACACACATGTGCACACATGCATATACTACACATACACACAAACCAATAATCAATAATTCTAAATGAGAAACATTAAATAAAGAAAGTATGTAAGCCAAATTGTAAAGAAAAAGAATGTATTACCAATGCCTGGCAACTTACTATACTTCTTAGGACCACATGATTATTCTCCATTACCTATTACGGAGCCTACTAGGTCTGACCCCATCCCATACTATCTTCTGCTGCAACCAGATGGGATTTTTCATAGTTCCCCATACTCTGGGCCAAGACTGCTGCTGTCTCAGGACCTTTTTACTTGCTATTCTCTCAAACTGGGCACTTTTCCCACAAGTCTATGTAAGATTTTAGGCTTTTGCTCAAATGTCATCTCCTTGGCTAGGTCTTCCTTCCCTAGCCATCCTGTCTCCATTTTTATCTTTGTATCCTCTTTTATTTTTCTTGAGCTGGTTGTCTGTCTCCTTCACTAGAATACAAATACCACGAGGCTTTGTTTTTTTCATCGCAGCCCTTGATTAAAGTAGGTATGACGTCTTTGCTGAGTGAATGAAAAAATGAATTAATCCAAATAGTAAAAATCTTCTTGTTGGCATTTTTCCTTCAACAAGATTAATTTTCAAGCTAAAAATGTCAGAGATGAGGGAAAGAAGATAGCAGAAAAGTTATGCAAAGGGTGAGTCTGTTGAGTCCCAAAGGCTCCAAGCAGTAAATGGTTGCACAGACATCTGACCAGGACAAAGACAATAGCAGTGTGGTCCCAAGGGTCCAGAGCAGTCAGGAAACACTTGTCCTGGGTCCTTGGGCATGGCATGGAATCAGGGCTAGATTGCATTGTGGGAAAAGCAAAGGTAGGTTAGGAAACCTGTGAGATTCAGAATTCCTTGTGGATGGAGAATCTCAAAACCAGGTGTCTTCTGCACACTCCTACACATACATGTACACACATGTGCACGTGTACCAATATACATGCATATATACAAACACACAGATACATGTACACACACACATACAACCGTAGCACAGTGCTGTGGGATTACATATTTCATGCTGTGCCTAATTCCAATTCTGAATTCTTTTGGGCTCCTGGAAGTCTTTGAACAAATCTGACACAAACTGCCCACCTGTATGTACCTGCAAACTGAGCATATAATGTCAGATTAGGAACTTCTTCAGAGCAATTCATGGAATCCTGATGTCTATGTAACTTGGATTAGAAGCCCCTGTTCTAATGGTATAACCCTGTCTTTGTTAGGATTACTATTGCTGTGATGAAGCACCATGACCAAGAAAAGTTGGGGAGGAAAATACACTTCCACATTGCTGTTTACCACTGAAGGAAGTCAGGACAGGAGCTCAAACAGGGCAGGATCCTGGAGACGGGGGCTGATGCTGAGGCCATGGAGGGGTGCTGCTTACTGGCTTGCTCTTCATGGCTTGCTCAGCCTGCTTTCTTATAGAACCCAGAACCATCAGCCCAGGGATGGCACCACCCACCATGGGCTGGGCCCTCCCCCATTGATCACTAATTGAGAAAATGCCTTACAGGTGGATCTCATGAAGGCAATTCTGAGGCTCCTTCCTCTCTAATGATTCTAGCTTGTGTCAAGTTAACATAAAACTAGCCAGGACTACCCCTTAATTGCACCACTGGGATCCATGATGCATTTCCTGGATTCTGTAGTGAAAAACTTCAGCCAAATTTTTGTTTTATTAATTGGACAATATTTATTACTTTTATGTGCAAGGTCTTTTTTTTTTTTTTTTGAGACAGGGTTTCTCTGTGTAGCTTTGCGCCTTTCCTGAAACTCACTTGGTAGCCCAGGCTGGCCTCGAACTCACAGAGATCCGCCTGGCTCTGCCTCCCGAGTGCTGGGATTAAAGGCGTGTGCCACCACCGCCCGGGGATGTGCAGGGTCTTTATTGGCTTGATTATAATTCTCACAATTGCTCTTCTTCTCATTTTTTAAAGATTATTTTTTATTTATTTATATTTTAAGTGCTCTGCATGTATCCCTGCAGGCCAGAAGAGGACATCAGATCCTATTATAGATGGTTGTGAGTCACCATGTGGTTTCTGGGAATCAAACTCACGACCTCTGGTTCTGAGTGCTCTTAACCACTAAGCCATCTCTCCAGCCCTCATAATTGTTCTTGAGATGGTTTATATTAACACACTCCTTGTAGACAGATGAAATGAATGAGGTCCTGGGACCTTGGGTAACTTGCTGCAGGTCAAAGCAGCAGCAGTAGAACCAGGCACAAAAGCTCAACATTTCACTGCTACCCCTAACAATGCGTCTTATGAGATTGTTTATCTGCTTTTACAGGTATCTACATCCTTTCTTGTAGGAGGACTGTTTGGGGGTTTTGTTTAATGAGAGAGGGTTTCATGTAGCTCAGGCTGACCTCAAAGTGCTCTACAGCCAAAACTAGCCTTGGACTCCCAATCTCCTGCTAGTACCTCTCCAGTGCTGGCATTCCAGCATCACCACAGCCAGCTTAGCTAGGTTCCTTCAGAACGCATTTCTCTTTAACTGCATATTGCAGGTTAAAAACAGCAAACCCAATACCAAAGCCACACTGAAGCTGTTAACGTGCCTTGGCTTTCATCTTTCCCAGGCTTTTTGTAATCGCTTATCTACCTTTTGGACTTATTTGTATGAGGGTTTGTGGCGACATGTGTACCCCAATAAAGCTTACCTGGTTATCAGAGGACAGAGCCAGCCACTAGATTAGACATAGAGGTCAGGCAGTGGTGGCACACAACCTTAATTCTATCACTCGGGAGGCAGAGATCTGTCTGGATCTCTATGAGTTCAATGCCACATTGGGCTACACAAGATGGATCGAGGTTAGGAGAGAAACAAGCCAGGCAGTGGTGACACACACCTTTAATCCCAGCACTTGAGATCTCATGCTTGGGAAGCACACATGCCTCTAATCCCAGGAAGTAATATGGCAGGACACAGAAAGTTATATAAAGTATGCAAAACAGGAACTCTCTTTCTTGAAGCTGAGGATTTCATAGAGGTAAGAACTAGTGGCTGGCTGTTCTGCTTCTCCGATCTTACAGTTTTCACCCCAATATCTGGTTCTGGGTTTTTTATCATAAGACCTTTTAAGATTTGTGTTACAAGGGTTGATCAGTATTTTCTCACATCAACTATCTCATCTCAAAAGGAGATGGCCCACCCATACATACCTATCTATGCTCAGACTACACATTGAGTAAAAGGCAAGACTCGTGGATCTCTCCAGAAGAGGCCAGCGGCAGCATCCATATGGCAAAGAGTTCTCTAGCAAAGGTTCCAGGTTCAAGTTTTGTTTCCTTGGTGGTAGGTACTATATATACTTTTGGCAGAGCAGTTCCAGAAGCAGAGCAAGTACTTCAGTAAGAGAAGGATATGTGTTTTGCTAGAGGTCTGGTAACAAAATACCACCAATTCAGAAGTTTCATCAAGAGAAATATGTTTTGTTTTTGTTTTTGTTTTCACAGAAACCCAAAATTTGAATGTTAGCAGGGCTGGTTCCTTCTAAGGCTATGAGGGAAGGAAAAGCTCTAGCCTCTCTCCATGGGCATTCTAAACATCCTTCTCTCTGAGTCTCTTACATGTTACAAAAATTCTTTCCCTATGGAGGCATAAACCATGTCTACCCCCTCTTCCTTATGAGGTCCCAAAGACAAATCAAAATACAATTCCACCAAAGTTCAATGTGGAGAACCAATGAATTTATTGTGATTACTCAAAGCACTGGGTGAGGGGTTATTGGCAGGAGTGTAGGTGACCCCAATGCAGAGGCAGTGGAAAGTCATCACCTAGTATGGATGATAGCTTATTATAGCTGTATAGATAGAAACTTGTTGTTAACCTTCCACAGCCTATTATACTCTAGCCCCTCCCCAGATATGGAAGCTGCATGCAATTACGGCTAAGAGGAGCTGCTAGAACCTCAAGTGTGGGTCCAATAGCTATCAGATCCCCACCCCTTCTATAAGGGAATATCAATAGTCCACAAGCCTGATCATGATGAGCTCTTACAAATAGGCACAGGTGATAGGATGAAGATGGCAGCTATTTTGTTCCTATTCTACAATTTCATTTCCCTTTGTGTCCCAATATTCCCTTTCTATAAGTGAATCAGTAATACTGGATATGGGCCCACCCTCATGACCTCATCTTAACTTGATCACCACCATAAAGACCTTATCCATAATGACATTACATTCTGAGGTACCAGGAGTTACAACACCAACACTGAGGGAAGCACAATACAACCTGTAATAAAGAATAATTGTCAGAAAAACAGTCATGGAAGGCTAGAAAATTTTAATGAGTTAGTAAGTCCTTGCTTTATGACCCACAAACAGTAGATGAGTAAGTTTGACTACAGCTGGAACATTACACCAGGCACAGAGCATGACTGTAAAGAACTCAAAGACAGATCTGTACCCGCCCTGGAGGGGTGTTCAGTGTAGTTGGGGAATCTCAATAAGCCATGTAGCAGGTAAACAATTCTGACTGCAAACCTGTCATTATATTCTTTTAGATTCAGTAGGCCACCCATCCAAATAAGCTATCATTTCATCAAAACCCATGCCTGCTAGTTTTGTGGGGTCCCCAGCCCCACCAGGATTCCACCTCGCCTCCCTCCTGGTATCCTCTCCATCATGCTCCAAGGTGTTTGGGCATCAAGAAGCTCCAGCTGAAACCAATACTAAACTCCAAATGCCACTGCCTCAGGACCTCTGTCCTGGTACTCCATCTAGTGGCAAGAACATATTTGCAAGACTGCTGTCTTGCATTAATACCAGCTGGAATCCCCGCCCCCCACTCCCATCCAAAAAATCGTTTTCTAGAATGAGAGAGCTCTGGAGAGCTTCACAAGGAGAAAAATATAGGTTTGGAAGAAAGATGGGGATAATATTTTAACCAGGGCAATGGCAGAGACATGAGTATGTATACAGAAACAAGCCGGCATAGGCTCTTATTAAGGATTGAGAATCCAAATTCAGGGAAACAGGCCAATGGAGAATGATCCTCAGTGGCAGAAATGACTGCACTAATCTGCTGAAGGCTGTATGTGAGGCCACCACTATTTTGGCAATATGCTGTGTAGAAGCCTGGCATTGTCAGCTCCTTTTATTCTCACTGCACACCCATTTAACAGACAGGCAAAGCAAGACTGAAGAAGTCCTAGCCCTTCAAGGCTATAGCTGCTGAGTAGAAAAGTTGCAATTTGAAGCAGATAGGATCAAAACTAAAGGCTGCACTCCTTTGCAGAGCAAGATAACATGAGAACAAGGTCTTCATAAAACACAAGATAGAGACTAGGTAGGTGAATGGCATAACAATCTATATTTGGATTGAGAGGTAGCTTCAGAAATTAAAGGGGAGGGAGGCTGATGAGGTGGCTCAGTGGTATAGATGCTTGTCACTAAGCCTGATGACCTGAATTCAATCCCTGAGATCTACATGGTAGAAGGCGATAACCCACTCATGCTGGTTGTCCTCTGAAGATACATGTGCTATGGCACATAAATCTACATAAATAAAATGAATGTAATTTTTTTTAAAAAAATTAAAGAAAAGTGAAAGACGGAGGATGGAGACATGGCTCAACAGTTAAAAGCACTTACTGTTTTTGCAGAGGACCCAGGTTTGGTCCCCAGTACCCACATGGCAGCTCCCAACTGTCCTTAACTCCAGTTCCAGGATCTTCTACACCTTCTGAGGGTATCAAGCATTCACATGGTACACAAACATATATGGGGACAAAACATATACATAAAATAAAAATAAATATTTTTTAAGAAAAGAAATTAAAAGGGAGGGGTAAGTAAGTCTTGGTGGCAGCCTAGATAGTCAGAGCAAAGAATAGAAAGGAAAAGTAAATGACATGCAAAAAACAATGGTTATGGGGAGGAGAGAAGATCCCTCAGTGGCAAAACATAAGAGGGAGGATTCCTTCCACATACCTCAAAGGCTGACAGTGATATTCTTAGCCACAAGGCCAGAGCTCTCGTAAGAGTTTTAAGCAGGGCTGGAGAGATGACTCAGTCATTAAGAGCATTTGCTGCTCTTGAGGAGGAACCTGAGTATGAATCCTTGTGGAGGCCACAAGTTCAAATCCCTGCACCCATGCTGGGTGGTTCACAACGGCTTTATAACTTCACCTCTGTAGCATGAATCTTAAAAGTTCTTATTAATAAAAACAAATCTGAGGTCAGTTATTGGGGTGAATGCTGGAAGATCAGAGAAGCAGAACAAGCCACAGCTACCTCACCTTGCCAGTTCCTCAGCTGATCCTGTTTCCTCAGACTGGAAGCCTCTGAGTCCTCATCCAGAATGAATCTCAGCTGAACTGCTGCTCGAAAGCCTGAAGCTTAACCAGCTAAAAGCTTCTAGTTTCTGGTCCTCACGCCTTATATATCTTTCTGCTTTCTACCACCACTCCCTGGGATTAAAGGCTCGCTTTCTGGGATTAAAGGCGTGAGTCACCATGCTTAGCTGTATCCTTGAACAGATGGATTTCTGCCTCTGGAAGGCTAGGATTAAAGGTGTGTGCTACCACTGCCTATCCTCAGTATCTAGTGGCTTTTCTGTTCTCTGACCCCAGATAAGTTTATTAGGGTACACAATATTTTGGGGAACACAATACCACCACACACCTCCAGGAGATCTGAAGCCCTTTACCGGCCTCTGCAGGCATAGGCACCTGCACGCGTGCACACACACACATACACACACACACACACACACACACACACACACATGCAGGAAAATATTATGTTCTAGAATGGCACACTAGATTGGTGACACAGCTTCATAACTACAATCATTGCAGGCAGATTACTTTGGCTATAGTGGAAGGTGCAGAATATTCTAGCAAATTCCAGCATAGAAATGGAACAGTAAACAAGACAGGTCATGAGAATCAACGTGGAAGAGAAAGCAACTTACTATAAGATACTAATCACAGTGGAAGGCTCAGAAAGGGCATGTCCTGGACTGGGACAGGGGATGATGGTCTTGGCTTCACAAGCAAATGCCATCAGGGAAGCAAACAATTCAAACTGATGGATGCCTATATGTCTAGTGGGCTGAATATTGCATGTTTTCTGGGAACCAGTAACTAAGTTACAACTGCTATTAAACTGTAGTTTTGATCCTATTACTTCCTTTGACCCTGCTGCCAAAATTCTAATATCTGAAAGCATAACAAAAATGAAATCAAGTTGAGCAGCCTGGCGTGCAGCATGGTTAAAGCAAGAGCAGGCTCAAGAGAAAAACTGAAGGAGAGCCAAAGATTCTTGCACTTACCCCTGTGTTTGCAAGCTCAGCACTCTCAGAAGGAATTAAATTTCACAGAAGTTCTTCCAAGTAGATGGTGAAGATGCCCAGGAGCTGGTAGCCATGTGGACTGGTTCTAAACAGAGTCTAACTACTAGGCTTCCCAAAGAGGAATTTTTACCAGGAAACATGGTAAAGCACATGTTATCTCTCGTTATTCCAGTCACCAAAGAAACTGAGGCAGGAGGAGGGAGAAAAAGCAGAAACTGTTCATATGGGACTGAAGCAAACAGTCCCCAAACAAAGAATGTAAGACCTGGCAGAGGGTAAAGGGACTTCAAGATGGCCTAGAGAAGCCAGTCTGCATTTGCCCTCTTCCTCCAGTGTCCTGCCCAAGTTCTGTGTCCATGTCTTGCAAGGACAGCAATTCAACTACCTCTTGTCTTTATACAGCTTTCTCAGATAGATTCTGAACTCAATGCCAGTGTGTCTTCAGAAACTAGCTTTTCTAACAACTTAGAGAGAAAAAAAAGACTCACCTACTTCTTTCATGAACACTTACTATGTCTTTAAGTCATTTAGGAGGCCCACAAAGCCCAATATGAATGGATCTTTTCTCCTCTCCTATAGCTCTCAAGACCATCTTTCCAAAACTCATCTCTGCTCCTTCCTCATTCCCACTACACCCCTGAGATAGCACTGACCAAACCTCACACCAATTTGTTACTACTGTCTTCAATACCACTCAACCAAAATTTCTCTGTTCCAGCCTCACATGAACTGTCTTCCATTTTCTCTCTCCTCTTCCCCACCACTTCCATATATCATTGTGTTCTGTCCTCTATGAGCTGAACTCACCTTGGCTCCTCCATTTTCTGACCCCTTCCTACTCTCTAATATATCTCTAGTCCATTCTTTCCCCTTTCCCTCACCCAAATGCTTCCACTGCTTCTATGAACATACAGTCACACATCTACTGACATGAATGCCCATGTCATTCTGGTATAGTCATGCTGGAACCACCCTCAATTGTCTCTAGTGCCCATCCCATCTATCTTTTTGCCTAAGTTCCTTCTCTATCCTACATACCCAGTCCCTACAGTGCTCCTTGCCTGGCTCCATATGAACTGAACTTACATGGCTCCTGTCCTTCTCACAGCTCCTGGTTCAACCCCACCTCCCTCCTTGGATGACTCACCCTGTCTGTTTCCTGAACCAAGAATCACATAATGGTTGTACTGCAGGACATGGTGACTTCCTTATATTTGGTTTTGTCGCTGGGAATGATATGCAAGTTAGCCACCTCTCACCTCCCACAAGAGATTTTAGAGAGATTTTATTATTTCATACTTGGGAACATTAAGCAGGAGGAAAATGTTTTCAGAGTAATTAGCTTGATCCCACTATTTTACAAAGTAGATCTATTTTAAAATATAACTGTGCATACACTAAATACATAGAACTTTTACTTTCCCATTAAACATAAATTGATTTTGTAGGGTTATACTTTACAATAAAATGGGAGGAAGAGCCAGTCTTTCCACCCCTTTGCTTTTTATCTGGTCATATGCCTCTTATTAGAAAACAATAATCAAAAGACAGCCACATCCTCCTAAAAAATGCTGTCAACTGACTTTGGGGACAATGATCATAAATTTCATGGAGCTGCTCCAAACTACAAACCACCACAAAAGAATGAGATCATTCTGAAACATCTCACTCTTGAACACCATAAAGCAAGGTCTTGTTGGGAAAATTTCATTTGACTCCCAGAAATTCTCAGTTAAACAGTTCTGAGTTAGAGAGATGCTGCCAGCCACTGCCATGAGAACATGTAAAGATACCGGTAAGCCACAAGCCATGTGGCAACTTATAAACTAATAGATATGGGTTAACTTAAGATATAAGAACTAGATAACAAGAAGCCTGCCACAGCCACACAGTTTGTAAGCAATGTAAGTCTCTGTGTGTTTACTCAGTTGGGTCTAAGTGCCTTCGGGACTGGCGGGTGAGAGAGATTTGTCCTGACCATGGGCCAGGCAGGACCAGAAAAACTCTAGCTACAAATGGCATCCAACAGGTTGGCTAGAGTTTCCACCTAAAACCTAAGAAAAGATTCTAAAACGGAGCTAAAAACAGCTTCCTAGTTGTCCCTCTCAAGTTAGCAGCAGCCTGCAGGTTTGAGCTACTATGGAGGGTTCCTGGAGTGTGAGCTTGACTGGCAGTAATGGCAGCAAGGAGGCGTCTCCAAGCTGCACATTATGATGCTGCTGTGTGATAGATTTAGCCTTTGTTAGTACAAAAAAAAAAAAAAGAGGTTTCTGGGCTACATGCTACTTGCATAAAAACATAGATCCACTATGGCTCCCAGAACTGGCCGTAATGTACCACCACCATATTGGGAAGCTGAGGTGGGCGGAGCCAGCAGCCACAGTACCATTTCAGTCTTACAAATGCTGCAGTTTAAACCAATAGATTCACAATAAGACAGATTCAGATGGAACAAGACTTTAAATGCTTTACAATATGTGTAAAAATGCACGTAGGCTTGGAAGAGAGAGAAAAAGAAAGTTTTAAAAAATAAAGTATTTTAAGAGACAGTAAAATCAGTATAAAAAATAAGCCATGTAAAGATGGATATCACACAGAGAATCTGGATTACGTTGTCTTTGATATTCTTAACTGCAGAAAAACATTTGATCGTAAAAGTTGTTGAGTTATACCAAAATGTATATTTTAAAGATACCCTGACTTCAAAATTTGGATCTAAGGATATGTTGCTTTGGAAAGGAGGCTCTGCTTTTGTTTCCACAGAAAGCCAGAGGCTATGGATTTATTCCAGATTAAGATACATCAGGTTTGACCAGCCAAGACCACCTGAAAGGTCTCCGATGACACCAAGGCCCAGATGATCCAACATCCAGAACCGTTTCAAGGCAACTGGCTCAGACAATACACCCTCACGGACTACTCCATAATCCTAAAATTTTCTTTGTGTCCCCATAAGATACACTGCCCCCCTCCAGCAGGAAGTAGTAAGAGAAGCTATGCCCAAATTCCAAAATATACCAACCTGGCTTTGGAGATGGAATTGGCTCACTCCTCTAAACCCAAACATATTGCTAAAAAAAAGGTTGAGAGATTCTTTTGTCACATATCAGAAGAGCCCTCTGGTGTGGGACAGAGAAAAACCAATATTTTTATTTAAATCAGGTTGATTATAAATGTGATCTCAGCCGGGTGGTGGTGGCGCCGGCGCACGCCTTTAATCCCAGCACTCCGGAGGCAGAGGCAGGCGGATCTCTGTGAGTTTAAGGCCAGCCTGGGCTACCAAGGGAGTTCCAGGAAAGGCGCAAAGCGACACAGAGAAACCCTGTCTCAAAAAAAACCAAAAAAAAAAATGTGATCTCTTTCTAAAGAAAAGGGGATATGATATAGCTATATAGGATATAGATATGACAGGATAAAAGAGTAGATTGTTGAACCTACTTTTAAAGAGGAACTTGTTTAAAAATGTTTTACATTGCTATGGATTTTAGTTTATTGATAAAAATTTAAAGTTAATTTTGTTATACTGTATGTGTATTTTTACTCTTGTTTAAGGTATTATGTTTGTACAGCTCATTTAAAATTGTAATGGATAATTAAGAAATAAGATTAATAATTAGTCATCTATGATAATCATACTTGTAGCCATGTTAGTTAAGTTTTCTAGGTATACACAGATATAATTCAATTAGACAGGTAATCTTCAAACACTTCAAAGACCTACAGAATATGGCATTTAAAATATTTTAAAAATTTACACTTTCTGGACAGTGAGACATGTCTGCTCCTGGCAGCACCAATTTACTTCAGAGAGAAGGATGGGCATCGAGGACACTCTATATGGAGTTTATCTTCTTCTTGGCAAAAATAGCCATTTGGGCAAGAAACTGATCTTGCCTGGACTGCTTGATCAATTGAACATGCAGGACCCATAGGAAGGTGACTACTGAACTTTGTTTGGTGAAATGGTCCTTCAGGTTCCTGCTTCGCAGAAGAAACTGTCAGACATTCTACAGGACACAGAGAGAAGTGACTGAGAGACTCTAGGCCTATGGGCTGAAAACAGATGCCCCAACTCTACAAAGGAACATTAGGTGACTGTCCAGGCTGCCAGCTGTCTCTGTCTACTCTTGCAAGACTCCCAAAAGTTGCTTGTGTCCTTCCATTTCTCAAATAATATTATATCCTTCTGGGGTCTTTGATGTAGTTGAAGACTAGATAATTATAATTTCCTTAGTTATGATAAAAGATAAGTTAGATATGAAACCTTAGACTCACAAATATAGGATAGGTAGGATATCTTCTTTAATTTTGCCAAATACAAATAGACTAGATATTGTAACTGTAATTCTTGCTAGATAATTGTTTTGCTATATGTAATTTTACTATGTGAAAGTTAAAACCTTCCTTTTTGGAAAAAAAAAAGAAAAGAGGAAGTGTTGTGGATATTGCTCTGTATAAATAAAATACTGACTGGTCAGTAGCCAGGCAGGGAGTATAGGCGAGACAAGCAGAGAAGAGAATTCTGGGAACAGGAAGGCTGAGTCAGAGAGACACTGCCAGCCACCACCATGAGAAAACTCCAGCTACACCCCATTGTACAAACAAGGAATCTGAGGCACCAAGAGAAGCAGCTTGCCCCCAATTGTTCATCCAGTAAGTGAGCCCATGTTACAACCTAAGTCTGAGGTTACTCTTGGCTCTTTGTCTCCTTTCCTGTGTTTCTCAAGGAGTAATCCCTCTCTCATTCCAGTGTTCCTAGATTATCAAGACTGTCAGATATAAGGATGTAGCCCAGGAACAGACCTTTGTAACAGGCTCCCAGTTGAAAAAACATAATGCCTAGGTAAGTTGAATATTAGATCAACAAGAGGACTAGTGGGAGGCCTTTATTATGAAACACACAGAAAGAAAGTGAGAGAGAGACAGACAGACAGATACTGACGGGGCGCGGGGGGGGGGGGCAAAGAGATTATGTAGTGGTTAAGAGAACCTTGTTACTCTTGCACAAGACCTGGGTTCTATTTCTAGCACCCAGAACCTACATAGTGGCTCACACCTGTCCCTAACTCCAGTTACAGAGGATCTTATGCCCTCTTCTGATGCCTCAGGCACCAGGCACACACATAGCATACAGACATACATGCTGGCAAAATACTCAAACACATGAAAATAAATAAATCTAAAAAATTTTAAATGTATTTGTATATATATATATATATATATATATATATATATATATATATATCCATTGATGATCTGATTCAAACTGATCTAGTTGTATAGGGTTTTGTTGCTATTGTTTTGGTTTGCTTCTTTGAGAAAGGGTCAGACTTTGTGACCCAGAATGACCTGAAACTCATTATGAAGCCCCAGCATGCCTTGAACTCATATCAACCCTCTTGCCTCCTCCACCTATGTACTGGGATTACAAGTATGATCACCTGTCCGGCTCTTATTGTTTTTAGTTTTGTATGTGAATATAATTTTATATATAAAAAATTACATATATATATATATATATATGAAACACATATATATGGAAAACATACACACATATTCCTCAGAGAACTAGAATGTCCACACAAGTTTAAAAACCCATTCTCTTTCTCATGTGAGGATCAATAAGTATTCAATCATTGTTCATTTTCCCCACCCTCACCATGGAGGTGACTTTAATGCCACATACTTTGGCATCACCTCATAAGCAATTCTGTACAGGGACTAGAGGGCACCTGGAAAATACCCCTTTCCTTCTCAACCCAACCCCAAGATTCTATGAGATGTTCTAAGTAAATAAACTCACAAGATTGCCTGAATCTTACCTACTGCCTATCTCTCTCCATTTTGTCCAAGCACAAATTACCCACAAGACTCTGTAAGCTTTACAGTTTGCCGGAACCACTTTTAGGGCATCATTTAGGCTTACGTCATATGGAAATTCTACCAGTTGTAAAAACTCACAAGTTCTGAAAGCAAGAAACAATTCATGGCAGAAAAGTAGCAAAGAATTATTTCCTTTTTTGTCCATAGGCTGATGGCAAATTTTATATATCTACCAGGCTGCCCTCAATACAATTGTTTACAAGATGGACTCACAGTTAAAGATAAAAATACTCATCCTTTAAAGAATGAGAGCTTAAATTAAGAAAAATTTTATTTTTAAAACAAAACAAATGCATTAACACACATCCAAATGCCACAGCAAGCATTTGTTGGGTTTTATGAGAGGAAAGAAACTACACTCTGGTGTCAACTAAAAACTAGAACAATTTTAGAACAACCACGGCTTATGGTGAGGTGGATACATGGACATCTAAGAAGCCACTGTGTTTGCAGCTGTGTGAAAATGCATGAGCAATGCGAAGTAATAGAAGATGGGGTGGCTGTAGTCTCACTTTCAGACCCTTTCCCCACTATGTGCTCTTGTTCTGTCCTGTTGAGTTAGTCAGCAGGTAAATGTACAAAGAACTTAATATCAAAGAAACTTCCAAAAGTCAAAAATAGATTCAAGGTCACTGCTAGTTACCCCAGAGGGTGGGGGAGGGGAACTCTCAAAAGCCGTATTTCACAAAATGGCAGGCACTAAATCTAGTCACATGTGTTTGCAGTAGAAAAAGAAACACTGATCTTAATAGAGACTGGTCTTCTTCATGATGCGCAGGAACTCTTGCTCATTGACCTCGCCATCTCCATCTCGATCAGCTTCATCAATCATTTCCTGCACGGCAGTAAGGGTTCATCTTAGATTAAGTCACAAACTAAACTAAAAAGTGACTAGACAAGAAACTTCAAATAATGCTATGAGGAAAGACAACTGTGGTCTATCTAATGTGAGTGTGTCACTTTTTGTGATAGTTATTTGAAAACCGAATCACACATATTATCAAATGTATCAGTTGAAAAGGAGTTATAATGTAACCCTGAAACCTGAAACCCAAAAGAGTAAGTTCAACTGTACATGTGTATTCCGGAAGCATGGTCCATGGGCATTAAATTATCACCAGAAGCATAAGGGATACTAGCCTCCCTTCAAAGAAGTTGTCCTAGTAGAGAAAACAGAACCTTGGAAAGCCAGGGGGCTCAAAGGTGGGGGTTTGAGTTTCTGACTAAGGCATTACTCACCTGCAGCTCCTCATCAGTCAAGTTCTCGCCTAGCTCCTTGGCCACACGCTTCAGATTTTTGAATGATATTTTCCCAGTTTCATCATCATCGAAGAGCTTGAAAGCTTTCAGGATTTCTTCTTTGGTGTCTTTCTCGGACTTTAGTAGAATATAAAACAGATAGTTACTCATATCCTGCAGCCCTGCCACTTCTTGGTCATCCTTTTGTCTCCAATAACCTGACTGAGCCATGTTAGGAAGTCAGGCAAGCCAGGTTCTCTGGTCCACGGTGGAATGTACTCCCTGCCTACTTCCTATCTCATCATCTATTTCATAATCAGCTCAGAATTCAGTAGGAAAAGACGCAGCTTCGTGGAAAAGCCAAGAAGTCCTGATAAATGGGCATAAGCACTGGTTTAAGGGGCCAATGAATCATGCAGGGAGGATAGACTCCTGATGCTGTTGGACAGTTTTTGCAGGTAGAAGACAACAGCTTCTGAAGTGAGCTGGGGCTCATCTTTCCAACACCCAACATTGGGTATTACTAGGTATATATACTGATTGCCCCTCTTGTGCTTTGTCCTGTTCAGAACTTTCCCCACTGCTAAAGCCAAGAGTGGAAACTATCTTCTTACATTAAATCCCTGGCCCCATCCCACATGGTCCTGGTGAAAGCCATTGTGATATATGCCCTCAGTCACAGAAACAAGTATGACCCATTGTAGAAAAAGAAGACAAAGTCAGTAAACTTAACATAAACTCAGGGGTTACAAAGGAAATGTAATTTTACAAAGGAAATCTAAAACATTGTACAAACCAAGAAGATTCTAGATTCATTTTTGAAATACAGAAGCGAAGCAGTGAGTAGGGTTATAATTAGAGAAAATACACTGTTTATGCTAATAGAAGACAGAGATATACTGATAAGGGCAGAGGAAGAAAGAGGCATTTTGCACACTAGACTTCAAAGAATTACTGGGGCCCTGAGTACTCCAACAAAAAAGAGAGTAAAATTTCCAAAAGCATTCAAACCTTAAATATTTCAGGAAGGTTCTTGCCAGGAGCTATAACTGGAGATAAACTTTAGGAAGAACAATCTAGGAACCAGTGTTAAATGTGAATTAGATTTGCTAGGTGGTTGCAGAATACCAAGCTTCCTGATTTCTTAAATCAGTACACACACACACATGCATGAAGGCACACTCACACACACACACACACACACACACACACACACACACTCACACACTCACACACAATGTAGGTATGGTGATTTCAAAGCAACTCAACTATTAAAGAGGTATGGCCTGTGCCCTGGGAAACACTTTGAGGAACCTGAAAGGGGTTACCTTTCTCCAGGTATACTGAGAGAAGGTGAGCCATACCAACAACCCAGAAGACCAATGAAAGAGTAAGATGGTCTGGTTAGGGTGACATGTTCATGTTCTCTCAAATCTTTGGACCTGCTAAAAGGATCTGAGAAACTACGGATGGATGAATGCAACTTTAGAAGTACCAAAACACCTTATCATTTCTAAAGCTCAAAGTTCTTGTGCCTCCAATTGTACATACTGAATTGTCAAAATGAGAAGCATTTATCTGAAAATGCCACGATACCTGATTTATTGTATGCTAATTTAATTTTTAATACTATTAAAATAAAAAATTAAAATGAGAAGCATTTGAAAAATCTGTTAACAAGTTTTTACTGCTTGTGATTATCATGTGGCTATATGAGACAAGATAAAATAATTTCTGTAATGCTATGACCTTAAAGAAAGCCAAATGAAACCTAGGAATCCTCTCAATTAAAAATATAATCCTCAACCATGTGAATGGTATAGATTTTATTGAATGAAGTTCTTTTTATGTCTAGATTCCCATGTATCTACCATTATGGATAGAAAGTATGCTCATTATCTCAACTAACTTACCATTTTCTGAGTCATCACTGTCAAAAAGTCACTAAAGTTCATTTTTCCTGTCCCTTCCTTATCAATTTCACTTATCATCTTCTTGATTTCTTCTTTCTTGGGTTCAAAGCCCAGTGCCCTCATTGCAACCTACAATGAAAACAGGATCATCTAAATAAACACATGTAAATGATGTAGAAGCAAAAATGACTGTTGAGGATATTAACCTAACACCTCATAAAATGATGAAAAATGATTAGGTAGCACTGTAATGCTGATTTAATTTATAATTGTAATCAACTTTATCAATTAGATCATTGTTTCAGGTAGAATATACACAGGGTGCCTTTTTCTGTTACTTTTTACAGGGAGAAAGGAGAAAGGTGACAGGTAAAAGACAAAGAACAGGGAAACACAAGGTGGCAAAGCAGGAATGTAGAGAGCTTGCCTTTAGTTCCTTGATGTCTATAGTTCCAGTTCCATCAGCATCAAAAAGATCAAAAGCTTCCCGGATCTCCTGTTTCTGTTCTTCAGTCAGTTCAGGCTTAGGGCTCATTCTTTTTCTCTGGCTACTTGATGTCATGTTTGTCTTCTTAAAATTAGAGGCCTTCAGACATTATACAAACACAGAAGCACAGTATTATAAGCCATAGTCCATATTTTATTTATGACAGTTGTAGATATCCATATCTATTTCATTTATGCTCCATTCTGAGTAATGTACATATGATATTACATAAACTTCTGTAAGCTGGTGAGATGTCTTGCTGTCAGGCTTGACAACCTGAGTGGGAACCCAGGACCTACATGGTAGAAAAAGAGAAACAACTCTTCCAAGTTGTTCTCTGACCTCCATGCTCAGCCTAAGTCATGCTCTCCTTCTCCCCCACACAAATAACAAGTGTAAAAACTGAAGTAAAATTAACCCCAACTCTAAAAAAAATCCTCTTTGAAGAAAAGAAAAATCTTTCAATTTAAAACTGTTTAAATAAATATATTTTAGTTTTTACCACCACATTGTAAAAAATAGAAAATCAGCAATACACTAATTAAATATGGTTGTCTTCTACAATAACTGTAAATTAAAACATCATTTCTATTAATAATGTGATATTTCACATGATTAAAACCAACTATATTTCATTGGGGGGCCACCAGCTTGAAGAGACTTTTTGTTTTAAAATAATTTATTGCCATTCTCCTCCTTGTTCCTGTACAGATCAACATAGAGCAAGTGAATATACATATATGAATTTCTGGTGTTAACATGACCAGTTGTTCATCAGAGGATATAATTGGACTTCTACTGTTTTAAAGTTTATGCTACAGAAAGTTTATGTACTTGTACCTTTAATCAACATGTCATTTTAGGAAAGTAAATTTTTTAAATAAAAATTTCTTAAATAAAATTTTTAAAAATAAAGAAGCAACATTAAAAACTCTTTGAATGGTAAGCTGGGCAGTGGTGGCACACACCTTTAATCTCGGCACTCAGGAGGCAGAGCCAGGCCGATCTCTGTGAGTTCGAGGCCAGCCTGATCTACAAAGCAAGATCCAGGACAGGCGCCAAAACTACACAGAGAAACCTTGTCTTGAAAAAGAAAAAAGAAAAAAAAAAACCCTCTTTGAATGAGACTATCATTTTTACCTAAAGATTCAACATGCTTGAATTTTCTCCTTTTCCAAAGCTACTAAAGAGCAAAAGTGAGACCATATCTGTTTATAAGGAACAAGCTTATCATTTTATTATGAATAGATTGTCACAAATTTCCATATTGTATATTCAATTAAAAAGACATGGTGTGGCTTCAGTTTTCATTACCAAAGATGAAAATGATCCCTCCCTGTTCTAATGCCACTGTTAACTCAGACAGCTGGTAATTAACGGAAAAACGGTTTATACCAATCGATTCTAAAGATTTGTCTAATAAATTGAGAGATAACAAAGTTTGCTGGAAAGAACAATTAATCTTTCCATGAACCTCTGACTCTTTTTTTTTTAACTATTGATTTTAGAAGCCAGGAAATCCCTCATTCTTCATCCTGAAAGAGAGCTGGCAGAAAAACCAATTATGGATACTTAACAGATATCAACTGTCCCTGAATCCAAGGATCTGAGTTCTAGAAATGTACTTAAAACATCTACTTAAGGTGCTAGCTCTCATGAACTCTGTTCCTCCGATTAATTTTGCCTAAATTTGGCCAAATGTAAAGTTACTAAGATAACTTTGCCAGTACAAAATAATAAGAACCAATCCATTTGGCATTTGCGTGCTTTGTCTGGGAAGCTCAAAGCATCTGCTGAAAGCCATCAGAACACAGTAAACTTAGCACCATGCATAAACTTTAGCCAGGTGGCAGCGGCCAGGAGGCCTGAGTCTGACTGAGGCCAGGGTCTCTGGGAAGCCTAAGTGTTCCTTGCAACAGAATGATCACCTGCGGTTCCAGGAAAACCAGCAGAGGTCGAGAGGCAGGTTAGGGGTGACTGAAAGTGACTGGGGGCGGGGAGGGAGCAGTGGTAAAGCGCAGGCAGGCTAACTGCGGGCGGCTACACTTTCCTACCCTTCCAGCATAGAGTTCTAAGGAAGAACTAATGAGTCACCGCGAAAAACCATGCAGGAAAGGCTGTAGGGCCTCAATGAGGCCTAGGAAGGGCTCGGGGGCGCCGCGTAAGGTCCATGGAACTCCCAGCACTCACCATCGCCAAATGGACTCCTCTGCGACCAGTAGTTAAGGCAACGAAGTATTCGCAGCCTGGGCGCCTTTCCCACTGCTCCGCGCGCGCGCGACCCGCTTCCCATAGGTTTGCAGAAGAAGCAGGTGGGGCTAATCTAGCTAGACCCGCCCCAGGGTAAGAGGGCAGTGCGGGGGCTGTAAGGACTGGCTTCATTGGGCAAAATCGCACTGCGAGCGTCAATTGGCTGCGCGGAGCAGAGCTAGACCAATCAACATGATGAAGGAAGCTCGGCTGATCATGGGCTCATACCTCTCCATAGAAAAGGGTGACAGTCTCCGGTTGAATTTCGTGGGTTGCAGATTGCTAGCAAGCTGAAGTGGACCGCAAGATTGTCTAAACCGGGTAAGAGCTGCGGCCTTGCCCTTGGAGGCCGCTGCTTGTGGGCAACAGAGCCGGGAGGAAGTGCGAGGGGATGGGTGGGATGTTCTAAAACCCGAGTTGGGGATACAAAGCATCTGGGGGCCAGAAAAGATTTGGCCTAACTGTATGCAGGGGTGACTGTGAATGGGGCATGCCAAGCGTTGTGTCAGCGGTTCGCGGGGCTGGAGCTTAGAAACAGAATCCGAGCGAAGCTTTTTGAACTTAGCTCTACAAGAATCACTTTAGCTCTCAGGATGACAAGCTGGGGACTTTCTGGGTTTAGAAAAGTCATCAAAATGTGCCCCGTTAGACGTGCAGACACTCAAGTCTGTTGGGAAGGAGCATTCCTGAATGAGACTCCCTTGAAAGCAAAGCCACAGGAATTTTGGAAATGTTGGGGTGCGTAGAGAAGTGAGAGGAATGTGAGCAAGGGGGTGGAGTTACCTAGAACTATGCCAGGAGTAATGGTGGTCCGAGGTCAGCTACAGCAGTGCTTCCTGCTTCCCTTCAAGGCATAGGATATTAGTTTGGGAACATTAAGGACATGGCATCAGTCTCTCAAACTGAGAAAGGCCAGAGACTTAACAGCAACCCATAAATGTAATGTAGGCCTCTTGCCCTCTTTCCTTGGAGCCATGAACTAGATTCAAAACTTTTGTGACCCATTTGACTCCTCTGTTCCTCCAGCAGCAATCCCCCATATCCATCCCCTGGGTTCTCTCAGTTCTGTCCTTGAAGTGTCCTTTCTTTTCTCTCTGCCCCTCCCCAGCCCTTCCTCAGCAGTATGAGCTAGAGTTCTCACAGAAGCCTGTAATGCCTGGCATGCAACTTCTCCCCTCATACCCACACTGGTACCCACCTCCTTACCCCTGGCTCCCTCCCAACCAGGACACTGGTTTTGTGACTGATACATTCTTCTGCATTGGCCTTACCCAGCCCCATGAACTTTTTAAAAAATATAATATTAATTCTTTGAGAATTTTTTCACATATACATACAGTTTTTTTGTCATCATTGTTTTGAGAGAGGATCTCACTATGTAGCCCTGGCTGTCCTGAAACTCACTCTGTAGACCAGGCTGGCCAAATTCACAGAGATCCTCCTGCCTCTGCCTCCTGAGTGCTGGGATTAAAGGTGTGCACCACTGCGTCCAGCATTGGCAATGTATTTGATCATATTCACTGTCCACTCCTCCCATTAACTCCTTCCAGAACTACATACCTCCCACCTTTCACTGAATTTTCACTTCACCTGGCCCTTTTGTAGACTAGACCTACATCTTTCCCCTCCAGTTCTTCAGCCATTGTCACCTTCTCAGAAAGATTACTCTAAGTACCCTATTCATTTTGCACACAATCCCCTCATCTTGCTCTATTTTTTATAGTAGCACCTGCACTTCCTAAGTCACTGTAAATTTAACATTTTTGTTCTTTGTTGCCTCCATTAGAAGGCGGGCACACATGGGGGCAAGCATCTTTTGTTCACTGCTGGCACTCCAGTACCTGGAGCAGGGAGGAATACATGTTAGGTATTCAGTGAACCTTAGTCTATCAGCAAGTTGGTAAGTAGTTTCTTAATTTCCTGTTATTTACCTATATACCCTCTACCAACATACACACCTGCTCCACCAAGTCAGTCTTGCAGTGAACAGCTCTGGTCAGGTCATTCCCTGCTTAGAACCTTCAGTTTAGAGAATAAAGCCCATTGAAGCCTCCTGCCAAGTTTCACCCCTACTAACCTTCTTGACTTCATGTCCCTCCGTACTCTTTGCAAAAAGTGATTCTTAAATATTCCTCAAAAGTTCCTGTATTGGGGGCTTGGTTCCCACCCATGGTGTTATTGGAAGGTAGTGGAACCTATACAGAATGGGATATGCTGGGAGGCTACTAGGTCATTAGGGCTGTGCCTTTGAAGTGGATTGTGGGGTTCTTATCTCTCTTGCTTCTTGGCTGCTGAAAGGTGATCAGTCTCCAGCTTCCTCTACCAGATTATTTCATGTGACCAAGCAGCCTACATTGGTTCTGTGGGCTTGCCCTCCTTATGACCCAAACACAGCTTTGTCATTCTTTGAAGTTTTCTGTTTTCCACACAAGCTGATGGTTTCTTTGAAGGCCTGAACTATGTTTTAGTTGGTTTCTGCCTGACAGTGGCTGTTTTTTGGTAACTTGTGAATGAGTAAACAAGGTGACACTCAGTCCTGTGGGCTACTTTGAGCCCCATAGCAGTCTGAGGTAAGCAGGAAAGATGACTATTTGCCAGATCCAGCCTCCAAAACAACAGCAACAGGGGTAATTTAATAGATGTCACTTGAAATCAGGAAGATATCATTGAGAACAAATGTTGAGGAAGTAGAAGCAAGGTTCACAGTGGCCAGTTGAGACAGGCCTTAAAGGATAAGGGAGAATTCACTTTGGCAAAGAAAGGAAATATGAAAGGAGCAGTAGGAGCTAGGCTCAGGCATGGTAAGGGGACCCTGAGTGGCCTGTAGCAAATTCAAAGCTGGGTACCTTCTGTGTCCTAAAAGTAAGTAGTCAAGCTGACATGAAGAAGTGAGAGACATGTGGCATCTCAGGTCTGTGAAAAGACAGAGTCCAGTTGGATGGCCCCAGGGTAATAATGGCTCACCTGAGACCTCCCGCCCCTATCTAGCCCAATTTGATCCCATATTTCTTCCTACCTTTTGTACCAAGCTTTGAGTAGTGGAATGTTGAAATTTTCTGTACTTTAGAACAGAATTAAGAACTATGTAAAGCACTTTGAGGTAAATTGTTATGCTCTGCCTTGAATGAGTGGGAAAGGAAAGTTTGTTTATTCTACACATGTTTGCCTGAGAGTTTCTGTCTTATGCATTGTTTCCTTCTTTCTGTGCCGGGGATCAAAGCCAGGGTCTTGTGCATGCTAAGCAGCCTGTATTAAGTATACACAGCATGGCCTCAGGTAAGCTGGAGAGGTATAAAGTGGTGGTGGAGTTCAGAAGAGGACTATTAGGAGGTGAGATAAAGTAGACTGCTGCTAGAGAAATAATATTTATGATGATAATAGCTGCTTTTAACAGGGTGTTTAACGAGTATTTGGCACTATGCTAAAGGCTTTGTCTTTGTTTTCCACTTAATTTTGTTTCTCACCGTGATCTTATAAGGCTATTTGTTTTATAAATGAAGAAGCAGGTGCAATTCTTTTAAATGACTCCTAAGAGAATTTCCTAGTCAGAGATAGAACTGGGATTTGAACCCAGGCACAGGCTCTGGATTCATTAGTTTATATCTTTGAAGAGTGGAGGGATATGTGCTTTGGCAGTGGAGGTAAGCAGACATTTCCAAGAACAGTATCCTCCAGGGATAAACTTGGTTAGTAAGTTTGCATTCATCTCCTAGGTCTGTGTAACACCTGACCACATACTGCATAACTTAAAACAACAAGACTCCAAACCTGTAGGAAGCATTCCCTCCCTGAAACTATGATGGGATCCCACAGGCAGGCAGGCAGAAGACCATCATGGCCCAGATACACTACACAGACTCTTGCTAGAGTTTAATAATGATGTTGGCAGGGTTGCAAGCTAGACATGAGAATCCTCTTGCCTCCATTTATGCCATCTGCCTTCTCATTTGCTTCCCTGAGGATCTGACAAATCTATTTGCAAAGTGAGGAGTAGGCATTCATGAGTCCTGAGGCCAGCAGGCAGGTGAGTGTCTGCATATGCTAGGCCCTGTCTTGCATGCCTATGATTCAACAGCAAGCATGCCAGCTCAGACTACTTACAAGACTGGTACAAGGTGCCCTGATTCTTGTTCTCCAGCAACTTCTGTCCCAATATACATAGAAACATATGAGTCCAGTTACAGCCACATATGTTTGAGGTGAGTAGATGTCAGGTCCCTGCAAGTTTGCAGGGGAGTGAGCAATAAAGAGAGGGATGGAGTAGGCACAGAGCTGCAGGTGGTTAACTATCCATATTCATTAGATATATGCACAGAGACCCAGGAAAAGGCAAGTTCTGAAATATACTGAACTGATGTATTAGTTATTTTTCTTGTTGCTGTGAAATACCTGGAGAAAAGCAACCTATGGAAGGCAGGGTTTTAGTATGATATGAGAATACAGTCTGTCATGGTGAGGCAGTCATGATACCAGGAATGTAAGGTAGCAGGTCACATTGCATCTGCAGTCAGGAAGCAGAGAGAAATGAATGCTGGTGCTCAACTCACTTTCTCATTTATTTTAATTTAAAAAGAATTAAGATTTTTAAATTTTATTTTATGTGTATAAGTGTAGTGCCTGCATTGTATATATGTGCGTCACATACATACCTAGTACTCATAGAGGTCAGAATAGGGTGTCAGATACCCAAGCACTAGAATTAAGGACAGTTGTAAGCCACCATGTGGGTGCTGGGAACCAAGCACAGTTCTTCCACAAGAGCAGCAAGTATTATTAACCACTGAGCCACATCTCCATTGCTTTCTCATTTTTATTGAGTCCAGGATACCAGTCTATGGAATAGTGTCAACCACATTCAGTATATGTCTTTGCACCTCAGTTAAACTTCTCTGGAAATGCCCTTACAGACATGCCTAGAAGTCTCCTAGAGATGGTTCTAAATCTTGTCAGTTTGACAAGATTAATAATTACAACTGATAACTTCCACTGTGAGTTTATAAAACTTCTCTATAAATGACTCATCAAACATTGAGGGTTATAATATCCATTTCAAGGAAATTTAGGCCTTTGATATGCCCACAAAATAGATACACTCATGAAATCAAATCCTCTGGGGATGTATGATGGCACCCATTGTTTGAAAGTGTCAGGCTGTGGAAATTGGATTGGAGCCATCACAAGACCCAGTCAGTGCTGGCTGCCTGACAATTCTTTCCCCAGTGGCATTCTCTGCATCTTCTTTCATGGGTAGACTCTTTTGTGTCTGGTACATTTTGCCATTTACAAATATTGCATCAGTAAATACATTCTTTGTGTTTGCAACTTGATATTGTAAGTAAAAGAAGAGGGGAGGCCTTTGCCTGGGCTGCACTTTTCTCTTTGGTAGCATCATTACATTTAGTTACTCCTGTCTCCCATTGTGAAGTGCTTGGTCGCCACCATTCTCCAATCACAACCCAAAGAGTTTCGGTATGACTAGTGAAGAAGGTTATTTATTTGGCTTCCTGTCCTACCTCTAATCCAAGTGCTCTGTAAATTAAAGGGCCCACGATACCCTGGGAGAGCAGCCTCTAGCACAGGGATATGCACAGGGTACTTTGGCTGATAGGTATAGCTATGGCTCAGCTATTTATGAACACTTTCCCATAACAGCTAAAGATGCTTTGCTTCACATACCATTAATGTCTTTCTCTAATTATATCTTTAGGAAGAAGAGTTGATTGCAAACAAGACTGTAGTTTGAGCCATAATGGAACAAGCTGTTGGTGGTGAGTCAAAGAGAGGCCAGGTCACTGGGACACATTTGGGAAAAGACATTTCCAAAGTAAGTACTAGCATTAAAAAAGTAGGGGAGGCCAGACTGTGGTGGCGCACGCCTTTAATCCTAGCACTCGGGAGGCAGAGGCAGGTGGATCTCTGTGAGTTCAAGGCCAGCCTGGTCTTTATAGTGAGTTCCAGGACAGCCAGAGCTGTTATACTGAGAAACTCTGTCTCGAAAAACAAAACAAAAAAGTAGAGGAAAGTCAAGCCATTGATATTACCTGTGTATTTTTAAATGTACTTAATCTATTTGTTCAGTCAGTGCTGGTTGGTTATGTTTTTGTATATTATATACTTTGATTTAAGATGTGCCAGTTACTTATTGCTGTATAACAAAAGAATCAGAAAGCAAGGGTTTAAAAAAGCAATAATTGGAGCTGTAGTGATAGCTCAGTGGTTAAGAGCACCAGCTGCTCTTGCATAGGACCTGGGTATAGTTCCCAGCACCCACATGGCAACTCACAAACATCTGTAACTCCAAGCCTAGCGCATCCCCTTCTTCTGCCTTTAGAGAGTACTGAATGCACATGGTGCACAGACATACATGCAGGCAAAACATCTATACACAACAATATAATAATAACTTTTAAAGTAATAACATCTTTGCTCATGACTCTGGGCCCAGTTAGATTTTACACTAGTCTTCCCTGGGCTTGTTCATCTAGCTGTAATCATGCAGGCACCTCTGGTGTGCATGTTCCAAAGTAGACTCATGCATGTGGTGGTAGTAAATGTTGGCTGTCATCTAGACATGTTGGTTTACCTAGACTTCCTAGTGGAATGGTAGAAGTCTTCTCAGATGGTGCCAGTAGCCCCTAAGAGTCTCAGAAGAGACTTGAAGGAATTGTTGCCTCATCATTGTCAAGCCTTCTGGAGGTTCTTCACATAGGTCAGGTCTTCAAGTTATTGTGATATAGTTCACTCTTGATAAACAGCACACTTCCAAAATATGTCTATCAAATATTAGTAAATTAGATATTCTCCAAGATGATTCTGGGGCCACCAAATCAATCTAGTATTGGTGTAGAGCTCAAATAAGGCTTCATGTGGACATCTTTGGTCAAAGACCTGTGGCCAAAAATCATCATAATAAACTGCTAGTATCATCAACCTTCTTTTTCTATTTATTCATTTATTTATTTATTTTTGTTTTTGGCTTTTGGTTTTTGGGTTTTGGTCTCTGTGTAGACCTGGCTGTCCTGGAACTCACTCTGTAGACCAGGCTCGCCTTGAACTCACAGAAATCCACCTGCCTCTGCCTCCCAAGTGTTGCGACTAAAGACATGTGTCACCACTGCTCAGCTCTTCAACCTTCTTTAATGCTTTGGAATGAGCTCTTTTTTTCCACTGAGTGACTTTCTAAGAAATAATGTCTAAATGTAAACTACTAAGAAAAAATATTATTGCATATTCTACATAGGACCACTCTTAAAAAAATAAAAAATAAAAACACCATCTTGCTGAAGAAAAAGTAAAACCAGAAAGATGGAGAAAACCCAGGGGCCCCAGCCATGCTCTTGAGATTATAATACAATTGAATTAAATTACTTTGTGGTGCTGGAAATCGAACAGATATAACCCAACAGATATGTTCTATCATTGAGCTATACACCCCACTCTGAGCCCATTCCTCTACTATTATTAATACTATCATCTCCGAGATGCTCATTCATCCATTTAGTCTATTCTGGAGTCTTACTACTTCTTCTTATGTGAAATTTCATTTTTATCAGTACTTAACTCTCTTTCTTTCTTTTTCTTCTGTGGCTGCAAAAAGTTAGTGATAATTTCACATGGCCTCCTCACATAGCCTTAGACATATGATTAAAGACATTAGCCTTTACATGTTTGACATCTCTGAACAGAGGCTAGTTTGATTCTCATCACTATAAAAATCTACTGACTAGCCATTGGCTCAGTTATCCCAAGCAGTATCAGTGTATCAATGTAAGGATGGAATCCATGTCATCCTATCCAAGAGTAGATTACTGATTAGTCACATTTAAAATCTGGAAATGAGAGTGAGGCACGATGGCACACCTTTAATCCCAGGACGTAGGAGACAGAAGCAGACAGATCTCTGTAGGTTCAAGGCTAGCCTGGTCTAAATAAGGAATTCCAGGACAGCCAGGGATACATAGAGAGACCCTGTTTCCATAAATAAATAAATCCATAAATTCATAAACAAATACATAATTATTAGTTTTTTTAAATGTGTGTGCATGTATATATGTGTATGCCTGTACTTGTGTGGTTTATGCAAGTGAGTGTACAGGTGTGCACACCCATATGTTTACACAAAGAGGCTAAAGGAAGACATTGGGTATCTTCATTGCTCTCTGCCTTATTTCTTTTAGATAGTCTCTCACCATAATAATTATTTTTCTATTGCTGTGATAAAATACCATGACATAGGCAACTCGTAGAATAAAGGGATTATTTGGGCTTATGATTCCAGAGGGATAAAGGTCCATCACCATTACTGCAGGGATGCTTGGCAGTAGGCAGACATGGTAGCTGGAGCAGCAAGATGAACACTCACATTGAAACATAAGCATGAAGCCAAGAGAGAGTACTGGGAATGACAGGAGACTTTGAAACTTCAAAGCCCACCCCTAGTGACATATTTTCAGCAAGACTATATCTCATAAATCTATCCAAACAGCATCACCAACTGGGAACAAGGTATTAAAATGCCAAGATTATGGGGGACATTCTTATTCAAACTGCTATACTCTGTAAACTAGAAGATTGCTGTTTTGCCTAATGTGGCTGGTCAGTAAGCTCTCAGAATCTGTGTCTCTGTTCCTTAAATCTGGGGTTACCAGCATGTACAGCCATGCCTGACTTTTCATATTGGTGCTGGAGATTTGAACTCATGTTGTATCTTTGCATAGCAAACACTCTTAACCACTAAGCCATCTGCACTCTTAACCACTAAGCTCATAAATTGATTTATTTAAAAACAATTAGGCTATGAGCCTTATGTAATCACTGAACCTAGAGGTGCTAGACAGTATCAGCGGGAAGCTCTGAGAACTGGCCAGACTTTTAATAAAACAAGAAAAAACAGAGTGGTTCTAAGTGCATGCAATCTGCCTATGCAACTGAGGTAGAAAGAGATGGAAGGAAGAGATTGCCAGAGATGCAGTTGATAGGCAGTAATGAGGCTGATCATTTGTACAGATTATGAGAGCCATTTCAGAATGGATACCTTGATTAAGTGAGAGGTAAATCTGCAGGCAGTACCTGGCTCTGACAAGTCCTGAGTATGTCACATAGCTTAGTTATGTCAATGTTTAAGGTACAAGAGGGGAGGTTGGTGGGCTGGTTAAAAGCAACTGATGCTCTTCCAGATCCAGGTTCAGTTCCCAGAATCCACATAGTGCCTCACAGCCATCTGTAACTCCAGTTCCAGAGGATTTGACACCCTCTTCTGGCCTTCACAGGCACTGCATGCACACGATGCACAAGCATACATGCAGGCAATATACCCATACATGTAAAATAAAGATAAATCTTTTTAAAATTATTAAAAAGGGGGGAGATTGGTTGCTTTATTCTGTAATAAGGAACAGAAGTTCTTTTTGGTCTTGACTATCCACATAGCCAACATTGACTAACTCTATACAAGCTAAGAAAATTGGGGTCTGTCATCTTAGAGAAGCCCAGGTACAGCTTTGGAAAGACCTCAGAGAGGAGGAAAGCTATTACAGGCCCTCCTTAGGAACAGAGGTAGTATGATGGGTAATCTTCACTGTCAACATAGCTAGATTTGTAATCACCTAGGAGACATGCCTCTGGGAATGTTTGTGAGGTTGTTTTCAGATATATTTAACTGACAAGGGAAGACCTGCCTGTAGCTAGAGTTTTCCTGCCTGGCCCACAGTCAGGACAAATCTCTCTCACCTGCCAGTCCCACAGCCACTCAGACCCAACCAAGTAAACACAGAGACTTATGTTGCTTACAAACTGTGTGGCCGTGGCAGGCTTCTTGCTAACTGTTCTTATATCTTAAATTAATCCATTTTTTTATAAATCTGTACCTTGCCATGTGGCTCGTGGCTTACCGGCATCTTCACATGCTGTTTGTCATCATGGCGGCTGGCAGTGTCTCTGACTCAGCCTTCCACTTCCCAGCTTTATTCTCCTCCTTGTCCCGCCTATACTTCCTGCCTGACTACTGGCCAATCAGTGTTTTATTTACTAACCAATCAGAGCAACACATTTGCCATACAGAACATCCCACAGCACCTGCCCTAAATGTTGGTGGCAGCATCCCGTGTGCTGGAATCCCAGACTGAATAAAAAGGAAAAGGCCAGATGAGTGCATGTGTCTGTGTCTGTGTCTATCTGTCTGTCTCTATCTTCCTCCCTCTCTTCTGACCAGAAATGCCACTGTGTGTCTGTGTGTCTGTACCTCCCTCTCTTCTGACCAGGAATGCAGTATAGCCACCTACCTCTCCTGCTATCATGTCTTCCCACCATGATGGCCTGTATCCTTTAAACCATGGTAATATTATTTTCCTTCTTGGGTCTTTGATGAGGTTGAAGACTGGATAGTTACGGGTACAATCCTCTTGTTACGTAGCTAAGAACATATTAGGTACTAAGTCAGATTCATCAGGATAGGACAGCTATTGGGGTAATCTCAGTAATTTGCCATTTACCTGCCGGGAGCCATCCCCGGCAGTGGATGGGTCCTGCAGAGGGTGTAAGGAGTAGGAGGGAGAAGGAAGTGAGCCAGGCCATGGTGGTCAGAAGAATCTTGCAGCCTGACTGACTAGCAGCCAGAGTGTGTGTTTATATATACAGAATTTAATTAGGATGGATAAATTCATGATGTTCCAAAACATAGATCATATCATTTTTGGTTTTGGACATGTGTTTTACTTCCTTTTGCTCATCTTTTAGTCATCATTAATAAACTATGACAGAACAGAGTTATCATTTCCAATCATTTTCTTTCAAGTTTTGACATCATTAATAAACAGAGATATCATTCTTTTTTTTTTTTGTTTTTTGTTTTTTGTTTTTTGTTTTTTGTTTTTTCGAGACAGGATTTCTCTGTGTAGCTTTGCGCCTTTCCTGGAACTCACTTTGGAGACCAGGCTGGCCTCGAACTCACAGAGATCCACCTGCCTCTGCCTCCCGAGTGCTGGGATTAAATGCGTGCGCTGCCACCACCACCCAGCCAGAGTTATCATTCTTACTCTTAAACCCCATAACCCAATTTTTGAGAATCTAGAGGCATATGGCAGCCTGTGCTCAGGCTGGTTGCTTTGGTTGCTTCAAGGACACTAGAGCAAAACAAAATCTTCAACCACCCTGGGCATTTTGCCATGTCTCAAGCAATGTATTATTAACTCTTAGTGGTCAGAGTGCCAGGAAAAATCCTCAGGCCAAAGCTGCTGCAGCTATTATCCAAATTCTGGCACAATACAATCAATGTTCACAATTATAACTTTATAGAATTTGTTTATATGTCTAGTTTTGGCATTCTGCTGTTCCTTGGTCATATGACATTATAGTGGCTCTACATGAGTTAACTTCTAAGAGAGGGAGGTCCTGACATCTTGTACTTTCATCATCTTTGCACTCCACACTTTGTTCATCAATATGTCTCTATATAGGGCAGAGTTGTATGCCACGTAATTTTCTGAGTGTATAGTGGGAAGAGGGTTGTAATATGAACTGTGGCCAACTCCTCTAGCCCACCAGATCTTGTTGACCTTTTTAAATTTACTTTGTTTTGAATATCTTGTTCCTGTGTAAGTAGAGGAACAGATGTTTCAAGAATGTCTCATAGCCTCATGAAGAGACCTCTGGCTTCTTTATGTCACAACCTCTAAGGCGTAAGGAAGACCTTCAAGTAAATATGAATATCTCCCTAAAAGCTGGGTGGTGGTGGGGGATAGTATGTTCAGGACTTTCCTGGATAAGCTTAGAAGCAGCATTCCTGGGAGAAGGCATAAATGATTCATAAGGAATTTTCCATCAATCCAACATCCTCAAATTGTACAAATATTAAAAGTACCCCAAGTATGTAACAGGTGGAGATGGACACCAAAGGTGGCATGGCGGCCATCATGCGGCTCAGCTCTGCTGGATCTTTGTCAAGCAGCTGTGCTGGCTTTGTGACTTCTGCCATTCCATTCAGATATGGCTGTGCCATTTACCTATGGTCTGGACATTTAGCATATGTTTCTTGTTTAAAGTTGTTCTTGTTGGTTGTAGTTCCAGTTTTGTTTATAGTTTGCATTAGGTTTAGAACTTTCTTATTTAGATAAAAAGGAGAAATGTAGTGGTATTTGCTCTGCCCATGGCCTTGGGCTATATGGCCCAAAGGAGACAGTGCTTCTTGCTTTCCTATGTGACCTCTTTCAGAAAGGGAGAGGGATCACGTGTTCCTTTTTTCCCTGCTTCCTGGCATGATTAGATGGGTGGGTGGATTTGCTCCTGGTCAGAAATAAAATAAATCCTTCTTTCCTTAAGTCGCATCTGACAGATGTTTTCTTACAGTGATGAGAAAAGGTTACTAATGCAGGTGGCCAGATTATTGAGCAGGTGCCAGTGAACATTTGCATTGATATCCTGGAGTCCTAATATTTATGCACCTGCAGGTGGTATACTATCCTTCCATTACCCTACTTCCCAGAGTTGAGTTTAGCCAAGAAATTGGGCACACTGGGGAGACTGGAATCTAATACCACACCCCAGTGCTGATTTATCAGTTCCTCTAAGTTCAGAGAGGGCACAGCAAAGCCCTGGGTGTGAGTGATGAATGGCTCCCCAATTCTGCCCAGATATCCCAACAGTTGCTGGCCCTTAATACATGGGCAGGAAGGGGTTAAGTGGTCAGCCCAGAGTCACAAGAGCCACCCTCCTTGTGGGCATGGAGGCAAAGAAAATCACTGTCCTGTGAGTTTGGAGACAGATGCTTTCATTACAAACTCTCAGATGGCTAGGTTTATTTTTTTCTGGCCAGGGATTACCAATCAGGAGCAAGAAGGTACTGCCTTTGGCTTTTTTGCTTGTTTATATTGTCTGATGTGATCATAGGAATTTTAATTCCCTTCCACTAAATATAAAATGTGATTATATCATCAAATTTACCAGGCTAGCCTAGTGTTATTAGTTTTCTCTTCCTTCCTTGTTAAATCCAGGAAAAGAGGTGACACTGGTGATCAAACACAGTTATACCAAGCTTTTCCCTGAGCTCAGGCAGTTTCAGACAAACAGATGTGTATGTTTTATCACTTCCATCTTCACAATTCTGGACCTCTTGCCATCTCTTTCCCCAGGCTAAGAAGTGCACGGTGATTGGAGGCTCTGGGTTCCTGGGGCAGCACATGGTGGAACAGTTGCTGGCACGAGGCTATGCTGTCAATGTATTTGATATCCGCCAAGGGTTTGATAACCCCCAGGTGCAGTTTTTTATAGGTGATCTCTGCAGCCAACAGGTAAGGGACCCACTCAGCCTCAATAATTTCCCACAGGGCCCTGAAGGGAAAACCAAGTACTCAAAGGCCAGGAAAACTATAGTTTGAAAAAATATATATTTTGAAAAATGTTGAAGTTACAGGAAATAATTTCACGTACCATGTTGTCAGTATTCAGAATGAATGACTGTTGTCTGTGTCACGGGGGCTTTATTGTGTCATAGGAGCATGAAAGCAGCCATGGGTCATAGTCCAGTGAGCAGACAAGGCTGTGTGCCAAGCAAACTTTACCAAAACATTTCATCAAACATATTATAGGTTGCAGCATGCCAACTGCTGCCTTAGACTATGCAGATGCTAGGCCATATGGTATTTATTCCATTTAACTGAGATATTGTTCATATGCCATAAAATTCATATTTTTAAAAATTTATTTTATTATATATATAAATGTTTATGTCTATGTTGGTATGTGCATGTGAGTGCAGGTATCTACAGAAGCCAGAGTTAGGTGTTATATTCCATCCCACATCAGAGTTTGAGTTACAGGTGGTTGTAAGTCATCTGATGTGGGTTAATGGGACTCAACTCGGGTCCTCTGAAAAAGCAGTGCATGCTCTTAACTGCTGATCCACCTCTCCAGCCCCCAAATTCACATTTTTGAAATGTACACTGAAACAGATTTTAGCAGCTCTTCAAAACTGTGCAGTCATTCCCCATTATCTACTTCCAGAACATCTTTACTTCAAAAGGAAATCTTATACCTGTTCACTTCCCACTCTCATCCCAGCCCCTGAGCACTGCTCACTCATCCACTTTAGTTGTTCCATTCTCTCTGTTCTGCAAATTTCATAGGTGGCCAGCTTTTTTAACACAATGCTTTCAAGTTCCATCCATGTTGTATGGGATATTTACATACTGAATATTTTTAGGTATTGCCAAGTTGCTCAGCAAAGCTGTCAAAGCTGTTGTGTCTATTTATGGCAGCTATCCATAGTTATTCCTTTCCCTTCCCAAGTGACTCATTTCATTCCATAATGGTTTCAGCTCCTTGCTGATGATGACATCATCAGCATTTCTGGTACTATTGTCTAATTGGATGCTTAAGAAGATAGCCTTACTGGTTTTGTCTCTTTTCCTTTGCAATTAATGCTCTAGTCCTGTACTCCCATTGTCATTCCCTAGCCCAGACCTGTCCTCCCCAATAAGTACGTTCTCTCTGGCAGACACTGTACTTTGGGTACTGTTTTATCTCTTCCTACTCCTGTCGTCTACTACTGCAGCAGGACCAACTCTGGTCATTTCTACTGTCACTCTCTGTACAGTATCCTCACCAGCTTTGACTCCATAGACCCTTTGTTGTCTCTCGAATATATTAAAGGACCAGCCTTAATAATATTCTTCCCAGGGGCCCAGAAGAGAAACTACAAATGGCGAGAATTGTTTTCAGGAACTGAATCTAAGTACACCAGGCTCTTTGTCCGTCTACTTTATTTGTCAGAGATAAAATCCTATCTACACAGCTTCAGTTCTGTTCTCATGCCTAGCTCCTTTCTTGCTTGATTTATCTCTATTTATCTGCAGTCCCCTCTAAGTTCTATGTTAATTCTGCCTCATCTAGATTCTTCTCATCTCATTCTTACCCATCTAATACTTCCCCATCTGGCTCTTCCTCATCTTCCATCTCGTCCTCAAGTTCTCTAGTCAAAATCCTCCTTATCCCTCTCAGTTCTCTGTCCTCAAGTTCTCTAGGGTATTCAGTTGTAAATCCAAGCAATAGCAATCCTTCCCCTCCACCAGGTCACCAGGCTTGAATTCCTACAGGGTCATAAAGGCAGGTAAGAATTTTCCTCAGGCAGTGACACTGTCAGGCTTTCTTTTACAACCAAAAAGGGGAGTGGTAAAGGAGGAGGTCAACTGAGAACTAATGATTGGTTAGTATATCAAAAAGGGAATTTATGTGCTCAGTCTACATTCCTAGAAGTGGTTAAGTAAGAAGTTAGGAGTCTATAATGTTAGTAAAGCTGTATAAGAAAGGAGGGTCTCACCTTAAATTGCACAAGAAATAAAGCTATCCACCTGACCTAGGAGACCAGCATTGTTTCCATAAGGGTGTTACCTTAGTTCAGAAGATCGTTTGGCCTCGGATGCTTGATAGGTATTTTAGATAAGTACACTATTAGGAGTTCTTGGAAACACTTATAGCATTATAAGAAAATCACTGTAGGAACCAGCTAATATATATATATAAAAGCTAAAATATCACCAAGACTTCTTAAGGCATGGCTTGACCTTTGGAAAAAGTAGTAGCTTTTGTGATAGTATCTGGGTTCCATTACATTTTCCTGCAGCTTGCAGCAGTTGTCCTGTATAACTTTCATCCCCCTACACCATTCTCTTCTTGTCACATGTCATCCAGGGTTCTCCAAAGAGACAGTCCACAGTGAGGGGGGGGGACCATGAACAGGGCAGGAAGGACAGAGAGACTGAGATTGAATTCAAAGAATAAGATTATGTGATTGTGGGGACAAGTGTGAAGTTAGTGGGACAGGCAGGAAACTTGGGCAGAACTGACACGGTGCCCTGATTAGAACCCTTGTCTCTTATAGAAACCTGTTTTGTTCTTAAGGTCTTCTTCACCAAGAGTTTTGAGGATATTGTTCTTTTGTTGTTCCCCCACAGTCACCCCTAAACTAGTGCTGGATGCAGTCACTGGGGTGATACATCAAAATCTCCTTCAGATTGTAACCCCAGCACTGGTAAAAGACTTCCCACACCTGTATCTGATTCCAAAGGAAGACTACAGGTCCTGCATAACTGCCACTCACGTAAGGAAGCCATAACTACAGGTCCCATATTCATTAAGAACATAATAGGAGAAAAAAACCACATCTATACATATCATATTCATGTGCACATGCCTCTGCACATTTGTATTAAAAACTTCCATTCAGGGTTGGGGGATGGATGAGTTTACAAAGTGCTTGTCTATGCCCAATGAACTGGATTCCCGGAAAACACATGAAAATCCCAGACAGGGTGGAGCACAATTGTAACTCCAGATCTAGAATGACAGAGACAGGTGGACCCTGTGTTTGATGACTAGCTAGTCAAGCCTGGCTGTTGATTTCAGGATAGTGAGAACTACACCTCAGGCTGCCCCCTGACTGCCACATGCACACCGGGGCACACCAACCCCCAATATCAATAAATAAATGTAATTTTTTTTTTTTTGGTTTTTTGAGACATAGCATGTTCTCTAGTCACACTCAGCTTCTCGAGTATACGCAAGGACTGCGGGCAAGGTGCATTGAACCAGAGCATACGTTTGCCAGACAAATGTGATAAAGGGTCAGAGGAATAAGGCAAAGCTCTAACAGTGGATCCTGAATTCTGAGCTAAGGAAAGAAAGGTGTACATGATGCAAGTAAAGAACATGACAGGGGAACACTTAAAAATGATCCTTTTGCCTCAGCCTTCCAGTGCTGTCAGCCAAAGAACCCCCCTCTCAATGCACTCTATTTAGCTCCTCGTTCTGCCTTCCAAACAACCAGATGAAAAAAGATGCTTACCAACTGAAAGCAGGGTCTCAAAGTAGTTCAAGATCTACTGTATTAAGATATAGATTACATACTACTTTTTGGAGATTTTATTTTATGTGTATGGGTGTTTTGCCTGTATGTGTGTCTGTGCACCACATGTGTGCAGTGCCTGCAGATGTCAAAAGAGGGCATCAGATCCTCTAGAACTGGAGTTATAGATGGTTGTGAGCTGCCATGTGGGTGCTGAGAATCAAACTCAGGTCCTCTGGAAGAACAGCTGGTACTCTTAACCACTGAGCCATCTCTGCAGCCCCCATGTCTTGTGGTGTCTTTTGTAGCTGACACGAAGCTTTTAGTTCAGATTGTTGTTCTTTGTAAGTCATCTGGCTTTTCTGCTCATGGCTTCAGGATTTTCTTTAAAATATCCAGGCCTCTGTTTTAGTCTTTATTATATTCTCCCTATATCTTAGCCTCTGTCATTTGTTCATTCTCTTTGTTTATACTGTTACATAAATTCTCTCCTTTACATAACTTCTCATGGCCATGTCAGTTACCCTCTCAGATTATTTTCTCTGTGCATGAGGGCGTGGACAAGTATACATGTTTGTGGAGGCCAGAGGTTGGCATCAGGTCTCTTTCACTAGAAAGAGCTTTCCACCTCATTTTTGAGACAGGATCACTAAACCTGGAGATCATTGACTCAGCTAGGCTGGCTGGCTAGGAAACTCCAGGTATCCACATGTCTCTGCTTCTCCAGCCATGGACTTACAGACATACCTCTGTGCACAATTGGTTTCTTTTTGTTGTTATTTTTTGGTTTTGTTTGCTTTGTTGTTGTTGTTGCATTGTTTTGATTTTTAACATGGATCCTGGGGATCCAACTCAGACTGTTATAACTTGCACATCAAGCAGTTTGCTGACTCAGCCATCTTCTCATTGTGTCCATCCCCCTGACCCCCCTATTATTTTGAAGCCAATCTTCAACATATCTATCAGTCTATCTGTAAACATAGAAAAAATTTCAGAATTTGTCTCTAAAACATAAAAATCATTTTTATTGCAAACATTACACATTCACATCTCAGAGGCACCATTAATAGCTCCTTAATGCCAATCATTCATTAATTACTTCATAAGACTTCTATGTAATTGTTTTTCCAAATAGAGTTAAACACAGTCAAGACTGTATTTGATTAAAATGTATTAGTCTCTTAGTTCCCAAGATGCCTTAATGTGTGCATTGACTTGGTGGTGCTTAGCTTGTTCACTGTCAGGCAGCATTTCCCAGGGTCTGGATTTTGCTAATTGCATCTCCAGGGCATCAGCATGTCTCTGTGCCACGTACTGTTTCCTGTGAACTAGTATATCTAGGACTGCATTGTCCAGTAAGGCAGCCACTGGGCACATATGGCCATCCAGTACTTCAATTGAGACAAGTCTGCAGTGATAGGCACGTTAAAATATATGTTGAATTTCAGAGACTGAATACAAAACCAGTAAGTATCTCAATAATTTTATATTGGTTATGTCTAGATGATACAAAATCTAGACTTTGATAGATTTACACACCTGCATATTTTGAGACAGGGTCTTGCTTTGTAGTCTAGGCTAGCTTGGAACTCACTGTGTCAAGGATACTAGCCTCAAACTCACACTAATCCTTTTGCTTCCACCTCCCAAATGCTGGGATTACAAGTATGAGGCACCACACCCAATTTTATTTGTTTCTATAGAACTAAAGACTTGATGTGGTTCAGGTTCCCCCGTCCTGGTACATCAAGACTGCAAACCCCTATGCATGTGTGCGCAAACACACATACACAGGAGAGAGAGTAAAAATATTAGAGATATTAAATAGAGCGAAGAGTATTTGTTTTTATCCACATTTCCTAGTTCACAGCTCTTTCTCTAAGGCAGGCTATAGAAACTATAATTCATCTTTCTAAAGATGAGTCTTATGCTCTTCTCCCTACCCAGTGTCAGAAGGGATCCATCCCCATACCTAGGAGGAAGGAATGCTACACAGAGCATCCAAGAAGAATCTGACCAGACAGGCCTTGCTGGGCTTCATTATTCGCTTTGCTTATGTCCATGCTTCAGTCATGAGACTGGAGGTTGGTGTATCCAGGGTGGGTGTGGAAGCTCCTTACCATTCCCTTAACAACTCACCCTATGCATCTCTTTACCTGTAGCCTTTGTAATTCCTTTATAGTGAATCAGTAAATGTGTTTACCTGAATTCTGTTAACCACTTGTACAAGTTAAACAAAACCATGAAAGGGAATCTGGGAGTGTAGTATCTGTGGATGCATAGATTCTGTTATCTAACACATTATTAAAGGAATCTACGTATCCATAGTTACTAAAAAGAAAATTCAGGTGGGCAGAGGTCTACTTGGCAGAGGAATGTCAACTCAGTAAATGTATAGGGCACCCTCAAATGAGAATGTCACCATTTGATGAGAAATGATGAGAACCATCAGTGGATGCTGTAACCAATCCATGGAATTATCACCCCACAGATTTGGTAAGAATCTGGCAGCCATCACCTTCATTGAATGATCCAACTTGGCATTAACCAGAAGTGCCCTGATAAGAACACACCAGCACTGACTGATGTGGAATGTTTGCCAAAACTATTAAGCCTGAGTCTAATCATAAACAAACACACAAATGCAAATTGAGCAGAAGTCCATAAATTAACCTCCCTAATCCTGTGAGATGGTTCAGTAAGTGAAAGCACTTGCTATAAAAGCAAGAGTTCAAATCTTCCCAAATCCACAAATAATAAAAAGCTATGCATGGTCATGCAGTCCTGCAAGCGAATCATTAGAGATGTGGTGATGGGTGAATTTCAGGAGCTTGTTGGCCAACCAAGGTGTCTTTTAAAATGTAGGAGTTGGAAACAGATAGATCTGTGAGTTTGAGGGCAGCCTGATCTACATAGCAAGTTCCAGGCCAGCCAGAATCACATAGTGAAACCCTGTCTCAAAAAAGGGAGAGAGGAAGACATCCTACATCCTCTTCTGGTCTCCAGATGTACGAGCACACACATGCGCGTACACACACACATATACACACAACAATATAAAATACTTAAAAAGAATAGCCTATGTGTTGGAATGTGCCTACTGTTCATCATTTGATAGTTATTTGGGCAAAAGTCTACATACCTAGAAGATGATACCTTACTCTCAAATGGTTTCCCAGGACTATCATGTTTGTGTATAATAACAAAGGATCTTATGGCAACTAGTGATTTTCTTCTGGTGATAACCATAAATTATACCTAAAGCCCACTACTTTATGGAAATTTGGCACAATGGTGACATTTTGTCATTCTTTTCATTTAGCCCCTCAGATCTTTTTTCCTTAAGAGTTAGTTTATTCTCTATTCTCCACTTTGACTAACAACTCTTATTCTAACTGATGACCAAATTGCCTCTTCTTTGGCCAGTAGGAGTCTCTGTGTGTTAGTTCTTAAGTCTTTTAAGCCCTCAGTAGGCTTGGAGAACCTCCATATTTCCCGATATGATAAAACAGGGTCTTCCTAGTTCATTTAATGTGTTTCCTGCCCCAGATATGCAGCCACCTGTTTGTCTTAGTTCTAGAAGTAGAAGTAAGTGAAACTGACTCATTTTATATACATCTTCCAGTCACTGCATTGTCTGGCTTCTCATACTCCCTTTTTATTCAGGACAAGGTAATTAAAGGGGGCAATTAAAAGAAAGTATGGTTTTATCTTACATGCTCCTGTGTAGTTTGAATCTTTTACAAAGAGTATGTTTCTCTGTTGCTTATATAATTATAAAAAGCCAAAAGACCTACAGGCCACAGATGACAGAGAATATGAGAAGGCTGTTGACCCGCCCTAAGCTGGAATGATTCTTTTGTCTTTGTGTGCTTTCCCAGGACCTGTACCCAGCTCTGGAAGGTGTAAGCACAGTTTTCCACTGTGCGTCACCCTCGCCATCTGGTGACAACAAGGAACTCTTTTATAGAGTGAATTTCATTGGCACCAAGAATGTCATTGAAACCTGCAAAGAGGCTGGGGTTCAGGTAAGGGGAATGCTGCGGTGACTAGTATCGGGAGCATGTTCTTGCTTTTTCAGAGGGAGAGAAAGCGGAGTGGTTCCTGTTACTGTCTTCCTGGGATGATCCAGGATTGCCTCTTTCATGTTGAGAAGAAATTAAAAATTAAGCCCTGGGTACCAGTTGATATCGCAGAAGGCCAACTGGTGTTATACTCTTCCAATACAAACAGACCATCTGAGTGCTCAGACAGGCTAAGGCTTATTGGTCTTTGCTTAAAGAGCTATGAAATTTAGACATTGCTTATTTTCTCTGTTGAAACAACATATACATAATGTTTTCAATATAGTTTTTAACCACTGTAACCCTTCTTCAAGTATGCATTCAGTGATATTAACTATATTCACTTCATTGTCTAACCATTATCACTGTCCTCTGTCCAAGTAGTAGGCAGAAGTTTTGCATCCTTCTGCCCCTCCCTAGCTCCTTGCGGCTATTCGCCAGTCTATCTCTCTTATTACTTTGGAAAGCTCACATGAGTGCATTCAAACAGTTTTTATCCTTTTGTGGTGTGCTTATTTTACTTATCACAATGGCTGTAAGATTTGTCTATATTGTAGCATGTTAGCATTTCCTTCATTTTTCAAGGCTAATACTTCCCATTTATAGATGGAAAGAGACGAGGAAGACCTCCAACTTAAACCTCTGACCTACACACACACATACACACATACACACACACACACACACACACACACACACACACACACACACACACGAAAGAGAGAATAAATGTAAGTATTTTATTTATTCATGCATCCATCAGTAGACATTTGTGTTGCTTTTGCCTTTTGGCTGCTATGAATTGTACTTCTGTGAATGGAGACTACAAATACCTGCCTAAGTCCTTGCTTTTGATTGTTTCAGGTATCTACTCAGAGGTGAGATTCCTGGATCATTCAGTGCTGAACCTTTTTAAAAATTCATCACATTGTTTACTAACCTGCTTTTATTTTAAAAGAAAAAAAGGAAAGCACTGTTGTTTATATCTGATAGAAACCTATCCTGACTTGAACCTAAGGGCATACAAATTTTGGCTTTGCATCAGCTTACAACACTGTTAAAAATCTGGTTCCGAGAATGACCTTAATGGAAACCACAGCCTCTGGGTGCAACAGCTCATTTGCTCACAGTGCTGCATGCCACAAGTACTCTGAAACTGAGAAAAGAGTTACAAAGAGTAGGGGCTCTTCTCCCAATAATCTTCCTGGGTACTTTTGTCCAGTTCCCAGTAATCAACTGGTTCAACAGGAATAGGTGAGAGGGGGCTCTTCTGGATTCCTATCACTTGAAATTTTCATTGGCTAATCATACTACTTTTGTAAGCAGGAAGAAGAGAGAAATAGATGCCAATATTCAATTAACTTCCTCCTTTCTTCCTGTTCCAGACCTCAGCTCATGATCCCATTCAGGGGGGATTTCCTTCTACAATCTAAACCTCTCTGGGAATGCCTTCACAGGGATACCCAGCAGGTATCTCCTAGATGATTCCAAACCCCATCAAGTTGACAATCAGAACCAACTGTCATACTCAGCTATGCTTTATACTTGACAAGAACTTTGCCCTGCTGCATTTGTCACCTACTTTTCTTTTCCTTAGGTAGCCAGGGGCTAAGCAAAGTCTCTGGTAGTAAATAAAAGAGGTGGAATTCAAAGCAGACCCTCTGTTACCAAGTTCCAGATTCTCCACTCTCTACTCCAAGATGTGTATATAACTGGATTTCTGTGAAGTCCCTTGCTGCTGTTGGTTAAATGGAAGACACAGAACAATACAAATGGGCAGAGTGTTTACTACTAGCATGGCTGAAGCCACCTGTGTCCCCTTCCTCAGGGCCAGTGACCCTTCTTCACCCATGTGGGGCAACAGTTCTGAATCTGGCTTGTTATTTCTATTAATTCCATGCACTTATAGTATAAGGTATTAGCTTGCATGTTATAGAACTTTATATCAATAATACCATGCTGAACATGTCTTTCTGAAACTTTTTTCGACCAATATTGTTTTTGAGCTTTATGCATCTATATGTTTTATATATATATATATAAAGTTTTATATATATATATATATAACTCTTGTTCATCCTTTAAGGGGTAGGTAGCTTGGTGAGTAAGGCCAAAAAAAATTGATTTGAGGAACACTTTTTCCAACACCAAAAACAAAAAAGTTTTTAATGCATTTTATCTCGAATATTTAAAGAATTACTTCCCATATTTAAATCTAATTAACCAGGAATCTATGATTATATGCAACAGGGTCAAGATCAAATTTTTTTCTAAATAATTAGTTCAGCATGCTGATGGCTTAATCCAAACTTTGTGTAAATATATGCTGCCTGCAGCATACTTTGGGCATCCTATTTTGCCTGAGTCTGTTCCTAGGTTTTCTGTCTACTGCACTGACCTCTGTCTGTTCTCATGGGTGTAGGCTCTACCTTAGTATTTGGTAGGGCACACTCCCTGACCAACTTCTTCAAAGATCCCTTAGCTGCTCTGAGCCTTTAGTTCAAGTTTTCCCATCCAGTGTAGAATCAGCTTGTCAAGTTCCTTGATGAAACTAGGATTGTTGCAGCAATTGCATTTATGTTATGTGAAATTTTAAAAAGGTCTGATGTCTTTCTAACATTGAGTCTTCCTATCTATGAATATGAAATATCTCCCAATCTGTAACGCTACTCTGATAATTGTACTGTACTTCACAAAGGTTTTATACATCTTTTGTATGTTTATTCCTGTATACCCCATCATTTGTTAATCACCAACTTATACTACATTTTCAGTTATTGCTACTGTTTAAGAATATGGCTAATTTTCATATATGTAAATAAATATAGATATATAGTGGTTTTAGGGGTTTTTTGTTTGGTATTTATGTGTGTGTGTGCATATGCATGTGCACATTCATGTACAGGGGCTTTCAGAGGCCAGAGGTATCAAATCCCCTTGGAACTGGAGTTACAAGTAGTTGTGAGCCATATCATATAGGTGCTGGGAACCCAACACAGGCTTACTTCAAGAACACTAAACACTCTTAACCACTGAGCCATCTCTCCAGTTCCTAATTTCCTTATATTGATTTTGAATTCAACTAGTTTGCTGAACTCCCGGTATTTTCTATAGGCTTGCCCATGTTTTCCATGTAGGCATTGTATCTTTTTATTTCTATCATCTACTAATGCAGCAGTTTTCAACCTGTGGGCCACAACCCCTTTAGGAATTGAATGACCCTTTCACGGGGTCACATATTAGATATCCTGTATATATAGTAGCAAAATTAAAGTTACAAAGTAGCAATGAAATAATTTTATGGTTGGGGGTCACTACAACATGAGGAACTATATTAAAAGGTCTCAGCATTAGGAAGGTTGAGAAACATTGGGCTAAGGAGATTGGTTTGGTTTCTTGTTTTTTAAAACATTATAAATTGGGCCGGGCGGTGGTGGCGCACACCTTTAATCCCAGCACTTGGGAGGCAGAGGCAGGCAGATCTCTGTGAGTTCGAGGCCAGCCTGGGCTACCAAGTGAGTTCCAGGAAAGGCGCAAAGCTACACAGAGAAACCCTGTCTCAAAAAAACAAACAAAAAAAAATTATAAATTGGTGTTTGTCTTCTACCATCTGGCTAGGACTTGTAAAATGATGTAGAATAAAAGCAGTAAAGGTATATAACTAATGGAGCTAATGGTGTCAGTATCAGATGAACTGCTCTTAACCAGAAAGATGCAATCTGGGGACCTTCAAAAGAGAGCATCCTCCTTCAAAATATAGGTAGCTTGCTTTCCCTCCTTCCCTCCCTCCTTCCTTCCTTCCTTCCTTCCTTCCTTCCCTCCTTCCTTCCTTCCTTCCCTCCTTCCTTCCCTCCCTCCCTCCTTCCTTCCTTCCCTCCTTCCTTCCTTCCCTCTTCCCTCCTTCCTTCCTTCCTTCCCTCCTTCCCTCCCTCCTTCCCTCCTTCCCTCCTTCCTTCCATCCTTCCCTCCTTCCTTCTGTTCTTCCTTCCCTCCTTCCTTTCCTCCTTCTATCATTCCCTCCCTCCCTCCCTTCCTCCCTCCCTCCCTCCCTTCCTCCCTCCCTCCCTCCTTCCTTCCCTCCTTCCTTCTTTCCTTCCTTCCTTCCTTCCTTCCCTCCCTCCTTCCTTCCTTCCTTCCTTCCTTCCATCCTTCCTTCCCTCCTTCCTTCCCTCCTTCCTTCCTTCCCCCTCCCTCCTTCCTTCCCTCCTTCCTTCCCTCCTTCCATCCTTCCCTTCCTCCCTCCCTCCCTCCTTCCTTCCCTCCTTCCCTCCTTCCTTCCCTCCTTCCTTCCCTCTCTCCTTCCCTCCCTCTTTCCCTCCCTCCTTCCTTCTTTCCTTTTATACTGCTGTTGTGGACTGAACCTTGGGCCTTATACATTCTAGATGCTTGGCTCTACTAGCAAAGCATGACTTAAGTTATATCCATATGCATATGTTTGTGTTTACATGGCAAGATTGGTATCAGAGTATCTGGTGGAATTTTGTAAGCAGAATTTTCTCTACAGGTTGGTAGTCCATCCTTCTCTCCATGGAGATTCTCCCATAGATTTCTACCACGAATAGTATTAGTTTTGTTTTTTCCCTCAGACGTGATAGGATGGAAAAAATGAGATCCACTCCTTTTAGATTGTAATACCATAATGTGTCTAAAGTCCCAATGGCTAAAAAGGTGGTAATCTTTGGGTTATCTTAGAAGATTTAAAAAGAAAAGGCACTCCAGCAAGTGACTTGGAAGTGCCTTGTGGATGGGGCTTGCTCATATATGATGCCTAGGAAGTTGGAATAGCAATAATTCCTGACATGTGTTTTCCTTTAAATGTTTCTCTGCCAGAAACTCATTTTAACCAGCAGTGCCAGTGTTGTCTTTGAGGGTGTTGACATAAAAAATGGAACTGAAGACCTCCCTTACGCCATGAAGCCCATTGACTACTACACAGAGACCAAGATCTTGCAGGAGAGAGTATGTACTTTAAAGCCAATTAAATGAAGAGATACCTCAAGTGTCTGCACTCATAAGAAAAAGTGTCTGTGAACATGGAAAAATTAGTAGTTTGAGACCCAAGTACCCAACATGAGATGTACATTCAATACGTGGAATTAAATTTCAAGAGGACAGAATGACTTAATGTGGCCAGATACTGTTCTCATTATTTTCTGGGGACTACTACCTTTAAACTCCAGAATGATCTAATACAACAGGCACTCTTACCATCTCTAGATTACAGGAAAATACACTGATTCAAAGAGGGATCCAGAATCTTCATCAGGGATCTCATAATTTCAATGTGACTGTATTGGGCAGAATTATGGGTTGAGCACTGACGTTTCCAGACACTGGAAATCCTATACTATAGGCTGGGGTACTCCTGGGCTCCACAGTAACTTGGGCAGCTGTGGACTTAGGATTCCTAGGCCTTTGCAGCACATCACACACTGCGGTTTGCTCTCCAAGCCAGTACTTGTAAACTGAAGCTCTACACTGAATTGGCATGGGTCTCCCTGCTCTGTCTGTTCTCACTTCCATCTCAGAACAGGACACAGTTACATAGAAGTCACAGCAGAGCCTGTTCTCACCTAATTAAGAAGTCCTATGTCTAAGCTATGCCCACCTATTCCGTGGAACTAGGCTTAAAGGATACCAAAGCCTACCATGGGCCTTCAGATAATAGTAGTTACCTCAGAGGCCCTGTGTACTGTCACCTGAGGTGCTAGGCTTCCAACCCACAGCTGAGTTTGTTCATGACCTCCAGATGGAAGCCTGGGCTCAAGCCATCAATGTGTCACTAGCATGGACTTTTGAATATTCAGCTAGAAATTAGAAAAACTGGAGGTGACTCCAGCAGTAACTTACCTTGTTTTAAAGATCAACACTATCTTAAATCCTTTGAATAATAGTAAGTAATCTTTGGGATTAGTCTAGCAGCTTTTCAAACTCCATAGAGATAGCCATGTCAGAGACCATTTGAAAGCTTGGTCATTCCCCTCAGCACCACAGATACTTAGCAGCATATGAGGGGGGTGGGGTCAGGAAGCTCTGATGGCCATATATTCAATCGATAACTAGCTAAAAGTGGCTAGGACTATAATCTGTATATGTATATGTCTTTATGCTTGCAAGACAAGTGCCTTGCTGACTGAGCTAACTCCTCAACTATATGTGTCTGTTGTTGACTGAACTGTTTGTTACATACTGAATGATTATGTTTGAAGCCTTGTACATGCCACTGAATTCATGAGCTCTTTTGGGAGGTAGTAGCATTATGGAGGATCTTAAGAGTACCTCATTAACTAGAACTCTCAAACCTTTTCCATAAATTAAAGCCAGGATCACCTTCTGGCTGAATGTGTAAATAGCCATTGAACCCAACCTGAGCTTTCTGATTTCATCCTAGCAGGTGTTAGCCAGTTTTCTCCTTCATTGTTGGTTTTCCATGGAGAGGTGGGATACAGAATTATAGTGTGAGATGTTGTCCCAAGGCAGACAACTAACTATCCAGTAACCTGCACATACACCAAGTATGTCATTGATCTGTCTCCTAATGGGAAGTACTCACACATAGTAAGGTACAATCTTAGCTCAGAAGAAGTCTTACACTGGACCCTTTCTCTCCTGCTCTCTTTCAGGTAGTACTGGATGCCAACGACCCTGAGAAGAATTTCTTAACCACAGCCATTCGTCCTCATGGCATTTTTGGCCCAAGGGACCCGCAGTTAGTCCCCATCCTAATTGATGCGGCTAGAAAGGGCAAAATGAAGTTCATGATTGGGTAAGGCAATTACCATTGTTCATTCTGTCCCCTTCAGACTGTGTGAGCACACATGCAGATAATGATTTGAGAGTGCCAAGCAGCATTGTAAAATAGTCTGAATCTGTTCAGGCTTCTGTAACAAAATACTATAGTCTGGATAACTTCACAAATAAGAGTAACTCACAGCTCACAGATCTGGAAACTTGAGAAGTGTTATTGGTTGTTTTTTACTCTTTTGGCTCTTTGCTCTTTGAGGGACCTGCCACCCAGCTCCCAGATAAATCACACACAGAGGCTTATTCTTAATTATAAATGCCCAGCTTTAGCTTGGCTTGTTGCTAGCCAGCTTTTCTTAACTTTAAATTATCCCATCTATCTTTTGCCTCCGGGCTTTTTCTTTTTCTTACTTCTATATATTTTACTTTCACTCTTACTCTGTGGGTGGCTGGCCCCTAGTATCCTTCTCTCCTTCTCTTCCTTCTCTCCTCCCAGATTTCTCCTTCTATTTATTCTCTCTGCCTGCCAGCCCCACCTATCCTTTCTCCTGCCTCTCTATTGGCCATTCAGCTCTTTATTAGACCATCAGATGTTTTAAACAGGCAAAGAAACACAGCTTCACAGAGTTAAACAAATGCAACATAAAGGAATGCAACACATCTTTGCATCATTAAAACAAATGTTCCACAGCATGAACAAATATAACACATCTTAAAATAGTATTGTACAACAGTCCAAGATCAGCCATCAGCAAAATTGGTATCTACTAAGATTCTAGTCCTCTTACCTGTGTCTTTATGTGGCCCAAGGATCGAACAGCCTCTCCCAAGCCTCTTTTATAAGGAGCAGCATTGATCCCACTCACGAGGGTAGAGCTCTCATGGTCTAATTGCCCTGCAAAGTTTCCACCTCAGAACATCAGCACATTAGAGATTAGGTTCTAACAAGAATATTGAGGGAACACAAACATTCAAACCATACATGTGACCTTCTCCATTGTCCTACATGTTGATTTCCTGGAACTGCCATCTCAAATTCCCACAAACAGTTCTTAAAACAACAAAAACTGATTCTCAGTTATGGAAGCCAGAAGTCTGAAATGCAACTATTAGCAGGACTGGCTCCTTCTGGCTGCTGTGAGGAGGATATGTTTCAGGCCTCTGTAGGTTCTTCCTTGCTGCTTTTTGCATGCCAGTGCATTACTCCTACCTCTTCCTGCCTTTACACACAGCTTTCTTCTGTGCTATCTGTGGCCAAGTTTCCCTTTTATTATTAAGACATCAGTTAGTTATTGAGCTCAGACTTCTACCCTAGTCTGACCTTAACTGATTTCATCTGCAAAGACCCCATTTCAACATAAAGTCAACTCCACAATTTCCAGAGTAGTATAAGGTTTGGAAGGATACTATTCAGTTCTGTATACTCTTTTAGGTACAGTGGGAAAGGATGTGTGTCCCTGCTTAGAAATTAAGAAGCTGAAGCTCTGGAGGAAAACAATGACCCTTGACTCTTTGCATATAGAAGGCAGTTAGTGTGTTGAAAAAGTAGAGGATTGCAGCAGGTGTGGTTGGCTGCCAAACAGGCCTTTTCTTTCCTTTTTCCCTTTTCCCTTTTCCCTTTCCTTTCCTTTCAAGACAGGGTCTCACTATGTGGCCCTGGGTATCCTGAAATTCACTCTACAGACCAGGCTAGCCTGCCTCTGCCTCCCAAGTGCTGGGATCCAAGGCATGAGCCACTATGCCTGGTGGCTTTTACATTTCTTTTTTCCTTTTTATCCCCATATCTTGTCTTCCTGTACTTATTAAATCTCACTGATGCCCTGACTTAAAACTTTGAGGGATTTCAGAGACAGTGAGAGAAAACTGGAACACCATTGGCCTGGTGTATCCTGGGAAAGTGTTCAAGATCTATACCTTAAATCAGAGCCCAAGAAGATATATTAGTGCTGGTCATGGTAGGGCATGCAGGATACCACAGTCTCACATTCATTGGTTGGTCCTTCAATATCTCACTGCCCCAAAAGTCCCAGTAGTTCTGCATGGCCACGTTTCATTACCTGTTGCAATCATTCAGGTGTACCAGAAGCAGGCACCATTAAGATAGAAGTGGGTTCGTCTCTCAAATGTCTCAGTGCTAGGGCTTTGTGGGGCTGGCAGCCAAACACTCAGTACAACTGAAACACTTGTGTACCTACAGAAATGGGGAGAACCTGGTTGACTTCACCTTTGTGGAGAACGTGGTTCATGGACATATCTTGGCAGCTGAGCACCTTTCCCAAGATCCAGCTCTGGGTGGGAAGGTAAGTCACTTGCTTCTCCCAGCACTTTCAGACCCACTGGGAAGTTCTACATCATTGCAGCATCACATTACTTTGGACAGCCAAAAATCTAGGACCCAAGCTTCAAGGTTTTGTTCTCTAGAGCCCCCATGCTCACTCTAGGCCTGGTCACATGTACGTTAGGCAGATGCTTACTCCTCACTTTTCTCCTCATATTTCAGATCTCCATCCTCCCTCACCACCCACACATGGCTCATTTTGCTCAGAGCTGACACTCCTCTAGCAAATGACATATATGAAGACACCCAGAAGTCAGCAGAGTTGAGAAGGCCTACTCTGTTACCCCCACCTTGCCTTCTACCTCTCAGGCTCACTATCTTCCTTGTTTCTCACTGCTAGCTCTGTAATCCTTCCTGAGCACTCAGTGCTCTTTTCTCCCCCATTAACCTTTTCCATTTTCCCACTTACAAGTTATGGTTTAGAACAAACAACATGTTTGAAAGATCTAATATGGACCATTTGTTACATGCAAAGATAAAACTGAGTTTTACCATGGGCTATAATTACCAAACGTAACTTCCTAAGTGCAAGCTAAACTTCATTTATAGTCCTGACCTCTTTGTAGAATTTATATCACCTTCCCTCTCTGCCCTTATACACTGCCCATTCTGAGAGTCTAAAACAGACTGTGATACACTGCAGCAGCTAGGCATGTGAGGCCTCATAACACATATCTCACCATTTAGTGCCTCTGCAAAAGAGATAGGGCAGGCAGGACAGTGTGCCCCTGCTTTCCCACAGTAAGAGTTATAAGTGGACCCAGTAGCTAGTTGAGTTTGGAGACCCATGTGTGACCTGTTCACCCCAGCAGCTGTGCAGGGCTCTCTAACTTCGTGTTCCTTTACCAGGCATTTCACATTACCAACGATGAGCCAATCCCTTTCTGGAAGTTCCTGTCCCGCATTCTGACAGGCCTCAATTACGAGGCCCCCAAGTACCACATCCCCTACTGGGTGGCCTACTACCTTGCTTTCCTGCTATCTCTGCTGGTAATGGTGATCAGTCCTCTCATCCAAATCCAGCCGACTTTTACACCAATGCGGGTAGCACTGGCTGGCACATTCCACTACTACAGTTGTGAGAAAGCCAAAAAGCTCATTGGGTACCAGCCACTGGTCACCATGGATGACGCCGTGGAAAGGACTGTGCAGAGTTTTCACCACCTGCGGAAGGACAAGTGACGTGCCCCAGTGCCCTCACCAATAACTTTTTCCTCTGTTCTGATGAACCAATATCCTTAAGTGAGTTTCTTCTGAGCTATGTGCCCCTTGCTGGTTAGATGGTAGTATACCTGACCCTTTTCATGAAAAAGTGACAACAGGAGACATTTCTTCCAGGATAGCATTGGACTTCTTAAAGCAGACAGACACATAATCTACTACTTTGGTCTTTCTCTCTCCCTCCCCCTACTTATCTCTTGTAGTTGGAAGCTTTCCTGTCCTGACAGTCTGCTCTTCTCCTGGCAGCTGCTTCCAAATTGCCACACAGAGACTTAATATTTATAACTGCTCAGCCAATAGCTCAGGCTTGTTACTAACTTGGTCAACTTAACCCTTTTCTATTAATCCATGTACTGCCCCGAGGCTCATGACCTTTACCTCTAACCCATTTTGTGTGTCCAATTTGTTCTTCATCTGGTTCCAGACTCCTCTGACTCTGCCCTTCTTCATCCCATAATTCTCAGTTTGGCTTTCCCACCTAACTTTATCCTATTCAGCTATTGGCCAGTCAGCTTGTTTATTAAACTAATCACAGCGACAAATCTTCACAGTGTACAAGAGGGTTTTCCACAGCACTATCTCCTGTGTTCATTATCATAAAGACAACCCTGAGTATACCAGCATTAAAATGAAAACCACAAGACTTTGTTCAAGGTCTTAAAAATTGAAGCAAAGCCAGAAATTGTAAACACAGAGTAAGCCTTCAGACATACATTTCATATGATCACAGTAGAATAGTTGGAAGTATTGATGACTGTAACCCCCAATCCCCAATCCTTAAGGATAAATCCACTCCTGGTTCCTTGCTGCCTTGCATGCTGTCAGGGTCTCTTTAAAAATGGTTTCAGTGTCTGCCTCCATTGTTTAACCACAAAACATTTCCCTTTATCCACAGAATCTGGTAGTGATCTTTAGTTGTCAGTAGTGATGTGATGAAGTGTGTGCTAATATGGTACATTGTGTGCTGTGTTAGCTGGTCAGCTCCTAATAACATGGGATATTGGGCTGGTTGACAATGAGCTGGAGAGAGTGGCCTTCTTCATCTCCATGATGTTTGAGTAGAAACTCCTTCATGAGATGATGCAGACTGGGCTACAGACATCCTTGCAGCTCACCTCAAAGAACATCTTCCAAAAAGAGTACAGCCCATCTAACAATCCAGCATTTTCTGTTCTCTGAACTCATTAAAATGTATTCCTGAAGAATTCTAACTTCTTCATCACTAGGAGAAGGCAACTGGGGGAAAATACAATAAAGGTATAAAAGCCATACAGTTTGTGTTGCTGGCTTATTAGCTCTGCCTGGGGAGAGACCATGCTGAGCTGCCAAGGCATTAAGATATAAATGTAAATAAGATGCCATCTTTGCCCATGAGGCTTACAGTAATGAAATTATATTCATAAACCCCTGAAGTATGATAAAAATATATACATTTATACACTTATGTAAGGCAAAATAAAGTGACATGGTTTCTGCAGAACAGGTGATGCACTGAGGTTGGACTTGAAGGATGTAGAAATGGTCACTGATGCAGACCCATCAATTGGTATTTCAGACTAAAGAGATCAGTCTCATAGTCAACAGCTTTCAGCAGCATGTTGTGTTTCTTGACCATATATGAAATAATAGTGTATCTTGCACTTACTGGTATAACTTCAGTTCAGTAGAGGACACAAGTGGGAAGGCTAGTTTGGGAAACAGTAGGACATTGGTCAGGCTGAAGCAGGAGGCAGGGAATAACCTTTATCCTGTAGGTCTGGACAGCCTGTGGTGGTTCATAACAATTAAGGATTTACTCAGTGGAGGGCAAGGATCAAGAAAATCCTGACTGCTCTCCATGAGTTAAAACTGAACATTTAGTGGACGTACTTAGAAAGGAATCAGAATTCAGCACAGAGAGGAAAGATGTACCTTAGATGGGAACAAAGCTTAGGAGTTGCTCAGAACTGCTGGATAAGAAGGCAATAGACCTAGCTAGCAAACACTGAGAACCACATGCCTTAAAAGTCCCTTGAAAATGTTAACAACTATTGGGCCAGAGATGTCCCTTGTCAAGCTCAGTTGCCCAATGCATTCTTCCTTCTATTTTGTAAGCCTTCTGTCACTGTGACAAAATACCTGTTATAAACAACTTGAAAATAGGAAATGTTTTAGAGAACTTATTCTATGGTTGGTTGGCTCTGTTGCTTTTGGGACTGTGGTGCCCTATCCCATTCAAAGACATACCTCAAAGACCTAACTTCTTCCCACTAGGCCACACCTGTTAAAGGATCCACCACTTCCAGTTGCACCAGGAGATGGAGTCCAAACCTTCAACACAAATAGTCCTGTAAGAGATATTCAAGAATCAAACTGTGGCTTTTGTTTATTTGTGTAGTCCACACATTTTCACTAAGTGCTCCTCTGAGCTTCTGCAGTGAGTACAGCGGGCATAGATCCTGCCTGTCTGGCATGAACATTGTAGCAGGGCCACACAACTAATATATAACACAAAACTGTTCCAAATTCCAAGAAAAAATTGGAGCTAAGAATATGGCCCAGTGATAAATAGCATGTGTCGCTCTTGCATAGGACCCAGTTCAGTTTCCAGTACCCATTGGGAGGCTCACAAACTATCTATAACTCTAGTTCCTGGGGTCTGATGCCTGCTCTGACTTCCATAGATACCAAGTATGCATGTGATGCACATATATACATGCATGCAGACAAAACACTGATACATATGAAAAGAAAAATAAATCTTTTTTAAGGGAAAAGTACAGAGTATCATGGGCAGGATATGGGCCTATGAGTGAACTTGGTGCATTTAGAAACTAGAGCTACGCGTGGAAGCAGTATCCCCTCAGACCTGAAAGACCAAGTGAGTTAATTAGGAAGAGACTAGGGAAGTCCTCCAGACAGGTCCTAAGTTCCCAGCTGACCAGTCTTTCCCTGCATTCCCCACTCAGACCCATTCACTCCTTATGCCCATTTGGAGGAAGTGCAACTGCCAGGAAATTTCAGCCTCAGGCCACACCCCAAACATGCTGAACTGAGACTGAGGGTGGCCCTGGCACTGTGTCCACAAGCCCTGCAGATGATTTCAACCACTAAAGTAGCCTCCCCCAGATCACTGAGTACAGCTAGAGCCTTACCTCAACCACTACAAGACACTTGCTTTCATCACAGGCCCAAGTCCTAGGGGTTACCCTACCTGTTCATTCCTGATGACTGATGGCCTATAGTGGCTGCCTAGAGCATGGAGCTTAGCCCCTGCCTCTACCATGTGGTACTTTCTCTCTGGAGAAACAGAGCCAGAGGAAGGCAGTTAGCTCCCTGTGTGTCTTTTGGGGTGATCTCCCATTTCAGCCCTTCTTCCCTTCTCTATGTCTGTTGACCTAGTTCTTCCTGGCCCATCTGCACCTGAGTCAGGTGTGCTGTGACAGCAAGCTGATCTGTCCCTCTTGCAGTCCAATCTCTATACCTGGTGTGTCAGACCTAAAAAATTCTAGATTCCACTTCACTACCAACAACACTTTAGCAGGTCTCAATGTTCTCCCAGCCTACCTTTCTACTTCTCCCACTAGGCTAACATGTACTGTATTCCAGCACAACTGTACCATGACTCTGACTCATGCCCTGTTATCCACGCACTTACTCAGGTTGTCCTGCTTGCTAACAGTATATTTGTGTGTCTCTATCTCCAGGTCTAGAGTGACCAGTCTTTTCCTTCCCAGAATCCTAGCTTTATTTTTCTCCTCACTGGTTCCCCAGCCTCTGGCTCTTGACCTTCATCTCATTTCATGTGTTCTCTGCCTTTGCTTTCTCCCACTTCGACCAGGCCAGAAGTTCTTTGAGGGGCAGAGCCAGCCAGTGTTCCTTTCCAGCACAGAGTGGGTGTTCAGTAAACACAGGTGATCATCTTTCCTGGCTTGTTGTCCTAGAGGAACAACAGCAGCCACAAAAGGTAATGGCCAGCCAGGCTAGGGTAAAGCAGAGCAGAGCCACAGCCCCAACATACATGTGTGGGGTCTGCAACTCCTGAGTACCATAAGTTAGCCTCTCTATATGTGTCTTTCACCAATGTCAGACAAGACTATAACCTAATAAAAATTAGAAGCCAGGGAATTGGGGCTCAGCAGCTGTGGAGAAACCTGCTTTGGAAAGAGATCCAAGAGAGAGAAACCAGGGGGCAGTAGGCACCCCTGTCTATAAGTCTCTGAACTGTCTATTCCACTGTGGGGTCCATGACTCCAAAATGAAAGTCATGGAACCCATGCAAAGGACAGCAATGACCTGTCCTTCAGTGGTCCCAGGTTTACTGTGAGACAGCGTGTGCCGATCATCTCATCATACCCTCTCTCCCTCCCATCCTCTTCCATCCCCAGGAATGCAGCTTGTGCCACCCTCCATGCATTTCCTCAGCAGCATTCTCCTATGCCCAATATAAGGTGCATTGCAGGAAGGGGAAGAGCAGCAGTTGATTCTCTTTCAAACTCCGTCTCCAATATAATTTTTCTACATGTCTGTAACTGGACTTTTCTCCAGTCCTGCCCAGCACCATGGACCCTGCAACCACTTACAAAATAATCAGTCAGAAACTTATATTAATTAAACTGATGGGCCACTAGCTCAGGCCTACCACTGACTAGCTCTCACACTTAACTCAGCCCATTTCTGTTCATCTATATGTCGCCACGTGTTCCGTGGCTTTACATGATGCTCCCTGGACGGCAGGCTGGCCTCTCCCCCAGCTTCCACATCCCAGCCTCTCTTCTCTGTTTGTCCCACCTATCCTATACTTCCTGCCTGGCTACTGGCCAATCAGTGTTTTATTTATCAATCAATCATAGCAACATATATTCACAACATATAGGGCATCCCACAGCACATGTCCATCTAATTATGTCCTCAATCGTATAATAGCCATTGACCCAACTGTCCACCATCCTCTATAGACATCCTTGCTCCTCAGAGCCCAAGGACTTTCTGTCCCTTACTTATTCCAGGGAAGGTACCCACAAAGTGTGCCAAGACTTTTGGACTTTTGGAAAAGGAAGCCAGCAGTTCCCACATTAGCCACCTGGGGGAGCCCCAAAGATCCTGCTCAGAACTAGGAGGGACCACTTGCTTGGGATCTCTCAAGGCCCTGTAAACCCCACCTTTCACATTCATATTTAGGCAGCCTAATTTAGCTAAGAGTTCCTAAGCCTACAGGATAGCAGGCTTCAATCGGAAATGTTCTAACCTGAAGAGTTCAAAAAGCACAAGTAGGGCCTGGGAGATTCAGTGAATAAAGTAATTGCTCTACAAGCATCAGGACCTGAATTCAGATCTCCAACACCCACATAAAAAGCTGGGCATGATTGTACATACCTGTAATCCTAGTGCTGGGGGTGGGGAACAGAGGTAGGAGGATTGCTGGGACTTGCTGGCTGGTAGCCTAGCAAAAAAACAATGAGCCTCAGGTTCACTGAGAGACCTTGTCTCAAGAGAATAAGGTGGAAATCTATTGAGGAAGATACACAATAGAGGAAGATACCTGATGTCCTCTTCTGGCCTCTACACATGCACTCACAGGAGTGTGCACCTACATGCACATGTGTGTAATATACACACATAAGCACAAATAGGAACTGTAAGAAAGAAAAGACATACTATGGAAGACACTAGATTTTCCCATTCCTGTATGCTCCTCTCTTCAGCATTGACTGTGGATGTTTCCACATGATGATGACCAAACTAGAAATTTCCCTTTGCTAGGTCTACCTCCTACATGCTCATCCCTAGGAGGACAGTTCACATCAGCTCACTGGGTTCTGAGAATTGCTGTAGGGATAGAAAGGAGGTAAGAAGGTAAAGGCAATTGCTCTCAGTGACTCTTTTGAGATGCTTTCTGTAGCAGGTACTAGGGAACACATACATTCCCAAATACTCAGAGGGACAAATGGCCATTCACTCTCTCCTTTGATTTTTTTTTCCAACAAGGTCTATTATCCTCACTTTGTGCAAGGAATCCTGGAGCCTCAAAGAGGAAAAGCAGACTTGATTGGACATACAGCTTGTTAGGGGTAGAGCTGAACCTTGACCCCAGGCTTGACCCCCAACTCCATAACCTTTTGCCCAATGACTTCCTTAATCTCTCAAGTAAATCAAAGACAGTCTCTGTATCACTGCTGATGTTCAGGTCTGTATGTTGGGACACACAAGTGAGGTGTGTACTCTTGCCTCTGCATGGTATAAGAGCCCTGATTGGATTTATTTCCTGTGGTTGCTCTACCATTTCAGTGACTTAAACCAATATTTTAAAAAATACATTCTTGTTGTTCTGAGGACAGAGGTAAGATGCTCAAATTTTATTTCAGAGGGTTCAAGTCAAGTTACTATCAGGGCTAGTTGCTTCTGGAACCTCAAGTAGCAATCCATTTTGCCTTTTTGTTTTCAGCATCTAATGATCACTTACTATGTTGGCTTGTGGCCCCTTCCTCTGTCTTCAAAGCATATTACTTCAATCTCTGTGTAGCTGAAGTTTTCCCTGCCTGCCGGTGGTGGGGACAAATCTCCCCCACTCATGTCCCCCAAGTAAACACACAGAGGCTTATATTAATTATAACTAAATGGCCATGGCTCAAGCTTTTTGCTAGCTAGCTCTTATATCTTAAATTAGCCCGTAACTATTAATCTATATATTGCCACATGTTTCGTGGTTTTACCTGCGTCTCATTACATGGGCGTCTCCTCTGCCCTACCCCCCACTGCCTTCTTCCTGTTTCTCCCTTTGAATTTCCCACCTGCCTCTAAGCTGCCTTGCCATAGGCCAAATGGTTTTATTTATCAACCAGTCAGAGCAACACATATTCGCAGCCTACAGAAAGACATTCCCCTATCATCTCTGTTTATACTATCCTATTCCTCTCTCATTCTCATGAAGACACTTATGATCATCCTTAAGCCCAGCTTGGTTATCATTCTTAGTCACATCTGCAAAGTCTTTGTTGCCCATATATGTAGTGATATTTTATTTTTTAAAATAAAGTTTATCTGAGGATCAGAGGAAAAAGCCAGCCACTATATTAAACATAGAAGTCAGGCAATGGTAGCACATGCCTTTAATCCTATCACTGGAAGGCACAGATCTGTCTGGATCTCTGTGAGTTCAAGGCCACACTGGGAACAGAGCCAGGTGTGGTGGTACATATCTTTAATCCAAACACTAACCATAAAGGTCTGGAGGTCTGTACAGACAGACAGGAAGTGGCAGGGCTGGGCAGGAAGAAGAAGTGATGTAGCTGGGTGGAGAGAGGAAATGAGATGGCAGAACAAAAAGGCATATAGGCGTGGGTATACACGAAGTAGGTCTCTTTGGCTGAAGATCTCCAAGTGGTGAGAACGTGGCTGGCTTCTTTCTGCTTTTCTGATCTCTCAGTTTTAACACCAGTATCTGTCTGGCTCCGGGTTTTTTTATTAATAAGACTGTTTAGCACTTTGTCTTATACATAACAAAAACAGGAAGCTATGAGGCTTAAAGATGGACATCATTGAGGGGAATATTATTCAACCTACCATAATGACTGAGACCTAGAAATGGCTCCTCTGGCTGTTGGGACTGCAGGGCAAAAGTACCCTGGTCCTCTAATCTTTGCATGTGGTTCTACAAAGGTAGAGACAAGCAGCTCAAGTGAGTGGGGCCAGGCAGCCTTGAGTCTAAAGCCCCAAAACCATGGAGAAGCACCAACAGAAGAGGGTACCAAGCCACCTGCTGAGGCAAGAAATATACTGGAGCTCAGTTTTGAAGCTAAGTTCTACCTAGAAGAGAGGTCAAAGGGCAGGCAAGTCCTAACAGGTTCAGTTGCCACAAGTCTAGGGTGGGGCAGCCAGGCAAGTTGGCTCAGAGAGGAAAGTGCTAAAGGATTGCCTACCTTATTCTCCTTATTGCCCCACAAGGGCCCCTGCTTGGCTTCCACTAGGGCCTAGGACCTTGAGAAAACTGTTAGATACATTCATCCGTGTCTACCAGAACTATTCAGATCATTCAGTGGGCTCATTTGGCACTGACTGATTAGTACAACACCTATATAGAGGTCACCAAGATGATGGTGTTGAGAAATGTGGGTGGATCCTCCTGAGAACCCTGTGGCCCAGGGTGAACAAGTGCTTGTTCTGCACTGCTCCAGGCTCTGGACTGGAACATCTACTTGTAGGCCTGGGTCTCTGGCTTCAGCAAGGATGGGACTCAGAAACTTGGGCATACCCCTTTGCGCCTTATTTGGGGCTGCGATTAGCATGTAGGGAAAGGAAGCTGAGAGGCTGAGCTAAAGGCTTCCAGCTGACAGCCATCTATTTATATTACAACTGAAGGGGCTTCCAACCTGGATATGACCCCAAGAGCAAGACTACAAAGGCTGGGCCCAGCACAATGACAGCAGTAAGACCCAAGATGCCAAATGTCACTGTAGGCTGTTCAAATGAAGAAAGGAGGAGCAAGGCAGGAAAATATACAGACAGGTAGACACTGTCAGGCTAATTTCATGATCTCAGATCCATGTCCAAGTCCAAACCCCTGCATTATGACCTTTTTAGTAAATAGTCTTTGTAGATAAAATCAAGCTAAGATAAGATTATAGGAGCCTGAATTCAAATATGATGGTGTCCTCAGGAGAGGAGACTAGAGACATACATGACTGAAGATGGCCATTTGGAGAAAGAAACAGATGGGAGCCATTTAGCCACAAGCCAAGGAACACCTAGGGCTACTGAGACTGGAAGACACAAAGAAGGACCATCCAAGATAGTGCTGCCAACACTTTGATTTCAGACTTCTGGCCTTCAGAACTGAAAGAGAATCCACTTCAGTTGTTTTAAGCCCCATGGTTTGTGGTTCTTTGTTCCAGCAGCCCTGGCAAACTAACCTTTCCCACGAGTCTGCAGAGGTATAAGTGTTACATGTCTTCTAAGTGAGTGATCCTCTTGTTGCCACTCCAGTAGTGAATAAACAACACTCCTACCCTTCAAAGCACTTTGGAAATACTAATTAACTCTCAGTTAATTGGGTGAAATAATATGAAGCTCTAGTGACATAATCTCCATTCTGTGCCCAGATCTAGCCACAAGCACAGTCTGGTGACTGCTAGGCTCTGAGCCTTGTCTTGTGGTAACATGTTGAGCCTTTCCTAGCTGTCCCACCGAACATGGCTGGGGAGGGCCCTCCACTCATTTCAGTTCCACAGACTTTTAAATGGCCAGCTATGGGCACACAAAAGGTTTCTGTGACTGAGGATGACGGAGAGTACAGAGAAGTGCACCACATGTACTGCACTTGTCCACACATCATCAAAATGGTTTTACTAGTGGTTCAAATACCTACAAAACTGTGTGTCCTTTAATTTATTCTATACTGTGAGCCCAAGCACTGTGACCCCAAGGACCTGTGTGGCTCCAGCCTAATAGACCCAAAAGGAGAAGAATCCCTATGGTGTTTCTGATCAGAATTCCAGCAGGCAAGATTACTTGAAGTGGGTAAGTAGCTGCTTGTAAGGCCTGGAGGTAGGAGTCTGCTGGAAGCCAGAGGAAGTCTGGGCCAAAATCCACAGTTAGGAAATATTCAGATCAAAGCCCATGGGCCCTGATGAGCAGTACCAGGCTGGGGCTATCCCCACCATGCCAGAATCATTGGTGGTCAGACAATGGGCATGCCGTGGACAGAAAACTGAAGTTAGAGCACTATCTTTAACTCTGCCACTAATTAGCCTAATGACAGCAACAGCCCAATCCCAGGCTGTCCAGACTCCAAACTATCTCTCCTTTATCCCCCATGCATCAACCAGGATCACTTTGTGCCAGGCAGATCCACTCTTGGCCTGTCTACTGAAACTTCACTTATGTGTCCTACAGATAGACCTGAACATCATTGGTGATACAAAGACTGTCTTTGTTCACAAGCAAAAGAAAGGAAGACCATCCTTGCTGGATTCTCTCCCAATCTTTCATATTATGAAAGGAAAGAAAACCTTTTACAACTCAAAACTGTGTATTCTCTTACTTTTCACTCTGTATTAAAGAATAACACAGAAAAGGGCAGCCCAGCCATGCATGAGTTTTCATCTTGATGACTGTTCACAAACATGTCCATGTAAAAGCATCCAGACATGGAAATGCTTTGCTTTTTTTAACTGTACTTTCATGGATTTGAGACCATGAATATTTGACTCCATTGCTTTGGGCCTGTGGTGAAGTAGCCTCATGATGGGAGTGTGTGACAAAGAAAAACCATTTACCTTTTCACTAGAATACAAAAGAAAAGGGGGAAAGGCTAGTAGATAATCCTTTTCAAGGGTCCTCTCCACTACAATCCTTTTCAGGGTTCCTCCCCAATATAACAGAAAGATCTTTCATGAGAACCCATCTTCTAAAGACTGTCATCACCTCCCAGCAGTACCACCTCAGGGAATAAGCCTTTAACACGTGGTCCTCTGGGGAACCAACCATAGTTTGCCCAAGAGGATATGGAAGCCCATCAACTTTTCCTCCATACTCTATCTTGTGCAGCTCTTTCTTTGGGCTGTTCCTGAGTTACATTCTTTATAATAAACAGTGATTTCCAGAGTTCTGTGAGCCACTCAAGTAAACTGTTAAACTTGAGGAAGGGATGATAAGAGCTCTGAGTTTGTAGCCAGTTGTCTGGAAGGGCAGATGGCAACTTAGGACATGAACTGGCATCTGAAGTGGGAAGTGGGCTAACTCTAGCTTGTGTCAGAGGTAATTTCATTACAAAACATACAGTTTGCATCTGGAGATTCAGAGAATCAGTTGTTGGACAAAGGAAAACACCTGCACATTTGGGCTGGGTAGGTCAGAATGAGTCAAATGTTTGAGACCCTAGTTATTCAATCAAGCTGAACTACTGTGAAATATTCTACAGTGGTGATTCAAATCCATCATTATTTAACTCGTAAGTAGGGAGATGATCCTAGAGCATCTGCCTCGGCCTCAACCAATCAGCTAAAAGGTTTAAAAGCAAAAGGGAAGCTTTTCTGAGGAAAAAGGAATGGTCATAGTGATTTGCAGCATTAGTCCTTATTCAAAAGACCCAGCTTGTTCTTCCTGATGGCTGTGCTCTGAAATTTAGACCTCCCTGGACAGTCCCTACCATCACACAAGCCAGTTCCTTTCAGTAGATCTATTAGGATGGATCTGCTCATTTTTCCCTGCTGGAACTGATATCCAATTCATCCCCTCAACAAACTCTTCAGACTTAAGTGTTTTGGGTAGTGATTTCTCTCAACCATTTATCAGAATCTAGGAAAAGAAGGAACATTCCCTAAAAGGAACAGAAAATAAAAAGATAATCCAAAACATAAACATAGATACTGAAAATTAAACCCCAGCACCTCAACAGAATCATGAGTAATGAAGGGTTAAGGGCATAGTCTTGTATCATAAACAAGTTGGTATTGATGTCGGGGTACAGTTGCTTACTTGACTCACATTAATACATGGCAGGATAAAATTCAGTTCAAAAATTGGCAGGTCAACGACCAAACTTTTGGAAACACTTGACAACAATAGCCGTGGGCTTTGATTATGTTATAGCCTTAATACCCTTTGACATCTTTCATGCCTCAGGACCCAAAGCTAAGATACCAGGTTGAAGAGGCTCCCTAGTTAAATTATAGCCCTGCATCACTCTTCTGCATGGCCTAAATCAATGGAGAAGCCTAAGTATACAGGCGCAGTTGTTACAAAAGTGAATTGTGTCCTTGGGGCAAGTTATTTAACCCAGAACAATCACTTTTCTGAAGGGCTCCAAATGCCTTGGATTGCTATCTGGGCTCAGCCACTTCACAGCTATATGGCTATATGCCCTCACTACTCTGAGCCTCAGTATCCTCCTGTGAACCATACCCCAAATGAGAGGTATGGTCCTTTTCCAACCTTTCAGGGTGCCACCTGCCCCAGTGGCAGCAGCTGGCAGGAAACACAGGCATACATCCTAGATCAGGTCTGTCTGCCTGGACTCTCAGTAAGGGCCACAGCAACAGGTATCTAAGGTTATAGCTCTCTGAAAGAAAGCTACTCATGGACTGTGCCCTGCTGGGGACTGATAAGGCCTTCATTCCCATTGCAAACAGCCAAACAGGGTGCAGCTTCCAAGTACAAGTTACCTCCTGATCTTTCCAGAAATATACTAAAAAAGCCAATCATATGCTTTCTGTCATATGTGGCATTGCACACATTTTTGCTATAGCATAAAAACACTTAAATCTGCTTCTTAAGTTCATTTTTGAGACAAGCTCTTGGTGTGTAGCTCAAACTCACTATGCAGCCCCAGGGTGGTCTCAGACTCAAAGCAATCCTGCCTCAGCCTCCCAAGTGCTGTGACTATACTTTAATTTTTACCAAAGGAAAAGAAGCTTCTTTATGGAGCGTCAGAAAGAAGGGGGCAAAAGTCTCAAGGATGGATTTCTCAGGACACCTAGCAGGAGTACTTAGCACCATTCCTAACACATAGTTAGGCCTCAGTAAAGATTAGCTTCATTGTTCAGGAGCACTACTGCTCACCAACTATTCAATCTTGGCACCCTATGTAAAATATAGATACCAGTATACACCATAGAGTGGTGTGAAGCTGGAATGAAATGATTCCTGACGTAAAAAAGTGTTAAGTAAAAGTAAACTTTGCTTGGCTAAATAGTCCTTCAGGTTCCTGCTTTGCAGAAGAAACTGCCAGACATTCTACAGAACACAGAGAGAAGTGATTGAGAGACTCTAGGCCTGTGGGCTGAAGATAGATGGCCCAACTTTACAGAGGAACTATGGATGACTGTCCAGGCTGCCAGCTGTCTCTGTCCACTCTCACAAGACTCTCGAAAGTTGCTTGTGTCCTTCCATTTCTCAGTTAATATTATGTCCTTCCGAGGTCTTTGGTGTAGTTGAAGACTAGATAGTTATAATTTTCCTTGGTTATGATAAGAGATAAGGTAGATATGAAACCTTAGACTCACAAATATAGGATAGAAAGGATATCTTCTTTAATTTTGCCAAGTACAAATAGACTAGATATTATAAATAGACTAGATATTGTAACTGTAATTCTTGCTTGATAATTGTTCTATTATATGTAATTTTACTATGTTAAAGTTAAAACCTTCCCTTTTGAAAAAAAAACGAAAAGGGAAAGTTCTGGGGATGCTGTGAATGTGTTGCTCTGATTGGCCAGTAGCCGTGCAGGAAGTATAGGTGGGACAAAGAAAGAGGAGAATTCTGGAAACAGGAAGGCTGAGTCAGGAAACGCTGCCAGCCACTGCCACGAGAAGCAACATGTAAAGTACTGGTAAGCTATAAGCCATGTGGCAACTTATAGATTAATAGAAATGGGTTAATTTAAGATATGAGAACTAGATAGCAAGAAGCCTGAGCCATTAGGCCAAACAGTTTAAATACTATAAGCATCTGTGTGTTTATTTGGGTCTGAGTGGCTGCGGGGACTGGCAGGTGAGAGAGATTTGTCCTGACTGTGGGCCAGGCAGGACCAGGAAAACTTCAGCTACACTCAGCCCAGACTGTGAATACCCACACCTCAGCTAGCCAATCCTGAAGATGACACAGTTGTCCTAAATTGTCTCACATGGCAGTTCTGATTCCTAAGTAAAGGGGGATTGATGGAACCAGCTGATGCAAGCAGGCTGTCCTCTTACTGGACTCAATTCCTTCTGAGCTATGCCTACTCCTCCATATGATGAACGCCAAACACCAGTCCTTCTGTGTGAGCTTTTGCCCACTGTTGAACCCCAAACCTCCCTGGTCAAAGCTGGGGTCAGGGAAAGGGGAGATATGTGTGTGCCAGCCACCCAGGAACATTGCCGCTGTTGCTGCGAGAAACCTACATCAAAGTGGCCACAGGGTGAGCTAATAGAAGATGGACACATGTGACTCCACATTTATTGCCCTTTATGTGGAATCCAGACTTTATAGGGAGGGAGATGCCCACCTATGCCATTCTCCTGTTCCCTTCCTCTCCTTGGACCTTAGGGGGTCCCATTTAAGCAATTATGGCATTTAGAATTCTTTTCTCTTTGTATTATTTTGAAGTATATACTGACATTTATCTCTCTCCCCTACTATTTTCTTTCCTGGGGGGAAATATCACATAATAAAGGAATACTTATTTAAAAGACTCTGACATGAGTCCTACTGTTACACATAGGGAATACACTGCAAAGAACCTTGGCTTGATGATGTTGGCATTTCACTGATATGACAGATCCTCCCTATTTTTCCTCTAACACACTTCCTCTGGCTTCCTCAGTCCTCCCCCCATTCACAGGGACTCCTTCTTCTGGGTTCTTGTTCCTGCCCTCATGTTCAGGGGCATTTCAGACCCTTTGATCTGGGCCTGAATCATGACAGGAAGTCAGGATGCTTGTGTTTCATGGGTAGAAGGTTACTGAAAGCAGGTCTTGAATTCACAGCAACCATCTTGCCTCAGCGCCCCCAAGTATTGGGATTACAGAAGTGAGTCACCTTACTCAGCTTGTGTGACTTTTAAAATGTCACTTCAAAACATAAATTAATGTGTTTTTTTAAACCAGTTATTTCTGGGCATGGTAGCTCAAATCTGTAATCCTATCACTGGGAAGCCTGAAATAGGAGCATTACTACAAATTCCAAGCCAGCTTGGGCTACAGAATAGAACTTTGTCTCAAAAAAAGCAAAACAGCAGTGAGGCTGCAGAGTTGGCTAAGCAGTTAAGAGTGCTTGCTGTTCTTCCAGAGGATCTACATTCAGGCATCTCACAACTGCCTGTAACTCCAGCTCCAGGGGACTGGCTCCAGAGGACTTCGTTGGGACTCCAAGGGCACATAAATGCAAGGGTGCGCACGCGGTCATGCACGCGCGCACACACACACACACACACACACACACACACACACACACACAAAATAAAACTTGAAAAAAAAACAACAAAACAAAACAAAATTACCAGTTATTTCCTAGACTCATGCTTTTGAACAAACATCAAAAGTGGTCCAGCACGGTGGCACACAACTTTAATTCCAGCACTCAGGAGGCAGAGGCAAGTGGATCTCTGTGAATTTAAAACTAACTTGATCTACATAGTGAGTTTCAGGACAGCTAAAGGGAACATAGTGAGAAGAAAAAAAGAAAAAAACTAACAAAACACAATCGTGTAAGGACAGCTAATGGCCGTTCTGCCTGCTGTCATGAGGGAAAGACCTGTAAAGTGTGACTCTGGGTTGCTGTTTGTTTGTTTGTTTGCTTGTTTGCTGTCTTTTGTTTCCTTATCTTTATTACTTTTGAGAATAGGGTTTCTTATGGCACAGAATGGTATCCAAACACTTTGCTATGTAGCCAAGGAAGGCCTCAAACTTTTAGTCTTACTGTCTCCACTTCTAGTGCTGGGATTACTAGTGTGCGCTGCTACGTCTGGTAGATGTGGTGCTGGGCAGGGTTTTGTGCATGCTAGGAAGCTTTTTTGTTTGTTTGTTTGTTTGTTTGTTTGTTTGTTTTGTGTGTGTGTTTATTAAAATCCAGGAACTACAATCAAAAGATTATTGTCTCCTTAGAAGTCTTTTGACAGATCCACTTGTCCAAGGAGGCTGCCTTGGCCCAGAATCCCACAGCTTTTGCCACCTCAGTAATTTGGAGTCAGGAAACTTGAGCTGAGCTTTGCATGCCACCTCCTAGACTCGAATACTGAGAATGCTGGGAGATAGACACATGTCACCTGCTACCTTGAGTTTAGAAACATAGGCATTTGCAAAATACCATTTCCGTGTTTTATTTGCTGTTTGTTCTGGAAATCATCCCATTCCCTTGTCCCCAAAATTTACTTACTTCTCAGAAAGGAATAGGAGCTGGCTTCTGCCTTTGAGAGCTCATGAGCTGTGGAGGAAAAAGAGGGAGCTTAATTTGGGATGACTCCAAATTCTGTCCTCAAGTGTAGAATAGAGTTTTTATGTACACCATCATTTTCTTGTTTTGCAGACAATACTTCCTGTCACCTTTATAGACTGACAGTCTGATGGGGCTGGGCTGCAGCACAGGAAGCAGAAAGCTTCCTAGCATGCACAAAACCCTGCCCAGCACCACATCTACCAGACGTAGCAGCGCACACTAGTAATCCCAGCACTAGAAGTGGAGACAGTAAGACTAAAAGTTTGAGGCCATCCTTGGCTACATAGCAAAGTGTTTGGATGCCATTCTGTGCCACAAGAAACCCTGTTCTCAAAAGTAATAAAGATAAGGAAACAAAAGACAGGCTAGTATGTTATTGGAGCTTTCTGACCTGTGACAACTTGTTGGCTCCATGATTGTGTTAATGTTCCCTTTCTGTGTCTCTAGGGGATAACCTCTCCTTCCAGCAAAGAGAGGGAAGGAACCCACAACCAGTTATTTTTTGAGGGGACACAGTTTCTGGCTTAAGGCATTACCCAGAAGCAAAAACTGCCTTTGTCTCTGGATTTCTCAAGTTCTCCCAAAAGAGTGGTCTGGTATGGTTTAAGTTGACTCTTTTTTTTTTTTTTTTTTTTTTGGTTTTTCGAGACAGGGTTTCTCTGTGTAGCTTTGCGCCTTTCCTGGAACTCACTTGGTAGCCCAGGCTGGCCTCAAACTCACAGAGATCCGCCTGGCTCTGCCTCCCGAGTGCTGGGATTAAAGGCGTGCGCCACCACCGCCCGGCCTTAAGTTGACTCTTACTTGGAGGCATCAGAGTCACTGCTTAAGCTGGACCTAGTTTCTGAGGCTGGTAAAGCTAGCCTGCATGCTAAGAACAGCTTTCTGTTTTGTTTTTATTACTTTAGTTTATTATGAAAGTAGTGTACTGTCCTAAAAATCAAAGAACATGGAAGGGAATAAAGAAAATTTAAAGTACCCTCTTACTCTGCCCACACAAACCCACTTCCTAGAGGTAGCCAGTATGATAATTTTTATGTTAAACCTCCTAGATACTTTGTACATGGAAATATGAGATAAAGTAATTTTTGAAAATTGCTTTAAAAAAAGACTAATTTAGCATCATTTTTGACAGTTATGCACACACCTGCACCTGCACCTGCACACACAATATATTAGGATCATTTTCATCCCATTACCCTCTCTTATCCCCTCCCACTCCTGCTGATCCTTTCTTCCCAGCTAGTTCCTCTAAACTTTATGTCTTCTTTTTTAAATCACTGAGTATAATTAGGATCATTTGCATGAGCTTGGCTAAGGCTAAGCATTATTTACTAGAATATGGGCAACCTACCAGTGACTACACCATGAAAATAACACCCCTCCCCCAGCAACCATTAGCTGACAACAGATCCCCAGGGAGTGGTGGGGACCTCATAAGCCCCTCCCTGATCTGTGATGGAATACTGAAGGGCTCAATCTTGTGTAGGTCTTTAATAGGCAGCCATAGTTGCTGTGTCTTCTTCCTCTTCCTATCCCTCTTCTTTCTTTTGTGTGTATATGGTATTGTGTATGGGGGTCTATGAGTGGGGTGTGTTGTATGTGTATGGTATTCATATGGAGGTATGTGGGGGTGCAGGAAAGGAGGACAGTAAGAATATAAGGCCCTGAGAATGGAGAGGAGTACTGTGAAATGCTATGACCCTGGCCAAGGCAGGACCATGGACCTAGATATGGTCCTTGGCAGTAGCCCAGGCCAGGATGCCACCATGGCCCCAGCTGGCTGCAAAAGCCACTCAGATTGACATGGCCCCTATGACAGAGTGACCCTCAGATACTAATATGGGCCCAGGTGGTGGCCCAGTGTGGGGTGCTTACCCACCAACCCCACAGCTCCCAGGAGTTTTCTTGAGTGTGAGCAGCAGGAAATATTAGATAGAAGGATTTAGAGTGCGAAGATAAACAGATAGAAAATAAAGGATCAGCCAGGCAGTGGTGGCGCACGCCTTTAATCCCAGCACTCGGGAGGCAGAGCCAGGTGGATCTCTGTGAGTTCGAGGCCAGCCTGGGCTACCAAGTGAGTTCCAGGAAAAGGCGCAAAGCTACACAGAGAAACCCTGTCTCGAAAAACCAAAAAGAAAAAAAAAGAAAATAAAAGATCGCCTCCAGACGGCCTGGAACCTTTTCCAATGGGCCCTGACTGTCTCTGCCCCAGGGTATTTATAGAGATGCCAAGGGGGTGGAGCAAAAGACCTCCCCCCCACCCAGCACAGCCAAATGCAGACCATCTCAGACACCTGCACTCAGGCCCGTGGTCCTAATCATCCTCTCTATGCAGACCTGCTGGGTAAAGCCACGAGGAACCTGAAAATGGGCTCCCATAGGTCCCCCTTTCTTAATATATAAAAAATAACTCATTAATAGCTTACAGCAATCTCCATAGCTGTTATACCTCCCAGTATGGGAGTAGAGGATGATAAAGATGGCATTTCTCTTTTGGATTAGGTCCAAGGTGACTACAGCAGTCTTTAGCTGCATCAAGCCCTTTCTAAACCAAAAACTTAATGCAATCACAAACTTAAAGAATCCCTTAACTTCATCATTACCATTAACAGGTTAACATAAATATTGCTATACATGGTCACAATTCTCCCAATCTTACAACTCAAAGCAAACTCTTAACAGAACCGTTTGAATTAACATATATGGTGCTATATATAGTTAACAATTTTCTCAGTCTTACAACTTTAACTCTTAATCATTTGAATTTTCTTGCTAACAGAATATAGGAAAAACTTCAATGTGTTCACAAACTTAAATATTTCCTTAACTCCACAAAACCAGGGTGCATTAATATCAATAGGTTAAACATAATTTCTACAAATATACATTCAACCTTAATTCACTCATAACTCCTCCTTTTCTTTATAATTTTTTAAACAATCTCCAACCTAGTTAGAAGAAAACCCAAACTTTCAGTTCCTACAAGCCCACATTTAAAAGCAATATTCTCAATCTAACCATTAACACTTTGAAAACTTAGCAAAACATCCAAAAGCAGTTTCATAATAAAACTCTTTACACTTTAAAAGTAGTCTTAGTATACCACATTTGCATTTCTTACTAACAAAACATGACATTATCCACTCAATTTTTTAAATTAAGTAGACTAAGGAATATTAACTCTCCCTTTTCTTTATAATTTTTTTAAACAAAATCTCAAGCCTAGTTAGAAAACCCAAACTTTTCTGTTTAAACAGTTCCATTTGTAACACAAAACCAGTTCCATAAGTAATTCCATTTTTACATAAACAGTTCCACAAAACAATTCATGAATCACCAGTTAATAAAGCCTATATGCATACACAAAATTGTATCTTGACTCTAGGTAGAGACAATAAATTTCTTCATTTAAACAGTTCCATTTTTAACCCAATTCCAGAAAACAGTTCCTAGGTCATTACTATAAGTAAACTCAAAATTGTCTCATTGCAATGAAATCCATTGTTCAGTTCATTAAGTCTCAAAATTCAAATGATAAATTCTGGTACCAGCCTTCCAAATATGAAGAAATCCATAACAAAAATCTTTTTGTAGTTTTATCTCATTTTAAGTTCAAAAAGTTCAAAAAAGTAAATTCTGGTATCCGGCTTTCACTTCCAAATATGAAGAGACATTTTAAAACCAAAACTTTTTGCAGTTAATACTTTTAGTTCAAACAAGCGTCTCTGCAACTTTTGTTCTCACAGACAGAGACCTTTCTAGGTACTGTAGTATTCTAAACCGCACCATTTTTTTGATGTTAGCTCAGGTTTTTCTGTGTTGCGTTGATTTTCCACAGATCTCAGCTGCAGATGCCTTGTGATGGTTCTGGCGTCTGCCATTCTTAGTTTTTTAGCGGCTTCTGGAGCTTTTGAAAACCGCTCAGACTGCCTGCTTTGTAGTCTACTAGGACACTATCTTCTGTGTTTCAGATTCTTTTACCATATACATTAAGCATAGACTCACACTTAACATTTACACTTTTTTACAAACTCACATATATTAACATCTACTTATTTAGACTCCTTAAGGAAACTATAGAACTACTTTAGCAAATATATTTCTTATTACTTCTTATATACTTCTTATATTCATTCCATCTTATTCTTATTTAAACTTACGTTTACAACTAGCATCTTTACTTCTTACAAGCTTATTACTATATGTCTTAAGACTACATTAGATACTTCTTGCAAGCTTATATTCTTAAAGGAACTGTATAGATCTATTTTACAAACTGATATAGGGCTACTGTTAGCATATATTTAACTTAGCAAACACCTAAAGATTTTTTAACATAGAGCTAACAAGACAATAATTTCTACAAACTCACATATCTTATTTTCATCTCTTTCTACTTATTCTTAATTATCACTATCTCTATTAGAACGATTCTCTTAACTAGACAGGAAGTACGTACATCATTTCTAAAGTTTAGAGTTTATAGTCAGCTTTGCTATACAATACTGGGATTTAGGGAGTGTTGTCATTATAGAGTTGTGATACTTGTTGCTAGGGGACTGTAACATTCTCAGGACAAAGCCACACCCCAAAGTTGCCAAGTTCTCTCAGCCATTTGTGAGCTGGCAGAGATGCACTGTCAGCGGTAAATGGTTTTTAACTAGAGGCTGTCCCTTCACCCAAATTCATAATAGCTCCCCTAAGTGCTTCGATTCAGACAAACGTTTCTATTGTAGCGGTACTTTTAGTTTGCTCTACCGAAAAACTTCACTTCACGCTGAGGGTGAAATTACTGTATTTAGCTGCTGTAAAGCTCTTCTCCAAATACTGCACAGCTATTAGGTGATATAAAGTATTTTTCTAAAGGCCCTAGTAAAGCCAAAGCAGCACAGCTCCGAACTCTATTTCCTCACTGTTTGCATTAACCAGTGACAAAACCTCAGAAATACTAATCGAGCCACTTTTATTCTGGTTCCTTTATAGGAACGTCATTGGAGCTGACCTTCCTTCGTTCCATGCTCCTTACCAGATGCTCTGGTAACCACCGAGCTTCATTCTCCTCTTGTGAAGAAACACAAACATGTCCTCGACCCCATATTAAGACAGGATCAGGACCCTTCCATAATCCCGAGCAGGGATCTTTCCATTTCACTTGAGCAAAAGTCGCTTGGGTGCCACTGTGCCAAAATCTATCTATGGCAGACTGTTCATAGACATCCATATTCAAAAAGTTCAGAACAAAAAGAGCATGATTTAATGCATTATGTGGTGATTGAGGGCAAATTTCTTCCTTTTCTATTTTTATTTTTTGAAGTTGTATTTTAAGACTGCTATGAGCCCTTTCCACAATACCTTGTCCCTGAGGATTATAAAGAATACCTGTTTTATGTACGATTTCCCATTGAGTACAAAACTGTTGAAATGTCTTACTACTATATCCAGAACCATTATCAGTTTTAATAATTTTTAGTATACCCATATACGAAAAACACTTCATGCAGTGCATAATTATATGTTTTGTATCTTCCCCAGATTGTGCACTAGCCATTACAAATCCTGAGTAAGTGTCAATGGTCACATGTACATATTTTAATTTGCCAAATTCTCAATATGAGTAACATCCATTTGCCATAGAGGATTGGGAAGAAGACCTTGAGGGTTTTACCCCTAAGTGAGGGACAGGAAAATATTTTGGACATACCCCACATCGTTTAACTATTTGATGAGCTGCTGCTTTAGCAAGATTGAATTGCTTTCTTAAGCTTTTGCTATTTTGATGAAGAGCATGTGACTGTTGAGCCATTCCACTTGGGATAATGCTACTATCTTTGTTAACTTATCAGCCATTGCATTACCCTCAGCTAAAGGACCAGGAAGATTGGAGTGAGCTCTAATATGGCCCACAAAGCATGGCAGCTTTCTTTTGAGGAATAGCATCTTGAATTTGTTGAAACATTTTGACTTGATTGTTGTTAGTTCCAATATTTTCACCAAAACTGTTACTATTCAAAAGAGTCAATAACATAGATGTTCTTTCATGAAATATATCCTTCATTAGCTTACTCTGAGAAAAAGCATTTTCACTAGTTAGTATTTTCACTTCATTAGCTTTAACTCCTGATGTTATTAGCAGCTGTGATATTGAGCATTGATTTCTTATAAGGAACTTTCAGGTGAAGCAACTCTTTTGTAAGACAGCTAGATTTTCTGGTTTGTTTCCAGTTTATAAAGCAGTCATTTCTTTTTCGAATGCCTGTTTCTTTCCCCTTAATTAGATTTGCAAAGAAATCACTCATTGCAGGCTGTTTGTTCAAGAGGTAAAGAATTTTTAATTTCACATCTAAGACAACGTTCAGTGTATAAACTTCTTTCCCTTGTTTTAAGGATTTTAAAGTGGCTTGTTTGCTCTTATAGGTAGTTGGATGCAACTACCGTAAAAACTTTGCACAGCTATTAGGGTAAATAAGGCATTTTACCAAGGGAACCCCAAACCATGAAGCACCTAGTTCCCTATCCTTTCAATTTTTCATTGGAACTGACACTTAAACTCTTAGACAATTTTCTTCCTTATTCTTTTAAAAGCTGTATTTTAAGTTTACCATGAACGTATTTTCAAGCTGACAAAACTGTTTCAGGGTAATGTCCTCATCTTTAGTGGAAAAACTACCTTTCCCAGAATGCATTTCCCTTATATCAGTCCCTTATTGCAAGCTAGCTTTTGGACTTCATTTCCCATAGTTCTTTTCGGGTCTGAGAGTCAACTGATTCTCTTTTACCAAATGCTTACAAATTCTTGCCCAGGAGGTTTAAACAAAGTTTTTTGCTTTTGCAACGGGAGATGTGAACAAGCATTTTACATTTTCAACTGTTGTGCCCAGATCGGGACCCCCAGAGAGACCACCAAAGACGAGCATGCCGGAATGCAAAAGCATGGTTTAATTCTGGATATCCAAAAGAAATACAAGCCTAGGCAGGGACTTCGTCCAATACATCCAACGCAGTGGAGGCTGGAGGAAGCGCCCACCTATCTGCAAGCTCAGCTTTTAAAGGGAAAAGTCACAAGGTTACATCGTTTAGGGGTGCTAGTACGGGTACAATTCTGATTGGCTTGCTTCTAGGGGCTTCTAGAAATTACTTCTAAGGGAGTGGTTGCCCGCCACCATTTCTCATTGGCTGCCCTCAGGTGGGGGCATTTTTATGGTCAGTTACCCTGGAAACCAGGGAGAGGACATTCCATAGTCTGGCAGGCATTACCTCGTGACTATCTTGTGACTCTGTACTTTTACACTTCCTGGTTTCTGGAATCTGAACTGACTGGTTTCAGTAACTAATGGCCTATTCCCAAAAGGAAAAATCTTAGGCCTTAATTTTAGGGTGAAAGCATTTTGGTCTTATTTCTAAGATGGCTCATTTTGGTCTCACACAACTATGGGACATTGGGAGATTTCTATTCTCTCCTCAGCTGGCTTCAACAGGTGTCTCTCGTTCCTTTGACAGGGCCCCCAAATCAGAACTGCACCTGCCTCGTTAGCCAGCATTGAAGCTGACATTTCTGATAGCAACTTTCTTCGGGGCTTGTGTTTGTCTTAGCCAGTCAGTGAAAAACAAGATCATTTACAACAGCTTTTCCATAGCTCCTTCAGAGAGATTTTTCTCCCACTGATTTTATTCTCATTTTGCTTGTTCCTTCCCCCCCACCCCAGATGCAGAGCTTCAGGTATCTGTCTGCAGCTCTGTTCCTCTGCTAGCTGCTTTTGGAGGTAGGGGCTTTTTTTTTTTCCTCCCCCCAAATCTGCCTCAAATTCTAGCAGCTTTTTCAGGTCATACATTTTCTGGGGAGGCATCTGTCCCTTCTGTTTCTTCAGAGTCTTTCTCCCAGACAGTTCCCAGTTTGGTCTCAGTTTATCCCCTCTACCCTAGAAACAGTTTCTGACACTACAGTGGCGGCTTTCCCTGCTCCTGAAGGTAGGGGCTTTTTGTCCGTTTCTGTTTTCGGGGTCTGTGTGGTTTGCGTACAGACTGAAAATCTAACGAGAGGTTTTGCCATTTCTAAACTCCCATTAGGACAGGTGTTTTGCTTCATCAGACCTTCACCTGGCCCAGTCCCCCAGTGGGTTGTGTTTGCTTGTCTGGGTGCTCAAGGACAGAGCTTATGCCAGAAGCAATCACCACTTAGGGCTACACTCCCTCATCTCAGGGAGTCAGTTGAAACAAAGCTTTTCTCAAAGAGGTGCTTTCTCTGACAGAAAAGAAAACTTTACTCCTGGATAGTTCTGTTCTGCCCTGGCTGGGCTCTTTCCCCAGACAGCATTCTGACTCAGCAGCACAACTGCATCAGACACAGTTCAGCTTTACTGTTTTCCCAGAAAGGTCCTTTCTCTGATAGGAAAGCTTTTCTCAGATTTCTTTTTGCAGCTGTGGACCTATCAACCCGGGACTTGTAGGAAAGAGGACAACTGTGCCGTTCCCACTGGCTTTAGCTTTGTTTGTTCATTAGCAATCTTCCCCTGGGTCCTGCACCTTCCTGCCTCAGCTCTGTGCTCCAGGAAGTTTGCAACTGCAGAAACCCTAGTATCCCTGAAATGCACCCCAACTCAGAGACGCTGGCCAGTCGCCTCCGGGTTTTTGCTCAGAAGCGAGGATATAATGCTAACAGAGTTTCAGGGGATCTTTGCATTAGGATGATTAGGAGCACCTTTTCATTCTGAAACGCTCACTCAGAAACAAAACCCTTGATGCCTCAGCTCGGCTGTAACTGAAAAGCTTGGCTTTTTTGCTTTTCTCAGGTCAAGTTTCCTGCCCTTTTGGGCTCTCTGTAGCTCTTTACCCACACTCTCCCAAGCGTTTACCTCAGGGGACTTTGACCCACTGCCTTTTACTGGCTTGAAGAGACAGAGCTTAGAAGAGGTTTTAGGAATTCCATCCCTGCCTCCTGCATTGCAGGGAGGATTTTTAAAGCTTGAAAGAACTTAGAGAGGTTTTGCTGTCTTAAGAGGTTTGTTGTTTTCCCTTAGAGCTAATCACAGGTGATCCCCATACTAATATCTTCAGGTGATTCTAATTTTTGTCCTTTTGAGAAAGTTAAAGGCTTTAGTTTTTCCTTCTGAGAGAGAAAGTTAAAGGCTTTAGTTTTTAAGTTTGAGAGCTTTTGAGAAAGATTAAGGCTTTTTAGAGAGATTTTCCCCAAAAAAATTTCCAAGAAAAGCTTTTTAGTTTAAGAGAAAGATTTTTTTCCCAAGAGAGAAAGACCAACTTTTCCCAAAACTTCTGAACTTTAAACTTTTTGGCTTTTTACACCCCCATTTTTGCCTCAAGGAGAAAACATTTTCTCCTGCCGCTTGGACTTTGCATTTCAGCTGTCCCTAGGCCAAAAGCTTCCATAGGAATCTTTTTCTTCCCCATAAGCTCAAAAAAGAGCTTTTTTACTACCCATAAAGCCCAAAGAAAGATTTTTTCCCCAGTTTGCGTTCATAGCCCCCAAAGTTAGAAAATTGAAGAGTTTTTCTGTTTAGTTGTCCTACTTATTTTTTTTCTACACGATCTTACTCGTCCAAGTTTTTCCTACACTATATTTGTAAAATCCTTTTTTCATTAAGTAACTCTGAAAGTGCAGTTAAATCAGGTGAGGTGGTAAGGCTGTCCTCTGTACCCGACAATAAAGGAGAGGTGATATCCCATAACTCCCAGGACTGAGTCAGTGGCTCTGGTGTCCAGAAGGAAAGAAATGGATCACTTCCCTGCTGTGTTCTGGGTTCCCTGCCATGTCTGTAGCCAAGCCTAGGTCTGCTGAAGGTCTTACCTTGATGTACCGATGCATCTTGGTGCCTGCGGGCAGTCAGCTGACTCTTTGTCTTTCTAGGCAGCACTTTTAACGAGGCTGTAGATGACCTGGCAGGGCACTCACTAGCCCGTGGCCTTTTCCTCACTTAAAACAGGGACCCAACAGCTTTTGGGAGGCAGAGAGTGCCAGCACTTGGCAATTTTGTTTTGGGGCTTTTATCTCTTCCCTGGCACACTTTAAATGCCACAGATGACTGTCTTGCCTGTGGGGTCAGGAGCCTTGCTCTCCAGGTGCTTAAGTTTTAGTCAAAGAGGTCTGGGGAACAAGAGACAGATTTTACTCGTGTCCTGAATTTTTTTTTCCTGATGACTGATGGGTTAAGGACAGCTTTTGGAAGATCTGCCAGGAGGCAGACTATAAACCAATCATTTTGGAAGACTTGTATGAGGCTATAAGCTGATTTTTGGCCTAATAGCCATCCTGACTACTGTAAACTTATTTGTATGGATCTCAGCCACTTCCAGACCCATCTGTGCTTCTCAACGCAGTTTGAGGATGAGTGGGTGGAGTTAAGGTGAGTTAGGGCTAGAGTCATAGAAGCTGCCCAAGCCCGCCCATTTGAGCCCGCCCACTGCCTGTGGAAGTCAGACAGAAAAGGTTGCACGTGGAGACGCAGAAGTGGGGAAGGAGAAGGGTTTAGAACTTTAGCAGAAAGCTTGGAGATAAAGTAACTCTTACTTGCCCGTTCAATGGCAGAAGTTCCCGTGACTCTGTTATGCGGCCAGGTTTACGCTGTTATGCGGCCAGGTTTACACTGTGCCTGCCCCTATCCACCAATGTAGGTGGTAAATGTATCGTATCCACCCGTTTGTCCCATGGCTGTAGCCGAAAGAAAAAGAAAAAAATAAATAACAAACCGGGATCAGACTACAATCTTGGGCGTCCCCAAAGAGTGGAGAGAGATCTATGAATCAGCTCAGGTCACAAGTCCTCTTCATCAAGGGAAGGTGAGGGCTCGGCTGCACTGCAATTGGTCCAATGTAGACCTGAGACAGCATTGACCTCCTCGTCAGGAGCGAAAATGTGCCTGCCGTTGCCAGTACAGCCCGAGGACAACCCTCAGCCGCAAAAACAGACTCACTGTGGTGACAGCAGCTGTGTGGGGGTCCAGCTGAAGCGGCGAGGGACACACATGCACTCGCAGTCTCGCGGTCTTGCTGGATGGGGGAAGAGGCGGCAAGTGGCAGCAGTCACAGCAGGTCCTCGGTGCTTGGTGGTGTATCAGAGTCATGGCACCAATGTTGGCTAAACAGTGCACTGCTTGTAGCTGGCCACTGCCCGCGGCAGCCATGCCGGCAGAGGAAGAGTGCTGATCGGAGGAATCACAGCCATGGTTACCTTTTTAGAGCTTTATGGGGAGTGGGGGGAGAGAGAGAAAAAGAGAGAGAGAGGACAGACAAAAGGAAGGAGCGGAAAAGAAAGAGAGGCACACAGAGGGCCCACCCGCTTTTTAGCCTGGGATGCCATCGCAGGCTGATGACGTAATTAAGGACAGAATCCTTACAATATTACTACCCTATACCTTATACTTATTTTTCACAGATAGAAATTGAGAAAGGGATAGAAGATAAAAAATTTTGACAGAAGAGAATTTTGTGCTGCAGCATCGGACATCCTTCCAGTCTGTTTTCCTTTTCTCTTGAGGATAAAACCCCTGCCCCTCAATAATATATATAAAATATATGTATATTCTGTAACACCGGCATGCCTTTCCACTGGCAGGGCTGACTCATCACTTTCGCCAAAAACTGTAATAAAACTATTATTTTCCTTTTTCTTTTGTCCCTATTACTTTGTCTTTAGTCCCTGTTCATTTGTCTTTAGTTCCCATTTTTTTGTCTTTAGTCCCCCTTTTTCTTTTTTCTTTCTTCTTTAGTCCCCCCTTTTTTTTTCTTTTTTCTTTAGTCCCTGTTCATGGCGCCATTCTGTGGGGCGTTTACCCAACCACCCCCACAGTTCCCCAGAGTTTTCTTGAGTGTGGACAGCAGGAAATATTAGATAGAAGGATTTATTGCGGAGAATCTTGTGGAGATAAACAGATAGAAAATAAAGGATAGCCTCGAGAGGGCCTGGAACCTTTTCCAACGGCCCGACTGTCTCTGCCCCGGGTTTTTATAGAGATGCCAAGGGGTGGAGCAAAAGACCTCCTCCCCCAGCACAGCCAAGTGCAGACCATCTCAGACACCTGCACTCAGGCTCGTGGTCCTAATCATCCTCTATGCGGACCTGCTGGGTAAAGCCATGAGGAACCTGAAAATGGGCTCCCACAGCCCAGACCACAGGCCTCTGCATGAACCCCAGCAGCAACAGGAGCCATAGACATCTACACATGCCCCCTCGGCTGCTCCAGGGCCCCGGACCAAGACCTGGCCCTTGGCCATAGCCCAGGACTGGCATCATCCTGGACTCTGATGGCCAGCAGGCCATTCACATTAGCCCGTTTCTCATCACCCTCACCTCTCCAGATATGCCTCTCTCCCCAGCCTACAAACCATTCTGCCTGTCCTTCTCTTCCACCTTCTCACCCTGCACTCCCTCACCACAATGGTGTCTGGATCCCTGGCGTCAGGGCTTTTGGATGGGTCACAGGTGGTGTTTGGTTGAGTCCTGCCCATCCCAGCCACAAGGAATGGCACAGAGCTGTTGCCTTTCCTCTCATGTTCCTAGGCCTAGAAACCTTGGGTGGCGTTTGGTATGATGGTGACTCTGGCTTCCAGTGGGCTCCTGGTTGATTGTGCCCCTTCATCCCAGACCAAGAAGTCATGGTGGGGGAGCCATCTATGTCCTCTGCCCATTCAGACCCAGAAGGGGCCAGCATGCCCTCTTCTCACCACCATGGGTACTTCACATACATGGTGCACAGACATATATACAGGCAAAAATCCCATACATATGAAATAATAAATCTTTTAAAAAATGAAACATTATAGGAAATCAAAAGTAGAATATACAAAACAACAAACAAAAACAAAAACAGAATGTGACTGGAATTCCAGCTTATAGACCATAGCAAGCAGTAACATTTCCTAAGGTGTTTCTCAATGCCTTTGTACTGTGTTATAGGAATAAAATCACACTGTGTTGCCATGTATCCTTCCTTCTTTCCTTCCTTCCTTTCTTCTTTCTTTCTTCCTCTCTCTCTCTCTCTCTCTCTCTCTCTCTCTCTCTCTCTCTCTCTTTCTTTCTTTCTTCCTTTCTTTCAGACAAAGTCTCACTATGTATCCTAATGCTATGTACACCAGTCTGTCTTTGAACTCCTATAACTCCACTTACCTCTGCTTCCTAAGGATTAAAGGCATGCATAGTCATGTCTGGCTCCAATGTGCCTTATTTTCATGTAATCCATATTTTCCCTCTTTCATTTAACAATATGATGTATAATTTTCTGTGTCTATAACTTGAGATCTAAAATCATCATCTTAGTCAGCCAGAGTATGCTGTTATAAATTTGAGTTATTGTTTGGTTTTGAATGTGAAATGTTGCCCATGAGCTCATGTATTAGAACACTTGTTCCCCAGCTGGTGATATTATCTGGGGAGGTTGTGGGATCTTTGGAATATGGGACCTAGCTGACAGAAGTAAGTCATTTGTTGCAGGTCTTGCAGAGTATACTCACATTGGGTTCCAGCCTTATGCCTCTCTATTTTCCTGGTCCGTACCACTGACACAAGTTACCAGTACCATGGGCTGAGCCTGTGTTTTGCCTTCCTGCCATGATGGACTTTGAAACCATAAGTCAAATAAACCTTTAAGTTGTTGCTGTCAGGTATGTTGTACCTATTGATTAAAATTTGGTTGATTTTGTTACTGCTGTTTGTTTGTTTTGAAACAAGGACTCATGTGACCCAAACTCATGATGGCCTGAACTCCTGCTCCTCCTTCCTTCACCTCCTGAATGCTGGGATTACAGGCTTTTACTACAGTTCCCAGCATAAACAAGACTTTAAAAATACCAGTGAATAGTATTGTAGTGAGCATACTTGTACTCCATTTTCCTCACCATAATGCAGGTGCAAACTAAGATAAATATCTAAATTTGAGAACTCTTGTAATAATATTAAACACAGCAAGTTAGCATTTTGTATCCACTGCACTGAAAAACATAACACATCTGAAGGTATCAAGTGTTGGTAAGGATTTAGAATACTGGAGATGCTGAGGCAGAAAAATTAGTGTTCTATTGTCAGGTCAAATAGGTTTGGTACTACATCATATTTAACAAGGATCTCTGAGCATTCGTGTGTGTGTGTGTGTGTGTGTGTGTGTGTGTGTGTGTGTGTGTATGATGTCTTCTTAGTTGACACCTAATAAATACACAGATGGAGATACTGAAAAAGCCATGTGATCCAAAAACCTGGAATTCAGGGGATGGGCTTGAATAAGAAATTAGAATCCAAAATTTAGAAGCCATTGTTCTCTAGGTAGTATTTAAAGCTACAAAATGGATTGAAGTATAGAGACCCACAGAGGTTTCCTAGTGAGAACTTACTCAGGGTCTGAGAATCTGAGCTTGCTTTACCCAGCAGGGCTGCATTAGGGGATGATTTGACAATGGGCGTGGTTACCAGGTGTTTGGAAGGGTCTAAACTTGGCTGTGTGGTGTGCTTTGACCTAACAAGGGGGAGGTCTTTTGCCCCAACCCTTAGCATTGTTATAAAAAGCCCTTTTTGAAGAGGCAGAAGGGATCATTGGGTTTTGATCCAGGTCTTCCTGAATCGATCCTGTGTTTCTGTCTTTCTCCTCTTTGCTATCTTTCTATCTAAAAGTTTCTTATCCCTCTCTCCTGTTCATAGGAACCCTTCTAAAAGGTGGGAGTTGGCCTCCCACATTGAAGTCACCATAGAAATTAGTATAGTAGAGTTCCAAGGACTGAGTCCTGGATCCCTCCAAAATTAAGAGAGTGGCCTGGGGAAAGAGGAGGAACCAAGGTGGGTCTACAGGAAATGAGAGTGACTGGTCTCAAATGACACTGGTGTCCAGCAAAATATGAACTTTAAAAATAGCTGTTGGATTAGCAACACAGCAGACTTCAGACCCTGACAAGAGCCAATAGTGATACAAATGAGAAAAAGATGGAAAAAAGAAGAGCTAGAAGCAGGAAATGTAGATGATTCTCTGAATGGAAAATGGGGTCAAGAAAAAGCTGGTTTCCTATGGTGAGGAAACTTACAGAATGCTGATCATAATGAAGAATGACCTGGTTAAGAGGGACTAATGGCTATCCCAGGAGGAAGGAAGAAGTGTGTGTACATGGCAGGAGATGGGATCTACAGCATATAAATTTCCCTTTCATCTGAGCAAGGACATGTCATGTCCAAGCACCAGGACAGAGGCTGGAGTGCCTAGCTAATGCTGATGGCATGGATAGATATTTATATGCATCATGTTTTATATAATATACAAATGTGCATAAATTATATCACATAATAAAAGAAATCTTTATATGTTAGTACTCTTGGGTCACCATTTTGTTACCAGGATCACTTTGAAGGAAGAAGACAGCACTGATCTATATTCCCATTCCTAAGACCTACTGGAACATGACTGAACCACTTTTTCTCACCCCAAATAACCCATATTTTACAGGTTCCTTTTCAGTTCTTCATACTTGAGGCAGAAGTAGAAACAGCCTGTTTCTTTTGTATTCCATTATGTGTTAATTGACGTTTGATGAGTTCTCTGTTTTTATCTGTTCCATTCCTTTACTGGCCTATTTTCCTGTTGGGTTAATTTTAAGAAGACGAGGGCTCAAGCTGTCATATGTACAGCAAACAACTCTTGCCCATTTGTTATTTCTGTAGTTACAGTTACAGTAGGTTTTGTTGTACAGAAGTTTTTCATTTCTCCATCTTTTCTTTTATGGTTTCTGGTTTTCATGACATACTTAGAAAGGCTCTCCTTACCCCAAAATTCCTTCTAGTGCTTTTATGGTTTCATTTTTACGTTAAATTTCTCAGCCATCTGGAGTTTATTTTATGTGGAGTGTGAAGTAGGAAACACAACTTGTTGTTCCAACATGATTTCTTGGATGATATGCTTTTAATGCACTAATTTGAAGTGCTACCTTGGTCACACACTGCATTTTAAATGATTGTTTTATTTCTTCCCTCCTTCAAGTATTTGTTAGATGTTTCCTGTGCACTTATTCAGGCATGGTATCAAGGGCTCACTCAGGAAAAGGGCAGGTGTGAAGGATATATATGCCCTCCACTCAAGGAGGAATGAAGGAGACAGTCAGGAGACAGTGACCATGCCAGGTAGTGTATTGTGACAAAGCCAATGGAAAAGACCTTGCCCTGGATCTTAGTGGTTGAAAACAACTTCCTGACAGGCAATAGTAGCACACTCCTTTAATCCCAGCACCAGGGAGACAGAGGCAGGTGGATCTTTGTGAGTTCAAGGCCAGCCTGGTCTACAGAGTGAGTTCTGGGACAGCCAGGGTTGGTATGCAGAGAAACCCTGCCTCAAAAAACCGAGAAAAAAAAGAACAACTTCCTGCTAAAGGCAGTGACCTTGCCTTGAAAACAGAGTGGTGGTAAGGCAGGTGAGGGAAACCTCAGTCAACACTAAAGCTTAGAGATAGGGTAAGTCTTGGATGGGAACAAGCAGAAATCCAGTATGAACTCAACATGGAGTTGAAGAGGCTGGGGCTATATCTGGCATCAGACTTGGTTAGGAGCTACAGAGTCTCAGTGCCCTGTTGCCAGCTTGAATAGAAAGCCCAGGGATAAACCACTCTGGCTGCTTTGCAATGAATGGACACAGTAGGTTGACAGCAGCAGCCAAAAGAGCAGAAAAGAGGTGAATGAGGACACTAGTATAGGGATGGAGATGGCAATGGATGTGGGTAGGGAGTGCTCAGAAAGGTAGACCTGCAGTCAAGACTTGCAGATTGGTTAGATGTGGAGGAGCCATTCTGACAATGAAGTCAGGGAGTGAAGATTTGTTTGGAGAAGTTTAATCTGAGAATGAAACATTCCACCTCCAAGGGAAGCTCTTTCAGACAGAATGACTCAAAAGAGCTTCAGGAACTCCCTAAAACTGAACATATTCACTAGTCCTCTCCCTCCCAAGAGTAAACAATAAAGACTGCCAGGAGTCATTCTCGGACAAGCCAAGCTGCAAAAAAAGACTGAGACCAGCTCAGCTGCCTAAAGAAGCAGAAACCAGCTGAGTTGCCTGGAAGAGGTTTAGACCAACTGAGTCACTTGAAAAGGACACTCTCCAACCTGTTGAGCTGCCTGCAGGCTGTGCAGTGTGCTCCAGGTTCCCAACTTTTGTGAACTGTCACATGTGCTGGGATGTCTTTGAGTCATTTCTGTTCCTGTAAGTAATCCCTCACCCATGTTCCTGTAAGTAACCCCAACAAAACCAATTGGTTCGCCAAGTTAAACTTGGGTATATACATATTTTGATCTGTTGTAGACTCCCTATCTGGGATGAATAAATGTCAGGGACAAGGACAGAATCTCTAGTTAATGGAAAAATACAGACCCCCGATAAGACAGGGAACTAGAACATCTTATGGTCAGCGACAGGACATTGAGTCAGAGCCCTTGACCTTTTCACCCTGTCAACATCCTGCATAAACATCCTATACAAACATCCTGCAGCTGGGTTAGCTTGCCCCACCCTATGCAGATAACAGCTTCCTGCTCCCCCCACCCTGCGGGAACTATATAAAGCCTCCTGGAGAAAAATAAAGTTGCACCTTGATCAGAATCTTGTCTTTGTGTATTCCTTTGTGTCTCCTGTCCCTATCATTCCGTCCTTAGGGTGGTCAAGTTCCCGTTGAAGCCCTGCTGGCGGGGGCAAATAAATGTGTGTGTGTGTGTGTGTGTGTGTGTGTGTGTGTGTGCTCACTTGTGTGTTCTAAAAGTCTGTCATAAAACAAAGGCTTAGAATGAAAAGACAAGAAGTTATTTGAGCATGTTTAAATTTAGTTGATTCTTAAACATCCATGTCATGAATTCAAGTAACAATATTTGCAACAGCAAACATTCATTGAGTATGTGCTGTGCTTTACAACTTTTACAGTGTCCCACAAAGTTAGGTAATGGTACTCTTTCTTCAAATGCACAGATAGGAAATTGAAATCCAGATAGGGCAAATATCTTGGATAATTTGCATATCCAGGATTTGTACCAAGATAATCTGGTTCCAGAGACTGAGCATCTAACTTTCATATCTCCTGGTAAGTGAGGTATCAGAGAAGCCAAGAAAAGCAAGTTTTTACAGAAAGAAGGAGCAGTCAGTTGTACCTGTGAAGTAAGGGCAGGGATGTGAGCTGTGAGTTTGGCAATATGAATTGGTGACAAGAGTGATTTTAAGCAAGTGGTAGGTTGAAATCCTGATGGGAATGAGATTGTGAAAGAATGGGAGAAGTAGAGACTCTAAGCCCAGAAAACTACTTTAGGTTTTGCCCAGTAGAGGAACAAAAATGGAACAGCAACTAGAGGTGGGAGTGGGGTTCACTGAGATTAAAATTGATGATGATGATGGTGGTGGTGGTGGTGGTGGTAAATGCTCCAGATAAGGTGGGCACTCTTTTGAAGTGCTAGGGATTGAGGTCATGGCCTTGCACATGCTAAGTGAGCATTCTACCACTGAACTAATGAGACAGACATTGTTATGATACAAAAGAAAAGGAGATAGTTATAGGGCTAAGGAGGTAGTTCTCTCAGTAAACTGTCTGCCATATAAGCATGAAGACCTGAGTTCAATCCCTATGGCCTCTATTTTTTAAAAAAGCCAAGTGCCTTGATATACACCTGTAAACCTGGCACTGGGGTGGCAGAGACAGGAAGGTCTTACTGGCCAGCTAGTCTAGCTGAACCAGCATGCTCCAGGTTCAGTTATAAATCTTATTTCAAAAAATAAAATGGCCCAGTATAATGACTCATATCTTAAATTCCAGCACTCTGGAAGCAGAGGAATGTGGATTCTGTGAGCTCAAGGCCAGCCTGGTCTATATAGCAAGTTCCAGGCCAGACATGGCTAAGAAGTGAGACCCTGTCTCGATAGATAGATAGATAGATAGATAGATAGATAGATAGATAGATAGAGTGAGTGAGCGAGCGAGCAGTTGAGGAAGTCTGTGAAGGATTTAGGAAGGTGCACCATTCTGCACAGTTGTATGAACTTCAAAGATGCAGATGTTTCCCTTTGCACAGATGCTGTTACAAGGTGGAGGTGACAGAGAAAGACTAGGATGTTTCAAGACAGTGTAGCTGAAGGGATGGACTGTGAATTTGCATCAGGAGACAAACAAAGGGAAGGGCTAAAGCAAGTAGAGAAATGAGGCTGGGAGCTTTACAAAGCTTGATTGATAGTTGTTCCAGAAGCAACTGAACAAACCCTTAGAAGAGAGGAGGTTGTGGTAAAAATTGAGGCCCATATTAGAGATTCTAGAAGTTCAGACACCATGCCAAGTACCTGAAGTGGACTTGACAGAGTCTTTGGAGACACAAAGGTACATAAAATTGGGAGGTGAAGGTTGGTGATGGCTAGTCCCCAGATATGAATGACTGATGTCACATACTTACTAACCTACTGCACTGCTGTTGCCCTCTAGTCATCTTCTCACATCTGCTACAAAGGGCAGTAGACCTGAGTTTTCATTCAGGAACAAACTAGCCCATTCCAAGAAAGATGAATGTGGGAGAGCTTCTCCTGGAAAGGGGTCCAGGTGGCTCTTGCTAGGTGGAGGGAGCAAGCTTCAGTTAGGAATGAAGTAGAGAGAGATCCATCAAAGGGGAAGTGGGCACCCAGAGCAGCACTATTAATGGAACTTTCTGTAATGATGGATGCAGCTTCTGTCTGTGCTCTCCAGCACAGTAGCCATCAATTCCATGGAGAGGCTGAGCATTTGAAATGTGGCCAGGATGACAGAGGAACAGAATTTCCAACAGTATTTCACTGTGACTCATTTAAACTTCAATACTAAGGCCTCTGAGCAGAACAGATGCAGCTGTTTAGAAATGAGCATTCATGTGGACCCTGTAGCTCTTTGCTAGGCCTCTCAGGCCAAGATCCTTATCTGGTCAGGGATCCCACGGACACCCCCCCTCGGTGGCCAATGATGACTATCTAAGCTAGTACAGCTCTACAGATATATACTGGTTTCAGCATAGTCACAGACCCATAAGCCTGGAATGGGACAAGAGGAAGAGAAGAGGGGAAGGCACAATGCCAGCCTAGAGCCATATGGTCGATTCATGGTCCACAGATACAGATTACTAAAGCTACATGCCATGAACAGGGACCAAGGGCATCCCCCAGCCAGGTCAGTCTGGTCCTTTATGATGAAAGCCAGGCCTTTGCCCTGACTGAGCCTGACTTTCCATGATTGGGCCAGGAATCTGGCCAGTAGCAACTTGGGCAAGAAGAAGAAAGATGCTCATCTCAGTTGAAAGATGGAGCAGGGAAGTAATGATCCTCCTCAGATGGACAAGAAGCAATTCCCTACACTTCTCCCTTATATTTTCCCAACGGCTGCCTCCCTCAGTGAAGTCAAGGCAGCTAAGCATCCAGGAAAGTCTCTTAGAAAAATTAGTAAGTCTACAGCCTGCAAGAGGTAAGCTACAAGTAACCTGATCCCTCCTGGGTGAAGAAGGTGCAATGGGGTTTCAGGGATGTGCTGCACTTCTCCTTCCTGGGTGGTGCTCTACAGGTATAAGGGCAGAGCTCAACTCAACAAAGCAAATCCACAGCTCTGGCACTTGAAAGCTCCTCAAGTAGCTGTGGCCACAGCTCTGTCAGCCAGTGGCTTACCAGGTGAGGCTTAGCAGGACCAGAGTCTGAGATGCCTCTTTCTCTGCTTCCTGCAACAGATGGGGCTACTCAGAAGTTCAAGTGCAGGCTGCCAGGCCTCCTAGTGCAGAGCCCATTAGAGCCATGGCCCCCATAGATACCAGTATTGACTATGCCTTCCTGTTTCTGACCAGGTGGCATACCTTTCCTCTTCTAGGCACTGGTTCACAATGCCCGATGGGCATCAGTCCTATGAGAGGGTCCTAAGAGCCTGGAATACTTTTGGGGCAGCAATGGGGCCTCCTTGGGGCCGGTTTGGGGTGGACTCCAGGAAGAAGCTCCCAACTAAAGCCAGACAGCCTCTGGACTCTCAAGGGTGACAAGCCCAGGCCCTCAGCATGGCCCCATGCTGGCCAGCAGTGGCTGAGCTAACTCGGGAGATGAGGGGGTACTGGGCAGGGAGCCCACTGTCTCCTCATGACTTCCCTTCCTCCTCATCCCAGGAACCTCTTTGCCGGCCAACTGTACTAAAACTCCGGAAAACCATGGCGGGGAGGTTTTCCAATTAGAACATTATTTTTCCGATCTGTGGATGATTCTTAAAGCAGCAAAAAGCCATTCTTCAGGGCATATGGGGATTATCTGCCAGCAAGACCTTGGCTCAGCTTGTGCACTCGTGCTCTGGAGGCCTGGCCTGGGGCAGCTTCAGAGCCAGAGAGAAAAGGCAGAGTCTGTTCTGGGGCATCAGGTCATGCAGACAGAGACTGCTGGTATAGTGTGTCCTGCTTATTCAAAACAGTGTATTTGCAAAATAGCAAAGCTCCCAACACAGGGCTGGAAGGTATTTGAAAGTGGTCCATCTCAGGAGGTGCATGATCTCCCAGTCCCCTTACTGGAAGATAAATTCAAGACTCCCAGCAGGGTTGCAGCCTGTGGAGCAAACAATCCCTGGGCATAGAAACTAGTCTTCAGAAAGGGACTTCTTTGCCTCTGCCACCACCCTGAGCTACCTCTTCCTGGGCAAGATGGAGGTAGCAGTATAGTGGGAGCTCTTGACAAGTAAGAGTGTTTGTGCTTGCTGAAGAAGAGGCACAACCTCATAGTGGATAGTGCAAACTACTGGAGTTATAGGGGGTCCCTGTGGTGATTTATTGTGTACCTTAATAAACTTTGCCTGAATATCAAAGGACAGAACAAGCCACTATATTGAACATAGATACCAGGCAGTGGTAGCACACACCTTTAATCCTAACACTTGGGAGGCAGAGATCCATCTGCATCTCTGTGAGTTCAAAGCCACCCTGGACTACATGAGATTGATTCAGTCTAGGAGAGAGACAGAGCCAGGCAGTGGTGGCACACACCTTTAATACCAGTACTTGGGAGTTACAAGTTACACGCCTTTAATGGCTGGGAGGAGAAAGGTATATAAGGTCTGAGGAGACAAGAACTAAAGGCTTTTTCAGGCTGAGGAATCCTAGAGGTTAGACAGTGGCTTATTCCTTTGTCTCTCTGGTCTTTCAGCATTCACCCCCAATATCTGGGTCCAGGGTTTTTTATATTATTACTAAAAGATCATTTAGAAGCTGGGCGGTGGTGGCACACGCCTTTAATCCCAGCACTCAGGAGGCAGAGGAAGGTGGATCTCTGTGAGTTAGAGGCCAACCTGGGCTACAGAATGAGTTCCAGGAAAGGCGAAAAGCTACACAGAGAAACCCTGTCTCGAAGAAAAAAAAAAAAAAAGGTCATTTAGAAATTCAAGTTACAGGTACCTGAAGGCAATATTTTGTAGGTGAGGAACTCACCCCAAATTCTAAGAGTTTGGGCTACCTCCTAGCAGCTGAACTGATTACAAACACAGAGGCCTAGTATCACAAGCTCAGGGCTCCATGAGGTCTCTTCCTGGGTGTAGCTCTGCCTAGCTTGGGGACCCCTAGCCCCAGGGGACCGACCCTGCTGAGAGTCAGCAGAGTCACCCAACAAGTATAAACTGGTTGAAGAGCTTAGCAAGATGAGGCAGCAGGGCGGAACCTGGGAAGGAGGGAGGGGAAGAGGGGATTAGGGTACAAGCAGGAATGTGGCACTCCCTATACACAAACTCGAGCACCCCGGCTTCTACCAGTTGAACACATAGTCCATCCAGAGCCTCTGGAGCTCAACTGTGCACCAGACTGGCTGTGTGATCTTAAGGTCCCTTTCCCTGCTTCCATTTCTCCATGTGTATAGCTGCAGGGTTCAGGCCATTTGTCTCCAATGTACTCTGGTATAGGGATCCTGCCTGGGATACCTCTGGGTCCTGATAGCTTTCAGGGTACCACCTGTTTTTCCCTTCAAAGCCTGGGAAAGCTTCAGCTAAATAGGCCTGCCTGGGTTCTGCTTCCAATCTTGCAAATGAGAAGGGGGCAACTTGGGAGCTTAGTCATCCTGCTGGCCCATTCTCTCAGACAGCCACCTGTCCTCTGGCCCATCTGTTGACTTCAATCTGGCCTTCTGGAGAAGCTGTTTTGGGTACCTGTAGCTAGAGTTTTCCTGCCTTGCCCACAGTCAGCACTTTAAAAAAAAAAAAAAGAAAAAGAAAAGGGGAAGTGCTGTGGGATGGTCTGTATGTCAAATTGCTCTGATTAGTCAATAAATAAAACACTGATTGGCCAGTGGCTAGACAGGAAGTATAGGCAGGACTAACAGAGAGGAGAATTAAGGGAACAGGAAGGGAAAGGGAGTCACTGCCAGCTGCCGCCATGACAAACAGCATGTGAAGATGCGGGTAAGCCATGAGCCATGTGGCAAGGTATAGATTTATAGAAATGGATTAATTTAAGCTGTAAGAACAGTTAGCAAGAAGCCTGCCACGGCCATACAGTTTGTAACCAATATAAGTCTCTGTGTTTACTTGGTTGGGTCTGAGTGGCTGTGGGACTGGCAGGTGAGAGAGATTTGTCCTGGCTGTGGGCCAGGCAGGAAAACTCTAGCTACAGGTACCTACTCCTGAGCTGTGACCCCCTCTGAAAAGGGACACTACCTACTACCCCTTTCCTTTCCTGGTAGTCCAGCCTGCTCTTTGAGCCTTCTACACTTAAGAACCACCACCTGTGCTTTCAATGCCTTCTTTACGGCATTCCTGGGGGCTACTGCCCAGTCCTCTTGGGCACTGCTACACAAGCTCGAGGAATACCAGAGCTAGAAAGAAAAGATGGAGGGGGAAATTGCAACTCTGAAAGGGGGAGATTTTTTGGCTAATCTTGGAGCTGAGCTAGGGGCTAAGGCACAGTCATGGAAAGGAGGGCCACAAAAACCTTGGGCTAGAACTTGAGGAAAGTCTAAGGAAAGGTTCATGAAGACAACAACTTGACAGCTGAGAATGGGTAAAAGAGTACCTGATGTCCCCAGAGAAAAAATGTCATCCCTAATAGAGGGGCTTGGTCATATGACAGTACTTGGTTTATCTGAGTGCATGTTACTTATACATATGTGTATCCTAACACTTGGGAGGCGGAGTCCAAGTTTGCTGTGAGTCTGAGGCCAGCATGGGCTACATAGCATCCCTCCTCCCCAAATGGTGCCTGGCTGAGGTGACTGGAGGTAGCCCTGGAAGAGGGTGGGAGTGGAAAGCATCATTGGAAGATTCTGTTGGGGCAGTGAACAGGTGGGCAGGGCAGGGCACCTACCATTCAAGTCAAACTCGTTTGCAGGCAAGAACCGCTGCAGGGCCTGGCAGCCTGGCTGGGAGGGAGGTGTCAAAGGCTGGTCTCTTTGGTTAGAGCTGTCATGAGGGATCTATCCTGGGCAGGGGCTGAGTCGCTTTGGGCAGGAAAAGAGCTTGAGGTCTGGTGCAACCCTCAGTGGCCAGCTATGCTATTGGACACCACTCTTGCTCATGTTCTTCAGGTGCTCCATCCTGATTCAAGGTTCTGGGGCAGAGCTTTCTGTTTTCTGGAGGGCCTTGGGAGACAAGTGCTACCACCTTACTCATCCCTAGCCATGGTGTATCACTTTGTTTTACATTCTGCCTCCTTTTAGGCTGGGTTCAAAAAAGGTGTGTCATCTACACTAGGTCATATAGTTAATATGTTTGGGAGCTAGGATGCCAAGCCAAATACAAGACCATAAATAGCCTCTGTGGGAGAAGGGTAAGAAGCATTAGATGCTGGTCACTAGCCTGGGGCCAACTAAATTGAAAGGAGACAAACACCTGTTGGCAGGAGACAAAGATTAACCACTCACCCAGAACACACAGAACACTTCCTTTCTGTTTGATAAACCCCACAAAAAGAAGAACCCTTCTTTTAGAATTGCAATCTCCCATCTCTTTCTTCTACAAATGTCTCAGATCCCCTGGGCTGGTCTCTGTGACCCAGAGATAATCAGACAGGGTGCCAACCTCACCATCAAGAATAAAGGGAAGTGATTACACAGAAGGAAGTGGTCAATTTGACTAGGTGGCAGGCCAGAAAGAATTTAGGAATGGTTGGATGAAGTCTGAGGAATGACTGGGTTCACTAGCAGAGGGATATAGGAAGGGCACTTCAAGAGTGTGAGTACAGGAACAAATGTCTGAGGTGTGAGGACACATGATGTACTCAGAAGACATGGGGAAGTCAGGGTGAGTAAAAGTGGCTGGTCTTGCAGAGAGAGGTTGACCACAGTGAACTATTAGGCCTTCTAAAGACATCTGCTTTGATTTGAAGAGCAACAGGAAACTGTAGGAAAGAGCTCTAAGCAGGTAGCATCTGGTCATTTTCACCCAATGAAGCTGCTTAACCAGACTTCTGTGTGATAGCTGGGTGGGAAGTAAGTATAAGTTGCAGGCGGGGACACCAGTGGCAGATTTGAAGGCCACTGCAATGGCTATAAAATTGGCAAGACTTGAGAAGTAGGACCTATTGGCCTTTTTTCTTTTTCTTGTTTTCTTTTTTGAGCCTGTCAACCTGATAGGCTGTTGCTTGAGCTGGCTTTAACTATCTCCTCTGTTGGAAGTCCTTCCCTGACCTCACAGATAGGGTTAGGAGCCTTTGTCAGATGTTCTCTTAAGTTTGACACCCCCTACATCATCCCACCCGGTCAGTGCCTTGCACACATTAAGTATCCAACAAGTGTGAATGAATGTCACTTATCAAACTGAATGTGTGTCTTCTGGCCTGGCCTGAGAGGTGGCCCTGATTTCTGTGTCTCGCCAGCTCCATCCAAGAATGGCCTTCCAGGGTGCAAGTTTTGCCAGGCACCAGACAGAAGTTTCTGGCTCGCTTCTTTTCTCCTCTGCCTAACTTCCTGCATGATCTCAGCCACCAGTCGCCACACCCCCTCCCCCAAACTCCGGTCCTTTCCCCGCCCCTGTCTGGGATCTCCATCTGTAAAATGGATCTAGGCACAGTAGTTCTCTACAAAACTGATCCACCTGCATCTGTGGAAGTCGTTGGCCCAGAGCCTGGACCAGATCTCGCCAGGCGCAGGCAGGGACGCCACTAGGCAGTGGGGTGGCGGGGGTGGGGGTGGGGGTGGGGGGTGGGGAGGCCTTCACGTGGTGGAGGCCTCCCGGCCCTGGGGCCGGGTGCCCAGAGGAATTAGCGTGGAAGTTTTCCATGGCGGCAAAACTTTCTGGAGCTTGCTCCAAACCAGGCCAGTGGAGACACAGCCTTGATTTCTCCAGCAGCTCCACAGGGCGGAGCAAGGAAGGGGTGGGAGGACACTGGCGGGAGAATGTGCGGAATGTGCCAGGCGCATCTACCTACCCCAGGAGAGGGCAGAGGAAGGAGGCCGGCCGAGGGGAGGGGCAAGGGGCGAGGCTCCCTGCAGCCGGAGAAAACCTGTTTGTTCTTGGGCGGGTGGAGCCCAGTCTGTGCCACCTCGTTTCCAGGCGCGCTCTTCGCTGCGCCCCTCGCCTGCCGACACAGCTCGGTAGGGTCCAGCACTGCCCACCCGAGGGAGCCCGCGCACCACGCCCGCCCGACTCGCTGCCCGTCCCACAAGCCAAGCACCTGTACCAGGTAGGGTTGTTGAGTTGCCGTCCTAAGGACGCAGCCCACAGGGAAGCAGCAAAGGGTACCCTGTTTGTGTCCTCCTGGGCACAAGCAGAGTCACGGTTTCTCTAGCCATAATTCATACTCGCTCCAAGGGATTCTGGGGTTCCAGTCAGGGAGACAGTACTCTCGGTTTTCTCCTTTTCACTGTGGGTGAAGAAACTGAGAAGCAGGGTACATTTGTGTGACCAACCAAGGCAAGTGGCCCTCTGGCTGGCCTTGTCCCTCTGTCCTGACCATTTGAGGATGAGACCGCTTGTTAGTAAACTGCTGACTGAGGGAGGAGGGGACAGGGTGAGCCTAGAGTTGGCGTTTTGCAAAAATCACGAAATACCACATTCTCAGTAAAATGTGCCCATTTTGTAGATAAAGAAACTGAGATGCAGAGGCAAGCTTACTCTAAGAATCCCCTCTCACTGGCCTGGAGCCTAGGACAAAGGGACTTGATGGTGGTTTGTGATAGACATGTACTGGGCATTGGGCGATCTCAGAAGGGAGCTGCTTATACTCAGACAGAAGGCGCCGAATCAAATGTCACTGTGGTGTTATCAGCGGGATCTGCTGTGCACAGGCTCTGTGACTGGATTGTTTGTGCGGGGGCAGGGGGAGCCAAGAGCCTCGTCCTCTTTGGAACTGCATAATGATACTTGGCCTCTGAGAAGGGCTGAAAACTCAGGCCCTCCTGTCTGCTCTGCCACTTCCTTCCAAGCTGTGGCACCTGGCAGCTCCGCTGGTCAAAGAGAGAAGCCTACCAGGCCCACCTTCCCCTCCAGGGCTGTGGAATCTCTGGTTTGTTGGGAGTTGTGTTCTCCACAAGCCATATGTACTGAGTCTTGATATTAAGGCAGGTGGTGACACCTGCTCTTGGTCTTGTCTTGGTCTCATGGCTCTTTGGATTTCTCGTCATAGTGCCTGGTCTGGGTGAGGAAGGAGGTTTTCACAAACTGATAAGCCTAAATAGTGATGAGGGACTCTGAATCACAGAGCTGCAGTGGGAGGCTTGGAAGGTTATCTTCCCACAGCCTCAACTGGCTCATCTGAGCAAACAGTACCAGCTTGGGTGCCAACAAGTCTCCAGGGCACAGATGCACTCACCAGGTACAACTTGCTGGAGGGTTTTGGTCCATGTACTGTTCACCTCACCACCCTCAGCCCACTCACTACAGGTTTGGAAGGAACAGCGCCATCTCACCTGTCCTGCTCCCATCAATTCTCAGCTCTGGCTGGGGCTCTGATCTCAGTGGGGTGGAACTGATGAAAGGTACCTAGGTCAAGGCCAGGTACACAGCAGGTGCTCAAAATATGTTCATTTCCATCCTCTGGACACTCATGAGTCAATGACAAAGGTGGCTACAGAGGGTGCTGTAGCTTTGAGGGTCATTAAAGCACTGGTGACTCCCTAAACATGGATCAGAGATGCCACCCTAGCTGGAAAGATTAGGTAGATTTTGAATGAGAGTCCAGCAGCCTCCAGGTCAAGATAGGTAGGAGAGAAATCAGCCCAACATTTAACAAAAAGAAATCTTTAAAGGGACAGACCACTCCAGAAGGAGCTGCCATCTGAATCATAACAGGAGTGATTGTGTGTCCTCAAGTTGGGAGGGTAGTGAGTGGTCTCAGGAGCATCTAGAACCTAGCATAACCCTTCCTCAAACTGCTTTGGGCTCCCAGAGGCCTTTAAAGGCTTCTAAGTCCTGCTAGGTCAGGGATTCTGGTTTCCCAGCACTCAGCACCTGGCTAAGGTAGGCATTGGCACCTGTTCCAGAACTGTCTTCAGTTGTATGCCAAGAGAACACTCCCAATTCTGGCTTGATGCATTCTGAGAGCCAGAAGCCTGCCCTTCTCCTTTCTCACTGAAGCCTCCATATATGACTTATGCCTTTAGCTGGGATGTTGCTTTAAGCTATAGCCTATATTGTGCCAGGTCATACATAACACACATTCTGCTTGCTGAGCCCTGAGGCCACTTTCATTGCCAGCCCTGTGGTGACATAGGACAGGATCACTGCCAGGAAAGAAAAAGCTACTTTCTAGGTCTCTGGTGCTTGGAGAAACTTCTCATGTTGCATTCCAGACTTTGGGTACCCATGGTTGAGAATAGACTTGGGTGCACACAACTTATCCAGCTTTTTCATCTCAAACTAGGCCCTACCTCACCTCTTGCTCTCATGACCAGAGGAGGAAACCATCATCCCTTGTTAAACCCTCTCCTTGTACCAAGCTGCTTGAATACGAGGGGGGAAATCAGGGCCGTAAGAGGTTGGGTGGCATGCCCAGGTTTGTACAAGTGGATGGTTGCTGAGCTGGATTCTGAACTCAATGTGGCCTCTGGGCCTTTCTCTTACCCATAAGGCTGTAAAGACACTATCCTCAATGACAGCAGACCCTGCTAGGGGCAATATGTTGGATAGTTCATCCCCCTCATCTGCTGTCAGACCCTTTAGCACACTGCCCTGGTCTTGGTATGAGCTGATTCTCCATTGACATAACTGGAGTCAGTTAATTTTTCCCAAAGGGAAACTGAGACACAGAATGGAGCTCTTTTACCTTCTGTGGATCCATGTGAAAGCATTTGGCAGGTCTTTTCAGTTCGCTTTCCCTGCTAGAATGACCAAAGTTAGAGGGTATGGACAGGGAAGAGGGAGTGGGGTCTGGGTAGGAAAGAGTCTGGAAAACTCAAGGCCAAGAGGCCTTGTGCATGTCGTTCTCCAGGCTGATGTGCAGACTCAGACTCAGAGGTGAGGAGGCTGGAAGGAATCTGCAGCTCAAGCAGATGTCCCTGGGAAATTTGCTGGAGAAACCTAGAGGCTGCTCTCAGAAACACAGTCTGGGCTTTTCCTGTGGGCAGTGCTTACTTCTTATTCTGAGGGAGAGCTAGGAACTTTGGGAATAGGTAAAGCAGAAGATGGGCATTTTTTGTTTTTTTTGTTGTTGTTGTTGTTGTTTGTTGTTTTTTTTTTTTTAATAACAGTAGGATCCAAGGTTAGTTTTTGTAGCCACCGCTAGCCCTTCTGCCTCTAGCACATTCCCTTGGAGCAGACATAGGGTTTGGTATGGCTGTGGCCTTGACAAAACGCCAGTATACCTCTCGGCCCTTCCGAGGACCAGACAGGCACAGCCCTTGGGAGACTCCAGGGCCAGCTGGTTGAAAGTGAGGATCTTACCCCCAACCTTGAGGATGTGACTTCGGGCGTGGCTGCTCACCCGCAGTGCACACACCTTCAGTTTAGGCATTTCAAGAATCTGCACATCATCTGTGACTGTCCCCACAACCACAGCTGTCTTGTTCTCTCAGCCAGGAAGCTTCATCTTTCAGATCATCCGAGACAGGGACAGAGGTGGCCGGTTAGTGCGACTCATAAATAACCTTTTCAGCACAACCTGATTGAAGGTCGAGTTGGTTCATCTGGCCAGAAACCTGTACAGCTTCACTAGCAGCCACAGGTAGATGTCTTAGCTCTTGGGCTCCTTGTGCCGAACCTTTCGGTCCTTGTTGTGGTGAATGTCAACACCCATGATGGCACCTCCTGCTCGGCCAGGTTCAGAAAGCACACAGTTCTTTACTTACTTATTAATGACTGTTTTGTAGCCCCTCTACTTGCACAGTTGCCCTTGAGGTTACCGCTGGTGGCCTGGGGAGGCTGTGGAGCTCTGGAGACACACCCTGGATTCAGAGAAGACTTGGCCTCTGGGGCCAGTGGTGGGCAAGCCCAACCTACTGGTGATGCCTGTTGGTGGTCCCTGTCTTTGGATCTTTCTGTAGGCATATCTCAGGCATGAGGTTCAACCCCCTAGGGTAATCCCTGTGATGGTTGGCTCAGAACAACACTTTCTGATGACTAAGTCACTTTCCCAGAGAGCTTGATGTGGCAGAGGGTTGCTATGGAGAGAAGAGGCACCAGGATTCCAGTCACAGGAATGGGGATCCCTGTTGAAAATGCTGACATTAGGCACTGCCTGGTTTAGCCTAGAAAGAAAGAAAAAAACCACAAAACCCAAAAAGCAGCCCTTGCTTCACCATTTCTGCCCATGTGTGCACTCATCTCCTACTCATTCTTTTATAGTTTAGGACCTGATCCAAGGGCACCTCCTTGGAAAATGCAACACTCTGTCAGGGCCCACAGGACCTATCTCTCTTCCTCTGACTCCTGTCTATCTCCCTAGCACCCAATCTGACCAGTAGCTTTCCATAGGTGCTTGTTGCAGAAAAGAAAATGTGACTTTGGGCGAATGCATTCCCATCTCTTGGCTTCCATATTCTTATCCCAAAATGGGGATTGTTGTAGAGGCAAGGATGGAGTGAAAGGGACTTTGGGTTTAAGCTGGGCAGGAAAGTGTGAGGGAGGTTATAGAGGGCCTGGAGTGGGGAAAGTTATGGAGAGAAACATTTTTGGGTGCTGGAGGAACTGCTAAGTAGTTCTCCTTTCATCCTCACTAGAGAATCCCTTGCAAGAAGGACAGGAGCAGTTTGGGCCAAAGTTAGGAGCAAGTAGGGCTGAGTTCTTGTTACTTTGTGCTCTGACAAAGGTTGAACAGGTCGCAGCTGTGAGGACTTGGGATACTCATAAAGGACCAAGGGAGAAAACGTTGAGGTGGTGGTGGGTTCGAGAGTCCCCAGCCCTTTTTGACCCATGACGTGCCCATCTGCAGATGAAGATAGCATCTCTGAGTGACTAGGGCTGACCTGAGACCTTAGGTCTCAAGTTGCAGAAATAGCTATTGGGATGTGAAGATGTGAAAGTGCACAGGTAGCTAGGACTGTGGAGGAAGGCCTATGAGCTCCTCGGTCCCTTTCTTGTGGTATAGCTGCAGAGGTAACAATGGCAGCAATGTAAATTGCTCATATGGGGAATTAGAGCAGGGGTCTTGTTGAGAGCAGGAGGTTTCATGGTCCTGCTATCCTCAGCAGGCTGGCCTTACCCAGATATCTCAGAGGCATCTCTGAGAGCTCTTCCCAGCATCCCTCAGTAGTCCTGTAGGCCAAGGCACCCCTGAAGTGGCCCAGTTTCTCCAAGCAGGTGTTTAATTCCATCCCTAAGGGAGCCAGAAATATTCTAGGGTCTTGGGAATGGCAGATAGCTAACAGTACCCCTTCCCCTTTGAGGTTTTAGCTCCCTACTCAGTTGGGAAGGACTTGGCCTGCCTCAGACATCTTCCTCCCAGAATTCCTCTAGCACAGATGCTAAGAAGTCTAGAATCTGAGGTTTGGGGTTGGGATGGCAGGAGGTGAAATTCCAGACTTTCATGCAGAAGTCATTTACCTGTAAAGCACATTTAAAAATACACCCCCCTGCCATGCTTGCTTTTTCCATATTACATTTTCCCCTCTGCAACCCAAGTTTCTTCCAACTTTTTTTTTCCACGTAGTATCCCTCCTTCCTTCTACCTTGTTGGCTTGCATGCAGGAGCCTCAGTGACTACAGCATTGCAGACAGGTCACAAGCTCCTGCCAGAGGGGCCCAGCCTTCAGTTCCTGGGACCTGTACACTGAGCAACAGACTCAGGAGCTCAGATGGGAGCCAGCTGCTGCTCAGCCTTTGCTCTTGCAGAGCCAGCTCTGTCTAAGGTCTCTAAATCACTTGCAACTCCCTTCCTAAGATCCCAGCTCTTGATCTCAGCACCTCCTGGACCAGCGACAGTAGTATCTCTTCTAGGTCCTTATGGGTGAAAAGCAACCTGTCTGCTGACTACTGCTGGGGCTCCAGTGGAAGACAGTGGGAATCAGAATGCCCAGGGTTATAAAACCTGGCCACAGAAGGCTGCCTCACAAGTGGATCATTTCACCATTCCAGTCCTTTTGGCCTAGAGAATCGAGTTGGCAGCTTGAGTGCTAGCTAGCTTAGGTCAGCCTGGGTCCAAACTTCCATGGGCCAAGTGCATTCCTTGAGAAAGGATTGAACTAGCACAGCTAAGTATGCTGAGTGTGAATTGGGGGTAGAGGTCATGTTTCCTGAATTCTAGCATTTCTCAGCCCCTCTTACTCCTGGCAATGACCTGAACTGAGAACCCAGTGCTTTTTCCAACCTGGCAAACCCAATGTACCTGCTCATCTTTGCACTTCCTTCTGCAGCCCCTAGAGGGAGACAGCCACAGCCAAGACTTTCCCTACTATGCTGACCTTTCCACCCCACCCATACAAAGCAGAAAACACTCTTTGGGTTCCGGTGGACAGGATGATGAGCAGAGAAGCTGCTTTGAAGCCCCTGCCTTCCCCACAGGAAAAACCAGATACGGGCTCGTGTGCCTTTTGAGAACAGGGCTTCCCTAAGACCATCTTTGTGTCTGCTGGCACAGGTTGGGTTGGACAATAAGGGAGGGTTGGAAGGACTCTGGCCAAGGAGCTACCTAGGCTGGCTGGGTTCTGGGGCTCAGGAAGCTTGGATTCTCAGAGTTGAAGAGCCCAAATCAGGCTCTTGCAGGACAGCCATAGAGGACAGCTGTAACATCAGGGGTCTGTCTCCCTTGCAGATTTTGATTTTCCAAGTTTGGTCCTGTACCCGTACACAGTAGTGAGGGACCAAGGTCCCATGTGGGTAGAAGGAGGGTTTTCCCAGGGTGACAGAGCTAGTATGAGAATGCATTCTCCTTCCCACAGACCAACTGTCTTTGAGACTGTTTCTCACCCCAAGCAGTGCCCATCCAAGAGATTAGTATTGACTGCATTCATCCATCTTGGATAGCAAATTCCTGGGAGACTGGAACTTAGTGTCACTGTTGCTATCCTCATGACCAGGTGTAAAGAAGAGCTCATTCCCAGCCACATTCTAAGCCTCTGGCTCTGTCACAGTAGGTGCAGCCTTTGCCCCAAAACAACAGAGAAATACTTTCAGGCAAACCTTTTCTACAGCATGGCCTGATGTCAGGCTGACATTGGGCACCTACACTGGGAATCTCCAGCCTTATTGGATTCATACAGATGTCACTTGATCCATCTGTATTTAGCCACTGGGTCACATGCTCTTGCTCTATCCTGCTTTTTTTTTTCCATGCCTAGGGAGTCCATCTAGGGCTGAGATATGGATTCTGTACTAAAAAAACAGAACTGTAGTGTGATCTCTGTAAACTTGGTTTGCATGCTTGTAGAAGTGGAGTTGGGCACAATTTATCCCCCCCCCACCTCTTTCTGCTCTTGCTTACACTCAGACCAGTGTCTAGCACACAAGCACTCAGACAAGCCCTGTCACCTATGCCCTCTGGCAGCATCTCCTTGTCACCCTGCTAACAGTCATCCTTAGCTACATAGTGGCCTGGGATAAGAAAGAAAGAAAGAAAGAAAGAAAGAAAGAAAGAAAGAAAGAAAGAAAGAAAGAAAGAAAGAAAGAAAGAAAGGAAGGAAGGAAGGAAGGAAGGAAGGAAAGAAAGAAAGAAAGAAAGAAAGAAAGAAAGAAAGAAAGAAAGAAAGAAAGAAAGGAGCCTAATGTAGGGCCAGTGGGCCAAGAGCTGAGGGCCAGCTGCTGATTGGATAAGTCCATCTTATCTCTTCCCAATATCCACTCCAACTCTCTGGGATGGGTGGATATGAGAACAGCAGCAGGACCAGAGTGATGGCCCTAGGATAGAGTGGCACCCAGGTATTCCTACCTCCAGGCTAGAGCATCAAGGAGCCTGGACTTGGTCAGAAGGAGGCTAACTCCTTAGACAGACCACCTGACACTTTCCTTTCTCCCATGGTTTCCTCTCCCTCTATGTTTAGTACAATATGACCAAGTGGGACTAAGTTGTGTCCCTGAGCCAGAGAGGAGTGGGAAAATGAGATTTTTTTTGGGGGGGGATACCTCCCAAAGGTAATCAAGAATGCATGTGAGGGGTATGTGATTGCTGTATGTGATCTGTGTATGTATGTGTGTGTCATGTATGTGGTATGTGAGTGAGGAATGTGTGATGTATGTAGATGTGGGGTGGGTAGTGCATGTATGTGTGTGTGTATGTGTGTGCACACATGTGTATATATGGAGGGATATGTGGAGGGTGTGTGGTGTGTGTGGTCTGGAGTATGTATGCGAAGTATATGGTATGGTGTGTGTGTGTGTGTGTGTGTGTGTGTGTGTGTGTGTGTGGTGGTTGGTATGTGTATGTGTAGGGGAGTATGTGCAGGGTGTGGAGTTATTATTTGTTGTGTGGGATATGTTATGCGTGTGGTGTGTATATAGATAGGGGTGATGTGTGTGTGTGTGTGTGTGTGTGTGTGTGTGTGTGTGTGTGTGTATAGGTACGGGTGGTATGTGTGTGGTATGTACTGTGTGGGGTCTAGGGTGTATGTGTGTTGTGTGTGTATAGGGGTGTTGTATGCATGTGTATTTTTGTGTGGGGTTGTGTATGTGTGTGAGTGTGTATATATGCATGGATGGTGTGTGGTATGTATATGTGTGGTATGGGGTGTATGTATGAATGTGCGATGTATATGCAGTGTGTGTGTTTCTGGTGTATGTGGTATGTGTATGTGGGGGTGTACATGAATGGTGGGGGATGTGGAGCTCTGTGTGTGTGTATGTGTGTGTGTGTGTGTGTGTGTGTGTGTGTGGTGTAGGAGATTTTGCTAAACTTTCTGAGTTAGTTTTAGAGACAGAGCAAGGCCTTGTGGAGCAAAAGGCTGCTGCTGCTGCTGCTGCTGCTCCTGTTCTCATCTCTGTTCTCTCACATTGTGTCACTGTCCATTGACTCCCTACTCCCTCTGTTCCTGTGTGCAGCAGCTCTCATGGTCACTCTCACTCTCCTCTGACTCTACTCTGATGCCTCTGACAAAAAACAGGCCTTAGTAGTCTAGAAAAACAAGATCTTTGCAGCTCCCTCATTGGCTTGCTGTTTCTGTCTGTCCAATCAGGGCAAGGACTTCTTTCCCAGAGGTTGCTTGGCAGCCTTGAGAAGCTGCAGTAGTAAGGAGGTAGGTAGAAAAGGAACTTACCACCCATTAATGCTTTGAGATCATCTAATAGTAGGAAGGACTGTCCCCATCTCCATCACTCAGACAGGCCAGAATACTTCCTTCTATTGTTCTCTTTGCCCTTCTCAGCCTAACCTGCCCCAAAGAGACAAGTACAGATCAGAAGTTTACATCCAGTTAGCAAGAAAGAGGTATTGTGATGTAGGGTACAGTGAAGTGGGGCTTCAGGGGGACACCATAAAGGACACTTACATGGAAGATCTTAGTTAAGCTACCTGTTCCCTGGTGGCACAGACCAAGGCCCAAGAAGAGTTATTTGGCAACTCCCAAAGAGCCAGAAGTCATTTTCCCATCAAGGTAGTATAGGAAAGGCCCTCTGACTAGAATTGTGTCTTTGTGGGCCATTTGGGAGGCGACAACATCCACCAGCATTTTCGTGGAATGGAAAATTCCAGATAGGGCACATAGTGTAACTTAAGGGTGCCATGCCAGGAGAAGGCCCACTTGCCCTGATCTACTTTACAGATGGGGAGACCTGAGCTCAGTGAGTTAGCAGTCACAGTCATGTGAGGCTACTTTGGGGAGAGGAGCAGAGGTTTTAAGACTGTCTGCTTTGAGATTGGGCCATATCTGGATGTCAGGTGTGATGGGATCAAGTGGCCAAAGTACCCAGAAAAGGAGAAGAGTACCCATGGAAGCAGCTAGACATGGGTGAATGGGAATGTGCAGGGACCTCACCTCTGTATGTTGTACTTTGACATCTTTCTGAATGTTTTTATGCGTATGTTTGTGTGTCTGTGTGTTTGTCACTTGTGTATGTTTGCTCTTGGAGGCCAAAAGAGGACAACAGATCCCCTGCAGCTGTAGTTATAAGGCAGTTATGAGCCTCTCAATGCGGATAATTGTAGGCGGAGTTTTCCTGTGTCATGACCACTTCCCAAATAAACTCATAGAAGCTTAATATAAATGCTGACTGCTAGCGCAGATTTGTTACTAGATAACTCTTACACTTAACCCATATTTCTTATCTATGCTTTGACATGTGACTTGGTACCTTTTCTCAGTATGGCATGTCCATCTTGCTTCTCTCTGCAACTGCCAGTGGCTCTCTGACTCCACCCTACTTCATCCCAGAATCCTCAGTTTGGTTGTCCCACCTAACTTTATTCTGCCTTGCTATTGGCCAGTCAACTTGTATATTAAACCAATCATAGCGACATATATTCACACAGTGTTCAGAATGATTATACCATGGCAGGTAATGGGAATCAAACCCAGGTCCAAGACCAGAACTCCTAGTCCCTGATCCATCCAGCAGTAGCCATCAAATGGGCTTTAATTGGAACATGCTGATAATTTCAGCAGTTAGGCCAGGCAAGGCTGAGGGACTGTGCAGTTGGCCCCAGTCTAAAGTCTCCTCCCTTCAGCAAGGAGAGTTGACATTAGAAGTTAAGTGCCTGGCTTTGGAGGAAGCAGTAGAAGTGGCCAGCAGTGAATATACCTAAGTCACCTGGATCTCATCACTTTGTCCCAGGAGATTTGAAGCTCTCAAATCTAGGGTTAGCAGGGCTGATCTGTGAGGTAGCCACTGGCTCTCCTCAGCTCACTTTGCTCACAGTGATGTGAGGTTGAAAATATGCTTCCTGTCCATGGGTTGCAGATGGGCTTCCAGACATCCGTGCTCTATCTCTGGTGTGTGTGTGTGTGTGTGTGTGTGTGTGTGTGTGTGTGTGTGTGAGAAGGTGGTTATATGGTTCACAGACTCACTATAATTCAGGCCAGTCTTGTTAGTACTCCCCAAGGACCCTCTGTCCTCATGCCAGGTATTGCAGGCTGGCCTAGAAGTGGGTGGAACCTAGAAGGATCACGAGGCTTGAAGACAAACCTGGGGACTTCTCCCAGGGATAATTACTGTCCTAAAAGAGCTGGGAGAGCAGACTAGACTGCTACAAGGGAAACTGTTGGAGCAACAGGTTTACACTTAACAATGTTGACACCTACAGACGTGTCTATCCTCTTATAAGATGCCTCAGTTCACCTTCCCACCAATACATACATTCTTAAAGGTAAACCTGATTCTCCAGCCATTTCCCTTGTAGCAGTCTAGTCTAAGGAAGAACTGCACTAATAGGACAGAGATGTATGTCAGAGGAACAGTCTTTAAAGGGATGCACTTTAGTGAGGTAGATTGAAAAATGGGGTTTATACCCATATGCCAGTCAAAGGGCTGGCATCTTCCTCAGCTTTGCTGCCCTCTCCCTTCCTTATCTTTGGCTAAAGCCAGGGTCACTTCTGACCTTTTTCCCAGTCTACCTGCCTCTATCAGTACCTCATCCAACAGCATTCACAGGCCCCGTAATCCCACTAGGCACTTGATTCTCACACATCTACTCATGGTTCCCTGTAGTTACTAAGACTGGGAGCAAACTTGTGGTCTTCTGACCTGGCTCTTCCTTCCAGTGAAATCCCCTAGTCTTCAGTTTATTTCAGCAGTGATCTTTTCTTTACTGTTTCTCACTAGGGGATCTCAAAATAACCTAGGCTGACTTTGAACTTGCTGAGTAGCTGAGAGCGACCTTGACTCCTAATCATCCTGCCCCCACCTCCAAGTGCTGGATCACAGTCATATACCACCATGCCCAGCTCTACACCACAATATGTGTTTTCTTTCTTTCTTTTTCCTTTTCTTTCTTTTTTTATAGTTTGAGACAGTGTCTCTTTTATCCCAGGCTGATCTTGAACTTGCTGTATGGCCATGGATGATTTTGCACTTCTGATCCTCCCATGCTAGGAGTACAGAAATTTACCATATTCCTAGTTATATGGTGATGATGGAACCCAGGGCCTTGTAGGTACTCAACAAGTACTGATATAACTGAGCTACATTCCCGGGCCATTCAAGTTTACCGTCTTATTGAAAAAGGAACTGGACTTCTGAGATGTAGTCAGGCTCAAGGGAAAGCAGCTGATGCAGGAGCACCAGCCCTGGTTCTTTTCTGGCACATGTCCTTGCTCCTTTGCCTGAGGAGTTGCCAATGACCCTCTGCTTCTTACATTATGCACATGTATGAGTCTGTCTTGATTTGAGATGTGGCTTATTTGGTTCTAATGTGTTATAAAACTTCTAGACAACATGGCCATTGGATCTATCAAGGGGAAACTGACAAGTTCTGAGTTTAGTACTGGCCTAGGATGGATCTGACTGCTAATACTGGGAATGAACTTCACCTGCTTGCCCATTTCCTCTATGGAAACCAGTGGCTTAATCCCTTGGGTCTTAAAAAGGAGTATGTCTTTGAGATGCCTTACAGAAAATAAGTTAAGACAGCAAAAATGACCTAGTAAGATTTGAGGAACCAACAAGTGGGCATTTGCTTCCAGGCAAAGAGGCGAGGGACTGTCCAAGTTTTTTCATTTGGTAGCATCAAAAGACCCAGGGACCAAGGGCTCAGGCTTCAATGGTCTGCCTATAGGCACTGACTGTACCCATGCATTTTGGCTAATGGGATCACTCCATATCCTGCTAGGATGCAGACAATTGGGTTTATGCAATCATAAGAGCAACAGAACTCTGATGTGGAAGCTTCAATGCCATGATGAGGCATCATTCCTGGCATGCAGAAGATTCAATCTGCCTGGTCTGCACTTGGTACAGTTTATGGGAGAGCAGACTCTTGCTGACATGGTTAATTTAGTCTGGTCTTTGGCCCCTTCCTTCCCCTTTTAGTGTGCCTCTGACTTCCATGGAAATATGTCCAGGTCCTGCCAGCTGGCATCATTACTGAGCTGGTCAAAGCCTAGCCCTGAAGGGACCCAGAGGGTGACAGACCCAAGGAAGGAAGGCTTTTCTGCCTTAACACAGCCAGGGCCTTGTTTTCTGTAATGCCCACACCTCTGAACCTCCCAGGCTCTCTTTAGGTCCAAAGGATCACCTGTGGTTATTCAGGGAAACATCCAAATCCACAGTCTAGGCTTTTCCTTTTCCTCAGCTTTGAGACTCTCAGCATGGAGAACAGACCTAAAGCTGAGGAAGAGGAATGGCCCACTCACTGCAAGCCAGGGAGGAGGTAAGGAGGGAGAACAGAGTACAAGGAACCTGCTGGTCCTGACCAGATTGTCTTCCTTGTCAGATGCTGAGGCAACTCCTTAGTACTAGGTCCCTGTAAGGAGACAGGATGAGGAGCTAACCCCAAATAGGGCTACAAATACCCACTTCTCCTCTACTGATTGGAGGACACTGACTATCTTTCCTCCAGCAAACAGCCTGAAAGTCACTGTGACTTGGCTTATGTCCTGCTGCCCAGTGATATTTCCTGACGTTACAGCAGTCCAGAAAGGTAGAGAATTTTCACTCTCATCTTACAGATAATAAAACTGAGGCATCCTAGAGAGAATAACTGATTTGTGCAAGATCTGACAGGTACAAAGGTGTAAGAAAGATGGTCCAGTCCTAAAGCAGCTTGTAGATGTAACCAACCGTCTTATTAAATAAGAAACACAGAGCCAATTCAGAGAAGAAAGCCAAGAGGTCAGAACTAAGAGCCTTACCCTTCCTGCTTCAGCTATCCTGCTTCAGCCAAGAGAGCTCTCCGAAAAAGAGGCCTACTTCCTGTGTGTATGTCTTTAAATAGTCTAGATGTTCTGCCTTCTCATTGGTTGTAAACTAAACACGTGACTGCCTTGTCATTGCCTGTATGTACCGCCCTCCAGGTCCTTAAAGGCGTGCGCCACCACCGCCACGCACTTGCTATGGCTCTATAACTCTGACCCCCAGGCAACTTTATTTATTAACATACAATTAAAATCACATTTCAGTACAAGTAAAATACCACCACAGCAGCTGGTTCCCTGAGTTCTTCCCTACCTCCAAGCCACCTACCTACCTCCAAAGGTGTTTTGCCTGAGATGTACTTCAATCCTAACCCTCCCAATTCTACAGTGCTGGCTGAGCTCCATACTAGTCTCTATGGCACTGTTGGAACTTCCTTGCTGCCAGCTCTCTTCCCCAGAGTCTTTCCATTAGCACTCTCTGTGGTCTGCCCTTAAAAAATGACTAGAACAGACAGTTCCTGACAGCCTACAAGTTCCATATTCTCCAGGTAAGCAGCCATGACTATATGGGCAGGTGTGGCATTCAGCAGTGAAATCATTCAGAACTCTACTGACTCTTGTCATTCCTGATACGTGAAGGGAAATCTGTATGATCTTGGTGTGCTAGGATCACAAAGGGCTTCTATGAGTTCATTTTCTGTTATTATGATGTAGTATCTGAGGCTTGGTGCTTTAGAGAAGAAAGATACTCATTTAGTTCTGGAGACTCAAAGGCATGATTTTAGCAGCAGCTTAGCTCAGGTGAGGATCTCACAACTGGTATCACAGTGGCAGGCAGGAGAACCTGTGTGTCAGAGAGACAACTTACATGGTGAAATGGGAAGCCAGAGAGAAACCAGAGGTGGGCTAGACTTGCTTCTGGGTAACAAACACTCATGAAAATTAAACAGGTTCTCCCAAGACATTAATTCTATCATACAACAGTTCTCCCAATGATCTAATTACCTTTCATCAAGCCTTACTTGGTGGGGGTGGGGGTGGGGGCCATGGGTGTGGATGTGTGCGTAGAGGGGATTAAGTATAGATGTACATGTGTATACATGTTCATATGCACATGTGGAAGTCAGAGGTCAATATCGGGTGTCTTTATTACTGTTTGCCTTACTTTATGAAATAGGATCTCTCAGTAAACCTAGAGTTCACCAATTTGGCTAGACTGGCTGGCCAGCAAGCCTCAGGGATCCTGCTATCTTTGCCTTCTCGGTGCTAGAAATAAGGGTGTGTTACCATGCCTAGCACAGAGTGAGCCATTTCCCCATCCCCTAAACTTTACTTCTTGAAACACCTACAACCTCTTAATATTGCCATATGGGGACCAAGCTTCCAACACAAGAGCCCTTAGCGGACAAACCACATCCAAACTCTAGAGGTGACCCATAAGCCATTACAAATTCATGTATTGACAAATCTGTGTTTGTCTTTGTCCCCAGGAGCCCACTGAATCCACTAGTAACAGAATTGAAAAATAAACATCATGAATGTCTCAGCACTAGGAGGTAATGGAAAAGGTGAGCCTGGGCTACATGTCTGCCTGAATTATCCCAGGCAAACCCCTAGAGGGAGATGAACATTGCCCAGGCGATGACCTCACAATGGGAGGGCTGGCAAGGGCTCTGGGATTAGGGGCTGGGGTTCCCCCTTTAAGGCTCTCAGGCTTGCCCCTGCCAGGGAAACCTTTGTCATCTGGTGAAGAGGAGCGCAATAATGTCCTAAAACAAATGAAAGTACGAACTACACTGAAGGGTGATAAGAGCTGGATCATCAAGCATGAAGACTCAGAGGACCCTACTATGTAAGTCCAAGAGGCAGGGCCAGAAGGAAAGGCAGCAAGCAACATTGGGGGTGGGGGCATGGGACCCAACCCTAGCTGGGGATACTGAGGACATTCTACCATTTAGAGCTAGGTCAGGCTGTGTGTCCATTGGCCAGCCAGGTGAGGGTAAAACCTGAACACAGCCACAGATGGGACAGTCCTAGATACTAAGGCACGTGTTGTCACATACCTGTAAAGTGTGTCAGTAGAAGAGAAGGTAAGATGCAGTGGTGGTGCATACAGGCCAACTTTGGGATGGAGCCACAGGGTAACAGGTAGCAAGAAGCATGGGAGCCACTATGTTCAGGCCCTGCCTTTCCACAGACAGCTTCCCTCTGGACAAAACTGTACTACATCCTCATCAGTTGGAGAGGTCTCAAATGCCAGGTAAGAGGCAGTACATAGCTGATTCTTAAATGGACTCCAGAGGCTTTTCTGCTGTAAGGACGGGTGAGTATCACATAGGAAACACATAGGGAGCCTGAACTGAGTAATTTGGAATGCATGGAAAAGACAGGCTCTTTGGGTTTCCCTTTTAGTGTTCCTGCAACTTGGCCATCTGCAAGAAGCTGTTCCCTGATTAAAAAAAATAGGGTCTGTAGGAATAAATGCTAGGGCTCTGTGGTACCCTTAGACCTAACCCCACTGTTCCAGCCCAGAGCACTTATATTGCTGAATAGGAGTGTCTGCTGAATCCTTGTCCTCTTGCCAACTCCTTGGAGGGGCCCTCGTTGCCTTCCCTGAGCCTAAGATTACCCTCTCTCTCACTACTTCTAGCATGCTCTCCCTAGTGCCCCCCGAGTCTTCTGAACCCCATCTGTTGTTGACAAATGGAAAGCCCCAGTACCTAGAAACTAATGTTTTCCAGCCAGTGACCAAGCCTGAGGAGTACCTTCTGGTTTCATACTTCCATCACCACTTGGGATGTGAGTGCCCTAAGGGCCAGAGGAGGAAACATTCTAGAGGAGTGGTAAGGGAAGGCCATAGGGCTTTACCTTCTATTCACTTCAGCCTCAGATTGAGGTCAGCCTGGGCTCTGACCAAGGGTCTTTCAGTCTGCTCCAGGAGAGAACAGGAAGAGCTCTCTTTCAAGTGCCCCGGTGCCTGGAAGAGCAGAAACTTCTGGAACTTTGCAGTAAATGTTAAACCATAGACCAAGCCTGCCTGGTACCCTGTTGTAAGTCAGGGCTATGCTGGACATGGCTGTGGAGGAGTCAGCCATGGCAATGTTCCTGGGAGAGACTGAAGGAGAGATAGGTGGAGCAGAGTGGGTACCTGGCCACTATATTGGGACAAACTTGGCCACTATACTGGGACATCCATCAGCTGTAGTTGGGAACAGGAAGGAATAAAATGGCCTGAGCTCTGTAGTGAGGCCATTGTTCTCTTTATGTCTCCTTTTGTCTTGGCAGGTCTCCAAATACAAAGGCTCCTGCTGGTTACATCATCCGGTAAGTGACCTCAAGACTCTACCTGCGTTCTCATACCATTAGGGCCACACCTAGACTTCTCAATACCTTCTGGTATCTCTTGTAGGGGAGTGTTCACCAGAACAATAGACAGCTCTTCTCACTACCAACAGCACCTGTCTAAGACCAATGGAGCGCCAAGAAGGTACATCCTTGGTGTGCTGGCCAGATGGTCAATAGGAAGGTGGGAGAGCCTTGTCCAGAGCCAAGTCCAAGAGAGGGCTAGCAAAGAAGTAAGGGAATGTCCTGCCTGGCTCTGGCCACTGGGGAGCTCTGGACAGAGATGTAGATTGTGCCTGTACTTTTTAGTGCCCACATATCTTTATTTTACTTACTCCTTGTCCCCTTGGCCTCATGGCTGGCACTGTGCACTTACTGAGGGTATTGAAGCCATGTGCTTAGTTCACCTTCCTGGTATGCCAAGGTGGCATGTTACATAAACACTTTGGTATCAGTCACAACTGGGGCTCCATTTGGGAAGATACAAATGAGAGCCTGGTGGGCTGTTTCCTTGTGACTTAGCTGGGTCTGCCATGCTCAAAATGTCTGGCAGGGCTGACAACAAGGAAGAAAGTCTCCTAGTGGCTCATGTCCTGTCTCTACTGGGCTGTGTGGGTAAACTTAGAGACAAGAGGGGACCTATGGTTGGGCAGATGGAAATATCTTGCTCTTCTAGTGCTTCTGAACTGCTGGGAACAGCTAATTCTGGTCGTTCTCATCAGTCCTCTGGTTATAAGATGACTACAGAAGATTATAAAAAGCTGTGAGTATACAGTGATCCCAGACACTGGACCTACTGAGGGCAGGTGGACACTTACCTCTGAGCTAGTCACTTACCTGAGGAAAGCTAGTCCTAGGTCTAGAGAATGGACAATGAGCCATGGCCATGGGGGCTGCTGCTCACTGTCTGTGTTTCCTAGATGTACCCCTGTACCCCTTCAGGTCTCAGGTTCTCAGACTGGGCTGGGTTCAGATGAGCTGTCCTTGGGGGCATGATGTTTCTTATGTTGTCACTGTCCCCATAGACTATTGGTGTGGACATTTTGTGTCTAAAGCTGAGCTTCCCTTGAGGTTCCTTCCAAGGGGCCCTGGCCAGGGAGGGGAACTCTGGACAAATGTCTGGATTGTGCCAGCACTTCCCAGGACTCCACATCTTTATACAGCTTATCCTTGCCCCATCCGTTCTGTTTCATGGAACAGCTGGCATATATTTCTAGGGAAGTAGTAAGAGTGTTGGCTATTGACGGACAGAACAGGAGAAAAGAGTGCTGGCTTTTAAGGAGGAACAAGTGGGAGCTAAGGCTCAAGGTTGCAACAGCAATGTATGTTAGTGGCATTGGCAGTCAAGAAGCCAAGGGGAGTAGCCTGTAACAGGGAACAGGAAGGACAGGGAGGAAGAAGAGCCACACCTGCTCCTCTCCCCCACAGGGCACTGTACAATATCAGGCGCAGTGCTACATCCATATTCAGGGTAAAGTGCCCTGGGAAAGGCCATCTGCACCCTGCTGTGTCTGAGTGTGTTGTGTTTGCAATGTTCTTTGGGTGCAGGAATGGTCTCCAGAGTTTCAAATGCCCTGTGCTTACAAAGAAGGAGCCCAACTAAAGGCCAGTATCTGCCAACCCATATGTGGTTTAGGAAGCATAGTGACAATCCCTTGCTGAAGGCCCCAGAAGGCCAACAGTTCTGTGCAAAAAGACCACAGTTGCATGAGGCATGAAATATGGATAGTGCAGAGCAGGGGAATGAATAAGAAGCTCTGGAGGCGCCTCACATTGAATGCTTAGGTGTGTTCACTTGGGCAAACCACCAGAGCAATGGTCAGGCTCAGTCAGTCATGGAATATATCAGCACCTACTTGCCTGGTTGTGAGGGTCAATGAACCAATGTGAGAATGTCAGTATTCAGGGCAGGGCTGGGCACATGCTACATGCTCCCTAAGTAAGGGTCCTTCCTCAGTGTCCATGGGTCCTCCGAATAGTTCTTAGAGCAGTGCTACCCTGGCTTACCCTCCTCAACTCCCTGGGGATATTCCTGAGTCAGCCAGTGAATATCCAAGGCTAGACTGACAGTGGCTAGTTTGACACATCAGATGCCTCCACCTTGTACTACCCCAGGTCACAAGCTGCAAGTGGTGTTCTGAGGAAGACAGCCCCACAGGAGCACTCTTACGTCCTCTCAGCAGTTAAGAAGAACACTAGGTGAGTTGTCCAGGAATGAGGCCCAGTGGGCTTGAGCCTGCCTTGGCCACTACTGACTCCATGATCTGGGTCTTTCTCTTCTGCTTGGGGCTTCAGCTTTTCTTTGACTGGTGAAAGAATAAGGGTATTCAATCTTGACCTTCTCGGAGGTCTCAGATGCACTTCTTAGAATAAAAGCAGGAGGTACTGGGAATAGGAGAGGCTCTAAGATGGCACCTGCGCTTGAGCTTTTTCCAATATGTCTCCATTCTGCTTCATTTCTAGTAGTCCTACTCAAGATGTGCAGGCCCCATTTATTGCAAAGAGGTAAGTATCACCAAGGGAAACCTCATGAGCCAGATGTTATCCAGGCAGCAAGCCTCCTGTCAGTAGGGTATAGGGAAAAGGAAGGTTGCTCTCACTGAGCAAAGAGAGTTGTCATCCTCAATCATAGCAAGAGTTCTCTTGCTCTTGTCCTGCTATGTGCTCTCCTGTCACATCCACAGAGACTGAGGAGGAGGAGGTGCCCTTCATCTCAGATGAACAGAAATGGCAGTAACGGTTTCTCTTATGGGCATACCCATGAGTAGGTCAGGGGCTAGAGTCTTCACAGACAGCTGAAAAGAATTATACCAGCCAGAGTACAAAATGCATTCCACATAAGCCTTGAGAACACCCCATAGTGTGTAGGTACACTTGTCATTCCAGAAGTTTATGAACTACCTCTCAGTGCTGGGCCAGCTCAGGAGAAACTTCTAAGAACCTTGTAGGGGTAGAATCTAGGAAACACAGGTCCACAGAAAAGGCTTATGTGTAGATTCAAAATGTCCCAAGGAACTTGAATAACCAGAACCAGAACCACCAAGAGAAACTCCATGGGAGCTGACTGTGATGATACTGATTGGTTCTATAGGGCAAACAGGATGAAAAGGAATGATCCATATGTCAGGAGACTAGTTGAGTGAGGCAACTATTATTATTTGACATAGGTCAATTTCTATAGTAGGAAAATGTTGGATAGAGGATGGAGAAGAAACTTGTATGAAGCTGAATCTTAGGGACTGAGACTTTAGTTGAGTGGATATCAAAGGCCTTCCAGAGCAGATGCAGAGATCCACAGCCAAGCACCAGGCCAAACTCCAGTGAGTCCAGTGGAAGAGACAGAAGAGGGATTGTATGAGTAAGGGGCATCAAGATCATGATGGGGAAATCTACAGAGACAACCAAACCAAACTAGTGGGAACTCATGAACTTTAGACCAACACCTATGGAGCCTCCATGGCACTGAATTAGGCCCTCTGCATAAGTGGACAGTTGTGTAGCTTCATCTGCTTAAGGGGACCGCTGTCAGTGGGGTCAGGATCTATCCCTGGTGCATGAGCTGGCTTTTTGGAGCCCATTCCCTATAGTGGGACACCTTGCACAGCCTTGATGCAGGGAGGAGGGGCTTGGACCTGCTTCTGCTGAATGGACCAGGTTCTGCTGACTCCCCATGGGAGGCCTTACCTTGTTAGAGGAGGAAATGGAGGGTGAGAAGAGAGGGTGATCTGTGGTTGGTATGTAAACTGAATAAAAAATTTCTTAATAAAGAAAAAAAGGCCTTCCAGATAAGGTGGCATACATAATAAGCTGTAGGTAGAAAGTCAACGAAGAACCAGCATTCCAAGTGTTCCAGGCCAAGAACTAGCCAGTGCAAAGGCCCAGAGTGGAAATATGGTGCTGTTGTTAAATGACAGTAGCTGACTAGAATACATTGAGCACTGAGGGGTGAGGGAGTGGCAGCACAGAGTAACAGAGAATAGTGTGTGCTTATTAGCTGTTACTAATGGAGAAAGGTACCACCAGCAGAATAGCTTAAAACCCCAGAAATGGAGGTCAGAAATCTGAAATTGAGATGTTGGCAGGATTGGTACTAATTGTATTTGCCTCGCCAGGCCACTATCTTCATTCACATTGACTTTGTGTCTGTGTCCAGATTTCCTTAGTCTTAGAAGGACATTGCCATTGGATTCAGGGCCTACCCTAATTTAGCGGAACCTCATCTTATCCTGCTTACATCTCCTAAGAACCTATTTCCAAATGAAGTTCCATGGCTTCCCTGGGAATATTCAATGGCAATGTCTTTCTACTCATCCTGAGCTGGAGTGGCCAAGGCTTCAGTCACCCACCTCATCTGGACACTGGTGAAAACACATCCTTCAAAGGCCAGGAAGCACCAAGGTAGCTGAGAAGACCACAGGTGCTACTTTTCTTGCCCACAGGGTTGATGTGGTTGATGAAGATGTGCTTCCTCAGAAAAAACAGGAGCCACCTGCTCTGGCAAGACCTGTTTCTGGCTTAAGCAGGTAATAGTCACTCCCCTTAGGCTGTGAGAGACTGGCCACTGTAGCAGTGGCATCCCATTGTTAAGCTTGCTCCTGGTACTTCTCTAACCTGGTCAAGTTTACCCTACCTAGAAGACAGACCTGTTGTGTCCAGCACTTCTCACACCTGCCTTCTTTGCCAGTGTGGATGGAGGCAAAACCCAAGTGTCTCAAGCAATTCAAACTGAGTGCATGCCAAGTGTACCCAGCCCCTCTGGAAGTCAGGAACCCAGGTGGGTATCATGAACCAGCTCTGGACTATGAGATGGTAACATGGTTTCCCACTGGCCTGGCTGGCTGGGTTTGGCAACCAAGGAAGGTCTTGCAGTGAGGTGACAGTGCAGGGCCATCTAAGTTCTGCCCATCTCACTCCAGGTGGGGATATGCTTTGCCCTGATTTCCAAACCTTGAGCATCCCCCCCAGCTACAGGCATTCTCCTCTTCTTTGTAGATGACAAGCCCTCAATGCTTCCTTGTACTTTGCATTGAATGCTGCTGAGTCTGGCAGAGGGTACAGCTTTCCTGTTGCTTTTTCTTTCAACCTGGATTGAGTCTTGGTTAAGGTCATAGTCTTCTAAGGGCTGTGTCTCCATGGCACCCTGGAAAAACTCCTGAAGCCAGAAATGAAAGGGGGTCTATTCTTATAAGTCAGTTCTATTCAGGGTAGAGACTAAGGGACAGAGTTAAGGAACCAGGTTTAGCCTTCCATGGGCTGTGATCTAGGTTGGGGACTGCCTACCTCCCTGCTTTCAGGCTGCTGCCTCCCATGCCCTGGTGGCCTTTCTAATATGTCAGCCTGACCATGTGAAAACTTCACCTCTACTTTAAGCCCATCTCACAGACACATCTGCTCAAATGCCCATCTAGAAGCCCCTTTATTTTCTGAGAGTGGCCTAGAGTGAGCTCTGAGTAGGAGACTGGCAATACCCTTTCACAGGCCTACAGATCAGTGGCTTGAGCTTAGCTATAGTACTAAGAAGTCTCAAAAACAAAGAGCAGATGAAGGCAAGGAGGGGGAGGAAGATGGGTGTGAGTATCATACTTCAGGGAAGCACCAGATGGAGAATGCTCTTGGATGCTGACACAGAGGGAAAGAGGAAGCTTCTCTCCCAGAAATTCTCCAGTCTCTCCTTTGGCCCACAGCTTGAAAACTGAGGAAATTGTCCGTTTGCAGATCACGACTCCCAGAGCAGGACTCCACCTGGTAGCCTCAGATCTGGAAGCCCTGAGGTATTGGGGCCCCATTGCTGTCCTGCCTCCCTTTGCACCTTTGTTAAGATGAGCAGAGAGGCAGGAAGCTAGCTCTACCAGGATGACTGGTTGGTAGGAGGTGTGGCCAGTCTGGGTTCTCCATCACTGTCTCAATATTTTATTCAACAATAATTATGTAATGAGTATTTGGTTCTTATGAGGCCAAAGACCTGGCCCTGGGACCCAGTGATGACTGGAACTCCCTGGGCCAGAACTACTGACTCTGACAAAGGAGACAGATGCTAATACGGACAAGATCAACCTGCATTGCTGACCATAGCATATACCCCAATGTCCTCAGAAAGTGTCAGGACTGGCCAACAGAGCTGAGTGGGGGTACTGGGTCTGTGTAGCCCTTTATTAAAATTAAATTATTATTTAATTGTCTTGTTTATAGGAGAAGGCATTAGGGTGGGGTTCTTGGGTCCATGGCTCATAATGCCCAGTGCCATGCTTGGGATGAAGATAGATGAAGGGGCCGCATCCATCAGGGAGCAAAAAGGTCCAAGTTCCTTTCCTGGGAGAAGCACTAGGGTAAACAGCCAGGAGACAGGCCAGCAGGATCAAAGACTAGAGAGCACACCACTTGGGCCTCCTGAGCATCAAGTGGCTCATCTGGAAAATGGGCATGGATAACAATATTACCCAGAGCTCCATCATCAATCATCTAACTTCTGCCACCTTTCTTACTGTCCACTCCCCATGCTGTCTTCCACATATCTGAGTGGGGACATTTGGAGGTCATTAGATGAAGGGTGACAGTTGATGGCATGAAAGGAATGTGAGTAGCCTAGTAGGTAGTAGAGTATGTAGATAGGGAAGAACACTGGAGCATGAATGTTTAAAGGACAGATAAGGTGGAAAAGATAAAAGGAGACCAGAAATATGTGGTCAGGGAGACTCACAGGGTTGAGGAAAAAGAGGTGATAAGTCTGAGGGGGAGACCCATTGGTGACCCAGAGTAATACTGAGACTGACTCCTGGCCTTGATAACATGGCTCCCTGATGATCTCAGGGTGGAAAGAGGATTTAGGATTAGAACTCTGAAGACAGCTGCCTGGGCTCCAACTCTTCTTGTTACTTGTGGAACTTGGAGCACACCACTCAGGCCTTTTGAGCATCAGGTGGCTCATCTGGAAAATGGGCATGATGACTATTACCTATGCCTTGAAGCTAACGTGGAGAAATAATGTGTGGAAAGTTAGAAGAATAGAGTCTGGCTGCTAGTCAACAACTAATAATGTGACTAATAATGAGGATTTATTGGTTGGACAGCCCATCATTAGCAAATTTTCAGCTCCTAAGAGACAGCTGGCATTTAAGGATGAGGTAACCACCAGAGTGTGAATGGTTGAGGAGTAGTTAAGTCATTTCTTTCCTCTGCAGGTCTTCCCACAAAAACAATGAAGTATCATGCTCTGAAGAATTCAAAAGAGATTCAGCTTGTGAGGATAAATTTAAGAATTGCAACACAGATTCTGAAAGGTAACTCATTGCAGCAGGGAGTAGACTTTCCCCAGAATACAAAGCCCATGTACACTCAACCAAAGGACTTCCATGCGCCTGGGTCCAAAGTCAGTAGCTGAAATACAGACCAGCACTATACTATTGCTGCATATCTATAGAGGGAGAAGTAGAGGGAAAGAGGGGGTGGGCCTATAGAGAGCAAAACTGTAATGTTTCCCCAGATATCAAATTGCAGGGGAGGACCAAATCCAGACCAGGCTATCTCTCTCACAGCCCTTTGTTCCCCCCCACCCATCTTCTCATTTGGGATCCCTAGACCCCTACTGTGGACTGATCCCTGAGAATGAGGGAAGGGGGCCTTAGATGAATGGGAAGTGTTTTTTTGTTTTTGTTTTTTGTTTGTTTGTTTTGTCTGCCCTCTCTGGCTTACTAGCAGCCCCAAATTCCTTGTCTCTTGCTCTGTTGACTATTGGCCACCCATGTGGCGACCTCCCACTGAGTTTCCAGCTTATTTTGTTTCCATTCATGTTCTCAACCCACTAAATTTGAATGAAACAGAAATACTTGCTGAGAGAGTCCACTTAGGCTTGGATTCGCTCTGATCAGAGCAAGTTAGGGAGGCAACCAAAGACTTCTGCTTCCAAGTCATGAGACTTACTCTCAAGACATCTAAATTACACAAGGTTGCAGCCTGATCAAAGTCAAAAAATGCTTCTCTTCCGATATCAAATCAGCTGCACAGTTGAATGATGGCAATGAGCAACCAGAAGCCACAGAATCCCCACCACAAGGTTTGGCTGGAGCAGGCATTGGCACAGAGAAAAGAGGGTGAGATGCTAGTGGGAGACAGTTCTCTCAGATCCATGGTGAGAGTCCAGGTTCAAGCAGCCAAACTCCTTGGGCTTCTGTGACTGGAACTTCTCTCTACTGTGCCCCCCAACACACACACACACACGCACACGCACACACACACACACACACACACACACACATCCTTTGCTCTTGGATTTTCTACTTCTTGTTGGATTTGCTTCCATTCCAGTCTAGCCACCCCCACACCTCTATCATTGACTCTCAAATTCCTGCAGAGCAAATACAAGCCCCTAACTCACAGCTAAAGGCCCATCCCTCAGCAAGGACTGGCCTTGGGTAGAATGAATGTGTGAGGAAAATGGAAGAAACAAACTAATGAATGACCTAATAATGGAAGTATCGGCACCTTCTTACTTCATGACTGAGATCTGAAGACAAATTCAGGGGCCCTTGTCTCTTATTTCTCCCTTTCCAGAAGAGGAAGAAGCCCCTAGATCTCTAAATCAAATGTTTTTGAGAGTCAGTGAAAGAAGTAGATCAGCGAAACAAGCTAGGAGTCATCCCTGGAGACAAAGGCTAGTTATGAAGATGTTGGCACAAATATTAGTACAGTTTCAAACTGTGATAGCAACCTTATGATTGGTCTGTCAAGAGCTGAAACTGCTGGAGGGTCGGCCCAACCCCATGACCTCTTGAAGTCTACCCAGAAGGATCCTGGGAGGATGCTCTTCTGGCTGCTTTCCCAACTGGTTCTCTCAGTAGGTTCATTTTCTCACTAACTTACCTAGTTGCAATAGGTACCTGGAACTAGATACAGAAGGACACACCTCTGAAATCTCTGTTTCTGAGCAGGTCTAGGAAAGTCCTTTGAGCCAGGGACTCAGTTCTTTTTGCCACTAATATATCATTTTGCTGTCTGTACAGGCATCAGAACAATTTTCCCAAAATAAACCAGAATACATTTATCCCCTCTTTCAACTTTGCAGTGGCTCCCAACTTCCTTAAAATTAAGTCCAAACCCCTTTCCGTAGCTCACATCATTCTGCATGGTAGTGGGGACTCCATATCCATCCTTTACTTTCTCCCATACCACAGTGGTTCAGACTGGTTCAGTGTGCTGTTGGCTACTATAGAAAATATCTGATCCAGTATGATTGGGTCTGACTCTGGGTGGCTTCCTCTTTGACTGTTCATTGGAGTCATCCTTCCTGTTTATACACCCTCATAAAACAAATCCATTTCCTTAGAGTGAGACTAAACCTCAAAGCCATTTGCAAAATAGTATGAAGAATTTTCTAGATTTGTAGGGTGTTAGTGCAGTCTATCACAGTTGTCTTACTTATAATAGTTTGACTTTGTGTGTATATGTGTGTGTACAAGTGTATGTGTGTCCATGTGTATGCTCGTGTGTGCATGTGTGTGCAGGCCAGAGATCAACTTCTGGTGTTGTTCCTTAGACACCATACACCTTGTTTTTTGAGACAGTCTCATACCAGGACCTGAGACTTACCAATTAGCAAGCCCCAGGGGGTCTGACTGTTTCTACCTCCACTGTGCTGGGATCACAAATGCACACCACCACATCTGGCTTTTTGTTTTGTATATGAGTCCTGGGGTTTAAAGCCAGGTTCTTGGGCTTGCAAGACAAACTCTTCATCATCATTTAAGCCATCCCTCCCACCCAATTGTTTTTTGTTTGCTTCTTTGTTTTGTTTTTGTTTCCTTTTCTTTCTTTCTTTCTTTCTTTTTTTTTTTTTTTTCTGGAGCTGAGGATCAAACCCAGGACCTTGTGCTTGCTAGGCAAGCACTCTACCACTGAGCTAAATCCTCAACCCGCTTCTTTGTTTTTAAGAAAATGGTGCTTTTAAGAAAATGGTTTACAATCCTTTCAAAGGGTAGGTTGCCTCTCCCGGAAAGCACTACCCTCCTTTTCCTTGTATGAGATTGCTCAATAGTTGAATTTAGTTCTAGGCCTATAAGTAAACATAAAGGACTCTAAGACAGTATGTTATCCATATGGAAGACAGGGGCTTGTGTAAGTGATGGGTGCCCTGTGGGCATCAGTTTGCCAGGAAAGAGGATGGGGCCTAACTGGGAAGCCTAGGTAAGAGAGTTCTATACCAGTATCAGCTGGGCACATACAGATGAATTGTGAAGGAGCTATGCTTTTGTCAATGACCATTGGGCTTAGCAGGAGTGGAGAACATGTTAGCAGATGCTATGGCCCAAGTGTTATTTGAAGTATGAATTGAGACTACTTATGGGACAGACATGATTATCATTCCTAATTTACTAACTGATAAAACTGATGGCCAAACAGGTCAGTCAGTGTGCCCAGGAGCTCAGAGACATCAAAACTGTGATTTGAATCCACAGTGCCCCCAGATATCAGGCTGTTTGGGGATGAAAGTGAGTCTTACTCCACCAAGCATCTATGTGAGCAGCTCTTCATTGCCCATAATCTGCTAGGGCTAGTGGCCACTCACTCAGAAGAGGATAAGACATGCAGAAACAGACTTATGACCTCAGACAAGGTTTGGTTTCCTTCCACAGGCTGGGATCAGCTGCTAGCTTCACCCCTTTTCTAGATGCTCAGGATGTGCAAGGTGCCAGCTCTCACTTCTGCAAGCCTGTACCAGTAAAGGTACAGCTAGCACTTCAGTAACCTATCTTATTATCAGACAGAGCCCTCCCAGCTCATTCTCAGTTCCAGTGGCTAAGGATCCCCTCATCTTTAGACCTTTACCCCATCAGATAATCATAGCTGGACCAAAAGCCTACTGGGGCATGACGTAGAACTGCATTCCCCACGTTGGAAGCAGTACAAGAGGGACATGTGATGAGTCTGTTGGCCCAGAAATTCCAGCATCAACCTACATGGACCCACTTTGGGTAGTGGTGGAAACGTGGAAAACGTCATCAGAAGGCTGAGCAGCCAGTCTCAGTGAACCTCTCCTGTATAGACTGTAGCCTGCCCCAACAAGTAGGATTTGGGGGGACAAACCTCAGGGGTGGACAGCCAGCACTAGAAGTCTGAGTCTTAGACAACACTTCTCTAGGAATGGCAGTGACTTTAGTGAACAAAAGACAGGACACTCTTTACTGGCAAACTCAGTCCTTCCCTTTCCTCTGAGAAGGCAACTGGCAAAGGGGAAGCCATGGACCCCAGTCTCCTCTGTTCTGGGCCTTAGTAAACCTTAGTGCTTCCTTTCCTCAGGTCTGGCACCATGATAATTTCTTTCCTGGAAAGCAAGAACAACAGTGCACCAGACCTGGAAAATAAAAAGGCAGACCTCAAGGGGTAAGGCATTAGCAGACAGTGCTAGAAATCCAGGCAGCTTAGGTATCTATCAGACTTTGGCTAGGAAGATGAAGCCAGCTATACCTGTGAACTAGCCTGAAATATATCAAGAGACAGAAGGTCCAGCTGGAACTTTTCAGCCCCTGTCTGTGCCAGGAAGTTTTCCATTAAGTACAATTGCTTCCAATGAAGAAGCATTCTCTAATCAAGAAAGGTCACTTTCCTTCAACCGCTGGTGTGGCACTTTACTTTTACACCAGTGTAGATGTAACCAACCGTCTTATTAAATAAGAAACACAGAACCAATGCAAAGAAGAAAGCCAAGAGGTCAGAGCTAAAAGCTAAAAACCTTACCCTTCACTGTCACTGTTGTCCTATCTCTCTGAAAGAGACCTACTTCCTGTGTGTTTGTGCTTTTTATTTACTTCCTATTCTGTCTTCTCATTGGTTGTAAACCCAACCACATGACCTGCTTGTCACTGCCTGTCTGTACAGACCTCCAGGTCTTCTATGGTTGGTATTGAGATTAAAGGCGTGTGTCTCCAATGCTGACTATATCCTTGAACACACAGAGATGTACCTAGCTCTGCTATTGGCGTGCACCACCACCGCCCAGCTTTCCTATGGCTTGCTAATAGCTCTGATCCCCGGTCAACTTTATTTATTAACATACAAATAACATTTTAGTACAAATAAAATATCACCATACACCAGTCCACAGACAATGAAGACATGATGTGGCTTTCAAGGAACTCTTATGCTTTAAATAAGAAATCAGTACTACACCAGAAGGGGTCTTTGAGATAGCTTAGTGGAAATTGGTTCTGAAGTTATATAATGAGATGGCAATGGCAGCCTCTCAAGCAATGAGAATAGAACCAGGGAGATAGAAGTAGAAGTAGAGACAGTTTACTAAGAAAAAGAAAAGCATTCCTGAGAATGGAAGTAGGGAGCTGTACGATGGCTTAGCTGGTAAAGTGCTTGTGCTGCAAGCATTAAGACTTGTGTTCAATCTCCAGAACTCGTATAAAAAGCTTGACATCCCAGCAATGGAGAAGTGGAGACAGGAGGATCCCTGGGTCTTACTGGTATAGCCTAACTGGATTGGTGGGCTCCAGGCCAGTGAGAGACCCTGTCTCGAAGGCGATGGATGGTGTAACTAAGGAGTAACACCTGAGGTGGTCCTCTACCCTCCAAATGTGCAGGTATACACACACACACACACACACACACACACACACACACATACACACACACACACACACACACACACACACACACACACATGCACGTGCGCGCGCGTGCGCACACGCACGAATGGAAGTGGACCAAATCTGGGAACATTCTGAAGCCCAAAAGCCTTGTATGAGGAGTATCTTGATCCTTTATGTGTGATTTACGTAGGTCCACACACTCACACATTTGAAATCATGATTTTTTTTTCTCATTTGTACTGTTTTATTACATGTAGCTTGTGATGTATGTGTGAAGAGGTCCAGTCTTCTAACCATGGTTTCTTTGCTATGTTAATCACGATGCCTCTCTCTCTATGATCCATTATCCTGCCACAACCTTCAATTCTGTTTCCACAGTACCTTTCAGGTTTGTACTTAGTTTATATGAAAAGCAAAGGCTTGAAACCCAGGTCCCCATGTCTTCTTGGAAGGACAGTGCTCTGAAGGTAACAGCCATGGTTCTAAGATATAGAGATGGTGGGCAGGGGGATACTTGTTAAAGGGATTGTGGGGGTGGTGGAGGTAGTTCAAGTGAGCAAAGAGAATCAACTCTAGAAAGAAGGGGTACAGCTGAAGCTACATAACTGCAAATCCAATAACCCTGTGGAGAAAATGTTCCTAGCATGTTCCAAAGCATAGAGTAGCTGCTGACTAATGAGTGAGGGATGACAGAACAGGGACTTGTTTAGTATAATAATGAGACTTTATCTATCAGGTTTTAATCCAAAGAAGAGACTGCTGTGGTTTATGGACTTAAAGGTGATTTTTACATCACTACAGTTGCCTTTTTACTTTAAATCATTTGCTGGGAGGTGGTATGGACAGTTCCCCTCTAAGTTACAGGCCTTGTTATGCACTGTTTCTTCTCTTAAATTGCACTAACAATTAACACTCTGAAAATATTAGCTGATAATAGTTACAGTATGCTGCCTTTATGTACTTTAAAGTTGTCCCAATAACTGTGAGATGGGTAAATGGGGAAGCTAACAGAAATGTTAAGTGACTTATACAAAACCATACCTGTGGCCGAGTTGTCTTAATAAACAGGCTTAAAGATAAACCTTAAGAGAAACTTCAGCAAGCTAGTTGTTGAAATTTGTTTAGAGCCTAATGTCAGGACCAGAAACGTCACCTTCCAGCTGGTGTATTGATTTGGTGTTATCATTACCCAAGCCAAGAAAGATTTATGATTGTGCAATTTGACAGGGAAGGAAACTTGGGTCCATTCATGTGATGAGCAGAACTAGGAATACAATCTAAATCTGGCCAATTGTAGAGCCCAGGTTCCAAGAGATACATTCCTTTGATGTTTACCAGTTTGAAAACTCAGTGCAAACATTCCTGATAATGGGGTTTCGTAACTCTGGGTGTGCTTAAGAATTCTTGTTGTTTTTGTTTTAGTTTTTTTTTTTCATTCAAAAGTTTTAAATTTTATGTGTATGGGTGTTTGCTTGCTTGTATTTTTGCACACCATCTGCATGCAGTGTCAGTGGCGGTCGGAAGAGGGTGAAGGATCTGCAGAGACGGATGGTTTTGAGCTGCATGTGGCTGCTGGGAATTGAACTCAGGGTCTCTGGAGATTAGACAGTGCTCTTAACTGCTGAACCATCTCTCCAGCCCCTCGCCTGGAAAAGTATTAATAATAAAACACTTTCTGAGATTTTTGTTTAATTTCCTGAGCATATGTCTCCAGTATTTTTCTTAAGCTCTCCAATTTCCTCTCTTCTCCAGTATACACTGGGAACCAATCTAAGGGTAACAGTTCTCAATCAGGGGTTTGCCCTGCTCACCCCCTGTCTTCAAGTGTCATAATAACAAGATATTTTTGGATGCTACAACCAAGGGTGCCTTCTAAAGGAAAGGAATTATGGATACTGCTAAACGACCTATAGTACAAGTGAAAATAGTGCCTGATTCTTCTCAACACACATACTAGCTTTATCCAGTCAAAAATGTTAATAGTATTAAGGTTGACAAGTCCTCCTTTAGCACCATCTCTTTGGGTACACACACTGAAAATGTGAAAGTGAACTATAGGTCCAATCAAACTGCCGCAAACATGCACCAAACGCATGCGCCTGTGCCTAGCCCAACTAGACTGCCTTATACTTTAGTTGTGCAGGTCTACAATTTGGTGCACTGCCTGCGTATGTGTGCATGCGCATGATGTGCTCGCTGGGCGTCGGCATCTAGGCCAGAGCTTCCATATGAATACGCCTGCTTGCGCAGCCATTTCCTGCAGCCACGAGTTCAGGCTGTGGTGCCCGCTGGGAAATAAGACAGCCCAAAAGGCTTAATGGCTGCTCCAGAGACTGGCGTCAACAGGACTTCTCCTGAGGCAGTTCCCTCACGAGCCGCAAGATGGTGCTGGGTGATCATAAATCCTGGTTGCGACAGTGAGCTCCCTTTACCATCATCACCACCAATTTGGGGGTGGGGGGCAGCTGGCTACAGAGGCCAACTTGTGGATGGCTTCACCTTGGCAGACTGCAGTGGCTACTGCTGTACCAGCTGGGCCGGGACTCTGCTGTATGAATTCATAGTTCCCTGTACATTTGATAAACAGACTGGTTGAGCGGTGTGAGGTCAGGACCAGCCATGAGGCAAAATTTTGCCCAGATCACAGTTAATTTGTCAGAAGCTGTAAGGATTTTGCCCGATGTTCATTTGATTGTGCATAGTGGGCTAAGGGTTTGGATTCTGAAGCTTTGATTTAAGCCCAAGATAGTCTATGGGACCTTTGGCGTGTTATTCAGCTCTTACATGAACAATAATGGAAATAGCTCCTACCATAGAGTTAAGTGGGTTTACATATGTAAAGGATGCGGGACATTTTGGGGGGGGATACAAAATACTATCAAATACTCGTTTTATAAAGCCTTCAAACTAAATGTAGTTGTAGAGAAATATTTCCTTGACTTGAAACTCTTTAAAGATACTCAAAAAGCTATCCTCTGGTTCCCAATTTCTTTATTCAGTCATTTGATAACACACTGTCTTGCCTTTTTCCTTCTAGATTGAGTTTTTCCTAGTTTGTATCCTACATGAGAGGGTGAGTTTTAGATATGTTCTCACAGCTAGCAACTGTTGTCAAGCAGTGGGTTACATTGTGGAAGCACATGTGTAGAAAGTGGCATTGTCTTCTATGCAGTGTGTAGTTAGGTCAGGAATTGTCAGTGGCTGCCTTAAACTACCAGATTCTGTGCAGGCTTCAGAGAAGACAACAAATCTCACATCCATAGGCTTCCCTCAGTGCTATTTTCTCTCTACCCACTTGACTTGCAAGCAGCTCAGCAAGAAACTAAGACACTCCCTCCAAGACATTATATTGCACAGATATAGGCAATCCTGTGAGTGTTTGACAGTTATTTCTTTTTTATGACCTATAAAGTTTACAACTCCTGAAGTTGCAGTGGCCCTGCTCTGAGGCTTAGGATGCGCCTATATTGCCCTAGCCTCCAAGATGCTTTCTGGAGAATCTTTGTTCTGTTCACTGATTTTGCCAGGACAACCTGTTTCTACAGAGCACTACTACTACTTCCTGATACAGTTGGAAGTGACCATTGGTTTCTTTTCACTGCAGAGGGGTTCCCCTTACCTGAGGCTGAAGAATTAGTTTTGCAGCATAGTCCCTGAAAGTCATGGCTACCTCTCATTCTCGTTGTTACACCAGCTTAGAGCCTGCCTTCTATGGGCTTAACTTCCATAAATGAGTTCCAGGGATGGAAGTCGTGTTCTTATCCTGTGGGAAAGTTTAATTTGGAGTGATTCAAGAGGGAATGCTGGAATGCTAGGGTCACAACCTCAGTAATCTGACCTTGTCTTTGTCCATGGAGACAGGAATGGTGATGGGAGGGGTGATGGGACACCATCTAACAGCAGCTACTGTCTTTCCTGTGGTCCCCACCATTGAGAGTACAGTGCAGACACGATGGTGAGGCCAATGCAGGAAAACTGAGGAAGACACTCTGTCCTTGATGGCTTCAGGTGTAAAACATTACATAAAACATTACTGTGTTTATGATACATGGGGGCATCCCTTTTCAGTACCTGGCTCCTCTCTTTAGATGAGAGTGTCCTCATCCTATACTCATGAGAGATGAAAATCAGAGTGCAGTGGGACATTCCCTTGGGCCTCTTTCTATATGACACTTGTTCTTCCTCAGCCCCTCAGCTGACTGTGAGAAGAATGTGGCCCCCAAGACCATCGAGGCCTGTCAGGAGACAGGTGGAGCTACAGAAGGCAGCCAGAGAGACCCAGCAATGGCCACTCAATACTCTGCAGATCCCAGCACCCCAGAGCTGAAGAGCAGCCCTGGTGTACGCAATCAGGTCATCAAACTTGAGGCCTGTGTCAGCAGGTAAGGTCTTACACTGGCCTTTTGATGCCTGTGGCCAAGGTTTCTGTGAGGGCCACAACATAGGTGGGAGCTGCTTCTCTCACTCCAGGCCATTGTGTGGATTCTTCTCTGAATATGCTCAGGATGTTGATAGCCTAGTCCTTAGGCAGTGTTGACAGCTTCCTGAGATTTAAGAAGCTGGGATGGGGTTGTAATCAATGCAAGAAGCCTGGTTATTTCCCAGAGTGTACAAGTGGGGGGTCCTAGGGATGGTGAAGACTATTTTTATTTATACAATGATGGTGTCAAAAAGTATGACTGGCTGGGCGGTGGTGGCGCACGCCTTTAATCCCAGCACTCGGGAGGCAGAGGCAGGCGGATCTCTGTGAGTTCGAGGCCAGCCTGGGCTACCAAGTGAGTTCCAAGTAAGGTGCAAAGCTACACAGAGAAACCCTGTCTCGAAAATCCAAAAAAAAAAAAAAAAGTACGACTGTTATGATTCTGCCCCCACTCCAGCTTCATGACTGCACATGCACAGTTCAGTAGCTAAGCAAGGGATCTTACATCTTACATCATCCATGTGCTGCGTGATTATGTAATGCACGCAATCTGCGCATGCGTGGCGTAGCTCTGTAAGCCCACCTGTGCATGTGCAGGGGCATCCTTAAAAAGCCGGATACAGACTCCTCCCTTCTCTTCTTTGCTCTCTCCTCCCCCCACTCTCTCCCTCTCCCTCTCCCTCTCCCTCTCCCTCTCCCTCTCCCTCTCCCTCTCCCTCTCTCTGTCTCCCCAGGCCTGGTTACTCTCTTCTATCCCCCTCCCCCTCCTAATAAAGCTCTGATACTGGGTTTTGTCATGTCTTATGACGTTTTCACCCGGTAACAGTGCTGCTTATTATTTTTTTACAACAACAACAACAACAGAGAGCATGAGTTACACAGACTGTGAGGGAGGGAGAAATAGAGAGAACGAAAAAGAGAATAAAGTGAAACATAGACAGCCACAAGACAAAGAAGAGAACATGCTTGAGAAAGCAAGATAAAGAGTGAAGAGGAATGTAGGTTTTGATGTGTCTCTGTACATGATTGATGGGTACTGTGACTGTAAGTACAGGTGACTGTGAAGTATGGGCAGATGTTCAAGTCTAGGCTCTTGAGAAGGCTGTCAGACTGCCAGTCCCACCATGTTGTTCCACACAACTCTGGGCATGCACACAGATTACATGCACAGTGCTTGTGCTGCTTGGTGATTTCTAGGGTACAAGCAAAAGTGTTAGCCACTCATGAGGAGCAAAGCAAAAGATTCCTCACAGAAGACAGAAATGTTGAGAGTCAAGACTCTTTCTAACCAGGGAGACAGGAGAAGGTACAGTTGAGCAAGGACATTGATGAAACAACTTTGTAGTTATTGTCACATCATGTGGTTTCCTTCAGTGCTTCATGTCTGTATACTTAGGGCTATAAGATATGCAGCCTACTTTTCACAACAGCCAAGGTATTGGACCAACCTAGGTATCCAGCTACAGAGAAGTGGATAAAGAAACTTTGGTCTCTGTGCACAATGGAGTTCTTTTTAGCCATAAAAAGTTGTCACTTGCAGGAAAATGGGTGTAACTGGAAATCACCATATTAAGCCAGTCCCAGAAAGATAATCATGTTTTCTCTATTTTATGGTTTCTAGATTTTTTTAAAGGTACATAAAATCAACGATACCACATAGAAATGAAACTGGCTAGGGGAACAAAGGGAGTTAGTTGGAGGGGTGTGTGAAATGTGAGGTAAGGTGTCTGGGGGAAATGTGTTCAGTATACAAAATGCTTGTTTAAAATTGCCCTTATGTAATATAGTACCAGGTACAATGAAGAGACAACAAAAAATTTTAAAATAAGTTTTAAAAAGTACACCCTACAGATGCAGGAGAAGGTGATTGGTCCTGTTTTCCTTTTCTTTGGTTATGGATGGGCAGTAGTGGTGTGGCTTTCTTTACAGGAAGAGTGAGGTTGGAGCTAGGTTTGAAGGCTAAGGAGAATTTCCCCCAATAGATGTGCTAGAGAAGGCATTCCAGGTTGAAGAAACCAGAGGCCTGGCAAAGGGTAGGGTATATGATGAATGTAGAGTCAGGGTGACTACAGGGAATGTAAGGGAGTCTGCTGGAGTCCAGCTGCAACTTGTCAAAGGGATCTTGTAGGGAGGAGAGAGAAATAGGAAGTATTAGATAGAAAGATAAAAGGAGACCATAAGAAAAACAGAGACACAGGATAGCTTCGGGAGGGCCCTGGGTCAATACCCAGTTGCCTCAAGGTTTATTCCAAAGGGTTTTTATACAATACCAAGGGGAAAAGCAAAAGACCTCCCCCTTTCAAGATCAAAGCACAACATACAGCCAAGTGTAGACCCTTCAAAACACCTGGTAACCACACCTGTGGTCAAATCATTCCATTATGCAGCCCTGCTGGGTAAAGCAAGCCCAGATTCCCTGACCTTGAGTAAGGTCTTGCTAGGGAGCCCCTGTGTGCCCAGCTAATTTGTGACTTACCAGGAAGCGCTGAGAGGGGGCTAGGCAAGTACTTGCTCCTGAGGATCCAAGGGGCCAACAAACATGGTTTTCATATAGGAGACAGCCTTGAGAAGATGAGTTACAGGGGGTTAGGCCAAGGAGATGCACAGCACACAAGGTAGGAGACCTGTACAGAGGTTGTGTCTCAGGCTGAGGGTGATCTGATAAGGCTACAGGTGTTGCTGACTTTAAGTAAAGGTAATGGTGACAGGGTGGACACTGAAAGGAACTAGTTGAGGATGAGGAAGTTAGAGGAGTTACTGTACAGATGTGATGTTAAGGTCATTGGGCCATGTTGACTTTGAAGTGCTTGTAGAGGATCCAGGTGATAAGTCAACCCACTAGGCTGGAATTAAGTAAAGATATGACCTCTGTCTAGAGTGCTGAGACTTGTCAGTTTATAGGTAACAAGTAAAGGGTGTGGATGAGAACAAGTCTGGAAGCCAGTGTCTATTCTCTGCTTTTCTCTACAAAATCCCCATGCTACTTGTCTGGCTAGCTGCCGCTGTCAGCTGGATGGGTAAATCCACGTGGTTCAGGGATGTAAAGGGAGCCTTCCTTTTGGTTACAAACTTGTAGGCTCCAAACCTTAATCAGTAGCCATTTCTCTACATTTCTGCTTTTTTTTAACTCAAAATGAGAAAAACAGAGGTAGTAATGAGTGTCTTCTCCTAAAATCCTAAGCAAAGAAGGAAATGAAATGGGAAAAAAGTTATATTAATTGCCTTTCTCCTTGCTGTGGCAGAACACCTGAAAAAAGCAATTTATGGAGAGCCAAATTGATTTTGACTCACAGCTTGAGGGAAATATTCCATTATGGTAGGGAAGGCATGGCATTAGAGCATGAGATGGCTAGTCACATTGCATATGCAATCAGGAAGCAGAGCTGAAGGCTATTCAGCTCTGTTCCTCCTTTTTCATTTTTTATTCTGTTCAGGGTCTCAACTCATGTTGCCACCCCAATTCAAGAAGAACCCTCCTTCTTCAATTCAGTATCTCTAGAAACACCCCCATATATATGCCCAGAGGTATGTCTTCTAGATGATTTTAAACCCCATCAAGTTGGTGGTCGAGATTAACCATCACAATGGTAAAAATAAGAGAGAAGCAAAACCATATAGGCAGAAATTTGAAGGAAAATACTGAAGGGCCTGGAAGGAAGATGATTTGGGTGTGGTACCAAGAAGGAAATGTTTGGATAAATGGAAAAATTAGTAAAGATTGAAGTCATGGAAGCCAAACCAAGGTGACTATACTGTGATTGCCACTTTGAGACTGCCTGGTTTCTGAGAGTTAAGTGGCTGCTTGGCTCTTGAGATGGGTTCCCCAATGCCCTTGGTAAGTGACGTCCAGACCCCAGAGACCCAGCAAATGTCAGGCCTCTGCTCCTCTCAGCATAATATATACAATATTTATTTTTTCTCAGCACTCCAGTTGCTTGCAAGGAGAATAATGCAGCCCCCAAGATCAGTGAGGTCTGGCAGGAGACACCTGAGCCCCCACGAGGCTGCCAAGGAGACCGAGCTGTGGCTATTCAACAACTTGCAGATCCCAGCACTCCAGAGCCACAGAGCAGCCCCAGCAGATCTGAGCAGCAAACCAAACTGGGCAATAGTACCAACAAGTAAGGGCTTGCACTGGCTGTCTGCTGCCCCTGACCCAGGACTGGCATAGAGCACCATGTTATCCAGCAGCCAGTTAAAGCCTGAAAACGTGGGGTTGGAGTTAAAGATATGGGATATTTTTGCATTCATGGGGTTGTAAGGTCTCAGAAAGGTAGAGCCTGGTATGGATGAGACTTATTGCCATATTTAAAGGCTGCCAGTTGGATAAGTTCTCTCAACCAGGATGGACTGAGACGGACCAGTAAGGCAATAAATCACCTCTGTAGTGTTGACCTAGGAGTGTGTGGTGCTTGAAATGGGCTGACTGCAGTAGTTTGAGGAAATAAGGGTCAGAAGTTTTCTGCAAGAGGAGGAAAGACCAAGGCAGAAGACAGTAGGAAGTAAACAATGTTTCCTCTTTCACTTTCTGTGAGCAATTTAGGCCTGCCACAGTGGGAGCTTTCTGACTCCTGGCCTTGGAAAAGCAGGACCTGACCATGCCAAGGTTGCTAATAATTTTTCACATTGGGAAAAAAAAACCGCTTTATTTCCCAAAGTCTAGTACAACTGTTCTTTATCCTGAAATATTCTGTCAATTCTCATTTATAATGTGGGCTTAAGGGTTGTTGCATGACTTGATGGCATTCTCTCTATTCCTACAAGGTCACTTTCATTTCCATTTCTGTGATGAAACTTTCTGAACTCCACATCCATCATGGGTTCCTTGGCAGCTGTCACTGGTTACTGCGTTAGCAGGATGTGCAGTAGAGGCTGCTGATCAAGGCAGCACATGCTTATTATCTTCAGTATTCCTTTATTTCTTGGGCTTACCACCTATTATTCTTCCTTCTGACTTGATTTTGACTGACTGTCTTGTTCTCACCTTTGTCTTTCCATGTCTCTCAGTTCCAAGAGTCTTAACAAGAATTAGGATATAGTCAGAGCCCAGAGCCTGCACTGTTAATCACCAGGATGCGCATACTGTTTTTCTGTTTGTAATAAGCCAAGAAAAAAATATCTTGTACTATGACAGAGAGGGGCTCAGGCAAAGTATTAACAGGGAAGACCTGTAGTAGCTGGAAAAAAGCAACCTACAGAAAGAAGAGGAAAGAGGGCCTGAAAGATGGGCCCTGTGGTTGATGGGGATAGAGTAAGGTGAACAGGGGACAGGAGGTGGGCTTTTGTAGGTTAGGGAGAGGAGATCATTGGGAAGGGATTGAAATGTTTCATTACCACTAGGGAAGAACTTTGAAGGCCTCTTGGCATTTACATTGCAGGTATTGGGGAGTCTCCTTGAATGTTTTTTTACTTTGTCTCTTTACTGTTGCCTCTGTGTGTGTGTGTGTGTGTGTGTGTGTGTGTGTGTGTGTGTGTGCAGACATGTTTACCATGTATGAGTATGTGGAGGCCAGAAGATGAGCTCAAGTCTGTTTATCACTCTCCACTTTATTAATGTTTGCATGGGTATGTATGTGGTATGTGTGCATATGTTTGCATGTGTAGGTACATGGTGGGTGCAGGTGCATGTATATGGGTCCAAATTGGCATCAGATATCTTTAATAATTCTCTTTTTATTGAGACAGGATATCTTGCTAACCTGGACCTTGCCAATTCCTGTTAATATAGCTAGCCACTTTGCCTTAGGGATCCTCTATTTCCACCTCCCCAGTGCTGAGATTATAGGTAGCTGCCACATTGCCTAGATTTTTATATGTATCCAGTCCTCACATTTGTGTGGCAAGTGCTTTTATTCTCCCCAGCCTCTCCACTTTATTTTTTAGACAGGGTATCTTATCACACCTGGATCTCACTGTTTCCGTATGAAGGGTCCTAACATGAATTAGAATGCTCATAGTCAAGAGCCTAGAGCCTGTACTATTAATCACTGGGATATGTATACTGAGTCAGTAAGGGCTGGCCAAAGAAAGGCCTTGTGAGCTGCCTTGGAGGCTGGCATCCAGGACCAGGGCCATGTGTTGCAGCCAAAGTGACTGGTGTCTTGCAGAATGAGGTGCATCTGATCTGCCTTCTCATTAAGGCCTGAGTCTAACTCTTCCCATAGCCTGCTGTTCTCCAGGGAGTTTGGTATGGGGCGAGGGAGTTAATCCTACAAAAGGATTGTCTTGTCTGGTTTCCAAACTAGCAAACTATACTGTTTTCTCCAGCTGCTCCCTCCTAGCTGCCACATTCCCAGTAGCCTGATAGATAAGTTACCAATGTCAAGGCCCTAGGCTGTAGTCCAGAAATTAGAGTAGAAATTGAAATATGGAAGTTTCACTCCTGAGTCATTTTGAAGTGGGCTGTGTCTCCTGCCATCCTTACCTAGATTTTCTCATGAGTATAGAGAGAGGCTCTATTCACTGATCTCTGAGAAACATTCAAGAGCAATAATAAGATTTGCAGCTACTGGTCCCAAAACACTGGCATGTAGCCAGAAAGTTTCTCCAGTCCCACCCAGCCTTGCAGTCCTGCAGCCGCTTATAAAATAATCACTCAGAGGCTTAATTTTATTTACAAACTGTATGGTCTATGGCAGGCTTCTTGCTAGCTAGCTCTTATATCTTAAACTAACCCATAACTGTTTATCTATGTATCACCACGTGTTCTGTGGCTTTATCTGCATCCCATTACATGTTGCTCATTCAGCGGCTGGCTCAGGTCTCTCCCACCTCTGCCTTTCTTCTTCCTGCCTGCCTCTAAGCTGCCTTGCCATAGGCCAAAGCAGCTTATTTATTAACCAATGGGAACAACATATATTCATAGCATACAGAAAGACATCCCATAGCACTGGCATGCTTTCAAAGGTCTTGAAGTGGCAAATTTGAGGTTAGCCCATAAAGCACTATTTAACTCTCAAAGTAGAGACATTTTCACTCTTTTCTCCATTTCTTTCAGGCTAAAAGGCCCTTCAAGCTGCACGGTCACTGTTAATGTTGCTACCACCTCTGAACAGACTCACTTGCATATTCCAGCTGCCTCAAGTGAGCTGGACTTCGGCTCAACTATGTAAGAAGGGGCATCTAGCAAGATGCAATGTTCTTAGGCATGTAGGTTCCCTGTAACCTCCTTGCAAGTAAAGGATGCTGCTTTTGTTCTATGTTGCTTTCTCTTTGACAACTCCTAGCATCCTGTAACAAATGGACAGATATAATATAGTTCTTAGTTCCTCGAGTATAAATCTTGCACTCCCCAAGCCTATTGGTAGGATTAGACATGGTCCTGCAGCATGCTTTCCCTCTTCTCATCTCAACAAGAAGCTAAAGTGGCACATATAGGACACTAGCAGATGCAATCAGCTGCAGGGCTTTGCTATCTGTAGAGTTTTGCTAGCTAGCATCCCTGGGAGACATGCCTGGGAAGACCCATGAAAGCCAGGGAGGCCAGGCCATTGTTCTCTCTCTCTCTCTCTCTCTCTCTCTCTCTCTCTCTCTCTCTCTCTCTCTCTCTCTCTCTCACACACACACACACACACACACACACACACACACACACATTCACTCCTTCAGCTGTACTATTGAATACCTTTTAGCCTACAAGAAGGGGTGCCATTCTAGGGAGCCTACTGAGTGAGAGGTATGTGTTGAGATACCAAAAATGTTCTCTACTGATATCAGGCCAGAGGACTGGAGCATGGAATTGAGGGTCAACAATGAAACTACACTGAGCCAGCACGAAGCAGACCTTGTTTCCAAAGCTTGCAGAGGCTTTCCAAAGGCTTAGAATAAGGTGACTTGTAGGCCCCTGAAACATGATTGATAAGGGAATGTGAAGTAGCAGGTAAATGCTACAGGTAAGGTGCTGAGTAGAAAGAACAGCTGTCCATCATTCAGTCACTGACAACATTCTGATTGTTGGTAGAATGGAGAAAAGCCTCAGCCATAGCAGAGGGAAAGGAAAGCGAAGGGACTGACTCACAGAAGTCTGCGAAAGGGTTGGAGGCTTGAGGCTTCTATGGAAGAGGGCATGCTACCATTGATTTCAGGGAGCCACCTTTTACATCTCTAAGACAAAACATGAAATGAACACAAAAGCTAAGATTTGAGCCCACGTGACAATAGCATCAACAGCCTGGCATCTCTGTCTGCAGCTACCCTTGCAGCCTGGCTTGTGAGGCCCAGTAGCCCCTCTCTCCTAGGCCTTCACATGAGCTTCTGTATTTCCATCAAACTGGGCAGGGGGCACTGACCCTCCTCTGTGGGCCAGGCCCAGTCCCCTGGAATCTTCTAGTACACGTCCTATTCTGCTGTGCTCCTTCTACAGCAAAGGGATTCTCTTCGTGAAGGAGTACATGAATGCTAGTGAAGTGTCTTCTGGGAAGCCAGTGTTTTCACACTATGGCAGGTAAGAACAAGTTTCAGCTTTGTTGTCATAGCCTGTACCAGGCCCAATGCTGCCTTCATTCCTACATCCCATTCCCTCATTCAGGACTCAGTAGAGAGTAGCTACTGAATGAATGAAGAATACTGCAGGTGCCTGCTAATGCATGATTTATGGGTTTCCAGGTTTTCTGTCTAGTTAGGTGGATAGAAAATCATCTTTAGCCCCCATGTTCTTTCATGCTAGGTGGCCTCATATACAGACACCTTTCCACTGATCACCTTGTCTGCTTGCTTTCTGATGCCATGAAGGAAGGTACTCCCATGTCTTTTCAGTGCTGAACCACCCACCCACACTCTAGCTTGTGTCAAGTTGATATAAAAGTACCCAGGACAATTGACCCCTTGTCATCTTGACACACAAGCATATCACTGTTAAGCCATAACCTTTCCTTTCTTCTTCATCCTCAAGATCACATGTTAATATCTACATTACATTAGAAACATTCTATAATTTAAAAGTCCCACAGTCTTTAAAAAATTCAGTCTCTTTAAACACCCAGTCTCTTCTAAAATTGAAACTTTTTAAAAATCCAATTTCTCAATTGTGGGCACCTATAAAATAAAAATAAATATTTTTTTACTTCAAGAGGAAAGAACCAAGGCACAGTCACAAGCAAATAAAAGTAAAACCAAACTCTGTTAACAACTTAGTATCCAATGTCTGGGGTCCACTCACCATCTTCTGGGCTCCTCCAAAGTGCTTGGGTCACTTCTCCAGCTCTGCCCTCTGCAGCACACACAGCTTGTCTTCTCTAGGCTCTGGTTGGCCCCACTCCACAGCTGCTGCTGCTCCGGTTGGGGTCTCTTGCTACAACTGGGCTATACTTTCACCAATAGTAGCCTCTCCCAGGCTCTCTTCAGGAATTCCAGTCCTGCCACACAGTGCCAAGCCTCGGCTGTTCTCCATGACCCACCCTTTCATGCCTTCAAATCCAGTACCACCTGGGTGACTCTTACACTACCAAGTTCAGCTGCCAGCATAAGGTACAGCCTTGGCCTCCTCTGGAATCCAGCTTCTGTGTGCTAACTCTGAGGAAACACTTCCCACAAGATTTCACCTCACTGAAGCTGGTATCTTAATCAGAGCTGATTTCTTCAGCCCCAGCTGACCAGCATCGAGTATCTCAGCAAAACAAAAGTTTCACTTTAGTGCTTCTGGTTTCTTATTTTAGCTCCAGCTAACCAGAACTACAGATTCTTAACTCAGAATATGCAAAAGCCATTATAAGAGTCATTAAGGTACACTCTCTCAAACTTCCCTCTGGAACTTCACAAGCCAGGCCTTGATCATCTGAATTGCTCTCAGCATTCTTAGTTTCCAAGTTCCCACAGAACAGCTCACCAAGCTTCGAACACTAAGTAGCTTTTCTAACCCAGAGTTCCAAAGTCCTTCCACAATCCTCCCCAAAACATGGTCAGGTCTATCATAGAACTACCCCACTACCCTGGTACCAATTTCTGCCCTAGTCAGGGTTACTATTGCTATGATGAAACACAATGAAGTTGGGGAGGAAAGGGTCTATTTGGCTTATACTTCCATATCACTGTTCACCGTCAAAGGAAATCAGGACAGGAACTCAAACAGGGCAGGAACCTAAACAGGGCAGGAACCTGGAGTCAGGAGCTGATACTGAGGTCATGGAGGAATGCTGCTTATTGGCTTGCTCTCATGGCTTGCTCAGCCTGTTTTCTTATAGAACTCAGGACCACCAGCCAAGGCATGGCACCACCCACAATGGGCTGGGTCTTCCCATGTCAACCACCAACTGAGAAAATGCCTTACAGGCTTGTCTACAGCCTGATCTTATGGAGGCATTTTCTCAATTGAGGTTCCCATTTCTCAAATGACTCTAGCTTGTGTCACCTTGACATAAAACTAGCAATCACATCTAGTTTCTGATTTCTTCAGAGTATGGGCTCCTGAAAGTTCCCATAGTAACCCATACATATCCACAAGTAGTAAAACTCTACTTTTTTCCTGCTAGTCAAAGGAACCGAAGATCCTGCTGGCTCATGTGCTCTCTTCTCCATTACATTCCCTGCAGTACCAGCAGCATTGAGGACTCATTGAACCTGGAGAAGAAACCCCCACATGAAGGCACTCCACCCTCTGAGAGGTATGGCTGCTTTTTTTGACAGAGGTCTTCCTAGGTGAGAGAGAGCTAAGGAAGATCTCCACATGGGTCTTTTCTCTGCTGCTTTAAAGCCTTTGATCTGTTTGAGAACAGTCACACAGTGGAACACTTCATAAGGTGGTACTATCCCAATTAGGATGTCACATTTGCATCAACTGAAGCCTGTAAACCCAGATGAAGTATAGACACAAAAGGCTTCTGAGGAAAAAAATTTCAGTGTCTGAAAGAAAACCCAAGGAGGCTCTTGACAGCAGGATAGGCTCTTAAGAATAGAACCCAATGATTCATTTGATTAAATCGCACATCTGACTGGATGTCAAAAGAAAACACAACTACACAAGAGATTGTCCTATAGGGAAAAAGTGTTTTATCATCAAGAAGACAGAACTAAGGATGTACAGTGGCCTGGAGCCATGGAACTGAGCGTAGGAGCTTAGGACACCTCATTTAGCAGTCCTGAAAGTAGTTACTAGATAACAGCAATCATAGGATGATCTTAAGGACAAAGAAGGGCTATTTTTAAATTCTTGGAATAGGAAAGAAAAGAGTCTGCATTAGAGAGTGAATCTATTCAAGTTATAGTGGGGGCGGGGAGAAGTCATGGGGAGTTACTGGCAGAGCCAAAAATGAATCCTGGTTATGGATATTTCACCCCTGCCAAATGTTCTCATTTATTATGCAATCTAGCTTACTGTGGATTACACTCAGAAGCCACAGCTAGACTGGGGAGAAAGTTAAGATGAAGCAAATCCTACCAGTGTGTTACCCTTCCCCCACACAAACAAGTATGGGGCTTGTGAATAGACAAGGTGTTGGTTTTATGCGGCATCGCAATGTTATTCATTAAGCAGTGCTATTTATCGTGCGAGAAAAGCCATGAGGTATGACAAAACCCACTATAAAGGTTTATTAGGGGAAGGAGCAGAGGGGAATGTGCTTTAGGCCTATGGAAATGGTTGTGCAGGGAGAAAGGGGGAAAAGGAGAAGGAGGTAGAAGAAACGGAGAGGAGTCTATGACCGGCTTTTTATAGATTCCCCTGCACGTGCGCATATGGGCTTACAAAGCCATGCCACGCATGCGCATACACTGCATGATCATGCTGCATGCAAATTACATGGTCACGCAGCACACAGATTATGTAGGATGTAAGGCCAGCGCATGCACCATAATGTAGCTGGGGGCGTGGCCAGTGGCTAGGAATTCCAACACAAAGTTACAGATGTCCCCTCCAATGTATCTGAAGAAAAATCCAAATAACTGAATCCTGAACAATAACAGATCACTTGGTAAGTCAATCATCAGATGATTTCATAGTCTGCTACATGCTGCTTTAACAAAATACCCAAGGCTGGGTGTGGGCACATGCCTTTACTCCTAGCATTCAGGAGGCAAAGGCAGGGGACCTCTGTGAAGTTGAGGCCAGCTTGGTCTACATAGCAAGTTTCAGGGCACCTAGGGCTAAACAGTGAGACCCTTTATCAAAAACAAACATACAAACAAAATACCCACTTTATAAAAACAAGAGGTTTATTTAGTTCACAGTCTTTGAAATTCAAGAGCATGGATCTAACATTTATTTGGCTGTAGTTAGGGATCTCATAGCAGATGGTATCACATAGACTAGAAGACACATGAGTGTCATATTTGAAAAAAAGGAATGCCAGGCTTCTTTTATTACAGTGTATCCTCACAGTAACTAAACTGATCCTATAAGAACTAAATTATTCTCTTCCAAGGAAGCACCTACAATGAACTATTTACCTCCTGCTAGGCCCCAACTTTTTTTTACTTTTATTGGATTATTTGTGGATTTCACATCATGCATTCTGATCCCCCCATCTGCCTGTCCCCTCCCATCCACTCTCTGCCCTTGCAACCTCCCCCAAAAACAAAACTAAATTTAAAAGGAAAACCAAAAAACAAACAAAACAAAGAAACAAAACAAAACAACAAAAAGAAAAGAAGAATCTTGTGGAAGCTGTAGTGTGGCCCAGTGAGTCATACCATTTACCCTTTAGTCTGTTCATCTTCACTTGCAAGTGTTCATTCCTATGACTTGGAGACCTGGAGAGTGTTTTGACATCAGACATGGAGATGCAAAGTTTGTAGTTTGCACAGCTGGTTTTGGGTCTTGTTTTGGTCCAGTATTTCCTCACTATGCTTTCCCTTGCCACTACTTGATGAACTCTCCAGCACTGCCTTGGCTAGCTCACACAAGGCAGCTTGTAGCAAGGAGCAGGCCCAGTTCTCCTGCTCTTGAACCCTCAGATCTGGGTCTCCCCCATATCTCGTATCACCAGGGCCCAGAGCTCTACAGTTTGCACAGGTGAGGTTCAGGACCCTCTCTCCCAATTGCAAGAGACCTGACCCCAGGGTCATGAGTCATTGGTCTGGCTCAAGGCCACTGGTTTCTGCTACGCCACAGATAATGATAATGAACTCTCACTGGGCAGTTCTTGGATATCCTGTTTTTGTCCTGTGTCATGGACATCCTGCTGTTTTGGATCTGTAGTTTTGCCCCCCTCACTTACTCCAACAGCTTATAGATGAGGTGGATGTTGAGGTGTGCTAATTCATAGACCTGGTTCTGGGGCAGGTTGGTAGCTGGGTTGGTCAGCTCACTAGCTTTCCCTACAAACTCTGCATCTCCATGTCTGATGTCAAAACATCTTCAGATCTCCAACTCCTTGCAGCTTTGTTGACCAAACACACTTCTCTCTCTTGGTCTGATTCCACTCCCTGTTAGCAGCTTTTCTAAGCAGGTATCCCATGGCTCTGGCATCTCCAACATCTTGGAGTCTCCAGGCAATCCAGGCTTCACCTTCACAGCTTCACATATTAATATTATTCTCCTCTGAAACCTCTTGAGCTGGGCCCCAACAGTTCAAATCACACTCAGCACCATTGTCTTCCTTGTCCCTACTAGTATGTCCCATTAAGGCCCACTTAAAGCATTCCACTCCTTTCCTAACCCAAAGTATGAAATTCCTCCAAACAAAAACATGGTCAGGCCTATCACAGCAATACTCCCATCCCTAGTACCAACTTCTTTCTTAGACTTTTATTGCTGTGTAAGAGGTTGACTTACAGTTCAGAGATTTAGTCCATTATTGTCATGGGAAGAAGCATGGTAGCATGCAGGCAGACATGGTGTTGGAGAAGAAGTAGCTGAGAGTTCTACACCCAGATCTGCAGGCAGCAGGAAGAGAATGATACACCAAGTCTTGCTTGAACATCTGAAACCTCAAAGCCCACCACCAGTGACACACTTTCTCCGACAAGGCCACACCTATTCCAACAAGGCCGTACATCCTAATAGTGCTACTCCCTATGAGCCTATGTGAGCCATTTTCATTCAAACCACCACACAGGGCAAACCATCAGTGTCCATGGCAGTGCTGGGTCCTGGTTGCTAGTGACATCCTGGCTTCTGTTGGAATTAAGTCTACATCTCTGGAAATAGAATTCCTAATTTTAGCCTATAGGATCAGAGAAAAGAGACTTTTTCAGCAGTTCCTGTTAAGGATAGAAAATAAATAGGAGGGTCAGAGATGATTCTCAGAAATATAAGGAATCTTAGAACAGAGGATACTACTGATCCAGAAGTTAGTATCTTCTAGGAGTTTAGGATGAGTTATGAGCAGGCTACACAATCAGACTAAAGATAAGGAGGCCTTGATAGTAACTGGGAGAAAGGTTGGGCTTCATGGTCCCAGGCATGCAGAAGAGGGCTATGAATACTGGTTTGGAAGAATAGTTCCAAGTTTGAGAACCAGGTGGCATAGGTGATACAATGTACAAACTTGGCTCTCAGTTATACAACATAAAACACAATGGGAAGCTGGGAATACTGGCAAACCTAGGTCTGTCTGCACCAAATAAGATCTGCTGCATCATATAAGAAGTATGGGTACCAGCCTGAGTACCTGTTTCTTGTTTCTGTCTCCTAGACCAACTGAAGGGGTCTGTACTTACTGCAGCCATGAGATCCGAGACTGTCCAAAGATTACCCTTGAACATCTTGGCATCTGCTGCCATGAGTACTGTTTTAAGGTAAGAAAGAGCACAGATCTGATGAGAGAGTATGGAAGTATAGAGGACATTGGATTTCTGCGCACAGCTCTGAACAGTCTTAGAGGCTCAACAGAGCACTGAGCTGACTAGAGAGGAATGTTGGCAGTTCCACATGGTTAGTAACATAATGGAGGCAAAAAGGGTGTTCTGTGCAGAGTCTATTTCTCATGGAGGATCAGAAATGCAAAGGTCCCAACATAGAAACATGGCTCATTCTAACTGGCATGAAGAAGATGGCAGAAATGGGGGGGGTATTGTATTAAATTTTCCTAGGGGAACGTGTGAGCAGATGTCCTTTCACCCCATATAGAACACCAAAAAACAGATGAATGAAATGATTCCACTCAAGTCTAGTTTGGTGAAACAGTGAGTTTAACCAGAGTTAATTACAGGAGTATAGGTGAGGGGGTGGCTATAGGAACATGGGTAACTTATGACATAGCTACACCACCAAAGAAAAGTACCCTCCTCGTAGCAAGCATTAACTGTTTATATATTCTTGGGGTGGGGTGGGACCTACTGTATCTAGTCTAATATGCTTCATATACCTCTCCTGAAGTGCCAGTGACCCTTTCATGAGCTGCCCTGTGAGTTCTACAAGGGAATGCTATTGGGCCCAGTCTTGTAAGGATCTCACATAGGTGATCATAGACACTCTGATTTTAAGATGCAACAGCCATGCCTTGCCAGGAAAACAGAGTTCCACAGAAGTTTATCCTTCCCTCTGATTCCTACAATTTTTTCCATTCCTTCTTCTGTGATGTTCTCTGGGTCTTGGAATGGGGTGATACAGATACATGATTATTTTCTCCCACTTAGAGCTACCATGCTTCAGCAATAGTATCATTCAGCACTGTGACCAATTAGAAATCTAGAGTAACCACCTCTCACTACAAAAAGAAGCTTCCCTGATAAAAGTTAACAGTAGCAATAATCTGTGGCTATAAACAAATGTCTATTTAACAGAACAACATCAGTATTTTCCACACAAGGGCCTATGCACTCCCCAGCCACTGCCTTTGACAGGGCTTACAGTATGAAATGTGAATTCCCTTCCATAAAGCTGGCCTTAAATCCAACTGGAATGTTATTGGTTATACCAGCACACATATCTCATGTATTGATAGTATAGCATGCAGGATTGTCATCCAGGTATGACTGTTGGTGACAATTATCCCTCAGCAGCCTGCATAGACATCATCTTAGACAGTACATCACACTCATTTACTAAAGCAAAGGCAGTTGTTTAACCACTGGGCCTATGACTTGGCAACAAAGTTTTATTTAAGTTCCCTGAACCAGATGTGAATTTCCCCCTGTGAAGAAGTCCTTAAGTCCACTCAGAAAGTTGGTTCTATCTATAACCACATTTTAGTAAAAGTAGCCTTTATAAATGGTATGCCTATAATGGTGTAAAAAGCTAGAATGTTTATATCCCTATCTATTTAAGATATGAGAAAGGCTTAGTAATACAAAAAATCAAAATATGAAGTTTGTCATGTAGACATGAAGTAATATCTTTTTCTCTTTTAATGAACTAAATAGCTGAGGGAGAGGAGGTGCATTTACTGATGAAAATGTTTTCCTCGATGTTACTTTAAGTTTATCTATTTTGAACCTAAAAGTTATAGAATTAGGAATAACAAGTAGTTATTCCTAATGTGCTACTTTGAGGAAGTAGTTCTCCATTTTTCTTGGGATGCTCTCTTGGAGGTAGAAGAATGACTGAGGACATACATAGGTATTAGGTCTTAAGACGTCTCATGGAAAAGCCATGTACTATTCCATCTGATCCAAAAGCAGAGTATGGGTATGTCAAAAAATTTTCTGTTGTTGTTTTTTGTTTTTTGTTTGTTTGTTTGTTTTGTGCCAGTGGCACTTATCAAACACTAAGTGGGTGTCTGGCCAGAAAAACAGAACCAAGTTAATATGCAAGCCCTGCTTAACAAGGTAGGTCAGCAAACAATAGACAGGGAAACTCACCAACAATACTGCAAGATGGATTTCTCAGCATGAGTCCCTAAAACATTAGCAGTGAGAAGACATAGTTCCACGTGGTTATTCTCATCATTTTCTTTGGAGACTTTAGGGTTGCTACTAGGAGCTGACATTTCTGTTTATCACAGGAAGCTTCTTTTCATTAAACATTTTAAACACCATATTCAGCAGATCTCTGAAGAGTTTGAGTACGATTATCTATTAACTGTACCTGATTTTAAGCAAACTTTACTTGTTTTTAGTTACTTGCTTTAGGCTTAACCTTAAAAACACATACAGGAGGCTGAATAAAGCATGTCCCTGTAAATGAATTATATTTGTACTTAGCATGACTAAGAACATAGTTCTGAGCATTAACTTCCATGTATTAATTCACTTTAACAGTTTACAATAAGCTAGTAGCTTTTATAAGATTAGGATTTTATAACTTTATCCCTGTTAAGTTTGAGCATTAAAAAATTGAGTTGAAGATTTAATTGAAGATGTTTTAGCATCAAAATAAAACTTTAAGCCATAAATGGAGTAAACTTTAAACTGTAAATATAGTCCATAGGAGACTGGAAACTTTCCTGATCTTTTTTATAGTGCATCATTACAGAATATCAGTTTCTTGTGTGACTCAGTTTCTCCAAATGGCTAAAGCTTAACAAAATTAACAAAGACAAAGAGGCTAGACATATATCTTTAAGTTACTTACTGTTAACCTAAGTAAATCTTAGGAATTTATAAACCTTACTTATCGAATATATATTATTCATCAAACATATGTTGTTCCTTATCTAAGATTTTTCAGAAGCCTTGTATTGAACATAGTTAGCAAAGACATAAGTGGTTAGACATACATCTCTAAGTCAGTTTCTGTTAACCTAAGTAGACCTTTATAACCTTAGGAATTGATCATCATATGAAAATCCATCTTAATCCAAAATACTCTGGAGACCTGCTGTTGCCTTAGTCTAAAAGGAGATACACTGATAAGCCAAGGGCTCAGTAGTACTAAGAACTTTTATAATTGTTGCTTTGGTTGGTTTATACCATGTAGTCATTTTAATCAAGGTGGTGAAGTCACATGGCATGTACTCTTTTTTTAACCTTAGTAAAGACAGCTATCAGCCGTGTGGTTGCTATTTAAAAACATCTGTCTTCTAATAGATCTATTTTTTAAACAGGAGTTGAATAGTAAGTTGTAGCAAATTAAGATTTTAACTGTAACCTTTTTGTTATAAGTTTTAAGCTAAATTTGTTACAGATTTTTTTTAACCAACCCAAGGAACTTAAAAAATCCTGACATAGTTTACAGCATAGTTTTAAGAGATTTTCTTTGAGAGTAGATAGCAAAGAAATAGTAGAGATAGAAGTTGTTGTTTTGTTTTGTTTTTGATTTTTCAAGACAGTGTTTCTCTCCATAGCCTGTCCTGGAACTCAACTCTTTAGACCAGGCTAGCCTTGAACTCACAGAGATCCACTTGCCTCTGCCTCCCTGAGTGCTGGGATTAAAGGCCTATGCTATCATTGCCAGGCTTAGATAGAAAGAAGATTTTTAAGACTGGAAAGTAGAAAAACCTTAGAGCAGAGCAAGTTTAGATATAAGAGATTTGGGGATCATTTGTTTGTGCAGTGGCAGAAGCTGTTACCATATGAGAGAATTTGAAAATCTAGTGTGCCAATCTTTGGCCACTGATTGATCTATATACCAAGCCTTTTGCAGTAAGACAGTGAGACTTTAATAATCTTTGAGTCCAAGGAGGAAGAGAGAAAGGGTCATATAAGGCTCAAGAGGAGATAAGAAACTGGAGGCCCAGGACAGCAAAAGGAAAGATAGAGCTGGTAGCTCTGACTGGGAAGAGACAAGGAAGGGGTCACACTGAAGCTCCTAGCAGGAGGTGAGGAAGATTCAGGAAGGAGCTGAGAACAAAAGGAGCAGAGGGAGTGAGTATAGTGGTGACAAGAATTTCAATCTAGGGCATCTCCAAGCGAAATGAGAGACTTGTCAAAGAGAAATGTTCCAAATCACAGAGGAGAGGTGACCCTTTCTATGTGATAGGGGTCCAGTAGGGCAAGAGGAATGTCCTGGCACACCAGTGTGGCTTTTGTATTAAAAGTAGACAAAGCAGGGAGCTCCAGGGTAACACTTATGCAGTAGAAGAAGAGAGACATGGTTAAAATAGGTAGAGGGGAAAACTGTTGAAGAAGTGGACTGGGAGAGGCTTTTGGGAAAAGAGAGGGGGTACGTGTCTTTAGCAGAGAGATGCCCACTTGGGTGTTGCAGGCCAGAGAGACAGAGAGATGCCCAGGTGATAGTCATCCCAGAAGGGCATAGGAGGGTCCAAGAGCCAGAGACCAACAGTTACATGATAAGTGCACAGAAAGTATAGCAGGCTGCAGGAGCTAGAGAGATACTTAACCAAGTAGATGAGGAGAGATGAATGGTTCAAGCAGGTGGAGGGAAGATGCAGCTGAAGAGGTGGACTCCAGTATTTATAGTCAAATTTGGTGGGTAGAAGAAGGCAGCAAAAAGAAGGGATCCATACATATCTTAGGAGAGTCAGGTCAGCAGCTCAGTTCGGAAAGGTGAGTCACTTGGAAAGGAACTCATATATGCCACTCCCATGGTTTCAACACCAGATGAATGAAAAATGACATGACAGCACCACAAAGTCACACCATGCAACAGAGCTCACATGCAAAGTTTATTGTGGGGAGGTGCAGAGGTGGCCTCTGAAAGCAGAAGGAAAGAGAGAGGGGGGACAGCAGGGCTTGCCATTTATAAGGGGATATAATGCATGCACAAAGGGACAGTGCTCTACTTAGTGGCTGAGTAGCTACAGTGTCACATCTTGGCTGCTGCTGCTGACATGTCCTGCTACATCCCTGAGAGCAGGCCAGTGTAAATGCCTGAATGCTAAGTCACCCTGCCCGCAATTGCTAAGAGCAAATAAGATGAAGACTGAAATGTGACCAGTGAATTTTGTAACATGATAGTTATCAGTGCCTTACTAGGAACAGTTCAGTGATATGATGGAGACCAAATTGTGAGTGGACTGGACTTGAGATAAGAGGTCATATGAAAGGTGTAGCTAGAGTTTTCCTGCCTGGCCCACAGTCAGGACAAATCTCTCTCACCTGCCAGTCCCACAGCCACTCAGACCTGACCAAGTAAACACAGAGACTTATATTGCTTACAAACTGTATGGCCGTGGCAGGCTTCTTGCTAACTGTTCTTATATCTTAAATTAATCCATTTCCATTAATCTATACCTTGCCACATGGCTCGTGGCTTACCGGCATCTTCACATGCTGCTTGTCATGGTGGCGGCTGGCAGTGTCTCTCTGACTCAGCCTTCCACTTCCCAGCTTTATTCTCCTCCTTGTCCCGCCTATACTTCCTGCCTAGCCAATGGCCAATCAGTGATTTATTTACTGACCAATCAGCAACACACTTGACATACAGACCATCCCACAGCAGAAAGGTGGTAAGCAGAAGTCTGGGTGACTTGCTTGAGGAACCGGCCAACTTTGTAGGTCACCTACGGAAGGTACAAAGTATATTGTTTTCCTTGACTGGTGGGCTTCTATGAATAATACCAGAAGAGTTCATTTGAGGTTATGTACTTAATGACAGACCATTACATAAAGCACAACAAAATTATGGGGAACATAAGACCTAGGCTACTCTTGAATACATGTGGTTACACAGCACTGACCATTCACAAGGGAGAATGCAGTTGGAGTGGGCAAGAACTGCAGGGAGGCTATGTGAGGGAGAATGAATAGGAGTTACAGGTAAAGGGAAGTTAGTTTCAAAGTAGCAAACATGAAGCGACTGCCATGTATACATCTAACTGGTACATAGGGAGAAGTGATGTCAGACAAATTCTAACCTGGCCCAAATAGGAATCACATACTGTGTGACAAAGTTGGAGTTGTGGTAGAAAACTGCTATGCTTAGGGGATTCTTGGAGGGTGAGTAGAATGACCAAGAGTTGTAGCCCATGGGCCTTAAGTGCAGGATTAGAGAGATATTCCCTGTTTGTTTGTTTGTTTGCTTATTGTATATGTATGTGTAGGTGTTCATGTGCCTTTAGTGCCATTGCATTCTTGTGGAGATCATAGGACAATTTGGGTGTTGGGACTTACTTTCCACCTAGTCTGAAACGGTCTCTTGTCTGCTACTGTATGCCAGTGTAGGTGGCCTATGAGTTTCTACAGAGTCACCTCTCTGCCTCCCATCTCACCATAGGAGCACTGAAATTACAGATGCGTGCTACCACATCCAGATTTATATGCATTCTAAGGGTCCAAACTCAGGTCCTGATGCTTACTTGGCAAGTGCTTTACTCATGGAACCATCTCCCTAGTCCAGCATTATTTTTCTAAGGTCACAGAGTTACTCAGTATTGACAGCAACCTGCTCAATTCCAGATTGTGACAAGAGAGCTAGAGGTCTCTCAGACGTTTTTCTCCATACTGGGGATTGAACCTAGGGTTTTATATATGTTGTATTAGTGCTTTGCCGCTGAGTTCTATCACCAGCACTACCCAGCTGCTTTTTGCTGCCCCAAGAAAAGTGATCACACAGGTTAGTATTTGTATGCAGTGTTCATTTTCTGCATGCCCAGAAGTGACCCCCTAAATGGATGAGCACCATTCTAAATCTGGTGCACAGTAACTAAAAGGATAGAATCATTATATAGGAAACAAAAGCATAATTGATTTACATTGAGGAATACTCTGCCAGGAGAATGTTGAGAAGTAGAAGTAGCCAAATTGCCATCAGAAGGGTGCATGGTGGGAATGAGCAAACGGACTTGGGGTTGTCCTATCCTTCCCGGCACCTTTGACTCCTTGAAGCTAGAAGCCCCAGGCTGGAGATATTGAGAGATCTGGAAAACCAGGCACTTTTTGGTCTTTTACTTAACCCCCAGTGCCAAGAAGTCCTGCCACTGACATTCCTGTGGACACGGGTTTGTGGGAAGAACTGGGCTACTAAAACATCCTTCTCTTCTGTGGAGCACTATTACCTTCCTCAGGAACTTAAACTTCATATCCTCCAGCCTCTCCTAATCTTATAAGGAAATAGAGGCTGGAAAAGTTTCAATAACTTGCCCATCTCACTCAGTCAACCTGGGCTGAATTGTGAAACTGAGACCCTTAGCCAGAATGCTGATCATCCTGCCCCCCCCGCCGTGTGTGTGTGTGTGTGTGTGTGTGTGTGTGTGTGTGTGTGTGCGCGCGCGCGAGCCAGACATTGGATGCCTTCCTCTGTGTTATTTGAGCAAGAACAGGGTCTCTCAGTGACCCTGGAGTGGTCAGAGCCACAGGAATACTTCTGTGTCTGCCACCCAAGCACTGGGATTACAGGTTTGTGCCTCTGCACCCAGATTTTATATGAGTTCTGGAGATCAAATCCACAGCAAGTGCTTTCCTGACTGAGCCATCTCCCCAGTCCCTACCATCTTACTTTGGTGTTTTGTGTGTTTATTTGTTTTATCTTGTTTTCTAGATCAGGTTTTATATCTATTTTTGCAATGTCTTGTTATCTCCTTGGAAGCTCAGGATGTGCCATCAGCTTACAGAACCTGCTTTGAGTCCTGACCTCAACTTTGCTTTCTCTGTTAGTGTGGGATTTGTAATAAACCGATGGGTGATCTCCTAGATCAGATCTTCATTCACCGTGACACCATTCACTGTGGGAAATGCTATGAGAAGCTCTTCTAGGTGAGTGCTGGAAGCCCATAGAATAAGCAGCCTAAAGCCTCATTAGACTAAAGGAACAAGACAAACATTTGCCCTGGTTTGGACCTGGGTTTTACTTCAGGACACTGCTATGCTTCTCAGTCATTTAATCAGAGAATCCCAAGTCCTTGTTCTGTGCTCTATGCTACTTTGAGATCTTAAGTGATGTGAACAAAACCCCTCCCTAAAGACCTTTTACAAGTTGCTAGAATCATAGTATATTCCTCTAAAGAAATACCTCTCCCATCCAGAACCTCAGCTGAGTCCTCTAACCCTGTGACACCTTGGGCCTATCTTGTGACAAGGAAATAAAAATGTAGAAAGGAAATGGTTCTGGATAAATACCCAGTTGGTATGTAGTAGAATCTGGACCTCATCCCAGGTCTCAGATTCTAGTGCTGTGCTCTCTGCTATATTCCTTTGGACTATAGATTTAGACTTAATAACGAAGATGTTGAATAAAGCAGCCTCTGGGCCAATAACCAGTGGGACTGTCCCAAGTGTCTGAACACAGCATATTTTCCCTCTCTGACTACACAAAAATTGCCTTCTCTCCAGGAAATGCATTTGTGTTGGACTTAGGCTCACAATCACTGTAAGTAACAGTTACCCACCCCAAGGGAACCTGGTTGTCAGGTATTGGATGCTTACCCTCATTGCTACCTGTTTCCTTTTTGTTCCTCCAGGCTGAACAGAAGCTGATGAGCCCCAGATGCATTTGGCTGTCCAGTTGCCCCCAAATTGTTGGTTCTTCCCTTACATCCTCCCCTACCTGGTTTCACTGTACTTCTGCCCACCTTGTACTGAAGTAACACATCTAGTATTGTATCTCAATGATGTTATAATTACACATGTATAGCCTTTTTTACCTTAGAAACTCAAATCCATATCTCAGTTGCTCCCAGGATAAAGGACTCCACTTTGACTTCCCTAAGATATGTTGGCTTTCTAATGAGTGCAGATGACCTGGTGTGCTAGACATGGGCACAAGTGTAGGTATCAGTGTATGCAGACTTTTGGAGGCTTCTGAGGGACCAAACCAAATGCTGTTGATTATCCCTAGTAGGGAAATTACAGGCATTGAATGCTAAGGGTTGGCAACAGGCTAATCACTCTGTGTGTGTGTGTGTGTGTGTGTGTGTGTGTGTGTGTGTGTGTGTATGTATGTATTTTTAATTTCTCATACAATTCTTAAAATAGTTGTTTTTGATTGAATTATGTAGCAGATTTAAATTACCTCCTCCCATTCTCCTTTGAGTTTTTCCAGTCAGGTATGTCAGTACATATTGGAAAGTTTACCCAGGTTTAAATTTGAAAAGATACAATATTAGGAGGCTTCTAACAAAAGGGATATCTTGTGTCTGTTTGAATTTTAATAGCTAGTTCAAGTCTTTACCCCCAGTGTCCTGTTTCCTAGACTTTACATAGAAATTCTCTGAACTGATTTTAGGTGTGTAGCTTCCAAAAGAGTAGAGAAGAAAACAGATAAAGTTTCTTGAGACCTCACCACACACCAGGCATTACCACAAAGCACTGGCTTTTAATCTCTTTAGTAGTCTCTAAAATATTCTCATTTTAGAAATGAACATAGTAATGCTCAAAGAAGTGGGAAGAATCCTATAGAACCACTGTTGTCTCTCTCTGGAGCCTATACTTTTTCCAGAAGCAATAACCATCATGACACTGAACTAGTATTGAGCATGTGCCAGGCACTGTGTAGAGGGTCCCTGCTATGAAATACTGCCCTGAAGCATACTCTTAGAAATGGGAAAAGTGTGAAATTCACTCCATCTCTGGGATTCTTGGATCCCTCCTTGAAGCACTACAGTAATCTATTGACATCCAGTGAATGGTGCAGTAGGCTCTCTGCCCTAAGCACACAGTGACCTGTTTTCTAGTCCTGATTCTGTTTCAAACCAACATCAACTTCTAGGTCCCCAGGTACTCCAAGTGCTAAAAGCTGATGTTTGGCAGAGCAGAGGCGGGTTCCTCTTTGCAGTCTGCTAATATGCTGCTCTAATTCAACTTCACTTTGCTGCCTTTGGGTACAGCATTAAATTGTAAGCTCCTTGAAAGGAAAAATAGCCCTCAAGATTTGGGGATGCAAAATGGAGGCTTCTTCATTTGATTTACTTATAAAAAGGCTGATCTCTTTCTTTAGACTCTGAGTTCTAAGCACATTTGAGTAAATACTTGTTCTTCCTATCAAGTAATCAGAGAAGAACATTCTATTTATTTGCATATTTATCTGCTGCATGTACTCTGAAGGGGAGAAGAAGTACAGTATGCCACATCCCTACACTAATTACCAACTAGTCTTTCTCAAGTCCAGCTCGAGCATGGGACTTGGCAGATTGTAGGCAATAACGTATGGGTGCCAAATGAATTAGTAAGAGAAAAGTAAGTTACTCCTTTGGTTAGAGGTATTATCTGGGAGTCTCAGTGCAGGCCCCACAGATGGGATCCACAGTAAAGAGGCCCAAGGTAGGATGGTTTCCCCACCTTAAAGGTGTACTTTGCCATTTAAGGAGTTTTAGAAATATGGAAGATACTCAAAGACAGGTTACAATGTTGGTATTGATTTGACTACAAAATAGCCCTTTTGTGTCTTAAAAGAAAAGAGGGATGGTTTTGCATTATTTTCTTTTTAATTGCTTAGTGTTTCTAGCTAAATTTGCTAACCCACATTAATGTATACAAATTATAATAAATGTTAAGATATTACACATCAGTATTATTATTTCCTTTTAAAAAAAACATTTTTGGTTTTTTGTGTGTACATATGCACTTGAGTATAATAACTTGGTAATTTGGGGCACGTGGTTTACCAGAAGCCATTCTTACTATAAAACCAAGCTGGATATGGTGGCTCATGCCTGCAATCCTAGTGCCCAGGAGATTAAGAAACAAAGACTGCCAAAAGTTTGGGGTGGGGAGAAAGTTACTCAGAGTTGGGGGAGGTAATCTTGGAGCTGTAAACCTAAAGGAAGGGGAAGGATTGCTCACTCATTAATAAATATTTCCTGAGCACCCACTATAGATGATACTGGGCCATGAGAGAGTGATGCATGAAATCTGTGAAAACGAAGCTCGTGTTGAGAGGAAAGCAGGCTCTGCCTCCTATATTTGATCAAGTCAGAACCCACCAACCTTATAAAACACTGGTTTACAAGCTCTGTAGTGACACATATGACAGTCACACTCATTCAGTAACACACATTTACATTTATCAACACACACATGCTTCACATTCAAGACACTGGACCCTCACTGAGTCCAGTCTCATGCTCCGACACACCCATGCTCACATACAATGACGTTATCACACTCACCTTCAGTGATACTCACATTCAGAGATATTCACACACTGGCACACATGCTCCCAACATTCAAAAACATGCTCCTTCACAGACACAGTGACTCATATATGCACCTATTCACTGGCCAATACTCTTATTCATTCACTGTCAAAAATGCACACTAACATACAAGTGGGTACATGCACACACAAGTGCACATAAAAAGTCATACCTGCTTAGGGATCACAACATACACATCCCCACAAAAGGACAGGAAAAATGCTATGGCAGGCTGTCTTAAATAGTCCTTCTTTCCCCCTTTTTCCTGTGACACCCAAGTCTGCCAAGCACTCTGTCCAACTAGTCCTCAAATATCCTTTAGTGGAGACAGAGCTGGCCCCTACCCAGTCAGGGGGTAGATTGAACAGAGTGGGTGGAAAAACACCATGCCCTGAGTTATGCACAACATCTATAGGGGCATCATTCCCTGACCCTTTTGGAGTCCTTTCCATATCTGTCAATCTGTCACATAGATGCCCTGTGCCCTCTACTAGTGCTGCAACAAGAATCCTGGGGCCTGCTTTATGTACTGCACCCTCCCTTCAGCATGCAGCCCCTTTATTCCTGCTCCTGCCAAATGCTCTGAGAAGACCATCATTTTATCCCACATCCATTGGCTACCAGTAGACTGACTCCTTCCCATCCAGACCACTGTAGTCCCTCATGGTCTTGGACATGCACACATGCCAGTGTCAACCCAGCCACCACTGTTGCCATCCAACTCACTCCCATCAGAGGCAGGACACAGCTGGAACATTCATGAAATTTATTCAGCAAAACTTGTACTAAAACCATTTAAAAAGAGGAAACACAGAAACTTTCAGTGGGCACAAAAAGCCACAAGCCCTGCCCACACAAGGACTTTCTGCTACAATATATTGTCTTGGGTGCCCTACATCTGTCTCTTGTCAAGATCTGGTCAATGTCAATCCTGTCAAGCTCTGGCAATGCCCTTTGCTTTAAGGAATTCTCTCAAGAGATTCACTGCAGGGTGGTGCTGCCTTAGAGTATACAAAGACCCGTCACAAGGAATTGTGGAGCATAGCTTGCAAAACCCCACCAACCCTAGAAAATAGTCACAAGTAACAGCAGGAGTGGAACATCACAGCACAATCCCATGTTGAAGTCCCTGACCAGTCCCTTGTCAACGTCCTTGCTTCCCACTGGCTGCCAGGACTGAGCCTGGGGACTCTGGGGAGCACCTGATCAGGTAACAACACACACATCTGCAGGAGAACGAGCAGCAGGAGGCTGGTCTAGATGTACACCAGGAAAGCAGACAAGGAGTTCACAACACTGGTGGGAGAGGAGGTAGCATAGCCTTGGCTGGCACAGAAGCTCACAACATGTGCCAGGGTGTAGAGGTGACCCTGACCAGGTAGTCAGGGCTTCCAGCTGCTCAAGCTAACACACACCTCACTCACAGCTTTGTACAGGAGCAATGGGTAGGGGATAAGCACACAAGGGGGGAAGGGACTGGTTGGACAGCTGGGTCAGTATGAGGTTGACAGATAAGAGAGGTGTTCCAAAGCAGGAAGTAGCCTGCCTCAGGATAGCAATGGGGAGAGGGCATCCATGTTGGGAGAGCCAGGCAGAACCCTTGAGATGGCCTCTTCTGTAACTTCCACCCTTTTGGTATGGGTGGCAGATGGAGGATGGTACCTCGGCAGCACTGCTTGGCCACCCTCCCAGGTTGGCAGGGTTTGGGGCCAGCCTTGGCAGCTGCCTGCCCAGTTGTATTCACCAGGCTCCCCCTGCTTGCTTTCTGGAATTCTCCAGCAGCCCTGGACAAAACTACCCTCACCCCTCCCCCAAGTCCTCTTGCTGCTGTTCTTCCACCTCCTCTTCACACAAAGTCTGTTCTACACACTCACAGGCTCTCAGGCCAGCTGAGGGCATGAATGCTATGGTGCTGGGTGCACACCCCCAGCTTGGGGCTCTTCTTGGGCACTGGTGTCTTTTCCCACTCACAGTCCTGTCAAGGTGCCCAGAAGGAAACTGCCTCTGGGTTGGCACTGGCCTCCCGGAGCCTTTGGGTCCAGGGACCCAGGGGTTTCACTCACGAAAGGACTCAAGGGTACTGCCCTCATGGGGCTCCCCTAGAGCAGTGTAGATGATCCTGAAGACGGGCTGGATCCTGCGGCCTCCTCTCCGGAGCACTGTCTCCCTGCCTTGCTGCACTTCCCCCCAGGCATTGGTTCTCTCTGGCCAGGACAACCCTGGGACTGGTTCCTCCACGCCCCGTGCTGTTTCAGTGCCAATGGGCATCCTTAGCTCAGAGCCCCAAGCCTCACCATCTTTATCCTTTGACTCACTAGTGTCCCAATTGGGATCTGGATGACCCTGTAGTCTGGCTATAGTACGTCCCCATTCTTTTCTCCGGTTCTCTCCATGGGCCTGGGCTATGGTAGTCACCAAGCTAGGTAGAGCTTGTTTTTGCTTGTTGGAATCATTTCTAGCAAGTGGCAAGTGGGGTGCCTTACCCTGGCCTTGGCCGTCTTGCCCTTCTGCACCACTCATTTCCCCGGCCATTTGTCTGGGGTGCCCCATCATTTTGCCAAGGTATCTCTGTTGCCATTAGCTCGGGCTTACCACTGACTAGCTCTTACACTTAAACTCAGCCCATTTCTGTTAATCTGTATGTCGCCACGTGTTCTGTGGCTTTCCCTGTGTGCCACTACATACTTCTGCCTGGACAGCGGGCTGGCGTCTCCTCCTTTCTTCCTGTCTCCCCCTTTGAATTTCCCTCCTGCCTCTAAGCTACCTTGCCGTAGGCCAAATGGCTTTATTAATCAACCAATCAGAGCAACACAAATTCGCAGCCTACAGAAAGACGTTCCCCCCATCACCCTGGCTGTACAAGGGATATAAGGGTCCTTTGGGCTGTTGTGTATTTCTGGTCTAGGTTGTGGGAACTGGGGGGAGCCCCTGGCTGTACAAGGATTGTAAGGGTCATTTGGGCTATTAGGTATCTCTGGATCTGGTTGTGGGAGCTTAGGGGAGCCCCTGGCTCTACAAGGAATGTAAGGGTCATTGATCCTGGTTGTGGGAGCTTGGGGAGACCCTGGCTGTACAAGGATTGTAAGGGTCATTTGGGCTATTAGGTATCTTGGATCTGGTTGTGGGAGCTTAGGGAAGCAACTGGCTGTACAAGGAATGTAAGGGTCATTTAGACGCCTAGGTATCTCAGGTCCTGGTTTGGCGAGCTTCGGGGATCCCTGGCTGTACAAGGAATGTAAGGACCATTTGGGCTATTGTGTATTTCTGGTCGTGGTTGTGGGAGCTTGGGGGAGCCCCTGGACATACATGGTTTTAAGGGTTATTAGTACTCTTAGGTATCTCTGGTCCTGGTTGTGGGAGCTTGAGGGAGTCCCTGTTGTATAAGGAATGTGAAGGTCATTTGGGCTTTTTGGTATCTCTGCTCCTGCTTGTCAGAGCTTAAGGGAGACCCTGGCTGTACAAGGAATGTAAGGGCCATTTAGACTCTTAGGTATATCTGGTGCTGGGCTTGGGAGCTTGGTGGAGCTCCTGGCTCTACAAGCAATGTAAAGGTCATTTGGGCTCTTTGGTATCTCTGGTCCTGATTTTGGGAGCCCCTGGCTGTTGGGGCCCTTTAGATTATTAGCTACATCTGGTCCTGTTTGTAGGAGTTTGATATGGTCTGGCTCAACAGAGAGTGCAGATCACCAGGCTATTAATCACCTCCAATCCCCAGCTTTCTGGATGGAAGAACAGGTTTTACATCTTTTCCATTGAAAAGACAATTCTGCATCCTTAACATTCCTGGTTTCCATGGAGATCCATGAGCACAAGGACCTGCCTGCTCCCAACAGCCTGGGATACTGTGATAGGAGCTGAGGTGTACCCAGGGAGGAAGACCCACACCTGCAAAGTTTAGATGCCTCACAGTGAAGTAATGAGAGCTGTCAGAATGTGTTCTGTATGCATCATCAGTGTGTACAAGGAACAGATAAAATATCTGAGTTCAAGCTCCTAAGAAACAAATATATACATGGGGTTGGTGAGATGGCTCTGTGGGTAAAATGCTTGCTGAACTAGCATGAGGTCCTGAGTTCAGATTCCCTACAAGCCTTTGAAAACCTCAGCACAGGGTTCTGTAGAGATGGCTTGGTGGTTAAGAGCACTTTTTGCTCTTGCAGAAGACCCGAGTTCAAATCCCAGCACCTCTGTCAGGTGGCCTGAGACTGACTGATAAGTCCACCTCTAGGGGGTCTGACACCCTCCACGGACACCTGAGAACACATTTGCACATACATACATAGAGGCATACACACATAATATAAATAAAATAAGGGAAATAAAAAAAAATCTCAGCCCCAAAGTGAGTGTCTGTAACACCAGCACTGGAGGGTAGAGACAGGGTGGATTCCTGGAGCTCAATGGCCTAACGCTCTAGCCTAATCGATGAGCTCCATGTTCAGAGAGATTCCCTGTCTCAAAATAAGTTAGATACCTGAAATATCTCTTGCTTCTACATGTAAAAGCACGTGTGGTGGCATATGTGCACCCCCTTGGTGGCAAGCACACACACACACACACACACACACACACACACACACACACACATATGCACACGCATTCACACACAGGTGTGCCTACCATATGAACACATATACTCATGCACCACATACCAAAAGATTTACAAACACACGCACACGCGCACACACACACGCCTTCTCACGTATTCTCACATGTGTGCTACACATACGAACTCATATACACATGCTCCACATACCAAAGTGTTCACACACACACAGGGACACGCACACACTCGAACCATACAGGATTCTCCGCTATGGTAATGTATTTATCATTTGGTAGCGATTGTCAGAATATCTCAGGTAGGAGATATTCAAAGCTGGAAATAGTACTAAAGGTCCATACACTCACACATACTTTGCACGAAGCAGGGAAGTCCCCCCAGATAATTCAAAGTTTAGGAAGTAAAGTGATCCCAGAGGGGAAGCCCTCATTGACTATACAGGAACGAATTCCACTTGCAGAAAAGGGGAGATGCTGAACGCACTCTGTTTTCAGTGCTTCTACACAACAAGACACAATGAGACAGGTGGTCGGGACTACAACTGGCCCCACGCAGAAACGTGGGTGACAGCACCCCTCTACATGGCATGGGACCATTTTTGTTTTAAAAGGCATGAAACGTCAGGAAGGGAGGGCAATTAGATGACTCATCCCAGCAAGTCTGAAATAATTTCATGTTTATTAAATCAAATGTTTCCAGGTAAAGATTTCCCATGGTGTGTGTGTGTGTATATATATATATATATAAAGGAAATCACAGGACAAGAGCTCCAACTGTACAGAAGACCTCAGTATATCACTGATGCTCACATACTACGTGCACAATAAATTTGAAAAACAAAACATTCCTAGTTACTCCTATCCATGCAAAGGACGAAATACATAAACTATGAGGAACTGAGCTGTACAGGTGCTAAGAATCAACTCTTAAGGTGTGACAGGCAGATGACATTGGGTAGCAGACCACATTTAATTCAAAGACCTTGTAAATTTTGTCTGAAAGTGACATTTTCACAAACTTATGTCACATTACTCACATCTTTCTTACTCGGGAGGTTTAAGGAATTCTACCAGTTTAACTAATTCTGGGGCACAGTCTTTTATGAAGTATACAGGGCACATTCCCTTTGGAAGGTTATGGTCATTCCCATCGGCTCCACGACTGAACAAATTTAATAGCAGAATGTAATGGCAAGAGTGTGTCTTCTTTAATTATTTCTCTGAAGATGACAAGGGTGGACCACTCTTGTGCCTTCTGATTTCTGAAAGTGATGCTGAGGTATGAGACCCCACTGTATCGACATCAACGCAGTGCTAACTGTTAATTATGATGCTACCAAGAAAAGAAAAACTCGCCATTACTACCCGAGGGCTGGAGGTTCCTATAGACATCTTTGGACTGCTGTCACACAAATCCTTGGGTTTATTTGGGTTTATCTTTAGGAACAGGGGGACGCAAGAAGATGTAGTCACTGAAGCTGCAAATGTCAATCAGCTTCACCCAGCGAATTTCCATGAAACAATCGCTCGCTCGCTCCCCTTGTATCGACTTTCGTTTCTTCAAAGTATTATGAGAATAAGAGATCCAGGAGAGACTGTTGAGCAGCAGCACTCTCTTGCTGGCGCTGTTAAGTACAAGGACATGTTAAATGGGATAAAATAAGTAGTGCTCGTCGATCATCATTTTCGACGTGAAAGACTGAATGCTTACATTCACCATCAGAAGTTTTATTTCCAAGGTGGCTATTAGATGTCTCAGCTCTTCAGCCACAGAATTTCCCCGCGAATCCCTCAGTACCTCAAGTTTCTAAAGTGAAAAGACATGTGCAGAAATCAGCCCCGTGTCATCTTGGTTTACAAATGTGAACAGCAACATTTAAAAGCGAGTAAATTTGGTAAAAGACATGGTCTAACTATTCCAAAACAAGCATACACCATGTGCAACATGAAGATCGAAACACCCACCAAAGAGACACAGACATTGCCACCCCGCAACCCACTGCTGAACGTTCAATCATGAGGTATTAGCAATGAGGGTGTCTCAGGGGAAGGGTGCTTGCCTAGCATGTGTGAGACCCTGGGATCCTTCTCCCTGCACAGCAAGAAGAAAAGCAAATGAAACTGAACGAAAACAGAGAACACGAGGCATGAGCTCATTTATTGCCACCCTCCCACTTCTTCTGGAGATGGAGTAGCTTGTCCTGTACTATGACCACTGAACACCACGAAATTAAAACTCAAGGTTTCCACCCCCACAGTCCCTTTAGTGCTGAGTGTAATCGAACATACTACATCTAAATGGTTTTGTTAAATACCGTGGGGGGAATTATAGAACTCTGTGGGACCTCTTCCATAATCTGGTGATGCAGAAAACACAGAAGCAGGAACAACACAGGGATCACAGGGATCTTAATGTTGGAATGGGCAAGCAAGTTTCTGGGCCACCGGGCCGGCCGTCAAAAGCATGACATTTCAGCAGGAACAGATACTGGCAGTGCGTGTGTGTGTGTGTGTGTGTGTGTGTGTGTGTGTGTGTGTGTGTGTGTGTTTGGTGGTGGTGGTGGTGAGGGGGTTGTTGTAGGGGATAAACATAAGAAAGCATGGGGTGAATTCTTATAACTTGATTGTTTGGGTCATCTTAATTACTCGGGATGAACAAAACTTTAACAGCAACTTGAACAAGGGAGTTCACATCAAGTCTGAAAAACAAATACAACCCAGGATGCTGAGTACTTATATCCTTCGCAAATAGCTGTAAACCTGCAGATAGCATAGGTCAATGTGCCTAGGAAGAATTTACAAAGATGGGCCTATTACAGAGGGTGACTCTCGATTCACAATCTCTCACTTACTTAAGTCTTCCACTTACTTTTCCACTGTGTGCTACATCTGGGAGCTGTCTTACAACTCTAATTGGCCATATAAAACCATGTTTCAGTCATGCAATGGTATAAAATCAAAGTGGACTGAGGAAATAAAGCAAGAGCAAATGTGATATAGTCTTGTCACTGCTCTGCTTAAAAATGGTGTTTTAGACAGGCACAGTAACACAGCTTCACAGAGTTGAACAAATGCATCATGAACAAGATTAACACACCTTAAAATAATATTCTGTAACATTTCCTCCTTTTTTCCCTAATTAAGAAGGGCTTTAACTTTAACATTGTAACACTATACACAACCAAAACAGTTATCAAGTAAGAAATATCAGTCAGTTTGCAAAACTCTAGTTATTTAGCCTTTAATAATATTACCTAACAACAGAAACATTTAGCTGCCTGGACAGTCACGCACAGTTCTTCTGCAATGTTGGGGCATCCATCTTCAGCCTACAGGCCTAGAGTATCTAGAAGGCTTTTCAGTGAAGCGGGAAATTTGAAGGACTGTCCTGCCTTGTTTTGGCAAAGTTCATCGGTCGCTTTTCTCTGTGTCCTGCAGAATATCTGACAGACTCTTCTGTGAAACAGGAATTTTGGAGGACTGTTCTGCCTCATTTTGGCAAACTTCAGCGGTCACTGTGTGTCCTGAATGTCCAGTGCTGTAGGATGTCCTGTATGTTGTGAATATATGTTGCTATGATTGATTGATAAATAAAACACTGATTGGCCAGTAGCCAGGCAGGAAGTATAGGATAGGCGGGACAAACAGAGAAGAGAGGCTGGGATGTGGAAGCTGGGGGAGACGCCAGCCTGCCGTCCAGGGAGCATCATGTAAAGCCACGGAACACGTGGCGACATATAGATGAACAGAAATGGGCTGAGTTAAGTGTGAGAGCTAGTCAGTGGTAGGCCTGAGCTAGTGGCCCAGCAGTTTAATTAATATAAGTTTCTGACTGATTATTTTGTAAGTGGTTGCAGGGTCCATGGTGCTGGGCAGGACTGGAGAAAACTCCAGCTACAGTCCAGTCTGCACAGCACACTGTCAGCAGTCAAAGGCAAGAGCAGATTATTTGCCCAGTGGCTAACCTTGCCACAATGAAAGCAAACTCCATAAGGAGTGTCTTTGATGCCCATCATCTCTGAAGGAAATTGGTGCTGCCAGGAGCAGATGTGTCTCATTGTCATGAAACACCTTAAGTTAACAAAACATTTTAAATGCCATATTCCATAGGTTTTTGAAGTGTTTGAAGACCACTTCATCTAAAATATACCTATTTAACCTTGAAAACATAACTAATGTGACTACAAGTTTGATCATTATAGATTAACCACCAACCTCATTTCTTATTCATACACTGCATTTTTAAATGAGCTGCATAAATAAGCACAATACCCCAACTTTTCTTTGTTTCTTACTCCATAGCTGGTTGTGTGGCTGGGTGACTGGCCCCTGGATCCTCCTCCTTCTCTGGTGACTTCCTCTTTTCTTCTAGATCTCTCATTCTATTTATTCTGTCTGCCTGCCAGCCCTGCCTATCCTTTCTCCTGCCTCGCCATTGGCCGTTCAGCTCTTTATTAGACCATCAAGTGTCTTAGACAGGCAAAGTAACAGCTTCACAGAGTTAAACAAATGAAACACAAACATGAGGTAGCTGTGGCTTGTTCTGCTTCTCTGATCTTCCAGCATTCACCACAATAACTGGCCTTGGGTTTGATTTAATTAATAAGACCTTTTAAGATTCCTGCTACATCTGGTGCCCAACGTTCCTGGTACAAATTCACAAAAAAGCCACTTGCCTGTGGCCTTGTGGGCCCCAGCTCAGGCCCGAGCTACACTCGGCTGGTTGTGGTGGCACACTGGTTGGATTTATTGAAGGAGCCAGAGGCAGGAGGATCCCGAGTTTGAGGCCAGCCTGGGAGGCTTGCTAAGGAGAAGCTGTGGCCTGGGCCAAGCCAAAAACAGTGGAGGCAGGACCATGGAGGTGGTGGCTTCTGCTCTGAGCTACAAGCTGCTTCTCATCATGTTGGTGACTGCGGTGATGCTGCTACCTGGGACAAAGGGTTTACTGCTGCTTGTTCAGAGAAGAATTGCCAGGACCATCGTGTTACAAGAAAGCATCGGCAAAGGTCAGTTTGGAAAAGTTTGGCGAGACAAATGGTGGGGAGAAATTGCTGTGAAGATTTTCTCTTCTAGGGAAGAACATTCATGGTTCCAAGAGACAGACATTTATCAGACTGTGATTGCTCCAAACCACAGAGGAGGCACGAAAAATAAAAATAAAAAAATAAAAAATAAATCTACAGGAACCATGACCACGCTTAACAGCAACTTTGAAATCTTCAAAAAGATGACAGGAGCCCACAATGACGATTCCACATGGACTATGATAAAGCCATTAAGCTGATTAACACCACCAAAAGATTGACTTTGGACTGCAAACTGCTCAGAACATTTTCCAGATGGCTAGCTGAGATGATCCAGATTCATAGACAACTCGAGCAAGGACTTGAGACAAGCCCTGCACTTTCCCATTATGCAGATACTGGACAAACGATACAAATAACTTTATCAGGACTTGACAATTAGCCCCAAAATTTTCTTTTTAGGATTCCCTAAAGATGTCTTCACCCCCAGAAAGCAGGAAGTAATTTCAAGAACACGACGCCCACATTCCCAAGAAGTGGGGTGGGTGTTTTTTGGTTGTTTAGTAAGTTAGGGATATTGTCATTGTTTATGACGGTTGGTTACAAGTTGTTAATTGTTAGTGGCCAGGAAGAAAGCTGAACAAGGAGATTAGATTCAGAGTTTTTGTTTAAAAAAAAAAAAAAAAGAAAGAAAAGAAAAAGAAGAAAGAGAATATAGATATGAGGTAGATTATTGAATCTACTCTGAGAAAAAAGATAAAGAAATAATAGGATAAATGGGTAGATCATTGAATCTACTCTATAAAGAAAAAGGGGAAGATATGTAAATGACAAAAGGTAGACTATTGAATCTATTATGAAAAGAAAAAAGAGAATATGGATATGATAAGATAAAAAGGTCAATTATTAAATCTACTTTTAAAAAGGAACTACTTGTTTTAAATAGGATAAATAATGAATTTTTTTTGTCTGAGTTTATCAAATGCAAATGGACTGGACGTTGTTATATATTAATGGAGTTATTCGTCTGAATCTTTCAAATGTTAATGGGCTAGACATCGTTAATGTAATTCTTGACTGCATATATTGTATATACTTACTGGATATAGTTTTTTTCTTGCATTAGTTATAAGCTTTTTAAAAATTTTAGACAAAAAAGGGGGGGGGAATGTGGTGGTACTGTGTTCTCCAAAATATTGTGTGACCCTAGTAAACTTATCTGGGGTCAGAGAACAGGACAGCCACTAGATACAGAGGCTAGAAAATGGTGGCACTCACACCTTTAATCCTAGCCTTCTGGAGGCATGGATCTCTGTGAGTTCAAGGCCACACTGGAAATAGCCAGGCATGGTGACTCACGCCTTTAACCCCAGGAAGTGAGCCTTTAATCCCAGGAAGTGATGGCAGAAAGCAGAAAGATATATAAGGCGTGAAGACCAGAAACTAGAAGCATTTGGCTGGTTAAGCTTTAGGCTTTTGAGCAGCAGTTCGGCTGAGATCCATTGGGTTAGGACTCAGAAGCTTCCAGTCTGAGGAAACGGGATCAGCTGAGGAACTGGCAAGGTGAGGTGGCTGTGGCCTGTTCTGCTTCTCTGATCTTCCAGCATTCACCCCAATACCTGGCCCTGGGTTGGTTTTTATTAACAAGACTCTTTAAGATTCATGCTACACCAACAAGAGTAACACAGCTTAAAATAATATTGTCCAAAGACTTGTTAGCATACAGTGGGCTATTATTCGGGTGCGGAAAGGAATGGAGGAGCACTGGTTCAAGGCGCTACATAGGCGAGGTGAGACACAAGGAACTGTGTACTGTGGGTGAAACATCATGAATCCAGGATGCTAAGTGAAACGGACAGACACAGGTACACTCAAGAGGACAGTTTGCCGAATGATTCCACCTACAAGAGCTGTCCAACTCCGAGATGAGCTGACGTGGCAGAAAGCAGAGTAGTGGCTAAGGGGCCCCAGGGACCAGGAAAGCCTGCAGCTCTGGATTTGCTCGGGATGCTTGGAGCTCTGAGTTTAAGTCTCCGGAAGGAAAAGGGAAAACCCCTCAGGTTTACAGTGGTGACTGGGATCCTGGGTGGGGCGTGGGGCGGGTGGTGGGTGGTGGTGGGGAAGGTAGGGACAAAGAGCTCACGCTTAATGGGTAGGCACGGTGAAAGTACCTTAGAAGCCGAGGGTTGTGAAGGGCTTGGTTCTCAATGGCACCACTGAGTTGCTCCTCTTCACGTCTTTGTCTCTCCTAGAAGGCTCCTTGAGCAGCCCAAGGTGTCAAGGTGGCGACAGCGCCCCTAGCGAGGGCTGGCTGGGAGCCATCACACACCACACGTCATCAGTGGGAGCTGGAGTGGGAGCACAGAAGAGACGACTTCGACCATGAGGGGTCGCTAGGATACTTGCAGCCAGACGCAGAGGAGGCCCTTGGGATCAGCCTGGAGGCCCAGAGCCCAGCAGGCCAGCAGAGAGCAGCCAGGTGGAGCAGAACCAGCCTGTGAGGTCGCACTCCGAGGCCAGCATGCCCAGGACCAGACAGGGCAGCCGTCGAGGGTCGTCGTCGTCGTCGTTGTCGTCTCGCCGCTCCCGCACCTCCAGAGCCGAGCTGACCTTCTCTGTGAGCCTGGTGGAACACCATCTTCGGGAGAGCGGCCATGCCCGGCGGCTGAGCGAAACGGTGCCCATCTTGCTGACTGCCATCCTGGAGTTCCTGACCCGCAGGCTGCTGGAGCTGGCAGGCAATGAGGCCCAACGCCGAGGCGCACAGAGGCTCATCACCCCGGAGCTGCTGGACGTGACTGTCTACAATAACACGCTGCTCAGCGAACTGTTCCAATTCGCCACCATCTCCCAGGTGGCCCCGGCTGGTCGCCCCCGTCGTGGGCGTCGACGTCAACGCTAGCTACTACCTGCTGCTGTTGCTGCTGCTGGCTGGCTCTGGGTTGCTGACCCGCCCATCCGCCCCAATCTATCCACCGAGCATCAGTTCATCCCGCCCAAACTTTGCCACAGACAGCCCTGCGAGGCTGGTCAGCCTCGTCCTTTCCTTCTCCCTGTTGTGCTCTTATTAAAGCTTTAGTTCGAGAACCCCATAGGTTTGCTTCCCTGGCTTTTCCTTTGGCACGGGGTGGGGGCGGGCCTAGCTGGAGGAACACAGCGGGTGGGAGTGGTGCTGGGGTGCGGGTGACCTACAGGCTGGTTTCCTTAGTTTTTCCTTTGGGCATGAGGTGGGAGTGAGTGGAAGGTAGGGGAAGAAGGTCAGGGTGGCCTAGTGCGGCAACACGGTGGTGTTTGGGGTGCAAGTGTTAGCGGATTCTGTCGTGTTTCGTGGCATTTCCTTGCAGGGTAAGAACACAACGCAGCCAAAAAACTAACAGCGGGCAGGGATGGTGGAGGAACAGCCGCTTTGGAGGGAGACAAGGAGGACCTGGATGGGGGTACCCAGGATACACCTCTTGGCCCTGAACCAGCCTGGGCCAGCCTGGCCAGCTGCATCAGAAGGATGGCCTTCTCATAGGAGACCACAGAGCAGAGACGACCCACGTGCAAAGGCACGCCTTTCGGCTAGGGACACAGATGTAGAACAGTGAGTGGCATGTGGGGCCTAGGGTCATGGAGGATTATGACTCATTATTAACCTTTATTAATCATTATTAATCAGCAAGATCTGCCAGGAGGCTCCTTTGGCAATGGTTATCCATGAGGTGTAAACTAGGGAAATCTCCTGCCCTGTCAGGACCAGTTCTAGCCTCTTCTGGCAGGTCTCAGGTTTGTGGAGGTGCTTAGGGTCTAGAAGCTAGGCCCCGCCCTAGAATATTTGTATAGGCGGAGCTCTTGTTACCTGCCCCTCATGTGTCAACAAGTGCTGCCCCACACACAATTATTTACAAATGGGGCCTGTGGCCACAGGGACCCCGCCCTACTTTTCTGCCTGGCTTTCCTGGCATCTGGTACCCTCCCTGCCTCCAGCAGCACTCTGAGTATCACCTTGGCAATGGGTGTGTGTGTGTGTGTGTGTGTGTGTGTGTGTGTGTGTGTGTGTGTGTGTGTGTTGGGGGTGGGGGGGTCTGGAGAGAGCATTGGGGCGCTGAGGCGGAAGCTGAGATGATGCGTGATCTCAGTGAAGATAAAGCGCTAGCCTTGAGGTAGCTGTGGCTGCTTCGTCAGCGCACCCCAACCGGAAGTCAGGAGGCGCGGCCGGCGGGTTAACATGGCGGCGGGCTCCGCGTCTTCCCTCGGTGGCGGTGCGTGGCCTGGCTCTGAGGCTGGGGACTTCTTGGTCCGCTATCGGCAGGTGTCCAACAAGCTCAAGAAGCGCTTCCTGCGGAAGCCGAACGTGGCCGAGGCCGGGGAGCAGTTCGCGCAGCTAGCCCGCGAACTGCGCGCCCAGGAGTGCCTGCCCTATGCCGCTTGGTGCCAGCTAGCTGTGGCGCGCTGCCAGCAGGCGCTCTTCCACGGGCCCGGGGAGACGCTGGCCCTCACGGAGGCTGCTCGACTCTTCCTGCGGCAGGAGTGCGACGCGCGCCAGCGCCTAGGCTGTCCGGCCGCCTATGGCGAGCCTCTGCAGGCGGCTGCCAGCGCCCTGGGTGCCGCTGTGCGCCTTCACCTCGAGCTGGGCCAGCCTGCCGCCGCCGCCGCTCTATGCCTTGAGTTGGCCGCCGCTCTTCGCGCCCTGGGCCAGCCGGCCGCTGCCGCAGGTCACTTTCAGCGCGCTGCTCAGCTGCACCTGCCCCTGATGCCACTGGCCGCCCTGCAGGCGCTGGGCGACGCCGCCTCCTGCCAGCTGCTGGCGCGCGACTACACCGGCGCCCTGGCGCTGTTTACACGCATGCAACGTCTGGCACGGGAGCATGGCAGCCACCCGGTGCAGCACCCCGAGCTGCCCCCCCCCGCCCCCGCCGGGACCCCAGCCAAGACCTGGCTCGGTCCCGACCCTGCCCCTCCCGCTGCTGCTCCCGGACCAGGCCCCAGGCTCTGCTGCGCCCTCTCCCGGTACACTGGGTGCCTTCGCAGACATCCTTGTCAGGTGTGAGGTGTCCCGCGTGCTGCTCCTGCTGCTCCTGCAACCACCGCCGGCCAAGCTGCTGCCCGAGCATGCCCAGACCCTGGAGAAATACTCCTGGGAGGCTTTTGACGGCCACGGCCAGGATAGCAGCGGCCAGCTTCCTGAGGAGCTGTTTTTGCTATTGCAGTCCCTGGTCATGGCTGCCCATGAAAAGGACACAGAAGGCATCAAGAAGCTGCAGGTGGAGATGTGGCCGCTGCTGACTGCTGAGCAGAACCACCTCCTTCACCTCGTTCTGCAGGAAGCAGTCTCCCCCTCAGGCCAGGGGGTCTGATAAGTCACCTGAACCAAACAGCCTTTCCTCCTGGTACCAACTTGTTTTATTTTGGGGGACAGGCGATGGAAGATGTGATCTTGTTTCTGTTTTTCTTTTTCCTTTTCTTTTTTTCTCGTTTCTGTTGCCAATGTGGTAGATTAGCTGTGCGTGCCTAGCTTGTTACGTAAATTAGTGCCCTTCAGGTCCATCCATACTGCCTCAAACGAAGTAACTTCATCCTTAAGGCTGAACGAGACTCCACTGTGTAACAATCTGCTTGCTTTATGCGCTGGTCAGTTGCTGGATACTGTGTTGATTCGTTTTTCTGGCTGTTTTGAGTTTAGAGAAAATAAACACGGGAGGACAGATGCTCCTTTGGCGTATTGGTTTCCTTTTGTTTTATTCCTGGTGGGGTTTGGCGTCATCAAGAAATATCTAGGAAAGATTAGAAAATTTTGTGTGTCGAAAATTATGGGGATTTGCCCATTTGGTCATACCCCCTCTTGTAACATATTATTCCTTGATTTCCTTATAAATTAGCCTAGCAGTCTAGGGAATAGGAAAAGCAGCAGATGACATAAAATGTAATTGTTATAGTCTCTGTGTACCTGAGCATGAGGACTATGTTGGTAAGCAGACTTGGCGTGTTCTCTCATACATTCCGGACTGATGTTACCCTCTGCACACTCTGCTAGCCTGGGTTCTTCCTGACTGGGTGATCAAAACCTTTCTTCTGAGTAGCACATGTGATCTCTTGGTGATCCTGCCTTTATTGGGTCTCAGCAAGTTTCCATTATCCAGAAGTTTTGGGCAAGAGATTACTCAGTCTTTGGAATAGGTTCTCAGTTTCCAAATCAGGGTTCTGATTGCTCTCATTGTGAAACATAACACAATTGCCCCTGTGCAGTCAAGATCTATCTTCCTAGCCAATACCTAGAGTCCCTTTCTGCCTTTCAGTTCAGTGTCCTGAGAAGTCGAATTCCCTAAAACTATAATTGTATTCCCTTAAATATGCTTGCCTTGGAAACTAGAGCTGTTGTAGAATATTATTTCAAGGTGTGTTACTTTTGTTTATGCTCTGGAACGTTTGTTTAATGATGCAAAGGTGTGTTTGATGAAATAAAATTCACATGCAGTCAGGAGGCTGAGTCAGCAATTAGCTGACAGGAAGTGGTAGGGAGGAGCCAGGTGAAAGGGGGTCGATAAGGAGGGGCGAGGAGAAGCATGAGGGCTTTTTGGAGGACTTGAGCAAGGAGAGGAGGTGAGCTACTTGCTATTCATTCAGTCTCTCTGAAGAGCAGAATTTCACCTTAACCTTTGAATCTTGAGTTCTTTAGAGGGACAGAGGTTCAGTTAAGTTCTCTTCATAGCTTTGCAAGAGTTGGAGCTTGAGGGAACAGATTTCCCTCCATCTACAGCCCTTGCGGCCTAACCACTGCTGGTAGCCGTGGAGTTGCAGTTGCTGATTCAGACAGCTGTGGCTTAAAAGGCAGAAACAATTTAAACAAGGACAACATAGACCTACTAAACTTTGTAACCCAATGCACTCAGCACAGGTAGCAAAGAAATGTTTCCAATTGAGTATTAGGTGAAATAGTGGCCAATTCTACTTTTTTTCTGTGGTTCTTGGATCTTTGCATCTTTGCTTTCAGAAAGATGGTATCATTTCAAACACTGGTTTAAGGCACCCAGCACATCCGGCAGGGTAGTATTCCAACTTTCCTAAGTGTTTTTCCCATGTTGTCACCCTATTTAAGGCCGAGTTAGACCATTATTCTATAAAGCCCCCTGATGATTGGCCAATAGGGCATGTGGCACAAAACCAATGAATTCTGCATACTGCCTTACTCTGTTTCTTATTGCTAATAACACAATACCACAATTGGTGCTAACTGTAAAGAACAGGTTTATTATGGTTTGTGCTTCAGGTGTCAAGGTCTGCTGGTAGCTCTCTTACATTCAGTGTCCCAAAATGGTGGATAGGATAGTGATGGCAAAAGACTGGGGAGATGCAAGAGACCTAGGCAGACTGACTTTCCTATGGGATACACTTTCAAATTAACATATCCTAAAGGTCGCAACCCCAACTAGCCGTACGATGTACCTTCTGATATCTTCATGAAACAATGGGAGTGTGTATAGGTGGAGTCTTCCCATCCTGTGAGCTGCTTCCAAATTACCACACAGAGACTTAATTGTAAATAGCTCAGGTTTATTACTAACTAGCTCTTACATTTAAAGTTAACCCATATGCCTTACTTGCACTCTGCCATGTGGTGGTACCTTTATTAGCTTGGCACGTTCATCTCCTGCGCCCTTTGTGTCTGGCTGGTGACTCTTGACTCTGCCCTTCTCTTTCCCATCATTCTCAGTTTGACTTTCCCACCTAACTTTATCCTGTTCAGCTATTGACCAGTCAGCTGGTCGTTCCTCTGCTGCTTTCTTGATCTACCAGGTTTTTACCCCAATATCTGACTCCCATGTTTTTAGTGATAATAGAATAATTTAGGTAAATGCTTCACCTGCCCCTACCTCCTTTGAACTACACTCCTGTGGTTGTTTGAATAAAAATAGCCTCCATAGGCTCACAGTCATCAGAGAGTGGCACTACTTGAGAAGATTTAGGTGGTGTGGCCTTGTTGGAGGAAGTGTGTCACTGGGGGCGGGTTTTAAGGCCTCAAAAGTATCTCTCTCTTCCTGCTACCTGCAGATGTGGATGTAGAACTCTCAGATACTTCTCCAGCACCATGTCTGCCTGTGTGCTGTCATATTCTCACCACAATGATCATGGATTAAACCTCTGAAACTGCAAGCAAGACCCAGGTAAATGTTTTATCTTATAAGAGTCACCGTGGTCATGGTGTCTCTTCACAGGAATAGCACAGTAACTAAAACACTTTCCATTCCCACCACTCACAATGCTCTGTGCCCCATTATCTCCCCTTTGCCCTTCATACCACTTGTGTTCTATACCCCTATTTTGAAGTCTTTCCCCTCCATGGTCCCTTACAAGTTTCCTGGCTCCTACTGCTACTCCAGTTTAAGCAAACATATCTAAAGATTCAAAGCTAGCATCCTCACAAGAACAAACATTCAGTGCTTATCTTTCTGGGTCTGTGCTCCCTCATTCAGAATTATTATTTCCAGCTCCAACCACTTACATGAAAATTTCATCATTTCATTTTTCTTCATATCTGAATATTACATTGTGTAATGTACCACATTTTCATTACTCACTCATCAGTTGATGGACATCTAGGCTATCACCTAGTTATCATGGGGGGAAAAAGGCAGCAATGAACATGGATGAGCATGTTCATTGATGCTCTTCATAGATGACATGTTCATGGATCTCTGCAGAAGGATGTGCATTCCCTGGGCTATTATTCTTATTTCTGTGTTTCTATGATGTGAGCCACAGCATATATGTGAATGTCAGAGAAGAGTCTCTGTAGAAGACTTTGTAGAGTCACTTCTTTTAATCCTGAAAAAGTAAGATATATGGTTATAGAGGAGACACTTGACATCAACCTATGGCCTCCAAAAGCATGCTCACATATATTCATGCACACTCCCACACTTGTACATTCACACACAAGATCAAGATTATGAATACACACATAGATACAAAAAGAAGATATGTATTGATATTCAGTAAAATTTCATTTCTAATTGATGGATATACTCTTTCAATGTGCAGAGAGAAAGAAGAAAGGAAAGGCTGCTAGAATGGTCTGAAGATGCATGCCTCAGCGAACTACTTCTTCCAACTGTGCTCTGCCCTCGGAAGTTTCTACTACTTCACAATAGCACTACCAGTCAGGACCAGGCCTTCTACCAGTGGGCATTTCAGGCCTATTCTGGATCGGAATCATAAATGGAATGAAGGTAAACATATCCAGAGCCAGACGAAGCTGTACATCTTTGGTGCTCAACTCCTTCTCCAGCACTTTCATTTACACAAATTTAAATGCGCACTCCTCCTTGATAGACAGACTTGGTGCAACTGAAATCCTAGGAACTGAGTAATCATCTTTGTCATGTAGTTTTTGAGTAAGAGTGGAACTGTACACATGCACATAGGTGCACTAACACAGTTATAGAAAGCACAGTTCAAATGGGAGAGAATACTCTCTTCATAACAGTATTTGCTTGCTATAAATGAAACACATAATCCAATTTCATAATTTTAACATGAAACATGTGAAAAATTTTGGGACAAAAATGCTGCTAATTTATTTATTTTGGATACTTTAAGCTAGGAGGCCCCCGTAAGGCAGTATTTACATTTTCCACTTTGCTATAGTCCTCCAGCTTTGAAATAAAGGTGGTGCTTAGGAGGCTCAGGTCATCTAATCATGTTCTGGAAAGAGGCCACCACATGAGAACCATGCAATCTGTTGTCCCACCAAAGTACACAGACTCAGCTGACTCACACACCACAGCCTTGGTGCATAGAAGAATGGCACGATTACAGGGCAGCAGGGCCGAACACCTCCCCACAGTCTAGGGGCCTGTGTTTCCCATTGTCCATTACCTCCCAAAGTCAGGATACCCCTCAGGCCTACTCGATGTCTTCCCTCTGGTTTGACATGTGACTAACAATCCTGTTTTTAGGCACGCACACTGGAAATAAGAGAAAGGGAGAGGGAGAGGGAGAGAGAGAGGGAGAGGGAGAGGAGGGAGAGGAGGGAGAGGGAGAGGGAGAGGGGGGAGAGGGAGAGGGAGAAGGGGGAGAGGGAGAGGAAGAGGGAGAGAGGGATGAGGAGTCTCTGCAGGTGTCACAGCAGGCAGTGAAGTGATCCACAAAGAGGTGAGAATAAAAACTTGGTTCAGATTGACTTTGTCAACCTGGATCAAACTTTGGGGAGTCTGATGCCAGGCAGGTTTATTGCCAGTAAATTTAAACACACGATGGTCAGGGGGAAAGTTTCCTGGTGTAGTACAATTGCCAGTGCAGAAGGAAGCATAGTTACATCGAAACTCAACTCAGGGTACATATAATTTGTCCCAAGAAGACTGGTTCTGGAGATAGGCTACTTGTGTTAGCTTAAGGACCTAAGGAAGGATCAGGCCTGGTCTCGGTCGTACAGATAGCATAGAGGTCATTTAGACTCTTGGGTATCTCTGGTTGGGGTTGTGGAACCTTGGGAAAGCCCCTGGCTGTACAAGAAATGTAAGTGTGATTTGGGATATTAGGAAACTCTGCTTCTGGTTGTGGGAGCTTCAGGGAGCCCCTAGCTGTACAAAGAATGTAAGGGTCATTTCGACTCTTAGTTATCTATCTCTGGTCCTGATGTTGGACCTCCGGAGAGCCCTGGCTGTACAAGGAATGTAAGGGTCACTTGGGCCATTGTGTACTTCTAGTCCTGGTTCTGGGAGCCTGGGGAGTCCCTGGCTGTACAACGAATGCAAGGGTCATTTGAGCGATTAGGTATCTCTCATCATAGATTTGGGAGCTTGGGGGAGCCCCTGGTGGTACAAGGAATGTAAGGGTCATTTGGGCTATTAAGGATCTCTGGTCCTGGTTGTGGGAGCTTGTGGCAGTCTGGCTTTTTACAGAATGTGAGGGTCATTTGGGCTATTAGGTATCTCTGGCCCTGGTTGAGGGAGCTTCCGGGAGCACCTGGCTATACAAGGAATGTGAGGATCATTTAGATTCTTAGGTGTCTCTGATCTTGGCGAGGCAGCTTGGGCGAGCCTGACACTGTACAAGGAATGTAAGGGTCATTTGGGCTATTAGGAATCTCTGGTCATAGTTGTTGGAATTGGGGGGGGGGCTCTAGGGTGTAAAAGGAATGTAAGGGTCATTTAGACTCTTTGGTACCTCTGGTCCAGGTTTTGGGAACTTGAGGGAGCCCCTGGCTGTGCAAGGAATGTAAGGGCCATTTGTGCTATTAGGTATCTCTGGTCCTCGTTGAGGGAGCTTGGGGGAGCCCCCGGCTGTACAAGGTATGTAAGGGTCATTTAAACTCTTGGGTATCTCTAATACTGGATGTGGGAGCTTGGCATAGACCCTGGCTGCACAAGGAAAGTAAGAGTCTCGTGGGCTATTATGTATCTCTGGTCCTGGATGTTGGAACTTGGGGGATCCCCTGGCTGTACAAGGAATGTAAGGGTCATTTAGACTCCTATGTATCTCTGGTCCTGGTTGTGGGAGCTTGTGGGAGTGCCTGGCTGTAGAAGGAATGTAAGGGTCCTTTAGACTCTTAGGTATGTCTGGTCCTGGCTGTGGGAGCTTAGGGGAGCTCCTAGCTATACAGAGACTGTAGTGGTCATTTAGATTCTGAGGTACTTCTGCTTCTGTTTGTGGGAGCTTGGGGAGACCCTGGCCGTACAAGGAATGTAATGGTCTTTCAGACTGGTCCTGGTTGTGTGAGCTTGGAGGAGCCCCGGGGGTTCAAAGAATGTAAGGCTCATTTAGACTCTTAGGTATCTTTGGTCTTGGTGGTGGGAGCTTGGGGAACCCCTGGCAGTACAAGGATTGTAAGGGCCATTTGGGATTTTATGTATCTCTGGTCCCGTTTGTGGGAGCTTGTGGCAGTCCCTGGCAGTACAATGAATATAAGGGTCATTTAGACACTTAGTTATCTCTGGTCCCGGTGTGGGAGCTTGGAGAAGGCCCTGGCTGTACAATTAATGTCAGGTTTTTTTTTTTTTGAGGGGGTGGGAGCTATTAGGTATTTCTGGTCCCAGTTGTAGGAGCTTCAGGGACCACCTCGCTGTACAATGAAGGTAAGGGTCATTTGGGTAATTGGGTATCTCTGGTCCTGGTTGTGGGTGCTTGGTGGAGCTCCTGGCTATACAAGAAATGTAAAGGTCAATTGGGCTATTAGGTATCTCTATTCCTGGTTGTGGAAGCTTTGGGGAGTCCTGGGCTGTACATGGAATGTAAGGGTCATTTAGAATCTTAGATATCTCTGGTCATTGTTGCGGGAGCTTAGGGGAGCCCCTGGCTGTGCAAGAATGTAAGGGTCACTTAGACTCTTAGGTATCGCTGATCCTGGTGTGGGAACTTGGGTGAGTGACTGGCTGTACAAGGAATATAAGGGTCATTTGGGTTTTTGTGTATTTCAGTTCCTGGTGGTGGGAACTTGGGGTCATTTAGACTCTTAGGTATCTCTGATCATGGTGTGGGAGCTTGGGTGAGCAACTGGCTGTACAAGGAATATAAGGGTCATTTGGGTTATTAGGTGTCTCTTGTCCTTGTTGTTTGAGCATCGGGGGACCCCGGGCTGTACAAGGAATATAAGGGTCATTCGGGCTATAAGGTATCTCTGGTCCTGGTTGTGGGAGCTTGGGGGAGCCCGTGGCTGCAATAGGAATGTAAGAGTCATTTGGGCTATTAGGAAACTCTGGTCCTGGTTGTGGGGAGCTTGGGGGAGCCCCTGGCTGTACAATGAATGTAAGGGTCATTCAGACTCTTAAGTATCTCTGGTCCTGGTGTGGGAGGTTAGGAGAACCCGGACTGTAGAAGGAACGTAAGGGACCTTTGGGCTATTAGGGATCTTCGTTCCTGCTTGTGGGAACTTAGGGGATATCCTGGCAGTACAAAGAATATAAGGGTCATTAGGGCAAATTAGTATCTCTGGTCCTGGTTGTGGGAGCTTGGGGGACCCCTATTGGTGAAATTATTAAGGCCACTCCACGTAGTTAAAAGGGAGGTTTATTTTGTGGGGTAACTTGCAAGTGAAGGGATAGTTTACAGGGTCTGGGAAAGGTGTGGCGTAGTCCAGCGGTGTTCCCTGGAGAACTCTGCTGGGTCTACCTCCAGCGTCCAGGGTCCAGGAACCAAGAGGGCTGGCGCATCTGGATCTCGGGTCTTCAGGGTCCTCCCTTGGCCCCGCCTTGTAGGCGTGACTGTTACCGAAGCCTCAATGGGGGTTGGAACTTCCAGATCAAAGCTGGAATGGCTACCCACTACAGACCCCTGCCTGTACAAGGAATGTAATGGTCCTTTGGCCTATTAGGTATCTCTGTTCCTGGTTTTGGGAGTTTGGGGGAGCCCCTAGATACAAGGAATATGAGGGTCATTTAGACTCTTGGGTATCTCTGGTCCTGGTTGTGGGAGCTTGGGCAAGCCCATAGCTGTACAAGGAAGGTAAGGGTCATTTGGACGATTTGGTATCTCTGGTCCTGGTTGTAGGAGGTGGGGGAGCCCCTGGCTGTACAATGAATGCAAGGGTCATTTAGACTCTTAGGTATCTCTGGTCCTGGTTGTGGGAGCTTGAGGGAGTCCCTGTTGTATAAGGAATGTGAAGGTCATTTGGGCTTTTTGGTATCTCTGCTCCTGCTTGTCAGAGCTTAAGGGAGACCCTGGCTGTACAAGGAATGTAAGGGCCATTTAGACTCTTAGGTATATCTGGTGCTGGGCTTGGGAGCTTGGTGGAGCTCCTGGCTCTACAAGCAATGTAAAGGTCATTTGGGCTCTTTGGTATCTCTGGTCCTGATTTTGGGAGCCCCTGGCTGTTGGGGCCCTTTAGATTATTAGCTACATCTGGTCCTGTTTGTAGGAGTTTGATATGGTCTGGCTCAACAGAGAGTGCAGATCACCAGGCTATTAATCACCTCCAATCCCCAGCTTTCTGGATGGAAGAACAGGTTTTACATCTTTTCCATTGAAAAGACAATTCTGCATCCTTAACATTCCTGGTTTCCATGGAGATCCATGAGCACAAGGACCTGCCTGCTCCCAACAGCCTGGGATACTGTGATAGGAGCTGAGGTGTACCCAGGGAGGAAGACCCACACCTGCAAAGTTTAGATGCCTCACAGTGAAGTAATGAGAGCTGTCAGAATGTGTTCTGTATGCATCATCAGTGTGTACAAGGAACAGATAAAATATCTGAGTTCAAGCTCCTAAGAAACAAATATATACATGGGGTTGGTGAGATGGCTCTGTGGGTAAAATGCTTGCTGAACTAGCATGAGGTCCTGAGTTCAGATTCCCTACAAGCCTTTGAAAACCTCAGCACAGGGTTCTGTAGAGATGGCTTGGTGGTTAAGAGCACTTTTTGCTCTTGCAGAAGACCCGAGTTCAAATCCCAGCACCTCTGTCAGGTGGCCTGAGACTGACTGATAAGTCCACCTCTAGGGGGTCTGACACCCTCCACGGACACCTGAGAACACATTTGCACATACATACATAGAGGCATACACACATAATATAAATAAAATAAGGGAAATAAAAAAAAATCTCAGCCCCAAAGTGAGTGTCTGTAACACCAGCACTGGAGGGTAGAGACAGGGTGGATTCCTGGAGCTCAATGGCCTAACGCTCTAGCCTAATCGATGAGCTCCATGTTCAGAGAGATTCCCTGTCTCAAAATAAGTTAGATACCTGAAATATCTCTTGCTTCTACATGTAAAAGCACGTGTGGTGGCATATGTGCACCCCCTTGGTGGCAAGCACACACACACACACACACACACACACACACACACACATATGCACACGCATTCACACACAGGTGTGCCTACCATATGAACACATATACTCATGCACCACATACCAAAAGATTTACAAACACACGCACACGCGCACACGCACACGCCTTCTCACGTATTCTCACATGTGTGCTACACATACGAACTCATATACACATGCTCCACATACCAAAGTGTTCACACACACACAGGGACACGCACACACTCGAACCATACAGGATTCTCCGCTATGGTAATGTATTTATCATTTGGTAGCGATTGTCAGAATATCTCAGGTAGGAGATATTCAAAGCTGGAAATAGTACTAAAGGTCCATACACTCACACATACTTTGCACGAAGCAGGGAAGTCCCCCCAGATAATTCAAAGTTTAGGAAGTAAAGTGATCCCAGAGGGGAAGCCCTCATTGACTATACAGGAACGAATTCCACTTGCAGAAAAGGGGAGATGCTGAACGCACTCTGTTTTCAGTGCTTCTACACAACAAGACACAATGAGACAGGTGGTCGGGACTACAACTGGCCCCACGCAGAAACGTGGGTGACAGCACCCCTCTACATGGCATGGGACCATTTTTGTTTTAAAAGGCATGAAACGTCAGGAAGGGAGGGCAATTAGATGACTCATCCCAGCAAGTCTGAAATAATTTCATGTTTATTAAATCAAATGTTTCCAGGTAAAGATTTCCCATGGTGTGTGTGTGTGTATATATATATATATATATAAAGGAAATCACAGGACAAGAGCTCCAACTGTACAGAAGACCTCAGTATATCACTGATGCTCACATACTACGTGCACAATAAATTTGAAAAACAAAACATTCCTAGTTACTCCTATCCATGCAAAGGACGAAATACATAAACTATGAGGAACTGAGCTGTACAGGTGCTAAGAATCAACTCTTAAGGTGTGACAGGCAGATGACATTGGGTAGCAGACCACATTTAATTCAAAGACCTTGTAAATTTTGTCTGAAAGTGACATTTTCACAAACTTATGTCACATTACTCACATCTTTCTTACTCGGGAGGTTTAAGGAATTCTACCAGTTTAACTAATTCTGGGGCACAGTCTTTTATGAAGTATACAGGGCACATTCCCTTTGGAAGGTTATGGTCATTCCCATCGGCTCCACGACTGAACAAATTTAATAGCAGAATGTAATGGCAAGAGTGTGTCTTCTTTAATTATTTCTCTGAAGATGACAAGGGTGGACCACTCTTGTGCCTTCTGATTTCTGAAAGTGATGCTGAGGTATGAGACCCCACTGTATCGACATCAACGCAGTGCTAACTGTTAATTATGATGCTACCAAGAAAAGAAAAACTCGCCATTACTACCCGAGGGCTGGAGGTTCCTATAGACATCTTTGGACTGCTGTCACACAAATCCTTGGGTTTATTTGGGTTTATCTTTAGGAACAGGGGGACGCAAGAAGATGTAGTCACTGAAGCTGCAAATGTCAATCAGCTTCACCCAGCGAATTTCCATGAAACAATCGCTCGCTCGCTCCCCTTGTATCGACTTTCGTTTCTTCAAAGTATTATGAGAATAAGAGATCCAGGAGAGACTGTTGAGCAGCAGCACTCTCTTGCTGGCGCTGTTAAGTACAAGGACATATTAAATGGGATAAAATAAGTAGTGCTCGTCGATCATCATTTTCGACGTGAAAGACTGAATGCTTACATTCACCATCAGAAGTTTTATTTCCAAGGTGGCTATTAGATGTCTCAGCTCTTCAGCCACAGAATTTCCCCGCGAATCCCTCAGTACCTCAAGTTTCTAAAGTGAAAAGACATGTGCAGAAATCAGCCCCGTGTCATCTTGGTTTACAAATGTGAACAGCAACATTTAAAAGCGAGTAAATTTGGTAAAATACATGGTCTAACTATTCCAAAACAAGCATACACCATGTGCAACATGAAGATCGAAACACCCACCAAAGAGACACAGACATTGCCACCCCGCAACCCACTGCTGAACGTTCAATCATGAGGTATTAGCAATGAGGGTGTCTCAGGGGAAGGGTGCTTGCCTAGCATGTGTGAGACCCTGGGATCCTTCTCCCTGCACAGCAAGAAGAAAAGCAAATGAAACTGAACGAAAACAGAGAACACGAGGCATGAGCTCATTTATTGCCACCCTCCCACTTCTTCTGGAGATGGAGTAGCTTGTCCTGTACTATGACCACTGAACACCACGAAATTAAAACTCAAGGTTTCCACCCCCACAGTCCCTTTAGTGCTGAGTGTAATCGAACATACTACATCTAAATGGTTTTGTTAAATACCGTGGGGGGAATTATAGAACTCTGTGGGACCTCTTCCATAATCTGGTATGCAGAAAACACAGAAGCAGGAACAACACAGGGATCTTAATGTTGGAATGGGCAAGCAAGTTTCTGGGCCACCGGGCCGGCCGTCAAAAGCATGACATTTCAGCAGGAACAGATACTGGCAGTGTGTGTGTGTGTGTGTGTGTGTGTGTGTGTGTGTGTGTGTGTGTGTGTGTTTGGTGGTGGTGGTGGTGAGGGGGTTGTTGTAGGGGATAAACATAAGAAAGCATGGGGTGAATTCTTATAACTTGATTGTTTGGGTCATCTTAATTACTCGGGATGAACAAAACTTTAACAGCAACTTGAACAAGGGAGTTCACATCAAGTCTGAAAAACAAATACAACCCAGGATGCTGAGTACTTATATCCTTCGCAAATAGCTGTAAACCTGCAGATAGCATAGGTCAATGTGCCTAGGAAGAATTTACAAAGATGGGCCTATTACAGAGGGTGACTCTCAATTCACAATCTCTCACTTACTTAAGTCTTCCACTTACTTTTCCACTGTGTGCTACATCTGGGAGCTGTCTTACAACTCTAATTGGCCATATAAAACCATGTTTCAGTCATGCAATGGTATAAAATCAAAGTGGACTGAGGAAATAAAGCAAGAGCAAATGTGATATAGTCTTGTCACTACTCTGCTTAAAAATGGATCGTAGGGTCTGGGAAGAAGGCTCAGTGGGCAAAGTGCTTGCTCCACAAGTAGGAAAAGCCAAAGCCAACTTCGGCTCTCCAGCACACATATTAAAAGCCAAGGATGGTGACACGTTGACCTGGGGCAGGGCAGGCCGCCCATGGTACCTGGTGAACAGCAGCCTATCCACAGTGGTGAGCAAGTTCCAGGTTCAGTGAGCGATCCTGTCTCAAAAAGATATGCTGGAGAGTGACTGAAGATACCCACAGTTGGCTTCTGGCCTCCACACATAGACCCACAGACAAGTACACACGTGTGTGTGCCTGTGTGCACATACACACACAATGGAAAACGTATTGTGAGACAAGAAGAGACGATCTGAAAAGCATTAATGCCCTGTACAATATGAACAACTCTAGATGAGATCGCCAAGGCAGCACTTCCTGCTTCGAATGATTCTGCCAACCAGAAGTGAATCCTAAAAGCAAAAACTCATTTTGTACTTAGGTTTATGTGGAACAGTGACTCCATGAGGAATATGCTGGAAGATGTTTATGGGTAACTTTCCAAAGAGCACGGAAAGAATGCCAGAGTATTCAATGCCCTGTGTATAGGCTGCTTCCTCAGAATGTACAACAGACCTCCAAGTATTGTTCACACAGTGATTTAAAGCCTTCCATTCTCTTCTTCTGAAGAATCAGAGACTGATGAATAAATTTTCGTTGCTCCTTAAACATATTCTGCAAACAAAGACAATAAAAGATGTAAGAACAATTCAGGGAAAAAAAACAGAAAGCTTACAGAAACATGACTCTGTATTGTATTTATGCAAAACATAGAGAATGAAATAACTATGGTATTTTTTCAACCAACACAATGACCGCTTTACATGAGTTATCTAATACTACAAAATAACCTTAATACTATGAAGTTTCCATTCACTTAATGGAAAGTGTTCCTACTTAACAGTATTCAGAACATTCCTGTTAGCTCCTGAAGACTTGAAAACCCACCCATTAGAGGCCTCCATAGCTGTCGAACTCTGTTTTTTATAGAAATTACCATGAGATGTCCCCTGTGACCATGTCACTCCCCTACATAGGAACCCACTCCATTTTGTCCTTCCCAGTGAGAGTAGAGCCTACAGTGCTATGCTTAACAGGGAAGGATTCTGTAAGACTTACTTCAGATACTGTCCTGGACCGATATAAGAATACACATCTAAAAGTGTTTAGATGTGATATTTTGGAACAATTCCGTGACATAGGCACTTTAAGTATCTCTCCTTTCGCTTCTAGGAATCCGAGGCACAGAGGTAAATTATTTTCCTGAGTTAGCGTTAACTAGCAAGTGACTGAACTGTGACTGCATTCCAGCTGGTGGGATTGCAGAGGCCATGCTCCTGACCACTGGACTGGACAGCGTCTCCATCTCCCTCCGTATGTCGTGGATCATGAAGGGCTCCCTCTCAGGATACAATCCCATACCTTCTCCTGTACTCTCCAGGCAGTGCCTGCTCATCCCCCCACCATGACTGCTCCTAACCCATCACTGACCTTGCTATGTCTTGGCAGGGAAAGGAACACGCCCGGGGGGTGGGGGGAGGGGGAGGAGACAGCCAGTCTCTCCTCACCACATCAACCACCATCCTTGTCTCCCTAAGCTCTTGTCCTGTCCCTTTCCTCCAGACTGGCTGCAGGAAGCCCTACTACTTCTGGTGCTGACACAATGCTAAGGCTGATACTCACAGAGAGTTTTTCTGCCTGTTTCTTGACTTGATCTGCATCCATGGATAACTTCCTATTCAAATTCATAATCTGAAGAGAATAGTCTTGATAAAGTTTCTGCCTGTGAATGACAGCAATGAACAGTGTGATATTCCATCACAATATGAAGAAAGTGCATTCGAAGCATGACTGACTTGCCCTCACTAACACTATCGATGGAGGATGGGGAAATGGCATCTAAAATATTCTGACAGAGAAAAGGAAGCCCATGTGGATTATTTCATCTTACACTGACAGTATTTGTTCCTCCTTGGCTGAGAGAGAAGTCACTTCAAATATCTTAGCTCTAGAAAACTTATGGAGAATTATCATTAGTATTCTATTAATATTCCACAAGTATTCACCTTCCTGACACATACAGCTTCTCCTTTATTTCCTCTTTCTGGAGAACAGATCCAATGAGCATGCACATCCACTACCATCAGAGAATTCTGTGGAGGCCTACCCACTCTTCCTCACGTTGTGCCAGTGAGGATTTTGGTACAGTAGCATAGTAAACACTGCTCCTGAAATCTATGCGACATTGGAGACATCAGATTTTCATTTTTGTCACATGGAACAGATGATCGACTGACTGCAGGATGAATGCTTTGAGGTTTTGAAGCTCATCATGCCCAACACATTCATGCGATGCATATACCGTCCTTACTGTTGCACTGATTCAACTGCATGTGTCAAAACGGTCATTGTAATTCATCCTTAGGAAATGCAGCTGACTTCCGTTATGATGTGAGGCTATAATAAGACTAAAGGAAGTCTATTCTATACAGAAAAACCAAGCCAAATACATTTTCCAACCGAGCTTCTGGCCAGTGAGGGTCACGGCTATTCCTCAACCTCTTGCCATCATGCTTACTAACCAAATGTCAAAGGGTCTGGGATCAAAGCACCCAGAAGCAACAACCGTACCTTTGTTCACACTGGATTTTTAGGACATCCTCAACTTTCTGCTCCATGGTTTCAAAAGACGCCATGATGATCGCTGTGAATCTTTCTCTGTTTCCCTGAAGAAAGTTCTTAATGGGCTCTGTATTGAAATATAATCTTGTAACAATTACTGTAAAGTTCCCTCAACTTTAGTTTTCTACTTGGAAAGACACTTGTTATCAATAGATGGAAACAATCTGTCAATGATAAGATTATTTGCCTCCTTCCTTTCAGTCAAGAATTTCAGTGGTTATGACCTTGATGTGGAATTGGACAGCTGGACTTCAGTGTCTATATATTACATACAAAACACAGTGGACCCAACAAAACTTACAAAAAGGGTTTCAAGTCAGTGTGTAATTTCTTTATGAGACGTCATTTATGAGGTATAAATTTAACCAATGTACTCCAGTTCAAGATGTGCTCCAGTTCAAGGACACATTCAGAGGGACTGTTGGGCCGCTTTGTGCAAAACCCAAAAGTAGTCCATTTACAAAGATCTCCAAAGACTCAGATATTATTGCACAGAAAGATGAAAATACTGTAATTATTGCAGCCATTGAATTTTTTTGACAAATTTGACAAGGTAGACACCCTGAATAATTTAAAGGGGGGGAACCACATTGATTTCTAGAAAAGTGTGTGGTACTGGGGATGGAACCCAGCACCTTAAGCATACTAGGCAAGTGCTCTCCCACTCAGCTACATCCCTATCCTGATTCCTGAATGGTTTCTAGATATGACTCTCCATCAGAAAACTCTACAGAGCTCCCAGCCAGTTGTCAAGTTTGCAATGTTTTTTTTTTTGTTTTGGTTTGGTTTTTTGTTTTTGTTTTGAACAGTTCATGTGACTAACATCTAACACAGCAATTTAAAGCAGGACTCAGTCTGATCATATAATGGTCACAGGCTACCAGTGCTGACTTCAGCTTTCCACTGCATGTGCTATTTTTTGCACATTAAACAGTGGGTATCTATTTAAGAGGAGCTGGCCCTCACCAACCTGCCCCCCCCACACACACACACACAAAGAGCCGGACTAGAATACAAACAAGTGAAGTAAAAATGTGATACTAAAAACAGACGTATCACTTGTGTGAATCAAAACCTGGGAGACAGATAATTTCATCCAGTTTTCAAATATCTCACAGTGAGTAAATAAGAGTATCCACACTGCTGGTGCCATGCTCTCCATATCGACAATTAACATGAGGTAGAGAGTTGGTAATCTAATAAATACTATTTTGACACTGAGTGTTTGAGAACAAGGTAGTAAACACACTTCTCTTGTCTGCCAAGTGACAACTCCCTCGCCTTGCACTTCTTTTTCGTCAAACAATTTTCTCAAATTCCTAATACCTCCTAGAACGTACCTTCAGATTCTTCAAATAAATCCTGTATTTCCTTCCTGCAAAGAAATCACATTTTTTACTTTAATGTATACAAAAGGCCGTTTTTGTAGTGTGAGTGGAGGAAGTGGAGTGTGCCACACAGCCTACATACAATTCACATTTCAAGAGCAGGCACTGACTTTTCTAGATTTGTGTGCAGAGGAAGGGCATGTGTGCACCCATGCCGACCTCAGAGGTAGACGTGTGGTGTCCTCCTCTCTCCATCTCCACCTTATTCCTGTCAGACAGAATCTATGACAGGACCTGTAGTCTGCTGGAGGCATGAGACTTTCATTTCTTACCACACTGAACATCTGATTGACTACGGGATGAATGCTTTGAGGCCTTTAAGCTCAATGCACCCAGTACATTTATGTGATGCATACACATTACAGGCTGCTGCATTTACTTACTTACTTATTTATTTAATCTCAGTTTATTCTGTTAGGCTGGCAGTCAGCAAGCATCCGCAGTCCTCCTGCCTCTGCCGCATCATACCCCTCAGTTCTGGGCTTAAAAAGTGTGTGTGGCCATGCATGGCTTTTTCTGTGGGTGCTACGGATCTGAACTCAGCTTCTTGTGTTTGTACATCAGGCACTCTTCCACTGAGCCCTCTCTCCAGCCAGACTTTTCTAAATTTATTTTACGAGTGGGTAAACAACAAAACGTATCACCTGGCCTGTTGCCCTTCTTTTCCAGAGGAAGTAATGTCCTCACTACTGACATCAATGACTCCTTTGTCCACTGTATTAAAAAGGAAGAGGAAAAACATTTTGAAACAAAGTGTGCTGTTCTCATCATCCCCCACAGAAAACAGCTTCACTTTGGGGTTTCTAGATCCCATAGCAATGGTTACACTTTTTAAGGCAGTCATCTGTGGAGTCGCCTCTCTCTCTCTCTTTCTCTCTCTCTCTCTCTCTCTCTCTCTCTCTCTCTCTCTCTCTCTCTAACTCTCTCTCTCTCTCTCTCTCTCTCTCTCTCTCTCTCTCTCACACACACACACACACACACACACACACACACACACACACACACTTAAAACTCTTTGGGCTTGAGTCTGGGAACAGTTGGTGCAGGCACCTGTACGGGCCTTCCAGAGAGTCACTGTGACCCATGTGCTCCCAGAGAGGCAGGCTGACTAGAAAGAACGGCCTTATGCGCCTTGCAGGTGTCCTGTGGGGTGGGAATTTAAGGTAGGGGAACCTAAAACCACAAACAAGCTTGAGCAACAGTTATTAGCATCTGAAACCTCCTGCTAGTCCAAGAAAAATCCATGCACCTCATCCACTCAGTGCTCCATCTGCCAAGAGATTTTAGGATGTCCCCCGGGGTGGACACAGCCCTACAGGAGCCCATCTGTTTTTCACCTGGGGTGATTGCATCTGGGTTCTGGGTGTCATCTGATGTGAGATTTGGATCCAGCCTTGGGCGCATGCCAGCACTGTCAGTGGCTTTCCTTTCCCTGCTTGACATGGCTAGAATCTTCTTGGGCTAGATAGGACTCCTAGAACTACAAACACCAGGAGGAATTACAAGACCCCAATGGGAACAGGGACTGGGACTCCACAGGGTGCAGCCAGGTGTCCTGGCACTTGTGCTGCAGCAAAGAGAGGGTAAGAGGATGTCACCAATGTTCTGTTCTGTCCCATTTCTCTACCAGAATGTGGAGCTCCCCAACCCACTACTTCTCAAGATCGTTACTCTCTGCTGCTTTCCCAACCCTTGGTCGGGAAAATCCTGGGCACTGCCCCTCCCTGTAAAACAAGGCACCTAATACTGGTTTCAGGTTGGGAATTCCAACTTGCTGAGGACCTACTCAGTCACCAAGGCCATATCTCCCAGCTCATACGCTGTCCCACTCAGCCCTCCCAATCCCTGTAGCCCTCATGACCCCTCCCTAGCCTTGCCCTCTGGGGCCTTGTCCAGTCCCATTTGGAAATGAAGCTCCTGATATCACCCAACAGGTTTGCCTTGGTCCTGCCTCTTTGTGACCCCACTGTCCTACCACATGAGCTATGTAAGGCTCCTCTCTAATCCCTGTCATAACTGGGGAGACTCATAACAGAGTTCCCCAATAGCCAATCATCCACCCAGGGTACTCTCCCACCCTGGGAGCCTCCTTCTCCTCAGAGAGTAGTCATATCTATCTAGGCCTCACCTCCCAATGCACATCTCTCTGACTGGAAAGGCATACATGCCCAGGATTAAGTGGCTTAAACTGGCACTTTTAGGATTTGGATGCAGAAGCTGCTGGATGGTGAAGGGGCCCAGTCTTGCCCCACCCCCTTCAGATAGGCATTTCTGTGGAGGCAAGGCCCATGGCCGCATGTAAGCGAGACCCAGATGTCCACTGAGGCCTCCAACTGGACACAAGGAGCAATACGTGGAAGGTCACTACTTCTTCTTCTACACCTCACTGTCACACCCAGCTCTCTTCAAACCCAAAACCCTCAGGACCCCTTCCTCCACTGCTCTCGGTGTTCTATTTCACTACCAGGTGAAAGTGAGTCTTCCAAACTTCACATCACAGATAAACCTTGACCCTTCTGCCTCAAGCTCCCACTCTCCTCCCCAAAGGGCTGTGGATCCAGGCTGACCCCGGGCTCACGACTGAGTCTGCTAATTACCCTGTCACTCACCTAGGTGACCACACTTCACCACCTTCCTCTGAGAGGCCCCACCTCCTGGAATGGATCTCTGACTAGCTGAAACACCATTACGTGGGCACCCCTGAGGCTGCCTACAGGCACTCCCAAAGCTGTGAGGCCCGCCCATCAGTCACCCATTCCTGACTTGGGTCCTGCTGTTGTGCACATGCTTGCGCAAAGTGGCCAGCGTTCCTCCTCCCCTTCAGACTACCCAGCCTGTCGAGGTATTGCCAGTGGAAGCAACACAGGAGGACCCAGTTGTCCAGTCTAGACCCAAAGGCAAAAAAACCAAAAAAAAAAAAAAAAACCACGAAACAAAACAACAACAACAACAACAACAACAAAAAACCCCCGGCAGATATGGAAAGTCCCCACTCCCTCTCCCAGCCCACTAACTCTGCCCCGTCCACTGTTCTAGGGCCCTGCTGCCCTCATCACCCCTTTTCATTATTGGCTTTGGTGCCTCTTCCAGCCCAAAGTGGAAGTGAGGCTCCCGAAGTCACCTCACTGGCTACCCTGGACCTTCTCATTCTGTGATCCCACTGTCCTACGTCAAGAGCTTCCACCTTTCCTGATGCCTCTAAACCACCCCTGGAGCCACACCACAGCACCCAAAAAAGCCCCCAGAAAACAAACAAAAATTCCGTCACCCATTTACGTGCCTTGGCTCCACCAGAGAGCCTCCTTCCACTCAGAGGTTGATTTGGCCCCACCTCCCAATATAACGCTCTCTGATTGGCTGGCATAATAGCACCTGTGCATGCGCAGTGGGTACCAGCACTTTGCACATGCGCCAAGGGGCCCAGCACGCGTCGCCCAGTCATGCTTGCCTTCCTGTTGAGGGATGGCCCATGGCTTCATTTCATTGGGCCACAGCCACAGCCAGTTATGCCCATCTTCCTATGTGTCTATCTCTGATTGACTGGAACAGGAAGGCACATGGTTGTGTGACAGAGGCCAGCAGTCCAATGGGTCGCTCACGTGAGGCAATAGTATACGCATGCGCAAAGAGAGCTCAGGTGAAACTCGAAGGATGGGAAAACCTATTAAGTCAATCAGACATGTACACTTGGGCACAGCAGTTGCGCATGCGTGAGGGGTCCACGTTACTTTTCTCTCTAAATGGTGCTCCCGTTGCTCGATGGCCCGTGGCTCTATCTCAGAGGTCTCAGGTGTTCAGTCTGGCCTTGTATAGTACACAGGGGGCAGATGTTGGATATCGTGAGTCCCTCCTCTACCACACTGTCCGGCTCAGATATCCCAGGCCTTCTCTTTCTCAAACCTCTTCTCTGACCTTCCAGAGGTGCCTAGTCCAGTCCGAGGCTAAAGCCAGACTCAGGCACATTGCATCACAGGCCCTCTTGCGCAAGCCTCCTTGTGATCCACACACACCCAAGGGCTGTGGTTCAAACATTACTCTTCCTAACTCACCTTACCAGAGGATGCCTTTTCACCCAGTTACTCACCTAGGTGACCCTAACCCAACCACACCATTGAGAGCTTCCTTCCCTTCAGAGAGCAGTCACAGCTAGTTAGTCCTAGCCTTTCCAATGTACATGTCTCTTTTTTTGCTGGAAGGGCATGCGTGCTCACCTGCGAGGCAGGCCCGGCATGAACGAATGAGTGCAGTGGCTCATCCGTGCGTGCATGCATGCCTGACGGGTGGCCATCAGGCATGTCTCACGATACACACTCTCCTCCCCAAGGGCTGTGGATAAAGGCAGTCTCTGCCACTGCTGAAGCCTCACCACAGAGTTCCTTAATAGTCAGTCACACACCTTCCCACCCCGATCCAACAGGGTACCCTCAGATACTTCTACTTTTAGAGTGATGAGGGGAGGGTCTCATCCAGTTAAAGGCCACCTCCCTGAGTATACAGTTAGGTTTGCTGAAATAGCACCCATGCGTGGGGCAGACCCTTCAGGTCTTGTATCAGGCTATCTTAGTTAAGGTTTCTATTGCTGTGATACAATACCATAACCAAGGCAACAACAGAGAAGAAAGAGTTTATTTGGGGCTTATGGTTTCAGAGGGTTAGGGTCCATAATGGCAGGGAAAGCAGGAGGCAGACAAGGCAACTGCAGCTGGAAGTTGGAGCTGAGGGCTCCCATCTCAAACTGCAAACAGGAAGTCAAGAGAAAACACTCCAAATAGAGTGAGTCTTTTGAAACCTCAAGGCCACCCCTAGTGACATACTTCCTTCCTTCCTTCAGCAAGGCCTCATCTCCTTAGCCTCTCCAAACAGCTACTGTTCAATTTCAGAGTGGAAAGAAACCAAAGTCTGACCTCAACAGATAAGCCTGACTATGTTTATCAGCAAAGGGGGGGGGGGGGGGCTGCAACTTTCTGGAATGGAAGTTGTGCCAAGGGGAGGGAGCTGGTCAGGGCTCTTATAGGAGTGGGCAGGCATGGGCAAGGGGCTTGGATAAGAAGAAGTTGATGCAGCTCTGTGGGGGTACATGCAGATTAAGATGTTCTTGAGAAATTTATGATCTCCTCTTCCTGAGATTGTGTTCCCAAACAAGGCATTCTATCTTGAGAAACTACCTGCCATAGCCTGGAGTTATGTAATACAAGACTTGACAATTAACCCCAAATTTTCTTTTCAGAATCCCCTAAAGATGCCTTCATCCTAGAAAGAGGAAGTAATTTTAAGAAAACGATGCCCACATTCCCAAGAGGTGGGATGGGAGGTTTTTGGTCGTTTAATGAGTTTTGGATATTGTCATTGTTTATGATGGTTGGTTACAAGTTGTTAATTGTTAATGGTCAGGAAAAAAGCTGAACAAGGAGATTAGATTCAGAGTTTTTGTTTAAAAAAGAAAAAAGAGAGAATATGAATATGATAAGATAAAAAGGTCAATTTTTGAATCTACTTTTAAAAAGGAACTACTTGTTTTAAATAGGATAAGTAGTGAATTTTTTTTGTCTGAGTTTATCAAATGTTACTGGACTGGACATTGTTATATATTAATGGAGTTTTTTCTCTGAATCTGTCAAATGTTAATGGACTAGACATTGTTAATGTAATCTTGATTGTATATATTGTATATACTTATTAGTTTTTCTTGTATTAGTTATAAGCTTTTTTTTTTAATTTTAGACAAAAAGAGAGGAAATATGGTGGTATTGTGTTCCCCAAAATATTGTGCACTCTAATAAACTTATCTGGGGTCAGAGAACAGAAAAGCCACTAGATACTTAGGATAGGCAGTGGTAGCACACGCCTTTAATCCTAGCATTCCAGAGGCAGAAATCTATCTGTTCAAGGATACAGCCAAGCATGGTGACTCACGCCTTTAATCCCAGGGAGTGATGGCAAAAACAGAAAGATATATAAGGCTTGAGGACCAGAAACTAGAAGCATTTGGCTGGTTAAGCTTTTAGGTTTTGAGCAGCACAGTTCAGCTGAGATTCATTCTGGATGAGGACTCAGAGCCTTCCAGTCTGAGGAAACAGGACCAGCTGAGGAACTGGCAAGGTGAGGTGGCTGTGGCCTGTTCTGTCTCTCTGATCTTCCAGAACTCACCCCAATAACTGGCCTCAGGTTTGATTTTATTACTAAGAACTTTTAAGATTCATGCTACATCTTTGGATGTTATTGACCCATAGCAGTGAGGCAATGACAGCAAGACAGTCTCCGGAGACTTAATGCTTGTCTACAGCCAGGGCATTCTAGCATCCTTGGGACCAAGTACTCAAATGCCTGAGACTATGGGGCACATCTCCTACAAACCAGCGCACAGGTGATGCTCTGGTGGAAATCCACCCCCCCCCCAACTGCCACATGTAAAAAACAATGGAATTCCCCAGGGCTGAGATAGTTCCTCTGAACTGAACCCACACCCAGAGAAACCCCAGGCCCTGAGGAGGTAGAGTAACTGAATTTCAATCCAGCAACCGCACTTTTTACTGCCGTGTACACGCTTCTGTACTTCCTGTCTGCTTGCCTCTGCTCTCCCACCTAATAAGAGGCTACTGAACCTGGCTGAGGCTGAGGGCCAATGCCATTATGGAGTGATCCTGGAGTGCTGTCCATTGAAGAAGCAAATTTTCCTCTCCTCAACTGAAAATGGCTTGGTGACTCAGTTTCTCAGAAACTTCCACAATAAAGCCGGCAAAAAATGTTTGAGATAGACCTGTCGTTTGTGTATGTGCATGGTGGGCCCTGTAGGCACATGTCTGGTCCATCAGGCCTGCATGCGTGGTATGAGAGATTCACTCATTTCTCTTCTGACAAACAGATTAAATGGCTGTGTGTCTGCTTCCTCCTGTCCCCTCCTCCCACAGGGTCCCTTTTGTTATTCCTTTGTTAGATAAGCATGCTTTCAGATAAGCTTTCTGGGATCCTTGGAATGCTTATACACCCATTCCTCGCTAATTCTGCATTCTCCCTCTGTTCTCCATTTTTTGTTTCACTTTTCTCAGTTAGGTAGGACCAGACTGGAAAGCTGAGCCTCAGCTAATGAGGAGCAGCCAACATCCTCCCTGAGTGAGGAATAAAAGAAGCCAAGTAGGCCATGTGTTCTGCTACTCCACGGCCTGCCATGCATTTCCGTTTTTTTTACAAAAAGAAATTGCTTGCCAAGTTACTTTCACTTTGCTCATCTGTTCCTTTATGAGACACCAAGATCAGTCTAGTCCAACAGTGGGGCCCCAGCTGCGGTGATTATGCAATTCTGGCCTAGCTGGGCCTGCAAGGTGCCTGTGTGACGTGGCATGCATTCATTTTTTGCATTAGGCAGGTCTCTCAGGCCAAGACCCCTTTAGATGGGCAATTTTTCTGAGGGCTATGTTCTCGGGTTTACTGAGGCCTGCCAGGTACTCGATCACAATGCTTTCACGGTTCCTTGGCTGGGCAAGTAACTGAGGGATAGGAAGAATGTGGCTGGCCCTGGACCCCACGCCTGATATGAGAACTGAGGTAGACAGCAGGAAAAAAATTGCCTCTGGCCTCTATCATCTACCATTCCAAGTCTGGTCCCTGGCTCTTCTACATTTTCTTGGCCCCAGTAAGCTGCAGATCCTGGCTGACTGAACATCCACACCATTGCAGCCTAGCACAGAGACACCTACCTATGCACAGTTACCCATCTAGGTGATCCTAGCATCACCTTAGTCCCCTCAGAGCCTCCTTTCTTCCCTTGGGGTGAGCAATCATACCTAGTTAAGTTCCACATGCCTGGGTGTACATTTCTGATTACCTGGAAAAGTTCAATGGAGAAATCTTGGGGAGCTTGTGGGTGAGGTGGGCCCTGCAGGCATGCATTCCTGACATCATCCCAGCATAAGCATGAGCATGAGGTGGCCCCAGCATGGGAGCCCATCAGATGTACTTGAGTGAGCAGGATCTAGAATAAGCATGGCTGAGCTTGTTCCAGCACGCCCACGTGGGAAGCTGGACCCAGAAGGCACACCTGAGTGAGGCCAGCCTAGTGAAGTACATGCATATGATGGCCCCAAGCATTCACACATGCCTGAGGCAGGCCTGTCAGGCCATGACCCCTACCCCGAGAGGGGCCTTCTTGCTAAAGTGTGTCCCATGCCTATAGCTTTAGCTGGGTGGGGCCAACCATGTCCTTTGTCTCAAAAGCTTTCACAGTTTCTCAGTTTGGCAAGTGACCCACAGATAGGAATGATGGCACAAGCTCTGGGCACTTTGGGTGTCCAGCGGGAGTGATCTCTTCCAGTCTCCCTCACGTGCTCTTCCCAGCCTGTGCTCTACTTCTTTGAGATCTCCATTCTCCTCACGCAAGGACTGGGGATCCAGGCTCACCAAGCTTCCCCACCACTACAGCTAACACTGCCTGAGGGGGAACCAGCCTCCAAGGCAGCTCAGGGCATGAAAGGAATCCATGGTGTCAAGGAAGCTAGGACTTTTCTATCTGAGGGGTTTTAAGGGAAAAGGACACTCACACATTCTCTTGATGGTTTCATTTTTTTATTCTTCTCATGTTGTTCTCATCATTGCTGTTCTCTCTAATACTGTACTACTCTCCTTGTTCCATTGTTCCCTTTCCCTCCACTGCTTAAATACTCTAACGGAATCTCTCAGGCATTGCAAAGGTCATGAAAAGGGACATTCCATTTCTCAAGTAAATGATTATAGATAAAAACATGTCCCAGGCAGAGGGGAGGCAGTTCAAACTAACCCATGACTATGTAAGCATTCTGTAATTAGAAGTCATAAATTCTGAACTCTCTTTAAGTCTCCCAAGATGCCTGGCTATCCAAGAAAACCCTCATCCCTCATTTGGGGCTACAAAGTCAAATTATTTTCTGTAGCCTCGACTAGTCAGAAATTGTCTTCACAAACTGAGGTCAATTTGGAATGAGTGTAAGGAATTAATCATTTGCCAGCTGGCAATAACTGGGCTGTTTTTGTATTTATGACCTAGCCAGACAGCTCAGTTGTGTCCTTACAGATTGCTTTTCTGGGAATGTTTATCTTAAAAGCCATTAGCAAGGCATCTGGTCTAATCTAAAGCTATTTTGAGGCTAATACGACCTAAGGGTGCACAGGAAACCTGTAAACCACAATCCTCAGTGTTAAGAGTAAAGGAATTTGAGCCAGCCAGGCTCCTGGACTAAAATGTTTTCCTAAATCATAAATCGGAGCTGTGATCTAAAGCAGCTTCTAGGGGGAAATCATGGGCCTAGACTACGTAGCAAATCCTTGTATTCATTTTTATTCATAAAAATTATACAGCTAAGGAAGGATCATCTTCTAGACAGTCCACGGATATGAATGCCCAGCAGATCGGGATGTTATCATGAGATAAACACACTACAATACAGGTAGTGGGGGAGTCCCCACATCCAATATACACCATATCAGATACCAGAGAAAACATGTAGTAGCAAGCATGCAAAGGCACAGCAGAAGCAAAAGACATTCCGGAGTCTGTATTCTCAAAAGCCTTGCTTAAATGAGATATACCCATCAGAGAGTTTTTCTTCTGGTGGGCTGACACCTGAACTTCAATTGCCACCTGCTGCCCTCTGACACACCCACGGCCACCGACATACAGCCTCACCACAGGGAACCCAGATAATCAGTCACCTATGTAGGCAACCCTGCTCCACCACAATCCCCAGACAGCCTCCTTCCCATCGGAGGATAACCACACCTACCTAGGCCTAACTAACTCCCCAGGTACAGAGCTCTCTGATCAGCTGGAGCAGCAGGGATGAACGAGTGCAGTGTGCCAGTCATCCATGAACGTGTGAGGTGGACTCAGAGTGTCGTTTTTATGTAAATTTGTATCTTACGATTTTACCAATAAAGACTCCGGAGTCCGAGGCTGGAGTGAAAACCTGCTAGCTCAGAGGGATTGAGGAGCAGCTACTTCACCTTCCTCCTTAGCCAGCATCTCAGAAAGAAAGAGCTTTTCTGCCCTTCCAAGCCAAAGGAACCACCAAACTCTCCTTCCCTCCCTTCTACTTCCTGTGCCTTTCTCTACCCATCTTCCTGACTCCCTCTTTACTCTCTATGGCTACTTCCTGTCAACCAGCCACTGGCTCTGCCTCCTGACCTCAGGTTTTTATTTCATTAACACAACCTCCAGGTTCACGGTGTGATCAAATATTCTACAATGTCTCCCCCTTTTTGTCTAAATAACAAAAGAAAGGTTTTTAACTCTAACACAGTAAAACTATATACAATAAGAACAATTATCAGGTAAGAATTACATTCACAATGTCCAGCCCATTTGTATTTGCTGAATTTGGTAACATGGAAAACTGTAAAACTATAACTATTTAGTCTTACCTCCCATCAGAGACCAAAGAAGGATAAAATATTACCTGAGCAAACAGGAAGTGCAGAACAAGCAACTTCTAAAACTATAGGAATGACAGAGACAGCTGGCTGCCTGGAAAGTCCAGTCAGTCACCCAAGGTTCCTCCGCAACATTGGAAAATCCAACTTTGACCTACAGGCACAGAATATCCAACAGACATTTCTGTGAAGCAGAAATTTTCAAGGACTGGTCTACCTTGTCTTGGCAAAGTATGGCAGTTGACTTCCTTTGTGTCCTGCTTGTCCACTTTGGACAGCATACTGTCAGCAGTTGAGGCAAGGGCAGTTTCTTACCCAGCAGCTAGCTATGCCACATTTGAAGCAAACTCCATATGGAGGTTCTTCAATGCCCATCATCTTTTTTGAAGTAGATTGGTGCTGCCAGGAGCACACATGTCTCACCATTGTGAAAAGCCTTATGGTATTAAAACATCTTAAGTGCCATCTTCTGTAGCTCTCTGAAGCGTTTGAAGACCATCTATCTATCTAAAATACAGGAGGCAAAAATAAAACTTATTTCTGTCTACATCTAAACCCTTACTACAAGTTTGATTGTTATCTTAATTATCCATTTGTAATACTAGCTTTCAAGGACTAGAACTTTATATTACAATTTTAAATGAGGTGCATAGGTATTTGTGTTACAACATACCTATGTTACAGTATGTTGTAACACAAATAACTTTAAATTTGTATCAATATACAAAAATCCAAACCAATGTAAAATATTTGAGACTAGTAGTTGCTTTTTAGTTTAAAAGTAGATTCAATAGTCTACCCTTTTATCCTATCATTCCTATACCCCTCCCCCTTTTTAGAAAAGAGAGAAAGATTGCTGTGGATATCGCTCTACATAAATAAAACACTGATTGGCCAGTGGCCAGGCAGGAAGTATAGGTGGGACAAACAGAGAATTCTGGGAAGTGGAAGGAGAGAGAGGGAGAGACTGCCTGGAGCCGCCGCCAGGACAAGGAAGATGTAAAGTACCGGTAAGCCACGAGCCACGTGGCAAAGTATAGATTAATAGAAATGGGCTAAATATAAGAGTAAGAGCTAGACAATGACAGGCCTGAGCTAATGGCCAAGCAGTTTAAATAATGTAAGTGTCTGTGTGTTTATTTTATAAGTGGGCTGCAGGACTGGTGGGACTTGGTGGGACACAGAGAGAAAAGCTCTCCAGCTACAAAGATAGAGGAAAGGAAAAAGAAAAAAGAAAGAATGAAAGAAGAGAAAGAAAGAAAAAGAAAGAAGTCCCTTAATTTAACCTCCTTTGTTTAGTTTCCTCCCTGACCATGACCAATAACAACTTGCAACCTACCACCCTAAAAAATGACAAATATCCATAACCCTCTAGATGACTCAAAACCGCCCACCCCACATCTTGGGAATATGGGCATCATGTTCTTTAAAATTACTTCCTGCTGTCTGGGGGTGATGGCATCTTTAGGGGACCATGAGAAAACTGGGATAATGATCAAGTAAGTCCTGGGAGAGCTAACTCTATCATTTGCTGTCTAGTCTCTGTGTGGTGGGAAAGTGCGAGGCTTATCTTAAGTCCTGGCTGGAGTAGTCTATGAGGCTGGACCATCTTAGCTAACCACTTTGAAGTTGTCCTGAGCAATTTGTAGTCACAAGCTGATCTTGGGGTGGTGTTTGCCAGCTTTGTGGCATTATTACAATCTAGGTGGATTCATCATTGCAGGGGCCCATCATCTTCTTGGAGACCTCAAAGGTCACTGTTAGGAATGGTCATGGTTCACTGCCGAAAACTTAAACATTTTAAATGCCATATGCAGCAGATCTCTGAGAGGTTAAAAAACCACAATCTGTTAAGTACATCCAGGGTACACTAACTTAGTTCCTAATTACCTGCTTCAGACTCAAACCCCAAATCACATGTAGGAAGCTAAATGAAGTTTATTTCTAGAATTAGTTAGTACTCTATATGACCATTAATATCACAACAGAATGTTTATATATGCATAATAGTCTCATAGATTTTGAGATAATATTCATGCCTTAAGAAAAGTTTTAAAGATTCAAATGAGAACCAAAGGATGATGAGATTAGGGGCAACAGAATAGTCCCCTAATTTTGGCTTTTTTTTTTTTTTGTCCCATACCAGGTGGCTATTCTGACATGAGACAGAGATTCTGGATTTTCCTTTAACAAACATGCTTGAGTTTACAGAATGAGAGAGCCATGCTCCAACTCCAAAGCCAGCTTTAAATTTTAATTGAATTGGGACCACAAAAAGATCATTTGTCACTTACGTCTGTAGAGAGCAGGAGAAACAAGCATTTGGGAAGGTTTATGAAATTCTACCCTGTTGGAGGTGGGCTATAACATTATGACAATTTAACTCTTTTCCTTGGGGCATTCTTCTTGTGATGATTCATCCTTATTCTTTAGATGTCTCACTTGTCCAGTGGTCTCCTGATTCTTGTGTTGGATGCTTTTATTCTACCAGAAACACATAAAGAAAAAAAACCTGCCTCAACCCTGACTTTGGGGAGTTTCCTTTTTGGCAGTTTATATCTTTGTTAAGGGCAAAAGGTTTTTGGCAACAGAAGAAGTATTATCTTTTAATTTTAAAAAATTGAAAATTTGAAACTAAAGAGACCTTACTATGTGTGGACAAATATACCCATATTCCTCTTTCTTTTTCATATATCAAGGTTTAATTATATTTATTTTTAGATCACAAAGGACATTCATTTTGAATTTTAACCTGTCTTTCTAGTAACCCTGTAGAGGGTTTTCATAATAATAAGTAAATATGGTATATGACTTCTCTACTATGCAAACCTACCATTTAGGAACTGTATCTGAATTCTGTCCCTAGGTGGTGGGATAAAAGGCATGTGCCACCACCAGCTTGCTCACTATAACTCTAGAATTTAGAATACAACTTAACGTATAAAGATCCGTCTGTCTCTGTTGGGATTAAAGGTGTGGGCTATCACTGCCCTGATCAAACATTTTATCTCAGCTCCAAATCACTCCAACTCTTAAATAGTGAGAAAACAAGCTTTAATTGTAGTAACCCTTTGAATTTACTTAAGACATTTTAAATCTCTTAAGTGGGTTTTTAATACCAAACAACAAAAATACCCTTCCTGTTTAAGAAGAAAACTCAAAAGCTGATGTCCAAGATGGCATGGACTACATGGCAATCTACAGTCTAACATTCTGGCATGGAATTAAAACATGTTGTTTAAGAAAGCCCATTTTTTTCATTTTATGTCAGCAAGGCAAGTGTGCCTTTGGAAAATTACCATTCAAAAATACTATTATTTTTTATTTTTATTTTTTCACACCTGATCAAATGAAAGGCATTTGTTAGTCTTTATAAGATCAGGAGTTCTCTCCTGTCAAATCTAATCTTTATTAATCTTGATAGTATCCATAGCTTTTCTTCTCCTATGGAAACAAAAGCAAAACCTCTTCCCCAATATAGCACATGTCCTGGTCTCTGTTCTGAGGTCAACACATCTTTAAAATATACAGGTTGAGTTAATTCAGCACTTTTTTTTTCTACTATCCAATGTCTCTCTGCAGCTGTCGTTCCTTTCTCTTTAGCATTTAGAAAATTTAAAGTTAATAAGGCACAGTGTAATCTATCTCTGGGGGTGGTATCTTCATTATCCTTTTCTGTTTATTAAGCATATCTTTTTAAAGTGCAATCAGATCCTTCTATAACTGCTTGCCCTGTAGGACTGTGTGGTATACCTGTAACATGCTTTATGTTGTAAGATGCAAAACAACAAAACAAAACAAAAAACCAAAAAGCAAAACAAAAACAAAAACAAAAAAACAACTGTTTCATTTTACTAGAGACATATGCTGGAGATTGTCACTCTTAATTTGGATGTGTATTCCCATAATGGCCATACTTTATAATAAATGTATAATTACAGAGTCAGCCTTTTGGGAACTTAAAGCAGTTGCCCATTGAAATCCTGAATATGTAACTATGATGTGGTGCACATACTTTAATTTTCCAAATTCTGCAAAATGAAACACATCCATTTGCAAAATTTCATTTCTTTGAGTACCTTTTGGGTTACTTGCTGCAGGTTATTTAGATTATGGTTACACAAAGAACAAGTATGACCTTTCCTTATAGTTTTGTTGGCTTGTTGCCAAGTGATGGAAAAATCTTTCTTCAAACCTTTGCTATTATCATGATGTCTCTTATGAAATTCTGAGGCATCTAGTACATTTCCTACCAATAGCTGATCAATTTCATCATTGCCTTGTGCTAGAGGGCCTGATAGACCCATATGGGATCTGATACGTGTTATATACAACGAGTGATTTCTATTTCTGACTATTTGTTGTAATAAATAACAAAGTTAATTCTGAATCATCTGGAGTAAGTTCAGTGATTCCAATGTGTAAAACAACTCTTTCTGCATATTGAGAGTCCATAACTATATTAAGAGGTCTGGGAAATCTAATAATACCATGAGAATAGCATATGTCTGATTTTTGAACAGAATCATAAGGGCTTTGAGCCACTTTACTTATTTTCCCTGACTTATAATCTGCCTTTCCTGATTTATTTGCATCAGAATAGAATGTAGGGGCTCCAGAAATTGGTGTCCCCTTCACTATATGAGGGAGAATCCAATTAGTTCTTTCTATAAACTGAAGTCTCTTGCTTTGGGGATGTTTGTTGCTAATCTCTCCCAAGAAATTATGGCAAGCTCTTTGCCGGTGTTCATTTTCTGCCTATAATGAGACAATCTCAACATCAGTAAAAGGAAACTACCATTTCTGCAGGGTCTATTCCTTGCTAATTAACGTTTCATTTTTCTTTCAGAATCAATTTAGAAATCTTTTTCTACATAGGTCTTTAACTTTTTTATTCTGTGTGCTAAAAATATCCATTCTAAGACTATCTCCTCTCTGCATAAGAATTCCTGAAGAATGAGCAGAAGGTAGAATGACTAGAATACAATCAAGCTCTGGATCCAAGTGATCCACATGTACAACCTATACTTTCTTTTCTACAAGAGCCAATTCTCTCAGACTCAGCTGATAGTTTTTTTTTTTTTTGGACTGAGTTGTACTTTTTGTGGTTGAATTATCTGTAAACCTACCTTATATCCTAGATAATTAATAGAATCTCTTCTTTGTATTTTTTCAGGAACAATTTTTAATACCCAACACGGCAAAATTCTCTTTACTTGGTCAAACATTGAGTCAGCCAGTAAGATATCATCTATATAATGGTAAATTATAGATTGAAGGAAACTGTTTACAAATCATTTATAACAGCTGTTGTACAAAATATTGACACAAAGTGGGGCTGTTTAACATTCCTTGTGGCAAGACCCTCCAATGGTACCTTTTAACAGGTTGAGAATTATTTCAAGTGGGCACCATGAAGGCAAATTTTTCTCTATCCTATTCTTGTGAAGGTATAGTTTTAAAAAAAAGCAGTCTTTTAAATTAATCACTATAATAGACCATCCCTTTGGTAATACGGAAGGCAATGGAATAACAGGCTGAAAAGAGCCCACTGGTGGGATCACCTTGTATTTACAGCTCTCAGATCTGTTACCATTCTCCATTATCCAGATGTCTTTTTAATGGAAAATATAGGCAAATTCTGAGGACTGGTCAATTCTTCAATATGTTGAGCATTTACCTGCTCCTGTACCAGCTGTTCTTGTGCCTGTAATTTTTTTCTGATGTCAGAGGCCATTGTTCCACCCACACAGGTTTGTCAGTTAACCATTTTAAAGCTAGAGCTGTTGGTACCTTTGAAAGACCAACAGCTGTTGTGCCCTGCTTATGTACAACCTGAACGGTCTGTGACTGTTCTTGATAATACCTTTTAATACTTCTCTCAGAAGCATTATTTATTTTTAAGGTTTGTTGAAAGATGAATTTCCAAACAGTCTTATTAATAAAAAACCCAGAGCCAGATACTGGGGTGAAAACTGAGAGATCAGAGAAGCAGAACAAGCCACAGCCAACCTCACCTCACCAACTCCTTGGCTGATCCTGTTTCCACGAATCCTCAGACTAAAAGCCTCTGAGTCCTCATCCCTGAAGGTCTCAGTTGAACTGCTTAACAACCTCTAGTTCCTGGTCCTCATGCCTTATATACCTTTCTGCTTCCTGCCATCACTTCCTGGGATTAAAAGCGTGTGCCCTTCCCAAGCAAAGACATGAGATCTCAAGTGCTGGGATTAAAGGTGTGTGCCACCACTGCCTGGCTCTGTTTCCAGTGTGGCCTTGAATTTATAGAGATTCAGGTGGATCTCTGCCTCCCGAGTGATAGGATTAAAGGTGTGTGTGCCACCACTGTCTGGCCTCTATGCCTAATCTAGTGGCTGTTCTGTTCTCTGACACCCAGATAAATTTATTGGGGTACACAATATATGAACCACAGTTTGTTTCTGAGGTTGGAGGAATGTTAATCTGTGTTTTCCATTGCTACAATAAATCATGTCCCCATAAATTCATGCTTATGTTAGCCACATATGGTTTTAATTTTCCTATCTGTCCTCTGGCCCTATACATTTGACCCATCTTGTATTTTGTTTTACCTGAGATAAGGTTCCAATCCCCAAAAGCTGAATCTCGATCTCCTGAAGAGGCCAATCTGGATGCCAAGATTTGGGTGAAATCATTGTTACAACTGCACCTTTGTCCAGTAATCCTTCAATTACAATGCTGTTTATTCGTAATCTTAGCTTTGATCATGTATAGCAGTTTGCCAAAATACTTGTTTTATGGTCTCTCCTGAATTGTTTATCTACTGAAGCTGTTCTGTCCTTGATCACATGCACAGCAGTGCTGTTCTTAACAGCAGGCATTAAATCTTTTAATTGCTCCGTGGATTAGTTTCTCTGATGCTGACAGGGAATGATTGAGCCAAATTTGGTATTGGGTCCTGTGGGAGGCCCCCAAGGCATTTTCTGATGGCAACAGGTTACCTTGCCTGTCCCTTGTCAATCTGCATTCATTAGTCCAATGCTGGCTTTTGCCAACCTTCTGCATACTCTGGAGGGCTGGGACCTTCCATTTGGATTATCTCTAGAAAAAAACATTGTCTCTAGGAACACCTTGCCTACCAACCCTTTTCAGATGACCTTGCTTACCACAATTAATCATCTGACATTTCGATTTTTCTTAAAAGTTTTAGAAATCACTTTTCCTATCAAAGTAGCAGCCTCCTTACTGGTTCTGTCCCTCTCATTCACAACTTCATGCTCTCTACTCTCTTTAACCTTTAAATCATAGCTCCTCCTTCACAACCAGCATCATTCACATCACTGGTGCTTCCTCCACTACAAAGAGTCAACGATACTTACTCCTTGCCTGCATTTCCTGACCTGCTGAGTGCTCTTCATCCCACAGCCAACCAATGTTGGCTCCAGGTCTCTCCCATGAGAGTTCTAACCTTGAAATCACCCTTTAAAAGCCTTCATTGTCCTGTATGGCATGACCATTCTTGGCCTTCACCTCACATGACATTTGGTGGCCATCAGCAGTGTTGTCTGTCTCCTTTTATGGATCACTTTCCTGTCTAGTCTTAGACTTTCTCTGTATAGCTTCTTATGTGTATGTTTGCTAGCTCCCCCTCCTCCAACGAGCCTGCTCATGAAGTCAATTCCATGGCCTAGGTTTCCCCAGGACCCCTTGAGGTGAGTACTGCCACTTCATGCATGCCATCAGAGTTCCTCTCAGTGCGCTTCCTGGAGCAGCTTGTGTGAGGACCACGAGAAGATGGTAAAATAAGAACATCTAGGCAAATCTCGAGGCCTGAGCAAGTCTGTCTGTGACTAGTGGGCATGGGATGTGCTCCTGGGAGGAAGGATGTTTCCAGGATGTGCTAATGCCCACTAATTACAGAACCTCTCACCTAGTGGCTACCAGAACTTCCAGGCTGACATTAGCAATAGCAGCTCAACATCCCCATCTGGTGGTCCCAAACACCTGTTGTCTCTTTTTCTAATGACAGACAGTACTTGCAATCTAAGGTGGGTATTGATATCATAAAAGGCAAGGGAAAATTAAGGAAGAAAATATATGAATGAGTGTCAGCTCCACGGATGCTCAAGACTGAATCCCATCACTTTATGGCTTATGAAGTGGCAAAGGACAGCTGTTCTGTACTAAAGTATTTTGGGGATGGAATCAAATGGCCACTGTACTGGCTAATTTTATGTCCACTCGACACAAGTCAGAGCTGAAGATTGCTGTAGGCAAGCCTACAGGGCCTTTTCTTAATTAGTGTTTGATGTGGGAGTTTCCAGACCACTATGGATGGCAGGTGCCCCCCCCCTCGGGGGCATGGTGGTCCTGGTTGCTCTAAGAAAGCAGGCTGAGCAACACAGTAAGCAGCACTCCTCCAGGGCCACTGCATCAGCTCCTGCCTCAGTTCCTTCCCTGATTTGAGTTCCTGCCCCAACCGACTTCCATGATCGACCTATGTAAGCGAAAGAACCCCCTTCCTCCTCAAGTTGCTTTTATTCATGGTGTTTCATCACAGCAATAGAAATGCTGACTAAGTCAGGTACCTTTCATTTTTCACCCAAGGACAAGAAAACTCAGGACTAACTCTTTCCTTTGGTCTGCGCCACCTGAGTTTGGGCTCTGCTTTTCTCTCCAATGCAAGTGATCTGTCCTCACATGGTCTATGCTATGAAGGATAAAGTAAACATTTAGGAAGAATGGGAAATTTACAAAAAACATAATTCTAATTATGCTTTAACACGACAGTTTTGTCTCTGTGTGGTATATGCATGTGTTTGCGCACATATGTGAATGTGTATACCTGTGGGTGCTCACGCAGGAGCCAGAAGTTGATGCTGGGCGTCTTGCTCTATCAGTCTCCACCTTCTGCTTCTGATCCAGAATCAATGACAACCTGAAGTTCCCAGAGTGACAAGGGTATTTGGCCAACATGTCCCTGGAATCTTCCTCTTTCCACCTCTGAGCACTGGGCTTCCAGGCATATGGCACTAATCCTGTTTTAGTTGTTTGTTTGTTTTGTTTGTTTGTTTATGTGGGTACTGACCTTCCAAATCCAGGTGTTCATGCTTGCCTTTCAAGCACTTTAACCACTGAGCCATCATCTCTGCAGCTATTAACCAAAAATGGTGAAGAACACGTTTAATATCTTCTCATTTAACAGACTTTAAAACCACATTTACAAAATTTGAGAAACCCACTTCTACACAAATACCCTGCACAATTACCCCACTCCTAATCATCTAATGGGAAAGTTTCCTACTTTGCAGCATTAGGTATGGGTATGGGTATAAGGTTTTTCATGAAGACTTGACAAGCCACTCATCACTCCCCCAAATCTGATGGACTTTCTCTTCCTATAAGGGAGTATGTTGACATGTTTTTATCATTTGCCCGTCCTTTAATGAACACCATGGCTCTGGGACTGGGTTGTTCTGAACCTCAACCCCTGAAAGCCAACTCACCACCTGCTCTGCCGCAGCCACTGTGAATGCTCTCACTCTGCATTCCTGATCTCATTGCCATAGGCTCTATATGGTACCCCCCAACACACACACACACACACACACACACACACACACACACACACACACACACACTCTGCTTGCAATTTGTCAGCACAAGGATCATGAAGTGCCTCCTCTCAGGATATAATCCCATATGTTGTATCCCACCCTCCAGGCAGCACCTGCTCTGCCTACTGCCTCCACCAACATGCCAGCACCTAAACCATGACCTTAGCATCTCTCCCCGGAACAGAAGCAATCCAGAGAGAATGGCCACTTCCACCACCCTGCTTGGCCCTCTAAGCTCATACCATCTACCTTCCCTCCTGAACCACTGCATAAAGCCCTGCCACTTCAGACTCTGACACAACGGATTCCTCAGAAGCTAAGCCTGATGTTAAGAGAGGTTTTCTGTCTGTCTCTTGATCTATGTCTTAGTTAGGTTTTATTGCTTCAAAGAGACACCATGACCACGGCAACTCTTATAAAGGAAAGCATTTAATTGGAGCTGGCTTACCGTTTCAGAGGTTCGGTCCATTATCATCATGGCAGGGGGTATGGTGGCATGCAGGCAGACATCATGCTGGAGGAGGAGCTGAGAGTTCTACAGGCAGCAGGAAGAGAGTGACACCAGGCCTGGCTTGAGCATTTGAAACCCCAAAGCCCACCACCAGTGATACACTTTCTCCAACAGGGCCATACCTACTCCAACAAGGCCACTCCCATTAATGCCACTCCCTAAGCATTCAAATATATGAGCCTATAATGGCCAATCTTATTCAGTCCACCACAATCTGCATCCATGGTTAACTTCATATTCAAAATCATAATCTGAAGAGAATAGTCTAAAATTTCTGCCTACAAACGATAGCAATGAACACTGTGGTATTCCATCACAATATGAATAAAATGCTTTCAAAGCACAACAGACTTGCCTCTCTGCTAACACTATCGATGGAAGATGGGGAAATGGCAATTAAAATATTCTAAGGGGAAATGGAAAATGAAGTAGACTATGTGGTCTTAACAGTATTTCTTCCTCCCAAGCTGGGAGACAAGTCACTTCACAGATCTTACCTCTGCACAATTCAGGATGAATCATTGTCTGTTAAATTAGGTTTTTGGTTGTTTTTTTGTTTTTGTTTGTTTGTTTTTTGACAATTACTGACATGTTCTGATTATTCTCATCCAACCTGCTTTTATCTCCCTCTATCTTCTGTCAGCCCTGAAGCCCCCTAAAAATTCCATTCCCACTTTCATGACCTTCTGTGCTCTGACCCACTGAGTTTTCTTTTCTTACATGTGTATGCAGTAGTATATTTATGCATACATGTCTGGTGTGCATGCAGAGGCTAGAGCAGGACATCACATGGCTTTCTCCACAGCTTTGCCACTTACTGCCTTGAAAGGTCTTTCAAATGAACCAAAAGCTAGATGTTTTGCTTAGGCTGCCTGGCCACTGCCCTATTGGGATTCACCTGTCTCCCACTCTGGAATTACAGGCACATGCAGCCATGTCTGTATTTCTACATGGGTGCTGGGGCTTTGAACTAAGGACCTCATACTCACAGAGCAAGTGCTCTTAACCACTGAGATATTCCACCGAAGCCCTGACTGAGTTTACCCAGGCCTGTCCATGGGATCATGAGTTGGGGAGTATCCATTTGGAGTCCGTTGGGCTCGCCAACAGCTATGTAACTCAAGATGATGACTCTGCTCATTTTATAAATATTCCACAAGTGTTTGTGTTCCTGCCAAGAAGAGATTTCCCTTTGTTTTCTCTTTCTGAAGAATACATTCAATGAGGATGATATATATATATACACTACCATCAGAGAATTAAGTAGACGATATTTTGTTGTTCTCTACTTTGTCCTACCAATGGTATCAGTACACGAGAATAGTGAACCCTATCCAGTAAATTCATACATTATCATCAATGTAAGATGGACTTTTTTTTTTCCTATCACATTGAACACAGCTGTCTATTACAAGACCAATGCCTTGAGACATTTAAATTTAACACAGCCAGAACATTAATCAGTTGCAAGCACATTTTATTTTGCTTAATAAAATGCAACTGTAATTTGGCACCCACATAAAAAGTCAAATTCATTCACTGCTAGGAAACGCAGCTCAATTTAGTTACCCTATGAGGAGACATTACCAAAAGAAATACATTGCATAGAAAAATCAAGCAAGCAGAATACAGAAGAATGTTTTTAATCACCATCTCATTTTTTGTACTTCTCATTTAAAATCTTATTAATACAATTTATAAGCAGTAATGCACCATCTAAGGTGGTCCTGTCTTTGAGGTTGAAATGGACAGTGGAAACTGAAAGCCCACTTTCTATTTAGGCAGTTCTCCTTGAAGTCTGCCTGAGGAGACAGGGCTGGGTTTTCCTAGCTGCTCCTTCATTCTGCCTCCTATAACATGCTGTTTCCACCTAAGTTTGCGGAGCCACTAACACAAGCTCATCCTGACATGGGAAGGGAAGAACTCACCACCCCCATGAACAGGGACCTCTAGGGAAAGAAAAAGGAGCCTAATGGAGGGGGAGAGATGGGAAGGAAAGTAAAGGTACAAACAAGCGTGAGTGAGCATGATCACAGCTTATCACAGTGAAATTCAATAATCGGTATATTTTATACGATTATTTTTGAAAGAGGTTTTTTAAAAGAGGAAAGGAATGAGAAAAGAAAGATAAAGAAAAAAACCTCACCTATAAACTCTGGTTTGAAACAAAATATACAGTTCAGCCAGGGATGTAGTTCAGTGGTACAATGGCGGCCTAGCTATTCTGACACTCCGGGTTGATTCTTCAGCACTTCAGGAAAAGGGAGAAACACGAGTGAGTAACAGTTCCAAAATGCCTGAGTAAGTCAAATTTTAAAATCTCATTGGAAAGCCCCGAGAACAGAATAGGAGAAAGGACATCAGAGCTTGTACACAAGTTCTTTGGAATATTACATTCAGACAGCAATAAAGGGAAACAAACAGCCGGGCGGTGGTGGCGCACGCCTTTAATCCCAGCACTCGGGAGGCAGAGCCAGGCGGATCTCTGTGAGTTCGAGGCCAGCCTGGACTACCAAGTGAGTCCCAGGAAAGGCGCAAAGCTACACAGAGAAACCCTGTCTCAAAAAAAAAAAAAAAAACAAAAAACAAAAAACAAAAAAACAAAAAAAAGGGAAACAAACAAATATGGAGGGCAGTGACAGGATCCCTGGAATACTAATAGGATCAAATGTCTCTCCATGGCAAACCAACCCAAAGGAGAGCTGCTTGTTGAGGATGGAAAACCTACTCAATGAAAGGGTGACCGAGGGCTGGAGGTACAGGTTTGCAGTAGAGTGATTCTCTAGAATGAGCAAGACTATGGATACAGAAGGAAAAAAACCACCTGGCACATTGAAATCATAGCTGACAGTCTCTGAAACCTTGGCAACTACATGCATAACTTTGTGTAAGTCAGGGTTCTCCAGGTAGAGTCAATGGAAAAATGTATGCACACACACACATACACACGCACACCGCACACCGCACACGCACACGCACACATGCAAGTACATGGGGTGGGTGGAATTCATTGAATGTCTTACCCAATTGGGGGCTGGGTTGTCCAAAAATGACTTTGTGCATGCTGGAGAGTGGGATAATTCAGTATCAACTAAACGGACAAGCTGAAAGCCTCAACTCAAGGAGGACAAATGTTGCAGCCCCAATCCAGGCCTGGGAGCTCCCTGGAGCATAGCTGCTGTGCATCTTCATTGGACAGCTGGAGGCTCTGGAATCTGGTGGCCATGGGCGATGGTGACAGTGCTACATGCACTAGCTCAGGAAGGATGGAGCTAGGCTGCCCTGGCAGGCTTTCTCTTATTTTTCTTTAATTCTGCCTGGGCTCCCAGACTACTGTATGGAGTATCCACATGCAGGATTACTCTCCTGTGAATCAGTCTTCTCTGAAAATGATGCTGTAACAGGCACACCAGAAGTGAGCTTCCCTAATCTTACTCTAGGTATCTGTCAATCCAGCCAAGTTGACAACCCAGATTAACCAAGACACATGGCCTTCTAGTTAGAGGAGACATGTACAAGCTCAAGTAAGTATCCTGGGTGGCCATCAACACATGACAGCATGAAGAAAATGCTATAATATATACAGTATATATTATATAATATATACATTACATGGCACATTCACATGGGGGACAAGAAAACGAAAGCCTGTTCTCCACAGGCAAATGAATGTAACAGGGCATTACTTAACAGTAAGAGAAATACGCCAAGTGTCACATGTTCTCTTTTACTTCATACATGAAAACTGGGAAAAAAAATCAAACCCATGGACCAGAGAGTAGGACTATTATAGACTGTGAAAAGGTCTGTGAGATGCAGCATCTGAGAGTGTGGGAGAAGGTAGAAACATGGTGAGGCTGTGTATCATCTGTGCACATATGTACATGGAAGGAAATGGCACCATGAGTGTCATTCATTTGTAACACTAATGTTACCAACCATAAAATTAAAGATGGGCAAGGATGATGGCTCAGTGGGTAAAGTATTTGCCATGCACATGAGGATCCGAGTTCAGACCACGAGCACCCATGGAAAATGCAAGCACAGTAATACTCTTAAACCCCAGAACCAGCAGGTCTGGGGTGGAAGACAGAGACTGGTGGATCCATCTCCAAAGCTCCTGGCCACTCAGCCTGACCAAATCAGTGAGTTCCATGTTCACCGAGAGGCTGTGTCTAAAAAGATAAAGTAAATCCGCAGCCCAACTAAGCTGACCAGGTAGATCCCTTTCCTCATGGGGGCCTAGTGTGCAATGGTTGCTAACAGCACACTCTTTTGGAGTGAATTCACCCTGTTGCTTATATAGGCTACCCTAAGGGACCTGGGAGACAATTTTCTGATGGCTTTTCAAGTCTCTGATCTCAATGTTGTCCTCAGTCTAGGCTCCAGACAGGTATTTGTGGTGCCTCAAGTTACCACGGCCAGGGTTCTCATTGTCCAGGCCATCGTGTCCCCTTGAATCACGCTTCAGAATAAGGAACATCTGATGGAGGCCCTATGTTGAAAGTTGAAAGCCAACTTAAAGCTCTCTGACTGCCAGAAGGCAAGTGGTTGTTATTAAGCCCCTTCCTCCCACTTTCTTGCTCTGATCATCCTCACTGAGTTTCTTTTTTTTTTTTTTCCATCTGTCTTTCTCCAGACCCACATCTCAAAGAGGTGGGTCTTTGCTAAGTTGAATGTAGATTGATCTAAAGACATGGACACTGAGAAGCGACTCATCCCTGATGGCTGTGGGGTTAAATACACCACCAATCATGGTCCCCTGGGCATTGGCGGGCCCTGCACTCCTGAGGTGGTCTACTGTGGTGCTCTCCTCTACCCTACTAAATCATGTTCAGTAATAAATTTCACATCCTGTCTGAAAAAAAAAGGCTGACAGAAGATACCAAGTGTGTCATCCTCTCTCTCTCTCTCTCTCTCTCTCTCTCTCTCTCTCTCTCTCTCTCTCTCTCTTCTCTACACACACACACACACACACACACACACACACACACACACACACACACGTAATGTTTTTGTAAATCCATCAGGCTCATCTTCAAAAGACAATTAAAACTGAAACCATCAGGAAAATTTGAAACGAAACAGTGGTAGGCAGGGCCACATGAAAAGGGACAGCACAGGGGAAAGTGATCATCATTCCTCTCTTCCCTGTCAGAAGGGTTTTGTTTTCCATCATAGATTCATTTCTGTAATCTACACAAAGAATAAGTTTAGCTCACAAACTCCAAGTAAAAGGTGAAGCAATTTCAAATGTGTTGAACAGGGCTGAACAGATGACTCAGCAGTTGTGAGCACCTGCTGTTGTTCCAGAAGACTCGAATTCAACTAGACACTACCCACCTTGGGTAGCTCACAACCACCTGTAACTCAAGCCCCAGGGGAACTGAGGCCCTCTCCTGGCCTTCATGGGTGCCGACACTCGCTTGAATATGCTCACAAAGTCTCAACAAGTACACACCCATGAAAATATGTATCAAATGGACTGAACACAGATTCTAAGGATTCATAAAGAAAACAGAGCACAGGACAAGGGTAAAAGAATAACTCAAGGGTTAGACAAACACACACAAGCAAGCAGAACTTCTTGATGAAAATTAAACTCTAAAGAGAACACTAGAAAATGTTCCTGGAAACACCCATCTAAAATTCTGAAACTGTAAATGCTTATGCAGATATTCATCGATGATAAAATGTTTGTGACCAAAGATAAGGGCAGGTGTCTTCCAACCAGTGTTGAATACAGCCTAGAAACGAGTCTTTGGGAAATGCCACAGCCCCACTGCAAGCTCACACCCAACACGTTAAGATCTGGCTCTGCTGCTGCGGGAATGCTGTCAACAGTTTAGCACATCTGGGCAGGAAAACATGAGTTGTGCTCAGTTAAGTCTGAGTGAACATGTTGGGTTGGTTTTCCTGTAAAGGCCCATTTGCAATGGAATTGGCTCTGTGACCTCCTGAATAAATGAAAGCATGCACAGAAAAAATGGATCCCACCGTTATTTATTTCTTCCTGAAATAAGAAAGGTAACATTCACTTTGGGCAAGTGACAGAGAACCAAAGAAGCCAATCGTAAAATCAAATGACATTTTCTTGCAAAATGTAACTGCCACTGCTGGGGAGAATGTATCTCCCTTGCTGTCAGGGGCTGGAGGATCCACACTTAACTGTTGCTACTCACAGAACTGTTAGGGGTTCACTTAATGGTTAACAGAGTCTCAGTCATATTTCTAACAAGCGAAGTAAAGAGAAAGGAGCTGCACTGACTGCTACTAACGTCCTCTTAGCAGGGCTAATGCTCCCTGTGCGTCCTCTACGTGAGCTTCAGATGGTTTCTTCAGAGTGGTCAAGGACCAGGGATTGAAGGTATGTTTCAACAACAGACACATCTTGCTCTTGCTGTTTGAAAATGGAGAATTAGGGAATTGTTATTCCATCTCTGCCCGTAGGAAGCCATCTCGAGGCTCACGGCATTACAGACACACGACTTACAGTTTCCATGATAACTCTGTCCTGCGCCTTGGAGATTTCTTTCTTCACTTCACTTTCTTCACCACCAATAAAAGCTTTGCGATGTTCACTCAAGTCCTTGGCTTTCTGAAACAAACAAACAAGCAAACAAACAAACAAAACTCTGCTTGAGCACAAAGCCCTGGCTTGGCTTGACACCTCACCTCATTTAATTTTAAAAGAACCGACTCTGCATATCCAAAGGATGCTTGTTATGAATTCAAAGAACGAACAGTGGCTACTTCACACACATCTAAATAGCCACTCCACAGAAAGCTCCAGTGCCACATTTTAAGGTGGTGCCGTTGTGTGGGACAACAGCAGCTAAGGCACTTATCTCGGAAAATGGGTGGAGGATCAGTTAAAAGGTCCCACGGAGCAGACATGGAAAACGAGGCACAGGCCCACGTTGGAGACCCCCAAGGTTTCCCAGAGGAAGGAGCCATTCACTATGTCCACGGAATGTGATTTTTCAGAGGAAGACACAGTGTACGATCCCATGACCCTTCAATCTAAGAAACGCTCAAGCGGGGACTCAAACCCCTCTGATCTCTCAAAGAACACTGCAGTGGTGGACACAGAGGAGAAAGAACTGTGTCACCCTCTGTCCAGAAATTGCAAAATGCCTGTTCAGTCTCTGCCCTATTCCCAGGGCCCAGAGCAGCTTGGGAACAGATGGCATGCACACTAGCTGAAAACAGGTATGGAAAGGGAGCTTGCTGGGCTCGCAGCTGAAAAGGACACAAATGGTGACTTCAAGCAGTGAAAATGTACGATTTCCTTAGAGAAGACAAGGCACAGGGAGCTTCCTGGGCAAAGAGCAGAAGCAAAGCATGGACACGGAATAGGAGCCACTTGAGGGGAAGCTGGTGCACTGGGAGGAGGGAAGACAAGATGGACAGAGGGAAGCAGGCAGCCAGTGAAGCTGTCAAGAGGCTGGGGAGGGAGAGGGAGCGTGTTGTGCAGAGGACACAGGAAGCAGAGAGAATTAAGAAGGAAGGTCACTGGGAAATCTGGAAGAGGGAAAGGCCATGTTTCAGGACAATAGTCCCTCAGAGCCAGAGCCAAGGACTAGGAAAGGAGGGAAGCCTGAGTGGAGAAGCAGAGGGAGATCAAGAGAGTGAGGGAGGCAGAAGAGCACAGGGCAGAAGGGCAGGGACCACCTGGGAAGCCAGAGAGGCCCAGTCACAAGGCTCCCTCTGTGGTGCTGCTCACATTGAGCACTCACAGTTAGAATCAAGCCTTTCTGGTCAGTTCTTCCAACCAGTTCCCAAGCAGTATTCAGCTGCATTAGTGCTGCATGTTCCCTTTCCTTAAGCTCTTCCTAAAGGACTGGATGCATGTAGATGGGCCCCAAGGTCTTGAAAATTCAGTTTTACTTTTCTGTGTGCATGGGTGTGTGCCGGAGGGTGTCCATGTATGTGTGCTTGAGTGTGGAGACCAGAGGCCATAAAAAACACTCAAAGTGATTTCCTTCACATGTACATGTTTGCACGCACACATGTGTGCTCCCGTGTGCCTGCACCTTCCTGAACCGCTCACCACATGACTTTTTGAAGCAGGGTCTCTCACTAAACACAGGGTTTTCCAATTTGGCTGTACTGGTGGTCCCACAAGCCCCAGGGGTCCTTGTGTCTCTCTCTCTCTACCCTCACCACTCTGGGGTTATAGGCACCTGTTGCTGTGCCTGGAGGACACATGGCTGCTGGGGATATTCACTAGGGTACTAACTGGGGTACTCATGCTTGCTCAGCAAAGACAGGCCTAGCTTCTCGATAGCATCTTGAAAACATTTAATTTACTGTGGCACTCTGAGCACTTTAGTTAAGGCATCTGAATCAGATATGAGGAGAGATTATTTCATAGTGTATTTAAATGAGAGCATCCAAAAGAATTCCCATTGAAGGGCTGCTTCAACTCCTGGATATATAGAGGTCACTTAGGAACTAGAGCTTCAGCAAGGGTATGACTGCCAGCTCGCAGCTCTCAGTTCAAAGAGGGTTAATCCTCTGCCAGCTTTGTCATTCCCCACATCTCTTGGGGAGCTCTTGAAATACACGGCCGGGGCCGGCCACCAATACCCAAGAACAATGCTGATGTCGGAAGACTACAAAACACTCAACATGAAAGAAAATAAAATCTACCCTTGCCCATTGCTTGTTTTACCGACCTGTCCAATCCAAACGAGTCAAAGAAAACCAGAAGGATCCCCAGACTTGCCAATTTCCATCGAAATGTCACGAGAGGTCAGTAATAGCTCATCACTGCGATGCAGTATGCTCCTTTCTAAGCAAATTTCCAGCCACCAGCTCCCGTGCTAGAACACTGTCCCCAACACTGTCATCAGTTTCCCAGGTTAAACAAACCTTAGCATTTCTCCTCTGTGCGGGGAAAATAATCCAAAGAGAATGTGATCCCGGTTTTCAAAACTAATTACTTCTCCCACAAACTGAGAAAGGGCCAACCTGTCTTCTGCTTTTACAGACACCTGGTGTGACATAAATGGGTGTGTTCTGTTAACAAGTGCAATCCACCAGACCTTCAAAAATGTGCCACATAAATCTTTAGCGTTTTCAATCCTGGTTTCATGATCCTCTATAGCTTTCTGTAAAATCTTCATCTGCTGCTGAGCTATAAGCTGAAATAGAGGAAATCAATGACAAAATGTCAGTAACACTGAACATCCAACCCTGCTGCTTACAGGAACTGCTTCCCGTGATGTTTTGTGTTCTGACATTCATCAACAAGTTTGAAGACATGCCCTTCACTGCCAAAAGCAACATAACACGGTCTGACCAGTCACAGAGTGAGATAGTCTGTCAAGCCTGTGCAAAAATTCTATGAAATAATTATTCATTTTGAAATTAACGCAAGACCCACCTAATCTGTGGATTCTCACCTCACCAAAATTAAGTACAAAGCATTCCTTTGTTTTCACAAAGTATTTATTTTAATACAACGAGGACACAGAATAGCTTCCAAGGAAACCCTTCTTTTTTTAAAAAAAAACAACAACAAAGTTTTGACCTAAGCCTTCCTCATCAATCAGTCATTCCCCAGCTTGTAACATTCCATCAACTACATTATCAACCAAACAAGAAGGGCAGGGCAGACGAATAGCAAACATGCATCAGCTCCCACGGTCAAACGTTCCATAGCAACATGTCACAAAATGAAACCACTCAATACACAAAGTCTAGAAAGGTAGGGATTCTTCACAGGTCGGCTTTTACTCCTAGGAAACTGAGGCAGGGAGGTTAATTATTTTCCTGAGCTTTCACAATGAGCAAGTGTCAGGACTATGGTTGCATCCCAAGCAATGGGGTCCAGAGAACATGCTCCTCACCACCAGACTGGAATCTTTCTCCATCTCCCTCAGATTCCAGGTTCTGCTTCCCCACCTTTGGAAGTCAGCGCCTTTGGGAGTACAGCTCTGTCTTCCATCAGGATGAAAGATTCCTCAAAGACCGCACTACTCGGTGTCCATACTGACTGTTCTCACTCTGCCTCCCTGATCACTGTGTCAGAAGGCTACCTGGGACCCCCCAGCCCCACCCCATCCCGCACTACTTGGCATCTGCACTGTGTGGATCACAAAGGCTCCCCTCCCTCTGAGCATACAAGCCCATACCTTCTCCTGCACTCTCCAGGCAGTGCCTGCTCAGCCTCCCCCAGCCCCCCATGCTGGCTCCTAACCCATGACCACATCACCCCTCCACAGAAAAAGAAGCAAGCCAGAGAGGATGGCCAGTCTCTCCAGGCCACATTCACCACCCTCCTTGTCTCCGTATGCTCATGTCCCGTCCTGTCCCTTTCCCTCTTGACTTGATGCACTGAAGCCCTGACACTTTGGAAACGGACACAGCGGATCTATTCCAAGCTAAGAGAGAGACACTCACAGTAAGGTGTTCTTCTTGCTCCCTTGCTCTCTCCACCTCGTCCAGCCACTTGTGATACAGAGACTCAAACATCTGGGAGTGCATAGAGTGAAGCTCCTGCCTGTAAAACACAGTAACAATTACTGAGCATTGTCACACTGCGTGTGGGTAAGGCAATGGCACACACACTCATCATTTTGAAACAAGAGCTAGGAGTAAAAGAGAAAGGGGACATGAATGAAACTGGCTCTTGAGAGGCAGCAATGTGACTCTCGTCCCAGAAGAATGTTGTCCTAATTTGCTGCCAGTGACGCGCCATTTCACGTGTCTTCCCTCTCGAACACCTAGGATGCTCTGATGCATACATTTCCCAAGATTGCATTTCTGGCTTAAAATTAGACTCATCTTCCCTTTCCCTTATGGAGTAACCTAGAGATTCTGAGAGCCCAAGTCTGTGTTGTGAAGGCAACATACCCTTCATCCTCTGGGACTTAGGTGTGGGAGCCTGTTCTTGGGTTCCTCGTGGCTTTACCCAGCAGGTCCGCATAGAGGATGATTAGACCATGGGCCTGAGTGCAGGTGTCTGGGATGGTCTGCACTTGGCTGTGCTGGGGGAGGAGGTCTTTTGCTCCACCCCTTGGCGTCTCTATAAAAACCCTGGGGCAGAGCCAGTCAGTCGGGCCCGTTGGAATAGGTTCCAGGCCCTCTCGAGGCTATCCTTTATTTTCTATCTGTTTATCTCCACGATATTCTCCGCAATAAATCCTTCTATCTAATATTTCCTGCTGCTCGCACTCAAGAAAACTCTGGAGAACTGTGGGGGTGGTTGGGTAAACGCCCCACAGAATGGCGCCATGACCAGGGACTAAAGAAAAAAGAAAAAAAAGGGACTAAAGAAAAAAAGGGGGGACTAAAAAAAAGGGAGCACTAAAGACAAATGAACAGGGACTAAAGACAAAGTAATAGGGACTAAAGATAAAGGAAAATAATAGTTTTATTACAGAGTTTTTGGCGAAAGTGCTGAGTTCAGCCCTGCCAGTGGATAAGGCATGCCGGTGTTATGGAAAATATATATTTTATATATATATTGAGAGGCAGGGTTTTTATCCTCGAGAGAAAAGGAAAGCGGACTGGAAGGATGTCCGATGCTGCAGCGAAATTCTTTTCTGTCAAAATTTTCTATCTTCTATCCCTTTCTCAATTTCTATCTGTGAAAAATAAGTATAAGGTATAGCGTAGTAATATAGTTTAGGAAAAACTTAGAAGTGTAAGATTGTGTAGGAAAAAATAAGTAAGGCAACTAGACAGAAAAACTCTACAATTTTCTAACTTTGGGGGCTATAAACGCAAACTGGGGGAAAAAATCTTTCTTTGGGCTTTATGGGTAGTAAAAAAAAGCTCTTCTCTGAGCTTTTGGGGAAGAAAAAGTTTCCTATGGAAGCTTTTGTCCTGGGGACAGCTGAAATGCTAAGTCCAAGCAGCAGGAGAAAGTGTTTTCTCCCTGAGGTAAAAATGGGGGTATAAAAAGCCAAAAAATTTAAAGTTGGGAAGTTTTGGGGAAAGTTGGTCTCTCTCTTGGGGGAAAAAAAAATCTTCCTCTTAACTAAAAGCTTTTCTTGGAAAATTTTTGGGGAAAAAAAATCTCTCTAAAAAGCCTTCCTCTTTCTCAACAGCTCTTAAACTTGAAAACTAAAGCCTTTAACTTTCTCAGAAGGACAAAAATTAATTAGAATCACCTGAAGATTAATATGGGGACCACCTGTGATTAGCTCAAAGGGAAAACAACAAACCTCTAAAGACAGCAAAACCTAAGTTCTTTCAAGCTTTAAAAATCCTCCCTGCAATGCAGGAGGCAGGGACAAGTTCCTAAAAACCTCTGTCTCTTCAAGCTAGTAAAAGACAGTGGGTCAGAGTCCCCTGAGGGAAACGCTTGGGAGAGTGTGGGTAAAGAGCTACAGAGAGCCCAAAAGGGCAGGAAACTTTACCTGAGAAAAGAAAAAAAGCCAAGCTTTTCAGTTACAGCCGAGCTGAGGCATCAAGGGTTTTGTTTCTGAGTGAGCGTCTTTGAAAAGGTGCTCCTAATTGTCCTAACGCAAAGATCCCCTGAAGCATTGTATCCTCGCTTCTGAGCAAAAACCCGGAGGCGACTGGCCAGCGTCTCTGAGTTGGGGTGCATTTCAGGGATACTAGGGTTCCTGCAGTTGTAAACTTCCTGGAGCACAGAGCTGAGGCAGGAAGGTGCAGGACCCAGGGGAAGATTGCTAATGAACAAACAAAGCTAAAGCCGGTGGGAACGGCACAGTTGTCTGCTTTCCTACAAGTCCTGGGTTGATAGGTCCACAGCTGCAAAAAGAAATCGGAGAAAAGCTTTCCTATCAGAGAAAGGACCTTTCTGGGAAAACAGTAAAGTTGAACTGTGTCTGAAGCAGTTGTGCTGCTGAGTCAGAACGCTGTCTGGGGAAAGAGCCCAGCCAGGGCAGAACAGAACTATCCAGGAGTAAAGCCTTCTTTTCTGTCAGAGAAAGCACCTCTTTGAGAAAAGCTTTGTTTCAACTGACTCCCGTGAGATGAGGGGGAGTGTAGCCCTGAGGGGTGATTGCCTCTGGCATAAGCTCTGTCCTTGAGCACCCAGACAAGCAAACACAACCCACTGGGGGACTGGGCCAGGTGAAGGCCTGATGAAGCAAAACACCTGTCCTAATGGGAGTTTAGAAATGGCAAAAACCTCTTTGTTAGATTTTCAGTCTGTACGCAAACCACACAGACCCCGAAAACAGAAACGGACAAAAAACCCTACCTTCAGTAGCAGGGAAAGCCGCCACTGTAGTGTCGGAAACTGTTTCTGGGGTAGAGGGGATAAACTGAGACCAAACTGGGAACTGTCTGGGAGAAAGACTCTGAAGAAACAGAAGGGACAGATGCCTCCCCAGAAAATGCATGACCTGGAAAAGCTGCTAGAATTTGAGGCAGATTTGGGGGGAGAAAAAAAAAAGCCCCTACCTCCAAAAGCAGCTAGCAGAGGTACAGAGCTGCAGACAGATACCTGAAGCTCTGCATCTGGGGTGGGGGAAAGAACAAGCAAAATGAGAATAAAAATCAGTGGGAGAAAATCTCTCTGAAAGAGCTATGGAAAAGCTGTTGTACATGATCTTGTTTTTCACTGACTGGCTAAGACAAACACAAGCCCCGAGGAAAGTTGCTATCAGAGATGCCAGCCTCAATGCCGGCTAACGAGGCAGGTGCAGTTCTGATTTGGGGGCCCGTGTCAAAGGAACGAGAGACACCTGTTGAAGCCAGCTGAGAGACCAGAAACCTCCCAATGTCCCATAATTGAACATGTAAAATGCTTGTTCAAATCTCCCATTGCAAAAGCAAAAAACTTTGTTCAAACCTCCCGGGCAAGAATTTGTAAGCAAGTCTGGTAAAAGAGAACCAGTTGACTCTCAGACCCAAAAAGAACTATGGGAAATGACTGATGGGAAATGATATAAGAAAAATGATATAAAGGACTGATATAAGGGACTGATATTATTATGGACTGATATAAGGGAAATGCATTCTGGGAAAGGTAGTTTTTCCTCTAAAGATGGCGACATTGCCCTGAAACACTTTTGTCAGCTCGAAAATACCTTCATGGTAAACTTAAAATACAGCTTTTAAAAGAATAAGGAGGAAAATTGTCTAAGAGTTTAAGTGTCCGTTCCAATGAAAAAGTTGAAAGGATACGGAACTAGGTGCTTCATGGTTTGGGGTTCCTTTGGTAAAATGCCTTATTTACCCTAATAGCTGTGCAAAGTTTTTACGGTAGTTGGATGACAAAAAGCTACCTATAAGAGCAAACAAGCCACTTTAAAATCCTTAAGAAAGCAAGAGAAAGCAGTTTATACACTGAACGTTGTCTTACATATGAAGTAAACTTATGTGAAATTAAAAATTCTTTACGTCTTGAACAAACTGCCTGTAATGAGTGATTCCTTTGCAAATCTAATTAAGGGGATAAGAAACAGGCATTCAAAAAAAGAAATGACTGCTTTATAGCCTGGAAACAAACTTCAGAAAAATCTGTCTTAAAAAAAGAGTTGCTTCACCTGAAAGTTCCTTGTAAGAAATCAATGTTAAATATCACAGCTGCTAATAACATCAGGAGTTAAGCTAATGAAGTGAAAATACTAAATCCTGAAAATGCTTTTTCTCAGAGTAAGCTAATGAAGGATATGTTTCATGAAAGAACATCTGTGTTCTTGACTCCTTTGAATAGTAACAGTTTTGGTTAAAATACTGGAACTAACAACAACCAAGTCAAAATGTTTCAACAATTCCAAGATGCTATTCCACAAAAGCAAGCTGCCATGCTTTGTGGGCCATATTAGAGCTCACGCCAATCTTCCTGGTCCTTTAGCTGAAGGTAATGAGAAATAGAAAGATCCCGGCTCGGGATTATGGAGGGGTCCCGATCCTGTGTTAATATGGGGTCGAGGACATGTTTGTGTTTTTTCACAAGAGGAGAATGAAGCTCGGTGGTTACTGGAGCGTCTGGTAAGGAGCGTGGAACTAAGGAAGGGTCAGCTCTAATGATGTTCCTATAAAGGAACCAGAATGAAAGTGGCTCGATTAGTATTTCTGAGGTTTTGTCATTGGTTAATGCAAACAGTGAGGAAATAGAACAGTTCGGAGCTGTGCCGCTTGTGGCTTTACTAGCTCCTTTAGAAAAATACTTTATGTCACCTAATAGCTGTGCAGTGTTTGGCAAAGAGCTAAATACGGTAATTTCACCCTCAGCGTGAAGTGAAGTTTTTCGGTAGAACAAACCAAAAGTACTGCTGTAATAGAAACGTTTGTCTGAATTGAAGCACTTAGGGGAACTATTATGAATTTGGGTGAAGGGACAGCCTCTAGTTAAAAACTGTTTACCGCTGACAGTGCATCTCTGCCAGTTCGGAAAGGCTGAGAGAACTCGGCAACTTTGGAGTGTGGCTTCATTCTGGGAAAGTTACAGTCCCCTAGCAACAACTATCACAATTCTATAACAACACCACTCACTAAATCCCAGTGTTGTATAGCAAAGCTGACTATAAACTCTAAACTTTAGAAATGATGTACGTACTTCCTGTCTAGTTAAGAATCTTTCTAATAGAGATAGTGATAGTAATTAAGAGTAAGAAGTAGAAAAAGATGAAAATAAGATATGTAGGTTTGCAGAAAAATTCTCTTGTTAGATCTGTGTTAAGAAATCTTTAGGTGTTTGCTAAGTTAAATATATGCTAATGGTAGCCCTATATAAGTTTGTAAAATAGATCTATAGAGTTCCTTTAAGAATATAAGCTTGTAAGAAGTATCTAAGGTAGTCTTAAGACATGTAGTAATAAGCTTGTAAGAAGTAAAGATGTTAGTTGTAAATGTAAGTTTAAATAAGAAATAAGATAAGAAGTATATAAGAAGTAATAAGAAATATATTTGCTAAAGTAGTTCTATAGTTCCCTTAAAGAGTATAAATAAGTAGATGTTAATGCTATATGTGAATCTGTAAAAAAGTGTAAATGTTAAGTGTGAATCTATTCCTAATGTACATGGTGAAAGAACCCGAGACACAGAAGGTTAGTGTCCCAGCAGACTGCAAAGTAGGCAGTCTGAATGGTTTCAAAAGCTCCAGAAGCCGCTAAGGAGCTAAGAATGACGGACGCGAGAACCAGCACAAGGCATCTGCAGCTGAGATCCGTGGAAAATCGACGCAACACAGAAAAACCTGAGCTAACATCAAAAACGGTGCGGTTTAGAATACTACTGTACCTAAAAAAGAGTAAGTTCAGAAACGCTTGTTTGAACAAAAATTGTTAACTGCAAAAAAGTTTTGGTTGAAAAAACGGTCTCTTCATATTTTGAAGTGAAAGCCTAATACCAGAATTTATTTGTTTGAACTTTTTGAACTTAAAATGAGATAAAACTACAAAAAGATTTTGGTTATGGATTTCTTCCTATTTGGAAGGCTCGTACCAGAATTTATCATTTGAATTTTGGGACTAAAGAAATGAAATGAACAGTAGGGATTTCACTGCAATGGGACAATTTTGAGTTTACTTATAGTAATGACCTAGGAACTGTTTGCTGGAATTGGGTTAAAAATGGAACTGTTTAAATGAAGAAATTTATTTCTACCTAGAATCAAGATGCAGTTTTGTGTATGCATATATGCTTTATTAATTGGTGATTCATGGATTGTTTTGTGGAACTGTTTATGTAAAAATGTTCTACTTACAGAACTGGTTTTGTGTTACAAATGGAACTGTTTAAATGGAAAAGTTTGGGTTTTCTAACTAGGCTTGAGATTTTGCTTAAATTATAAAGAAAAGGGGGAGAGTTAATATTCCTTAGTCTAATTTCAAAAGTTGTTTGAGTGGGTTAATGTCATGTTTTTGTTAGTAAGAAATGCAAATGGGGTATACTAAGAGACTACTTTTAAAGTGTAAAGAGTTTTATTCTTTTGGATGTTTTGCTAAGTTTTCAAAGTATTAATGGTTAGATTGAGAAGATTGCTTTTCAATATGGGTTTGTAGAAATTGTATACGTTGGGGTTCCTCTAACTAGGTTTGAGATTTTGTTTAAAACATTATAAAGAAAAGGAGGAGTTATGAGATTATGTTTATAAAAACCTATTGATATTAATACACGCTGGTTTTGTGGAGTTAAGGAAATATTTAAGGTTGATGTGAATACATCGAAGTTTTTCCTACGTTCTGCTAGCAAGAAAATTCAAATGATTGAGTTAAAGTTGTAAGACGGAAATTGTTAACTATATATAGCACCATATATGCTAATTCAAATGGTTCTGTTAAGAGTTTGCTTTGAGATGTAAGATTGAGAAAATTGTGACTATGTATAGCAATATTTATGTTAACCTGTTAATGGTAATGATGAAGCTAAGGGATTCTTTAAGTTTGTAGTCGCCTTAAGAGTTTTTGGCTTAGAAAGGGCTTGAGGCAGCTAAGACTGCTGTAGTCACCTTGGACCTAATTCAAAAGAGAAACGCCATCTTTATCATCCTCTACTCCCATACTGGGAGGTGTAACAGCTATGGAGGTTGCTGTAAGCCATTAATAATTATTTTTTTTTTAATATATTAAGAAAGGGGGACCTGTGGGAGCCCGTTCTCGGGTTCCTCGTGGCTTTACCCAGCAGGTCCGCATAGAGGATGATTAGACCATGGGCCTGAGTGCAGGTGTCTGGGATGGTCTGCACTTGGCTGTGCTGGGGGAGGAGGTCTTTTGCTCCACCCCTTGGCGTCTCTATAAAAACCCTGGGGCAGAGACAGTCGGGGCCCCGTTGGAATAGGTTCCAGGCCCTCTCGAGGCTATCCTTTATTTTCTATCTGTTTATCTCCGCGATATTCTCCGCAATAAATCCTTCTATCTAATATTTCCTGCTGCTCGCACTCAAGAAAACTCTGGGGAACTGTGGGGGTGGTTGGGTAAACGCCCCACACTTAGATACACAAAGAGGGTACAGAACCTCCGCCCCCGACATGGGCACAACGATCTACCAAAAAGAGTGCCGATGGTACCTCCTAATAGGTATAGTTTTGTAGACCATAGAAGACTAGCCTTCCTTACAGGAAGTTATCTCTATTGTTATCTGATGGGGGGAAACTGGTCTCTTGCCAGTCTTGAAGCTAATACATCTCAGCTGCGTAAAAGTGTGTGTGTGTGGGGGGGGGGGGGGTCCCGCCAGCTATGAATAGGACTAGCTCATAGAGAAAAATGCAGTGCTATGTAGGTCCCATTAGCGATTCTACTCTGTGCAGGATCACAATGGCAGGCAGGAGTGACTTTGGAAGGAAGAGTAAAAGCTGTACAGGTCTCGTTGACAGAGGGTCACAACTTTACCTTGACTTCTGTTGGGTTTTGAAAACACTCTGGAGGTTTTCATTCAGGCTGCTGAAAGAGGCATTTATATCCTTTTCAAACTGCTTCCTCTTTGCCAGAAGGTACCGAGTAACGTCATCTAGTCGAGAAAGGAAATGGTATCACTTTAAATCAAATACCCAGAGGAAGAGGCGCACTTTCATCCCTGACACATCACCTACACGGTAATAGGGGTATCTACAGATCTGGTGTCCATTTTGCTCTTTGTTGTATTTTTATTTTTCTAATTTTAGACCGGGTCTTGTGTAGCCCAGGCTGGTCTCAAACTTGAGAGGTAAGTGAGGATGACTTCCAGTTCCTGATTCTCCTGCCTCCACTTCCTAAGTGCTAGGAATACAGGTGTGGGGGCATCGAGCTTTGACGAGTGACCGCCACTGACAAACCATTTTCTGGACACCTCAAAAACCCAAGCAGTTCATCTGTACCAGAAAGAGCGATGCTGTCAGACATCCTTGCTTGTATGAATTGACTCTATACACTGGCTAAGAACTGACGGTGTCTCTCCAGTAATGCTGTTTTAGGGCCACCTACACAAGTGAATAAAAGCTGTCTCAGCCTGAGGGGCGTGTGGTACACTGACTTGGTTACCGTGGATGACAGAAAACAAGCTAGTGTGGCATGCATGACGTTTGCATGCTATCACACTTTTCTTCCCTGTCCACAGTGTGGCTGCCTTCAGCATTCCCTGACAGGCTCATAAACGTGTACGGCCTAAAGGCTGTTTTCCATGCCCTCCTTTGGCAGGGGTTCCTGGAGGAGAGCAACTTCGGAAAGCCAGAAAAAAATGACTTAATTCAGAAGGTGAAAAACAGCTGTTGAAATGCGACATGCCACTCGTGCAGTAAAGATAAAAAGCAGAGACTTATCTGCTTGCCCATCATCCCTAGTAACACTCTTCAGCAATGCAGGAAGCAGGAAACTCACCCCACGGGCCTCAGTGACAGCTACAACACCCCCCTGCTCAGAGAGGCTAGTTAAAAGTTAAACTAAAGGTGCCCCCTGAAGGATAAATGGCAATTTACTGTCTCCCCCACCCCACCCCACCCCACCCCACCCCACCCCCAAAAATCCTCTGGGCAACAGAAGTGTAACAGAGTCCTGTTGGCGGGTGACCACGTTCTCACCACTATTAAGTTGTAGGGTCAGAAAGAGGGCTCTGGGGCTAGCGACATCTGCTCAAACACACCTTTGAAATCCGGTATCCACTTCTGAACAGGTTCCCTATGGAAAATGCACACAAGAATCCTTAATTGAGGACAAACATCCCAAGTTTGCTTCGAAGGAAAGGTGAGGCACTCGGTTTTGGAGAGACTAGCGTTTATGTGAGGCAAAGTTGGATTTTCCTGTTTGGGGCCATTACTTTTACTCCTTTATTTGCGTTTTCACAGTGAACCAATGAGTTCACTGCAGAACACATACGGGCACATTGGTAACGCTTACTTACTGGAGCATGGGTGACTCAAAGTCAGCTGTATCCCCAGGACCCCAACCTCTGGCTGGGTGTTGGATGACACATGAAAACTGCATCCCTGGCGTTCGCTCCCTGCCCAATTGCAGGCAGCTCCACGGAAGTGTCTCCTTTCCTCAAGCAGTGACTTCGTGTTATGTTTTGGCAGTGTAGGGGATTTTATACTAAAGGTTTACTGGAATCCATTCACGGTACAGCTGCAAGGCGCTTCATAAAGGTGTACTCACCCATCTGCCGTGCACTCCAGCCATATTCACTCTCATCCTTCCTCAGTACCCTCCTGCTAGTCCTCCTCTATCACCCAGCCAGTGTCTCTTCAACTTTCATGCCATGTGACCATATTCAACCTCCAGAGTCGGCCTCTACTCCTCAAACCTTCCCCTCTATTGGGCATTGCCTGCCTCTTCCCAGCCTCTCTTCTGAATTCGGATTATATTATTTTGTGGACCTATTTATAATTTAGGGTCATCAAATGAGAGAAAACAGGTGACTGTGGTCTCTTTGGTGCTGGCTTATTTCACTTAACACCAAACTCTCCGTTTGGATCCATTTTCCAGCAAAGGGCAGAAATTTCTTTGTATGCCTGCATAAAACCACACTGAAACTACCTCCTGGGACAGGCCAAAGTTCCTTTAAGACATCACCTGGCCTCTTGCACGTCTGGTCCTGAGGAACAGCTGCCCATCTCACTGGTATCAACTGCTGGATTGTTTGCTGCATTGAGAAGAAAGGAAAAAAAAAAAACTTTGCGAATGAAGTGTGCTGTTCTCATCATCCTACATGGGAAACAGCTTCATTCTAGGGTTGATTGAGCCCATGGCCAACAACAGTTTTAAAGTAGTCTTCCAGGAACTCATGCCCCCCACCCCAACACACACACACACACACACACACACACACACAGACACACACACACACACACACACACACACACACACACACACACACGTGAAATTCAGCTCGGCCGGAGTCTGGGGACAGCAGGTACATGTATTTGTATAAGCTTTTCAAGGAAATTCACTGTGACCCATGGGCTTTGTCAGAGGCACGTTGGCCAGGACAATGGCTCTCCTCTGTGAGCCTTGTACCTCTGCCACAGGGTGAGAACGTCAGGTGGGGACAGAAACCCAGAACATGCTTGAGAATGAGCTCTCAGCACCCGAATCTCCCATCTCCACCCCACCCACGCGATCCCATGCAATGACCTGGTTAGTATCAGGCCACCCCTGTGCTCCACCTGCCAAGGAGTAGTATAATGTCCCCTCCGTTAGGCTCAGCCCTATATGCCCCTTATCAGTTGTTACCGGGGGTGATTGCATCTGGGTTCTGGAAGTCATCTGATGGGAGATTCTGATCAACCCTTGGGCGCTTGGCACGTCTCTCCATGTCTTTCTGTTCCTTGGTTGACATGGCTGGGGCCTTGCTGGGCTGGGCAGGACTCCTGAAATGCTAGTGTGCACAGACAGTAAAGACACCAAGAAGCAATTTCATGACGGCAATGGAAACAGGTACCGGGACTCCACAGGCTGTGGCCTTGTGTCCTGGCACTTGCTGTGCTGGAGCAAAGAGGAGGCAGGAGGATGACACCGATATCCCACCACATCCAATCACTTTCTGTTCCATTTTTCTGGCTGAATGCAGAGCTCTCCACAAACCTGTAGCCCTCAATCTCAGCCCTTTCTGCTGATTTCTTGTCACCCACCAAGACAATCCTATTCCGAGACCCACCCCTCAGAAACCTCTTTCTCTTTTTTAAGGAAAGTAACACCTAGCTACTGCCTGCCTCCACAAGCAAGCATGCTTACTGATTGGCTGGAACAGCACCTATACGTGAGAAAGGCCCAGCAAGTGGGCCCAGCTGGTATACATATATGAGGGGTGTGTGTGTGTGTGTGTGTGTGTGTGTGTGTGTGTGTGTGTGTATGCGTATGCGCACGCAAGTGCATGCGTGCACGGGGGTGGGGTGGGGTGTGTGGGGTGGGGAGGGGGGTGCCTGACATGTGTGGTAGGCGATACAGGCTAGGGTTGAGCACCCAGCAGGTGAATATGCATCTTTCTGTCCCTGCGTGAGGCCCCTCAGCAAGTTTACATACTTGAGGCTGGCCCAGCAAGGCACACTTGCCTGTGGTGGGCCAAGTATCCATCCTTGGTTGAGGCTGCCCTGGCACAGATGAATGGATGGCCTGGGAGTATCATGCAAACTCAAGAGGTGGGGCTAGGAGGTGCTCTTGCAACAGATGGGTCCAACAGTCACACATGCCTGGCTCGGGCCCAGCAGTTGCCATGCATGAAAGGGCCCAGCGGACATCGAAAATGGTGACGCACGTCCAGCGTTGACCAAAGAGTACACAAGGGGCAATGGGGACCCTCCATGTTCTCGCCCATCCCTCACTCTGTTTCCCACATACCTTCTAGTACCTGCAGAGCCCGGGATTCTGTCTAGTCCCTTGCAGAAGGGAGGTTTGCAGAAATCACCTCAACCAGGCCCCCGACACCCTGTGATTCTGTGCCACCACCAAGCACTGTGTGGGCCTAGGATGACTCTGATTTTGGAACCAGCAGAACCTCAGAACAGGGATCCACTCAGATTAGGTGGCCATGCTTCTTCCCCTCAGAGGCTTGTCCCACCTCAGCAGGGCCCCTTTCCCTGAATGGAACGATTTCTGATTAGGGGGAGAGCATGCAGGCATGTGTGAGCCTGCTCCAAGGTGCTAAAGGATGAGACCCATCCAGTAATGGAGCATGTGTGGTAACCTGTGCTCGCAGTTGTACTTGACTGAGCTGGGAACTGCAGTAACAGGGGCTGGAAGGGACTGGACTTCCCTCAGCAGAACACATGCTGTCCTGCCCACTCCTCCAGGGCCCTGCGATCCTGACAAATCTTTCTCAGATTCGCGCTCCCCCTCCTCCCCCTGCTTGCAGTCTGATGCAGAAGTGAGGCTCCAGACATCATCTCAAGGGTTACCCTGGGTCACAATAACTAGTCACTCACCGAAGTGAACCTGCTCCACCACCGTCCCCTGAGACCCTCCTTCTACTCGAGGGTGGTCACACCCAGTTAGTCCTCACTTCCTGAACTTAAGAATCCCTGCTTCCGGAAGAGCAGGAAAAGCATGTAGGCACGGGCCTAGCCAACCCTGTTCCATGGTGAGGTCCACCCAGAAATCATGCCTAGGGACTCAGGGCTTGCAGTTGCATGTGCCTGAAATGGGACCTGCACTATCAAGGGTGGGAAAGGCCCAGAGCACCCCTTCTTTCCAGCATGCCTGCCTGTCTAGCTCTCTCCCCTGGACCAATCTGGAAAATACCCAAGGAGTACAAAAAGTGCCTCCTGGAAGGTCCCTACTCCCTCCCCCAGCAGGCAAAACTCCCTAGGGCCCTGGGGCCCCAACAAAGCTTTCTCAGACTGCTCAATCCGGCCTCCTCCAGTTACATTTGGAAGTGAGGCTCTGGGTGTCATGGGCTATCCTGGGTCCCAATTCCTCCTCACAGACCTAGGTGGACAGGATTCACGATGATCCCCGGAGACCCTCCTTACCCACGAAGGTGGGTCACACTTAGCTAGGCTTCCCAGAAAGTAAGCATCTCTGCATCTGGAAAAGCAAGCATGGCAATCGCATATGTGTGACTGGGTGAGGGCCAGGTTGGGTGTGGGGGTGTGGGGGTGTGGGGGTGTGGGGGTGTGGGGATTGAGATTGCGCCTGCATGTACTGAAACTTTCGAGAACCTGAAACTGTGTGAACCAGAAACTCCCGACTAAGGCCTAGAAAGGCCCGGAACACCCAGAACCCTCTTTTAAATGGTCCCACCTGTAGAAATATGGGCCCGGGAGAATGTCTGGAGTACGCAGAGACGGTCCCTAGACACATGCTGTCCTGACCACTCCTCTCACAGTCCCTGTGGCCCTGACAAACCTTTCCCAGACTGTCCTCCCGGGCCTCTTCCAATTCGATGGAGAATTTAGGCTCCTGAAGTCGCCTCATGGGTGACTATGGTAGGTTCCAATACCTAGTCACTCAGCTAGGAGAATACGCCTCACTGCAATCCCCCCAAGCCACTCTTACCCTCGAAGGGCAGTCACAGCTAGTGAGACCTCACTTCCGGAAGTATTTCACCTCAGTGGAAAACGTTTGCGCATGTGTGAAACAGGCCGCCCCCATCCTGAGGCCCAACTGGCACTCACGCATGCGTGCCTTGGGTCTTGGGGTTGCGCATGCGTATCCGTATCCTAGGAACCACTGCACTAAGGCTTGCGAGGCCCTGAACACCCACACCCCTCTTTCAAATAGTCCCACCTATGGGCATGTGGACCGAGAGAACATCAGAAGTACCCAAAGACCTCAGAAAGGGCCATGTGGAAGGTCCCTAGTCTTTCCCTAAGCACATGTGCTGCCTGGTCCACTCCCCTCAGTCCTTGCAACTCTCACAAAGCGTTCCTAGACTTTCCTCCTGTGGCCTAGGCCACTCGGTGTGGAATTTGGGAGCCAGACATCACCTCAGGGAATATCCTGGGTCCTAATACCTGGTCACTCACCTAGAGGAGCAGGCCTCAGCACTGCAACCCGAAACCCTGCTTCCCCTCCAGGATGGTCAGAGCTGCTTAGTCCTCACTTGCAGAAAATAGTCGGCCTCCGTGGAAAAGCATGGGCGCATGTGTGTGCGCATGCGCCTGCCCAGTCCTTTTCCTTGGTTAGGCCCACCCACAATCGTGCTCGGGTGGACGGGAAATTACGCTTTAAGGCCTGAGAGAACCTGAAACACCCATACTCCTGTTTTAATTAGGCCCAACAGTGGACATGTGGACCCGGATGAACGTCTCATGTGCCCAAAGACTTCAGAAAGGGCCGTGTGGCAGGTCCCTAGTCCTTCTGCAAGCACACATGCTGTCCTGCCCACTCCTCTCAGTCCCTGCTTCCTATCAAAGCTTTCCCACACAGCCCTTCCAGGCCTCCTCCACTCCACTGTGGAATTCGGGCTCCGGACGTCACCTCAGGGACTATCCTGGGTCCCAATGCCTAGTCACTCACCTATAGGGACACAGCTCACCACAATCCCCGAGACCCTCTTTGTCCTCGGGGGTGTGGAGGTGGGGGGTGGGGGGCCTCAGGTATGCCTCACTTCCGGAAAGTGTTCTACCTCTGTGGAAACCATGTCCGTGTATGGGAGCCTGGCCAATGCTATTCCATCTTGAGGCCCACCCCATAATAACCCATACTTGACTTGGAGCTTTCGGTTGTGCGCGCATAAACTGGGAACTCACCTAGGAAGGGCTGAAAGTGCCCGGAACACCTCTGCTCCCTGTTTGCAATGCTTCCACATGTGGAAGTATGGACCTGTGCAGAATGGCAGGAGTACCCAAAGGGTACTGAAAGCGCCATGTGGAAGGTCCTTAGTCTCTGCAGGGGCACACACGCTGTCCTGCCCACTCCTTGGGGTCCCTAGCACCTTCACAAAGCTTTCCCAGGCAGCCCTTCCAGGCCTTGTCCACTCCAGGGTGGAAGTGAGGCCCATGACATCACCTCATGGGCCCTAACACCTAGCCACTTACCTATACAGACATGCTTCATGACAGTTACCTGAGACCCTCCTTTTCCAGGGATAGTCCTCACTTCTGGAAACTAAGGGTGCTGGCCTCTCTAGAAAAATCAGCAAGTGTAGTTGGAGTTTTCCTGGTCCTGCCTGGCCCACAGTCAGGACAAATCTCTCTCACCCGCCAGTCCCACGGCCGCTCAGACCCAACCAAGTAAACACACAGAGACTTATATTACTTATGAACTGTATGGCCATGTGGCTCAGGCTTCTTGCTATCTAGTTCTTATATCTTAAATTAACCCATATCTATTAATCTATACCTTGCCACATGGCTCATGGCTTACCAGTATCTTACATGTTGGTACTCATGGCGGCGGCTGGCAGCATCTTCTGACTCAGCCTTCCTGTTCCCAGAGTCAGAGTTCTCTTCTCTCCTTGTCCCACCTATACTTCCTGCCTGGCTACGGGCCAATCAGCACTTTATTTATTAACCAATCAGAACAACACATTCACAGCATAGAGAACATCCCACAGCAAGCAAGCATGCATGAGACCAGCTGAAGGTGCTCCTAAGGGATACCCATCCAGCAATCATACGAGTGTAACTTGGGGCTTGTAGTTGTTCATGCTTGACTCATGTCTGTGGTTGCACATGTGCATCGGACCCCAGTAAGCCCCTCTTGTCTAAGTATCACTCATGGCTGCTTCTCTGGAGGACCCGGGCGTCCAATGATGAGTGCAAAAATACACAAGGAGCAGAAAAAGGAAGCCCCTAGTCCCCCGCCCACTGTACAGTCTCGTGCCCAGCCTTTTTAGGCCTGCAGTATCCAGGGCCCCCTTCCTGATTGCCTTCAGGAGCTTAGTCCCATCTGAAGAATAAGTGAGACTCTTGGCAGTCACTGTATTATTGTTCAGCTTGGGTTCGGACACTTCATGGTCCTACTGTCCTCCCCCAAGGACTGTGGATCTAAGATGGCCATGCTTTGCCACCATATCATCTGGGCATGCATAAAGCGTGGGGGCTCAGAACACAAGTACCATGATATCTGACCTTATGCAAGAAACATACAACGACAGCAGTTAAATCCACCTCTCTCCTCCCCCTACCCCCGCCCACTTGACTATTTAGGAAGGAAATTAAGAACCATTGTTAAGCACAGGAAGAATCCCAAGGCCTTGTTGCTGTGGGGATTTTCAATGCTGTATCTACTGTGGGGAGCACCCTTGCGTTCATCAAAATGGGAACTGTTACATCAGCCCATCACACAATCACTCCACCCCCAGGTATGGACCAATCCCCTGAATAGAAGCATTTGAACAAATATAGGTACACAAAGGCTCATGGCAGCCCTAGTCTCAGTGGGAAAGTCCCAAATTACCCCCTCATGATAAAGAGATACACCAAGCATGGTATATCTGCACAACAGAATACTACCCAGCCCTAAGAAGGAACGCACTGCCAATCCATGAACGTGGGAGCATTTTAAGTGAAATTGGTCAGACAAAAGTCACATTCTGTAATGATCCATGTATGTGTCATGGTCAGAGTAGGAAAAACCCTGAAGAGGTGAACTTTCCAAATTGGTGTCATCTAATGTGGTGAGAAAACATGCCACTAGATGCAGGGATGGGTGCATGGACTAGTAGGCATGCCTTGAGGCAGCTTAGAGGAAAATGGAGGCTTTGAGGTTTCCAAAGCCTCCTGCCATTTGAAGTTTGCTCTATCTCCTTGCTGCCTGAGATTCAAGATGGATTTTTTTTTTTTTTTGATGATGATGGCACCTGAATTCCTGCAGGTCCACAGTCCTCCATATTTTCTGCCAAGTGACCTAGAACACTTATTTACATCTGGAGAAACAACGTCCCTGCCTTCCAGATTCTGGCAAGTGTAAAGGTGTCCTCAGACCTGGCCTCTTCCTGATCTTATTATATTAGAAGGCAGAACAGAACCTGCCATCTCTTGTCTTGCCTTGTCCCAGACCTTCTGTGGTCAAAGCCCCTGCACCAAGGCCCCCTGCACCCTGGAATGGCAACATCACCTTCTGTAGTATGTGTGCATGCTTTCTTTCATGCGTGCAGCTGCAGGGGGTGGTGGGGGAACTAGGTGACAGAGATGGAAGTGAACAGTCAGCCTCCTGGGTGGATTAGTACTTCCTGATTTCCACAGAGAACTGGCTAGTAGGAAAGAACGTTTTTGTTTTTTTTTTTTCCCCCTGTGACACTGTGGTTGCCATGACAACGGGGACAAGCCATTCTTTCCTGGTTACAGATTCATTTGCGAAGGATACTCACAGAATGGAGAGGTGGAATCACTAGACAGACACGCAAAGCACATAGGTAGGTGCCTGTAGCTAGCCTGAGTGAGTGTGAGCTGAGCCTGTGAGTGTGCCGTGGGAGCGTGCTGGCCCTTTCACGGGACAGGAAAGGTTCTCACTACTACTGTTTGAAGCGAAGCCCCAAGGACTGGCTGCTCAGCCAGCCCTGTCTCTTTGTCCTCAGGTGACACCTCTTTGGTACCAGCTTTATCGTTTCAGGCCCTGAAAGCATAGATCGCCAACCTACGTAAATGGATGCCTCGTCTCTGTTTGGCGATGATTGTCACATGTGCTCTTGACAGGATGACCCTGTTCATGTGACAGCACCTTACCTGAGATAGTTGTGGCTTGTGTTGTCTTGAGGGAGAGAAGCTGGAAGGCATTGAAAGAGGAGGTAAATGGGGACGAGGACTGGCAGTTTCCTTGGAGGATTGAAGCCAAGGTCTCCAGGTCTCTTGGCCTGGAGGCCTGACACAGGAAGTAAGAAATGCCTCCAAAAGACAGCCGCCTCCAAGCTGGCCACTAATCACAGCTAGGCAGACTGTGGTAAAATCATCGCGGTATGAATACCTGAGGAAGGGGCAGAGTTTGTGTCCGGGCCTGCGTCTTTACTCTGCTCACGGTTGGGTTAAGCATCAGCTGGGTATTACAGGATGTGTAATTACAGGTTTCTCTCCGACCCACCAGCACATCATCTGGATCTCTGTGTATCTCTGTCCCTCTGTGTGAGCAATATGTTTTGTACCCGTCATGCACCCTCTCATCAGACTGTCCCCTGTCTGTGTGTCTTACCACAGGGAGAGAAGCCATCTGGAAGCTCCCATCTGGAGAAAATGTGACTAGATGTCGCACACAGGGATTGTGTGCAAGTTCTTGATAGAAGGCCTTCGGGCACGGAGCCAAAGCATGTGTTGAGACAGAGATTTCAGGATTCTATCTCGCACACTTCTCTGTGCACCTCTGGGGAAGATAGTGCTTCTTTCATCAGAAAGGTAACTGTTGAAGGTAGTGCACTGGAGGTGATGCCTGAAACGATGGAGGCGGGTGGCAATACTGACAATATTTAAGCAGGCTGTAGAAAATGTAAGGACTTTTCTATGCCCTGGAGCAATAGGCATGCACAGATGGAATACACACACTGTGGAGAGTGTGGCCTGATCTGAGTGCAAACGTTTTTCTTTATGACTGAGTTACAGATGTTGCGTGGATATCCTGGTTTGTGGGCTTGAACACATACTTGGTATTCCCCAGGTATGGTTTCTAACTCAGGAAGTGTGTGAGGCTGAGAACATCATGCTTGAGGGAAGCAGAAGCTCGTGCAGGCCTGCCTGGGGTCAAAAGCTTGCGTTCTATAAGCGTAACTCGGGCATCCGTGGTTGCTAAGGGCACTGAGTGAGGGATGGGCTCTCTTGTGCCTGAGGTGTGGTGCCTGGACATGGGGGCACATTGGGGCTTGATGGTGCTCATTCATCCTTGCTGGAGGGCATGTGCTAGGAAGGTCCAGCAGAAGGCAGCCTGAAGTAACTGAGGCACCTATGTTTTCCTCTGTGTCCTCAAGAGACAGCTGTGGCCCAGGACTCCAAGGGGGCTGGATCAGAGAAGGCCAACCCTGTGAGATCACACAGATTCCTCAGAGGAAAGATTACTGCAGGTGATCCCTAAATTGGGCCCCAGACTTCCACAGTACACATTTACTATTGCATCAACCAGCAGGTGTGGCCTGGGACAGACCTAGGCTTCTTTATGTAGATAGCCACTTTACGCACTGTGAAATCAGATTCGAAGTCAGTAAGACTTGAATGGGAATAGGGCAGAAGGGCCACCGCACATTTGTGCAGTGACTAGGGAGCCAGAATGTAACACCAGGTGTTTATGGATACAGAGAGCGTGGGAGGGGGAGGGCTGAGGGAATGATGTGAATATCATCTGCCTCCCATATTTCTGTATGGTTGGGAATTCCTATGGATAAGGACTGGAGTCCCTAAGAGAGCTCAGTGTGCCCACACTCACAGAAGGGACATGGGGTAACGGGAGCCCCAAAGAACAGCAGTGTCCTTAGGAAGCTGTGTCAGGAGCCCTGAGTCCACAGTGTTCTACCTCACTGTGCCTGGTGGCGCCCAGGCAATGACAGAAACCACCTGCATCCTTGCATGAGCGGTGAGCAGCTGTGGCATGTGAGCCCTTCATGGTTCTACTGTGTTGTGGTCCTTTAAAGTGTGTGGTCCTTCTCGGCAAGCACAGGGGGCCTCTTCTGAGGATCAGACAGATGTGGGCTTTGTTTCCAGCATGCACGCACGCACGCACGCACGCACGCACGCCATGCACACTGCTGACAGGAAACCACGGGCCCAAAAGGCAAGAGCAGTCAGGAAAGGAATAGACCCTGATACACACCTACTCACAGTGAGAAGAAAGGGATGAGGTTCCACTGAGAAGCACAAGGGGGAGGGACTGTGTGGAGAGGCAGAGCATGGAGGAACATGAACAGGAGTGCTGCCCTACAGATGAGATTGGACACCACTTCCGATTCAAAGCATGCCTTCTGGACTTAGGGATGGGCAAGTGACCATCCAAGGTCATCAAGCTAACTGCTTTGATTTCCTGTCTGTCTAAGACTTTGTGGATTAATGTTAGGGCACAGAGGTTGTGGGCAGGAGACTTCTGTGGCCTGGGGTCTATTGGTAGAACAGTGCCTATCACCAGCAGATATGGGTGTGGCAAGGTCTACAGACCTGAGGTTGCAGCAGGAGGGTGGGCAATTCCAACAGAGACACTTACCCTGTTGCTCTCCATCTGACACTACTGAGCCTGCCAATTAGTAAGCATTTCTCCACAATGAAGTGCTTTCTTTTGGGGGCTCTCCTTTGTGCCATGTGGACACTTGATCCCATAGCGAGGTCCAGGACAGAGTTGGGAACAAGAGATCTGAACCAAAATATGGGAGGCTGGGGGAGGGGTGAGGGACACCAGAAGCTATGACAGTGACCTCAACCATCCTTACTTGCCATGTTATGCAAATCACCGTGAAGATTTCCCTACCCCCTTGCTCCTCAACCTGGTATCACACTGGTGTGGAAGGCACGGGTGCACTAGGTGTCCACAGGCTTCCTGGGGTGGGGCAGAGTGGGATTAGCTCCCTAGGAAAGAGAACAATGAGGCTCCCCCCACCCCCAGGGAATCCCAGGGAGCCCCAAGGTACTGGATGGGCAAGAAAATACACGAGCCATGTAAAGAAACTCACCTCTCCAGGAGGAAGTTCACCACCTCAGCCCCAGGTGGGGAACCGTGTGTTACACATCTGCTCTGGATCCTTCCATATCTTCTCCCGGATGCACCCTCAGCTCTGTGGAACAGACTTTGTGCACCCCCTTGCTTTCTCTCTCTTCACCTCATTGAGCTGTTGCTTCTGTGTCCACTAAAGGCTAATTCCTCCCTAACGCAGCTCTGCTTCCCTCTCCCACACTACAGGATACGCCCACATCACACTGAGCGAGGACGTCAGTTCAAGCTTGTCTACCAGATTCTGGAGGGAGGATAGCACCACAGGCAGGGGGGCCAGGCCAGAGACGACCAGCAGTCACAGTGCCCACCACAATCAAGGGAGCCAGTCACCCTGTCCTGATCAGCACAGCCCCAGAGTCCCATCACCATGGACTCTGCAGAGTATGTGCTCTGTGGTTGGAAGGGCCAGCTGTGGCCTGCAAGGGTGTTGTCCAGACCCGGGATTTCAGCCCATAGTAAGAGGAGAGGGGCATCTTTCCTGGAGGTCCAAATTCTGCCTGTGGGTGAGAAGACCAGAGTAAGGAGCACAGAGGCGAGGCCCCTAACCAAGTCTGAAACCGTAACCATCGCCTCCTTGGCAGGAAAGGAGTCACAGGGCAAAAGCTCGCCAAGGCAGACCAGGGCATACAGAAAAGCCCTCAAGGTGGCACTGGATGTTCTGGGCGAGGGAACCTGCTTGTATCAAGGAGGAAGGGCAGGTGGCCGAAGAACCAGCACAGCGGCGCCAAAGGTTCGGAAAGAGCAGGCCAGCTCCAGCCCACACCAGCGCCTGCACCTCCAAGGGCGCAACCAGAAAGGCCAAGGGCTCTCCCATAGGAGTCCTGGGAAGCGGGGCCGCCCGGGACCTGTGTTGATGGGCTCACCGAATATGCCTGCAGTGCAAGGGGGGAAAGCCCGGGCACACAGTGCTGTTGGGCACGCTCACTTTGAAATGCAAGGAAACATGCTAAGACGCACCAGAGTGTGGCCAGGTTCCTGCAAGACACCAGCAGGAAATGCTGGTGATAATCCCAGCAAGAGAAAGCTGAGCACATCCAAGCTCAGGTCTTTGAGCGCCCCGGCCTCCAGGGAGGGTGCCCTGGATAAAAATGAGCAGCAGGCTGCCTCTGGGCCACCGAGGCATGCCTCTACCTTGCCCAGAGCTCTCAAACAACAAGCACGGTGCGGCGGCCTAGAGAACCGGGCTATTGGAGCCCAAAGGAAGACCACCCTCCCAGAGAACAAGGAGGACCCCGGCCGGGGGACCCCGAAACCAGACTCAAAGGGAGCATCGGCAGCCTGCATGCCTCCATTCCCGAGGCTACGAAGATCTCTCCGCATTGCTAGCCGGAAAAGGAAGATCCATGTGCTGTGTGCGCAATGCGGGCTCCCAGAATTGGAAACTAAGGTGCACTCAAAGGTCACTAACACCAGGGTCAAGAGGAGAGCCGCTGGAGTTCAAGAAGACCGCCAAGCCACCAACGTGGCTTCTGCTCAGGAGCCGAGTACCATCGAACGAGGGATGCTGGTCTGGTTCAAATTCCAGGACCTTCCTTTCTGGCCGGCGGTGGTCAAGAGTGTCAGCAAAAACGACAAGATAGCGAGGGTGCTGTTGATCGAGGGCAACATGCAGTTTGAGCACAGGGGTGTCAGAGTCCCTCTCCGCAAGCTGAAGCACCTGGACTGTGGAGCAAAATTATCGCTCCTGAGGAGAGCCAGCAGAGTGTACAGCCAGGGCATCAACTGGTGTCTCTCAGTGATTGACCACTACAGAGAGGACCTTGCCTGTGGCTCCTTCCTGGGCTCCTTTATGGACTACTACACCTCCCAAGCCAGTTATCCGCTAAGGAGAGCCATCCAAGAGGGCGACCTGCACATTGATTTCCCCAAGGTGAGCTATGCCGACTTGGAAGATTGGGAGGAGGAGACAGCCCTGGGTGGGAAGGGGCCACGCAAGAAACTCCTGCCTGACCGCATGAGGGCCGCTTGGGACAGAGCCAACCAGAAGCTAGTAGACTTCATCGTGAAGAGAAAGGGGGCCGACCAGCACCTGCTGGATATTGTGAAGGGCAGGAAACCGTCCAGGTGGCTGGACGACCTTTGGAAATCAAAGAGGGAAGTCTTCTGCATTGAGACCTACCTGGAGGATGAGGACCAGTTGCATCTCGTGGCCAGACATTTGCAAGAAATATCCAAGGAAGCAGACGAGGCCCTGCTCTCGCTGGCAAGAGGAGACAGAGTCCGGTTTACCATGGAGGTTCTTCTTCCAGAAGCAATCATCTGCTCCATCGCTGCCCTGGATGAGCTCAGCTACAAGGAGGCAGAAGAGAAGTACCTGCGTGGCCCACCCGTGCACTACCGTGAAAAAGAGCTCTTTGACAAGACCATCCTAAAGGCTGCCCGGAAGAGGTCAGCATTCAGGATTCGGGCTGCCAGGGACCCCTCTGCACCCACTCCTTAGAAGGGAGCTTCCTTCTTTCAGCCATCACCCCTTCAGCTCCACCTCCAAAAGAGGACCATCTGGGAGACCCTGGGGTTTGCTATGGCCACTGTGAAAGCTCCTCACTGCATACATGTTTCTCCCCTCCCACCCACCCCACCCCACCCCACCCCACCCTCGAAATAAACGTTCATGTCCGTGCTTGACAATGCAGATGTCCACATCGGCTCGACAATTCCTGTAAGCTTCAGGCCAGGCCTAGCCCTCTTTAGCCTGTGCCCAAGGCGCCGTCGGGGCGCCTCTCTGGAACGTCACCAGCCATGGGTGGAGTATTAGCTAGCTATGCACAGCCTTGCATTCTCTGCACGGACCCCACGCACCCAGATAGCACACCAGGTCCCTGATGACACTGTGTCTCTCCCTGTCCTCTCTAGGGTGCTATGGATGGGCCCGGATTCCACTGTTTTCTCCATTACCTCATTCTTGCTCACTCACATTGAAGGAGAGGAACAGATGTGTGCTTTGAGCTGTGCTTTGAAGCCAAAGAAGGGGTTGGAAATATTGTGACCTTGGAGATAGCCTGATTTCAAACAACTTACACACACACTCTCTCTCTGTCTCTGTCTCTGTCTCTGTGTGTGTGTGTGTGTGTGTGTATGTGTGATAGGTCAGAATCTGGTATCTTCTTCAGCTATTCCCTCTCTAATTTTTGAAACAGGATCTCTGGACCTGTCACTTGCTCACTGATTGTGCTAGATTGACTGGCCAGGCAGGTTTTTTGTTTGTTTGTTTGTTTTTTTTTTTTTTTTTTTTTTTTTTTTTTTTTTTTTTTTTTTTTTTTTTGATCCTCCTGTCGCTCCCTGGTGCTGAGATTAAACATACCTGTCCATATACTTTTTTTTTTTTTAATGAGTACTGGGTAATGAACTCAGGGTGTCACCTCATGCAGGAAGCACTTTACATTCTCAGCCATCCTCTGCTCCCCAGAGACTTCATACTCTTAATGAGAAAGATTTGCCAACCTCGTGGGCTGACTCTCTGCAGCAAACATCAGTATCCCAGCTTTTCTCACATTTCAGAGATCAGAGACTTGTGCTGCTTGCAGGAAAGGGAGGGGACCTAACATTGCTTGGAGTCACTGACCCCTGGGGTATACACGGATGAGAGACAGCCCTGCCATATCTCCCAGAAGCTCCTGTTTTCCGTCTTGAATCACAGTCCATGACATATTTTGGTGACAGGGAACTGAATTGGTGCCTATGTGGACTCTCAAGTACAACCTTATAGGCGCCTCTCCTGTTGTTCTTGCCTGAATCTCTGTGATATGTCCATGTGTTCTGCAGCCTGTCTCTGTATTCACAATACCTCTTCCGTTCTTGTTGAACATTAGTACTTGATGGTAATTACCTGCTTTCCTTTCTGTTCACAGTGGGCTCTTACCCAGGTAAAAAAAAACAGGTATGTTGTATGCCTTGTATTCTCAGTAGTGGGACTTCAGACACAAGAACACTTGTGCTTGCTGACCAGCCAGTACAGCTGAATCTGCAAGCACTTTTTTCTGTGAAGAGACTCTGTCTAAAGAAACTAACGTGGAGAATAAATGAGGAAGACACATGGTGTCAACTTCCAGTTTCCTCATTCAGGTGCTCACAAAAATAAACACGTATACACACCAAAAATAAATCAATAATGTGCAGAAGATTTTAAAATAGAACCCAATTTTCTCTCTGTGTTATGAGCTGTCTCTCTGTAAAAGCCATCAACACAGTATAGCTCAATCCTTCTTACTTTAAAAAGTAAAAAATCCCTGACACCTCCCTTCTTCCTGCTTTTGCCTCCACCTAGAGGAGGAATTAATAATTCTAATCTGTTAATGGCTTTTCCAAGAGATGATCAAGTCTAAGACCATTGTGTTCTCCCCAATGCATACCCAAGAACCACGGCAGTGAAGTACTCAGGCTGTATGTCAGATATATTCTTATCTCCATATTCAGTCTCTCCTATGACCTTAACTGCCACTGCCCCTGTACATTGTTCTGACAACAAAACACTGTCTCCTTGCCTGCTGTTCATGGGCCTATGTGCCCCAGCAGCACCAATTTCCCTCCCTACAGCATCCTCTTCCTGAGGTAGAAGCCAATTCTTTTTTCATACCTTGCAAGTTAACTTGGTTCCATTTTTACTACTCACTTTGAGCACCAGCTGTGGGACAAGACCTAACTGTCCTCAATGCTGCTCACCTTCCTGCTGTCTCTTGTCCCTTATTTTTTCTACCACTACTTTTGTCATTGCTTCTTGAGACACTGAAGTCCTCATAATACCCTATCTATTGACCTGACTCTCCACACCTTATTTTTCTCAACTCCTGAAGATTTTTCCAGTTCTGTAATCTCTGTCACCTACTGTCTTGGTCACATTTTCACTTCTTTTTTTTTAAATTTTTTTAATTTTTATTTTGCAATACAATTCAGTTCTACATATCAGCCACGGATTCCCTTGTTCTCCCCCCCCCTCACCTTCCCCCCAGCATACCCTCCATTCCCACCTCCTCCAGGGCAAAGCCTCCCCCGAGGACTGAGATCAACCTGGTAGACTCAGTCCAGGCAGGTCCAGTCCCCTCCTCCCAGGCCAAGCCAAGCGACCCTGCATAGGCCCCAGGTTTCAAACAGCCAACTCATGCAATGAGCACAGGACCCGGTCCCACTGCCTGGATGCCTCCCAAACAGATCAAGTCAATCAACTGTCTCACCTATTCAGAGGGCCTGATCCAGTTGGTGACCCTTCAGCCATTGGTTCATAGTTCATGTGTTTCCATTCGTTTGGCTATAAAACAATGACATCATGAGGTTTGCAGACAAATGGATGGATCTAGAAAAAATCATCCTGAGTAAGGTAACCCAGACTCAGAAAGACAAACATGGTATGTACTCACTCATAGGAGGATACTAGATGTGGAACAAGGATGACTGGACTACTACTCACATCACCAGGGAGGCTACCTGGAAAACAGGTCCCCAAGAAAGACACAGGGATCGCCCAATGACAGAGAAATGGAATGAGATCTACATGAACAGCCTGGACATGAGTGGGGGTAGTGAAGGGCGAGTGTCTAGGGCAAGAGAGCTTGGGGGAGCAGGAGATTCCAGCTGGATCAACAGCAGAGAGGGAGAACAAGGAATAGGAGACCATGGTAAATGAAGACCACATGAGAATAGGAAGAAGTAAAGTGCTAGAGAGGCCCACAGAAATCCACAAAGATGCCCCCACAACAGACTGCTGGCAATGGTCGAGATACAGCCCGAACTGACCTACTCTCGTGATGGGATGGCCAAACACCCTGATTGTCGTGCTAGAAACCCCATCCAATGACTGAGGGATCTGGATGCAGAGATCCATGGCTAAGCCCCGGGTGGATCTCTGGGAGTCCAATTAGCGAGAATGAGGAGGGTTTATATGAGCGAGAATTGTTGAGACCAAGGTTGGATAAAGCACATTTTCACTTCTTATTACCAACAACTGATGCTGAGGATCTTGTTCTCTGACTACCCCTTCTCTCTTTTCTATACACATTTGATCTCCCAATAGTTTCTCAGTCCCACCAAATTGACATAAGTCCTTTTTTCTCTGTCCTGGCACCACTGTGATCACACCTTATACCATGTGTGGCCAGATTCCAACAAAACCATGTCACTAGTTCTCCCCTAGATATATTACTACACATGTCAAGTCACTCACTCCTTGGAACTGGCCATCAGTTCCTACTCCCTTATTCTGGTCCATTTACCCCTTCTCAGTCTCCTCTCTACAAACTTTCCACACTCTTTCCTTCTCCTCATCTCAGCTGATAATTCCAGTGTGTGCTACTATTATCCACCTCCAGAAAGTAGAAGTCTCTTTTGATTCTCATTTCCTACTCATCATTCACTGTGTCTCCCTTGAACACAAAGGTTTCTCAGAAGAAAATTTTTAAACCTATTGTATTAATTCCTTATATACCTACCACTTCATTGGCCCTTCACCCAAATCATCAATGATACTTCTCTCATTAAATTTAATATTATTTCACAGGTCTCAGCTCTCAAAATCTTCAGCTAACAGTCAATGCAATCAATCATTCTTGCTTTTCTCAAACTGCCTTCACCTGGATTCAGGGACAATCCCTCCTCTTGATTTTCTGTCTATCTCAAACTGCCCCTTTTCATGCTCCTAACCTTGAAACCTGAATTTAATCAGCCTTCTGTTCCCAGCTACATCCAGATCCAGTGGTGCAGATCCTGGAACCTAAACATTTATAGGGAACTTTATGAGAAAGCAAAATCTTGACTTATTGAAATAGAATCCCTTTTGTCTTTCTGATGGACTCTCAAGTTTGGGAACTGCTGTGCTAGACCATCTCAGTCAATCTCTTGGCTTTACAATCATTTGAAATTGCACTTGGCTGCCAGCAACAGCAAACTTATGAGTAAAGCTTCTTTAACTACTCCACATAAAGATCTCCCCAACTCTTCTATGCCTCATCATAACATCCATTTCTGTTCTTGTCAGGGTATTTAATACCATTGAAGTTGGACCTGCTATAAATTTCCTTGTTTGTTTATTTATGGTCTATTCTGCATCAGAGCAGAGGCATTTACACCTTAATCCCCATGCTGGAGACCTAGAACTAACATAGTCAACAAGTGCTGCTTGGTAGAATGTCTGAGTTAATTGTGTGCACAATACTTACATCTCCATTATCTTTTAAAAGTCCCAAATCTCTCTTGGCTAAGGGTAGATAAATAAAAAAGGAGGGGGGGGGGACTGTCTCTTCCCCACAGCAATTTAAGCTTTTTTTATCATTCATTTTATTCACAGTGAATAAAATGCCAGTCACATTCCAACATCAATCATCAAATGGTTTTAACTTATCTCCTACATGGTGCTGCTGCCCTGCCTCTCTTTAGCCTGCTCTCACTGTTTCTCTAAATCACAATCCTAAATGATGCCCCCCTGGGAAGCCCCATTTACCAGGAACTATATGGAATCATGTGCAATTTTCAGGTCAGTTTGACCAGGTTCAAGGGAGTCTTCACATTAGATCTAGCCATCAAGGAAATTGTCCCACATCTGCTATGAAGTGACCAGCCTTCACATCTTGGCAGCACTCAGGCAGTAAGCTATTCTTGGGGAGAAGTACAGTCATGATAACTTCAAGGTAGTGGCGCTGCCAGAGCCATGTGTTACACTCGTGGCAAATGATGCTGACTATTCTTATTCTTTATAACTGCCAACAGCTATCTCACAAGTTGGGAGACTGTGTTCTATTGTAGATGCATCAAACTAGTTACTTTGATCTGCTGCTTTCTTCTTTGTATCTCTACTTCTTTTACTACGAATCAGGAAGTACTGGTTATACATTTCATATATTTGGAATAAAGTCAAAGAGTCAGCGTAAGTTAAACACGATGCTATATGTAAATAATCCACAAGAGCACAGAAAAAACACTGTAGCTTGGGGAGGGTAAAGGAAATGAACTAATGGCACCCAGTTTCAGCACCTTTCTCCAGAGGCTTCCCACTAAGCAGAGGGTAGAAGTGTGACACAAAGAGGAGACAATGAAATGGACTAGAGCTTGGAAACCCAGTAAAGCTTATGTATTTAAGAAAAAATGAAACCTGAGCCTCCTTGGGAAATTAAATCCAGTTTAGTGTAGATTAGAGTAGGTTGGTGGCCTGCAGGCTGGAGAAGGTGAGGATGTGGCCTGGGTAGGGCAGCTTGTTGTCCTTCACTTAACTGGAGACAAGAATGGTACTCTGACATAATAAAGCAAATAAGAAGAAGATAAAATAGGGAGTACAGGGGTTATTCTGACAACCAGCTGCTGTGGGATGGTCTTTCTGTATGCTGTAAATATGTGTTGCTACCATTGGTTAATCAAGAAGCTGCCTTGGCCTATGGCAAAATAGGTTATAGCCAGGCAGAAAATCCAAGCAAGGATACAGAGAGAAGAAAGGTGGAGTCGATGAGATGCTGTGAGCCATCAGGGGAGCAAGATGTAATAGAACACAGGTAAAGCCATGAGAAATGTGGCAATATATAGATTAATAGAAATTGGTTAATTTAAGATGTAATAGCTAACTAGCAAGAAGCCTGAGCCATAGACTATGGTGATATTTTATTTGTACTGAAATGTGATTTTATTTGTATGTTAATAAATAAAGTTGCCCGGGGGTCAGAGCTAATAGCAAGCCATAGGAAAGCTGGGTGGTGGTGGTGCACCTTTAATCCCAACTCTTGGGAGGCAGAGCTAGGTGGATCTCTGTGTGTTCAAGGATACAGCCAGCATGGAGACACACGCCTTTAATCTCAGTACCAACCATAGAGACCTGGAGGTCTGTACAGACAGGCAGTGATGAGGAGGTCATGTGGTTGGGTTTACAACCAATGAGAAGACAGAATAGAAAGTCTATAAAAAAGACAGACAGGAAGTAGCTCTCTTTCTGAGGGGAATGACGACAGTGGCAGCGAAGGGTAAGGTTTTTAGCTCTTAGCTATTGCTCTGACCTCTTGGACTTTTAACTCTACATTTGGCTCTGTGTTTCTTATTTAATAAGACCGTTCATCTACAATAGACCAAACAGTTTGTAAATAATATTAAGCCTCTGAGTGATTATTTTATAAAAATGGCTACTGCCCAGGCAAGGACCAGGTTGGACCGAGAAACTTCAGTCTACAACCAGCAGTTTCCAGCCGAGTGGTGGCACCAAAACTAAACCCACACCACTGAGAACCAGGGCCTGACTTGAAAAGGGAAGATATGTTGATCCTTTCACAGGGATGACTAGGGGCAGCAGAACTTATGCAGGGACTTAAATAAAGCAATTTTTGAAGCCTAAAGAATCAGTCTTTAGACACCACAAATCTGTTTTCTAATGAAATTAGATTAGAAAGTCTGATTTCTATGTGCTAATATTCAGTAACAAGCCTGGGAGCAGGTGAGGGGAAGAACCCAAGAATCATGAAGAATAGAAGATAGCCCTGGAAATCTCAGAGCCTCAGACACAGAGAAGAATCAGCTAAGAACATCCCACACTCCAAGTAACCTTGGGGCTTGTCAACACCCAGTAGGTGGAGGCTGGAAGAACTTAGCTCAATGGAGTCTCAAATTTTTCTTTCAGAAGAAATGAGGGATATCCACTGAGGAGAAATACAAGGGGTAGAATAAAGATGCAGAGAGATGAGAATGGTGACAAAGAAATAAGAGCAGCCCCATGAAAGAAAAGGGACAACCACTTGGGGAACACAAAGCAAGCTATCAGTATGGCAGAGTTCTCAAAGTCAACAGAAGAGGGTGCTCCACAAACATGAATAGAGACAATCAGCCTGTGCTGTGCTCCAAGAGCAGGAAAAAAATTCATTTCACATGAAAATGAACTAACAGAAGACAATCAAGACAAATCTCATGCAAAGTACTAACAGAGAAAGGGAATAAGCAGAATAACACCCTCCTAGACTCCTCATTTTAAACTAGGATAAAGTCATTAAGAGAATAGCACAAGTTGTGTGTGGTTATCAAACATACATAATCTGATACTCTGGAGGCTCAGTCAAAAGAATCACAAAATTCAGGCTGATGGAAGAGATCATCAAGGGCTCCGAGCAGAAGGGATTCCTTATGATGGCTATGAAGTTCCTTTGAGCTTCTGGTGAGCACCTGAAGCAACACTACATTGACCTGAAAGACTGTCCTTTCTTCCTGGATCTAGTGAAGTACATGAATTTGTGGTCTATGGTAGCCATGGGAGGGGCTCAATGTGGTAAAGACAGGCTGAGTGATGCTGAGAGAGGTCAGCTGATTCTAATCCAGGTACCATTTAAGAGGATTTCTACATTCAGGTTGGCAACAATTCAGTGAAAAGTGTTGGGAAAGAGATCAGTGTATGATTTAAGCCTGAAGAACTGATTGTGCTCATGACAGGGACTATGAGTATGAGTAGAGGTGGATAAACCAGGTCCTTTCCTCCATTATTGATGGATTCCTGGACAGAGCTCTTCACTCCACTGGTCAGATGGAGTATCTTTTCTAAAAACATATTCACAAATAAAACCTTTGGAAATGTTTGAAAAAGAATCACCTCTGAAACATTAATCATCTTAGGAAGTAAAGGGGTGTTGACAGTAGCTGTACACTAATATATTAGTTACTTTGTGTTGAGCCAAAAGAAAAAAGAAACACTTTTGTGTTTAGTGCGCTGCAAAAAGGTGGAGGAAGAAAGCATATCTAGAAGAGAAATATAGGGACAAAGCAAGGAACCGTGAGGCAGTCTTGGCTGAAAGTAGACAGAAAAGGAAAAGGATATAAAACTAAATGATGTATGTTATTCTTAGCTTTCAAGAGACTGAGCTACTGAAATACTACAACCTGGCTAGTCTGTTCTTTGGGAGAAGAAAAAGAAAGGGAAAGAGTAGACACACACAGAGAGTGGGGGAGAGAATAATAATTCCTAAAGAAAATAGAAGTAAAATTGTCTAGGGAAATAAGGTAGATGGTAAGAAAGGGCTAGATATATAGCTCAGCAATACAGCAGTTGCCTAGCATGTGAAAAGCTCTGGGTTCAATTATCAGTACCAAGGCAGGATAATCCAAGACATGAAGGAACGACACAAATTGGAATTATAAAATCACAGAAAAGTAGTAATTGATTTAGAAAGTAATTATAGGTGAAATTTAAGAGTTTTTTTTTTAAATTTCAGAAAATAAGACTAAAGTTAAAAGACCCATAAGTGATTAAACACAACATATAATGCCTCAAAAGAAACAGAATCTGGAGAGATGGCTTAGTGGTTAAGAGCACATGTTATTTTTACAGAGGACCCTGGTTTAATTCCCAGCACCCATGTGACAGCTCACAAGCATCTGTAACTCTAGTTCTGAGGGATCCAACATCCTCTTCTGTCCTCCATAGGCACTAGGCATGCATACAGGTAAACACTTATGCACATTTTCTTAAATGAGACAGATGAAGAGACCAAGTGCATATTTAAAACAAAATGACAAAGAGAGGAAGAAGACTTGAGAGAAATGACAAAAAGGGTAGACAAAAAAATCTATGCTGCATATAATATACATCCCCAAAGATTAAAAGTAAAGCAAATGCAGAGGACAAATGTTGTAGAATATTATTTCAAGATGTGTTACTTTTGTTTATGCTCTGGAATGTTTGTTTAGTGATGCAAAGGTGTGTTTGATGAAATAAAATTCACATGCAGTCAGGAGGCTGAGTCAGCAATTAGCTGACAGGAAGTGGTAGGGAGGAGCCAGGTGAAAGGGGGTCGATAAGGAGGGGCGAAAAGAAGCATGAGGGCTTTTTGGAGGACTTGAGCAAGGAGAGGAGGTGAGCTACTTGCTATTCAGCCTCTCTGAAGAGCAGAATTTCACCTTAACCTTTGAATCTTGAGTTCTTTAGAGGGACAGAGGTTTAGTTAAGTTCTCTTCATAGCTTTGCAAGAGTTGGAGCTTGAGGGAGCAGAATTCCCTTATTGTCCTCCATCCCCTCTGGCTCTTAACAATCTTTCTAATCTTTATAATTATTCATTCTTTCACACATAATTATCTATTCTATTTTCCCCTCCTAGGGAAGTCTATCCCTACCCGCTATTCCCTTCTCTATACATAACCTCTGTGGTTATACAGATTGTAGCTTTAGGCATATGCTGTGGAATAACCCTCTTGTATACTGTAAAGATTTGTCACTTGAATTGGTTTAATAAAATGCTGATTGGCCAGTAGCCAGGCAGTAAGTATAGGTGGAGGCGTGCTGTGGGATGGTCTGTATGTCAAATGTGTTGTTGATTGGTCAATAAATAAATCACTGATTGGTCAGTGGCCAGGCAGGAAGTATAGGCGGGACTAACAGAGAGGAGAATTGAGAGAACAGGAAGCTGGGTGAAAGAGACACTGCCAGCCGCCACCATGACAAGCCGCATGGGAAGATCCCGGTAAGCCACGAGCCATGTGGCAAGGTATAGATTAATGGAAATAGATTAATTTAGATATAAGAACAGTTAGCAAGAAGCCTGCCACGGCCATACAGTTTGTAACTAATATAAGTCTCTGTGTTTACTTGATCGGGTCTGAGCAGCTGTGGGACTGGCGGGTGAGAGAGATTTGCCCTGACCGTGGGCCAGGCAGGAAAACTCAAGCTACAAATGGCGCCCAACGTGTTGGCAAGAGTTTCCACCTAAAACCTGAGTAAAAAGATTCTAAAACGGAGCTGAAAACAGTTACTAGTTGTCTCTTTCAAGTTAGCAGCAGCCTGTGTGTTTGAGCTACTGCTGGCGGGTTCCTAGCGTGCGTGCTTGACCTGCCGCCATATGGCAGGAATGAGGCCTCTGCAAATGGCACATTAAGCTGTGTGGTGGATTTAGCCTTTGCTAATACAAAACAAAAACAGAGGTTTCTGGGCTGCATGCTGCTTGGATAAAAGCATTGACCCACGATAGCTCCCAGAGCTGGCGGTAAACACGCACCACCGCCATGTTGGGAAGCTGAAGTGGGCGGAGCCAGCAGCCACAGTGCCAGTGCCGTTTCAGGCTTAGAAGGCTGCAGTTTAAAGCAATAGGCTCAAGCTAATATAAAAAAATAAGCCACGTAAAGATGGCTACCACACAGAGAATTTGGATTATGTTCGCTTTGATATTCGTAACTGAAGAAAAACATTTGATTACAAAAGCTGTTGAGTTATGCCAAAATGTATATTTTAAAGGTACCTTGACTTCAAAATTTGGATGTAAGGATATGTTGCTTTGGAAAGGAGGCTCTGATTTTGTTTCCACAGAAAGCCAGAGGGTATGGATTTGTTCAAGATTAAGATACATCAGGTTTGACCAGCCAAGACCCCCTGAAAGGTCTCCGATGACACCATGGCCCTGATGATCCAACATCCAAAATGGTTTCAAGGCAACTGGCTCAGACGACATACTCTCATGGACTATTCCATAATTCTAAAATTTTCTTTGTATCCCCATAAGATACAGCGCCCCCCTCCAGCAGGAAGTAGTAAGAGAAACTACGCCCAAATTCCCAAATATACCAAGCTGACTTTGGAGATGTGTAAAGATTAAAACCTTCCTTTTTAAGAAAAGAAAAGGGGAAGTGCTGTGGGATGGTCTGTATGTCAAATGTGTTGTTGATTGGTCAATAAATAAATCACTGATTGGTCAGTGGCCAGGCAGGAAGTATAGGCGGGACTAACAGAGAGGAGAATTGAGAGAACAGGAAGCTGGGTGAAAGAGACACTGCCAGCCGCCACCATGACAAGCCGCATGGGAAGATCCCGGTAAGCCATGAGCCATGTGGCAAGGTATAGATTAATGGAAATAGATTAATTTAGATATAAGAACAGTTAGCAAGAAGCCTGCCACGGCCATACAGTTTGTAACTAATATAAGTCTCTGTGTTTACTTGATCGGGTCTGAGCAGCTGTGGGACTGGCGGGTGAGAGAGATTTGCCCTGACCGTGGGCCAGGCAGGAAAACTCAAGCTACAGAGGCGACCAAACTAAGGATGCTGGGAAGGAGAAAGCTAGAGAGAGGAGTCACCAGCCAGACACAGAGAGAGCAGGAGATGAGTGTGCCATGCTAATTGAGGTACTGCCACACGGCAGAATGGAAATAAGGAACTTAAAATGTAAGAGCTAGTTAGTAATAAGCCTGAGCTACTGGCTGAGCATTTTATAATTTATATTCAGCCTCTGAGTCAGTTATTTGGGATTGGGCAGTCAGGACATGGAAACGTCCATTTACAGGCATATCTTTCTTAAAGGGGCATAATTCAATCTACAGCATCCTCCAAATACCTACTGATTAAAATGGCTATATCAGTAACATAGTAACAAATTGATCTTCCACATTAGAGAACATATACAATTCACAACCAGTACATTTCCCTTTTCCCAGGGCTGTTGTTGAAAGAGAAGAACTCCTTTCAGTACATTTACAGCCTTTGAGATCATTAACCTCCTTGAGAACAGAAAGAACACTATGGACCCTACACTGAAAGCAGGTACAAGTTTACAGGCTCTCTGGCTCTATTTATAGGCCCCCACTTTAGTCCCACTCCAGAAATTTAGTTCTATGCCTCTCTCGTGACAAGATTTTCTCATTAATGTAAGTCCTGAGGAGAAAATCATGGGTAAATAACCAATGGGTTATTAATCTACTAAAATAATTTATTTTTATTTTCAAGGTTTTAAAGGGCTAGTTGTTTAGAGGAGGGAGTAAACAGAATGGTGATTCCTCAAAATATTAAACAGAGACCATCTTATCCAGCATGTTCACTTCTAGGTAAAAACCTCAAACAAATTGAAAGGTGGGTCCCAAAGAAGTATGTGTACAGCCATATACTAGCAGCATCATTTGCAATAGACAAAGGGGAAAACAACCTAAGTGATGAAGAAATGAACAACCCAGATACAGTCTATGCATACATTGGAAGATGAATCAGCCTTCAAAATAAATTGAATTTGACACAAGCTGCAACAGGTATCCCTGAGGACATTGTGCTGCTCAAAAGAACTCACTCTCAAAAGGACAATTGCTATGGAATATTAGTTCTATAAAATAGTGAAACTCATAAGGACAAAAGGCTTTCAGGGGGTGAGAGAGGGCCAAGAGGAGCATTTGATGATGAGAAGGTAGGTGGTGGTGACAGTTGCAAAGGAATGAGAATGTACTTAATGCTACTATGTGCTTAAAATGCTCAGAATGGTCAGTTTTATGGTATGCTTATGTACCACAGTTAAAATTTTAAAAACACATTTCGTAAGGACAAAAGATTTCACCAATGGGGATTTGAGGAATAGAAATTGTGACACCTGTTTAAAATCATCTAGTGCCAACATTTCTGCTTTGCAGCTTCGTGAGAATCAAGGATCTAGGTCTCCAGGGCCAGATAGATGACCAGGGCCTTGCAACTATCCTCTAAAAAGAGAAAAAGCCAGAACGTTAGAAAAAGCTCCATAACACAATTCAGTGACTGCTATTTTACATTAACAACCTCCTAGAAGTTACTTAAGGAAATTGGGGATTACTGGAAGGTTTGTCTTTTAGTGTACCCAAAATGCTTAGCTGAGCAAAGTGACTTGGCCTGGCTGGGCCCAAGGCCCAAGGTGACATTTGGACTTGGCATGGAAGCCAATTGGTTCCCCTTGCAGCCCACCTTGTCTGCCCAGCTCTGTTAACCACTATGAGTGCTCTCTTCTGGCCTCTGTGGGCACCAGGAGTATACATAGTATACACACACACACACACACACACACACACACACACACACACACACACATGCAGTCAAAACACCTATAAACATAAAATAAAATTAAATAATATATTTTAAGCAGGAGCATTGTTACTATTTCTTTCCCTAGCTATGGAGAAGTAGAAATATAGATTGAATTATTTCAGTCAGCTACAATATTGAATTCTAGTGTTTATCTAAATAAAAGCCTGTTTAATTTGAATAGAAACATGTTCATTCATTCACACAATAAGCAATTTTAAAGCAGTCTAAAATGTGCTAATATTTAGGTTGAAAGCTGAGAATGTGCAATACCCCTAGTTATGACATGACACAAACTGTGGCCTAGGAGAATGAATTGAGGGAAGCCAGGGGACTATGGAGATCTAGCAAGGGTGGTTCCCCTACTCACAGTGTACAGAGGTTTCCAGTGTGAGTAGGAGTTCCCTGGGCCAGGAAATAGTAATGTAGGAAAGGCATTTCCTATGTTATTTCCAGACTTGTGCAAATGAATTCTTTTGTTCATTTCAAAAGTAAGGAAATGTCAAAATGCAACAAACATGGTCCTGGATCCTGCTACTTCCAGACCCATGTGAAATTTCCACAGTTTTCTTTACATGCCATGATAATCCATTATGCAAGTGGTCATGATAATAAAACTACTATCTCAATAATGACCATTCAGATGTTTCAGATCTTTTGCTATTGCAAACTATCCTGCAATAAGGTTTTTTATGAATATATAAGTTTATAGGTTTTCTTATGGCATTTTCATACATACATGGTTTTGGTTGATTCTCCAACCTCCTGACACATTCCTCCTCACCATCTCCCTAGCCCAACTTCCTGATGTACCTTTCAGCCATCAGTATTATTAACCCGTATACTTTCTTATACCATTTGTTCTATTCCCTCACTTAAAGCCTCTTTTCTTTTTTCTACCTCACAAAGCTTTTGCTAGTTTCCTGGGCTCTCCCCACACTTATTCTCACATAAATACCCACATAAATACCCACATATAACAATTAGAAGTTAAGATTTGCATATAAGGGAGAACATGTGATATTTATGTCTTTCTGGATCTGGGTTACTTAACTCAGTATAGTATTTTCCAGTATATTAATTTTCCTGCAAGTTTCATAATATTGTTTTTCTTTCTAGCTGAATAAAATTCCATTGTGTATATATAATGCATTTTCTTTACTCATTCATCCATTGGTGGATATCTAGGCTGTTTCCTGCCTAATATCAATAAAGAGGTGATGAAAATAGACATGCAAGCATCTATATAGTAAGATATGGAGTCTTTTGAGTTTGTGGCCAGGAGTGGTATGGCTGGGACATGAAGAGCTTATGCATGCTGCTTTTACCCATGAGAAGGTATCTAAGGTAAATATTCCTGCTATGTCACTGATACTGCAGTTAAGGAAAAAGCCCCAGCTCCAGAGAGTCATAAGAATGGATCCATCTCTAAAGACCATCTAATGAGAGGCAAGCCAAGTGTGGTGGTGCATGTCTGTACTCTCAGCTAACTCAACTCTGGGGCAGGAAGACTGCAAGTTCAAGGCTTGCCTAGGCTACAGAATGAGTTCCAGATGAGCCCTGACACCTTAGAGATTGTCAAAATACAAAGTGAAAAGGGAGCTGGAGGTGTAACTTAGTACTAGAACACCTGCCTAGCATATGCAAAGCAACATGCAAGTGTTGAGAGAGATTAGGGATGGTGAAGGTAGAAAAGGACACATTGCAGAGAACAGAGATGAGATTTTTTTCTCCTTTCTTTGTGTTTTCTTTTCTATTATGAGACAGGGCTCCAAAGACTGGCTTATAACTTAATATGTAACCAAGGATAACCTTGAACTTCTGATGCTTATGCCTCTACCTCCAAAGTATTGGGACTACAGACATGTGCCATAACCCCCAGTTTATGCAATGCTGGGGACTAAACTCAGGGCTTTGTGAATGATAGTCAAGCATTGTACCAACTTAGCTACATTATCAGCCTCACAGAAGAGACTTAAGTCTCATTAAGGAACATGGGCTTGATCTCAAGGCAGTGGAGGAGATTCACTGGAGTGTTTTGTTCTGTTGTTTTGTTTTGGTTTTGGTTTCAGCAAGAAAGTGGCACAGTCAGGGCTTCATATTCTAAAGTTCAATCTGGCTATAGGGTAGAGAATGGAGCAGCAGTGTCTCAGATGGATGCAAACAGTCCAGTCTCTAGTCAGAACTAGAGTATGGACTATGGGGATGGCCAATGAACACTTGTGCACAGAGAGAGCCAGATGATGCCTCCTGAGGAATCTCCTATGTCAGACTTAGGATTTGTGCCACTGTAATTGGGGTGTGGGGAAGATAATAAATTGGGTTTTCTAGAGGAATGCTTCCATTAAGCCCTGCATGGGGTTCAGTGTCATGACTCTGTGCTCTGGGTCCATGGCTAGGGTCAAGAACAATGCTTTGGTCATATTCATGTCCCTAGAACTTAGCACAGTGCCAGGCACCATATAAATACTAAAGAGATTGCCAACCCAGAGAAAGAAATCCATGTAGGTAAATATGTTCAAGTAAAAAACAAAAGCCAAGAATATGTAAATATAGTTATATATCAGATGCACAACATTGGAGGCTCAATACATCTGAAGCATCAGTCCTATAAAAAACTGAGTTGTGGATTCTGTGCAATCCCTAGCACTAAACTTCTCAAGACTTGCTAGATGGATTGAATAGTCATATAAAAATGTAAAGAGGCTAGGAGATGTGGAAAGGAGTATGTACATGCAACTTAAAGTCATGGAAAATATAGCACTATGACAACACCAATCCTATGAAGAAATTTTAGGACTATGGGCCCAAGTGGCATCCATTCATCTATGGAGGCATCTCAGAAGCAAACTAGAAGGACAATGCTACTGTATCACCACCCTTGTGAATGTCTTATCTGTATGGCCATTTAAATGCTAGAAACTGGGAAGAAAGGATCTGGCACTGTTCCATGAATCTTTACTGTAGGTGTAACCAACCGTCTTATTAAATAAGAAACACAGAGCCGATTCAGAGAAGAAAACCAAGAGGTCAGAACTAAGAGCCTTACCCTTCCTGCTTCAGCTATCCTGCTTCAGCCAAGAGAGCTCTCCGAAAAAGGGGCCTACTTCCTGTGTGTATGTCTTTTTATAGTCTAGCTGTTCTGCTTTCTCATTGGTTGTAAACCTAAACACGTGACTGCCTTGTCACTGCCTGTATGTACCCCCCTCTGGGTCCTTAAAGGCATGCACCACCACCGCCACGCACTTGCTATGGCTCTAAAACACTGACCCCCAGGCAACTTTATTTATTAACATACAATTAAAATCACATTTCAGTACAAGTAAAATACCACCACATTTCCCCTTTTCTATTTTAATAAAAAGGAAAAAAAGGTTATAACTAACAAAAGAAAAACTATATACAAAAGTACAATAACTATATAGAATATATACAAATAATAAATGTCTAAACAATGTCTAGTCCATTTGTATTTGACAAATTCAGAGATAATAATTTCATTATCCTATTTTGTTAAGTCCAAAATGTATCTAATTCACTTTCTATCCTAATTAATCTTCAACTATAACTAACTAACCTTCAACTATAACTAACTAATCTTCAACTTCCTCAGAGACCCAAGAAGGAAATAATATTAGCTAACAAAAATAAAAACAGAAAGTGCATGCAAGCAACTTCCAAAAAATTTGTGAGTTGACAGAAACAGCCAGCTGCCTGGACAGTCACCTGAGGTTTCTCCGCAATGCTGGGGCATTATCTTCAGCCTATAGGCTTAGCATATCTGACAGACTCATTTGTGAAGTAGGATGTACACAAGGTCAACAGTTCAACCTCACATTGGGTGAGAGCAGTCCATGTACCAGAAACCCCTGAATTCCACTAGTGTCATGTCATGATTCAGGATTTTAAATTCTGGAAATTATTGATGGTTTTTTAATTCAGTTGTCCATTCTTCTTGGCTGTGTATATATGGCTTCATCTCAGCATCCCGTTCTTCTCCACATCCCTCTATCAAATGCCAGTCTACTATTGAGAGGCGTGAGCTTAGTTACTCTTCAAGAATAACTGTTTCAGCTGCTGTTCCATAGCACATCAGAAGCCATCGGCCCACTGCCTGTTCAGCTGCCTTTGAAGAAAAGGGCACTGTACCTTTTCCAGATTGCGAAGGCCACTTCAGGGATGGTGCCATATTGTCCTGGCCTCAGAAGATGCCTTTTGATAAAGCCATAACCACACTTGTTTTGGCAAGAATCAGTAGTCCTTTGTTTCATGTCCTGTCTGTCCATTTTGTCCTGTTGATTCGAGGATACTTTGTTGTCCAGTGGCTAACTTTTGCCACAATGAAAGTTAACTCATATACAGTTTCTTCAATGCCCATATTTTCTCTGAAGTAGATTGGTGCTGCCAGGAGCCGACATGTCTCATAGTCATAACAAAAAAGAAAAATTTTCTAAGTTATTAAAACATTTTAAATGCCATATTCTGTAGATCTCTGAAGGGTTTGAAGATGACCTGTCTAAAATATATCTGCTCAATTTTTAAAACATATCTAATATGACTACAAGTTCTATTGTAATGTCTAACTACTAACTTTCATTTCTTTATATCCTAATAGTTGGTAATAATAACATTCAAGGATCAGAAAATTGCATTGTTAAATGAATGGTATAAGTACAATTAGAAATATACATATAACATTTTCTAACAATATCAATTTCAATATATATATAATTTGTATACAATATAAAACAATCCAATCCAATGTAAAGTATTTAAAACTAGTAATTGTCTTTTTCTTCTTCTTTCTTTCTCTTATTTTTTAACAAGAACCTTAAATCTAATCTGCTTAGCCTTTTTCTTAACCCTTGACAACAACTTGTAACCAACCCCGCTAAACAATGAAAATTATCCCAGACCCAAAACCCATTAAAAAGACCAAAAAACCACCCACCCCACACCACCTCTTTGGGAATGTGGGCGTTGTATTCTTAAAATTGCTTTCTGCTGGGTATGGGCGAAGTTATCTTTATCCTGAAAGAAAAATTTTAGGTTAATTGTCAAATTCTAGGAAAGGTAACTATATCCTTCATTATCCATTCTGTGTATAATGCCAAAGTTCAGGGTTTATCTCAAGTCCTTATTCAAGTAGTCTTTGAGACTGGATCATCTCAGCTAGTCATCTCAAAATTGCTCTGAGCACCTTGTAGTTCAAAGCTGATCTGTAGATGATGTTTGTCAGCTTAGTGATGTTATTATTGTCCACATGGAATTGTTGTTGTTGTGGGGCCCCAACTTCTTCCTGGAGACTTCAGTTGATGTTAGGCCTGGCCGTGAATTCCTGCAGAAAACTGATAAGAGACTCGAACACAAAGACATATATATGCAGCTAATTGAAGCTTTTTTAAGAATTAATTAGTACTCTATATGACCATTCATATCTTAACAAAGTTTAAAATGTATATATATTATATATATTAATCTTGTAAGTTTTGATATAAAATTTATACTTTAAGAAAAGTTTAAAGAATCAGAATAGAATCAAAGAGTTGAGATTAGTAATAGAATAGTCCCTTAATTACTTTGGCTTTTCTCCTGTCTCATAGCAGAAGATGGCTCTTTTATTCTGGCATGATACAGGGAGTTTGCATTTTCCTTTTAACAACATGCTTGAGTTTAAAGAAGGAGAGAGCCATTCTCCAACTCCAAAGTCAGCTTTAAATTTTAATTGAACTGGGACTATTAGAAGACCAATAGTGTTAAATCTTTAGAGAAAAGCAGAAACAAACATTTAGGAAGACATAAATTTTTTTAGTTAATATATACCCATACGCCATTTCACTCTGCTTCCTGGGATAGATGATTTGTCCCTTTTCTTCAGTTGTCTTATTTGTCCAGTGTTCTTCAGATTCCTTAACCTTCATTCTCCTAAAAGACAAAAACAAAAACCTTTCCCCAAGACTAATTTTGGGGATGTTCCTTTTTGGCAAGTTATTATCTGATTAAATGAAAAGACATGTGTTACTGGTATAAGTTAGTTTAAATTGGATGTTCATGTTGGTTGATGAGCTATCACCTCCTCTAATTAAGAGGTTTCTCTTGTTCAAATCGAACCTTTATCAATTTTGATGGTACCCACAACTTATCTTCTCCTGTAGAAACAAAAGCAAAACCTTGTCCCCAATGTAACACATACCCTGGTTTCCATTCTGAGGTCAGCACATCCTTAAAATATATAGGCTGATTTAATTCTGTAGTTTTTTCTATTATCCAATGTCTCTCTGCAGCTGTTGTTCCTTTCTCATTGGCATTAAGAAAATTCAAAGTTAATAGAGCATTATGCAGTCTATTTCTGGGGGTTTGGTTACACCTTTCTGTTTATTTAGCATATCCTTTAGAGTTCTGTTTGATCTTTCTATGACTACTTGACCTGTAGGATTATGTGGTATGCCTGTAATATGCTTTATATTGTAATAAGCAAAAAACTGTTTCATTTTAACAGAGACATATGATGGAGCATTGTCAGTTTTGATTTGTGCAGGTATACCCATGATGGCCATAACTTCTAGCAAATGAGTGATTACAGAATCAGCTTTTTCAGAACTCAAAGCAGTTGCCCACTGAAATCCTGAATAAGTATCGATAGTGTGGTGTACATATTTCAGTTTTCCAAATTCTGAAAAGTGAAACATGTCCATCTGCCAGATTTCATTCCTTTGAGTACCCTTTGGGTTACATCCTGCTGGTAATGGCGTTTGATTGTAGAAAGAACAAGTAGGACATTTCTTTACTATTTCTTTGGCTTGTTGCCAGGTTATGGAAAAATCCTTTTGTAAACCTTTACTATTGACATGATGCTTTTTATGAAATTCTGAGGCCTCCAGCACATTTCCTATCAATAATTTATCAATATCATCATTGCCTTGTGCTAGAGGGCCTGGCAGACCAGTACGGGATCGGATATGAGTTATATATAAAGGATGACTCCTTTTCCTGATTGTATCTTGTAATTGAATAAATAGTGAAGTTAATTCTGAAGCATCAGGGATAAATTCTGCAGTCTCAATATGTAATACTACTCTTTCAGCATACTGAGAGTCAGTTACTATGTTGAGAGGTTCTGAAAAATCCATTAATACCAACAGAATAGCATACAATTCTGATTTTTGAACTGAATTATAAGGACTTTGAACCACTTTACTTAAATTTTCTGATTTGTAACCTGCCTTTCCTTGTTTGTTGGCATCTGTATAAAATGTACGAACTCCAGATATGGGTTTTTCCCATATAATTCGAGGCAAGATCCAATCAGCTCTCCTTATAAGATCAATTCTATCGCTTTTGGGATATTTGCTGTTAATTTCTCCCAAAAAATTACTGCAAGCTCTTTGCCAAGGTTCACTTTCTGTCCATAATTTTTCAATGTCCTCCTTAGTTAAAGGTATGACAATTTCTGCTGGGTCTATTCCTGCTAATTGACGAAGTCTCAATTTTCCTTTCCAAATCAAGTCAGAGATTTTTTCCACATAAGTTTTTAATTTTTTATTTGGTTTATTTGGTAAAAATATCCATTCTAATATAATATCTTCCCTCTGCATTAATATTCCTGTAGGAGAATGCCTAGAAGGTAAAATAACCAAAATGCAATCCAGCTTTGGATCAATATGATCCACGTGCCCTTCATGTACTTTCTTTTCTACCAAGGCCAATTCTTTCTCAGCTTCAGGTGATAATTCTGTTGGACTATTTAAGTCCTTGTCACCTTCTAAGGTTTTGAACAAATTATGTAGTTCATCATTTTTTACCCCAACAATAGTTCGTAGATGAGAAATATCTCCAAATAATCTTTGAAAGTCATTAAGAGTCTGTAGTCTATCTCTCCTAATTTGAACCTTTTGGTGTCTAATTTTTTGTAGCTCTATTTTATATCCTAAATAATTAATAGAATCTCCTCTTTGTATCTTTTCAGGAGCAATTTGTAATCCCCAGCAAGGCAAAATTTTCTTTACTTCTTCAAACATTCTTTCTAAAGTATCTACATTTGAATCAGCTAGTAAAATATCATCCATATAATGATAAATTGTAGATTTAGGAAATTTTTTACATATCACTTCCAATGGCTGTTGTACAAAATATTGGCACAGAGTTGGGCTATTCAACATTGCCTGTGGGGTTACCCTCCATTGAAATCTTTTAACCGGTTGAGAATTATTATAAGTAGGCACTGTGAAAGCAAATCTTTCTGTGTCTTTTTCTTGTAACAGTATTGAAAAGAAACAGTCTTTTAAATCAATAACTATGAGAGGCCATCCTTTTGGTAACAGAGTAGGCAAAGGAATTCCAGATTGTAGAGAGCCCATTGGCTGAATTACTTTGTTAATTGCTCTAAAGTCTGTTACCATTCTCCATTTACCAGATTTCTTTTTAATAACAAATACAGGAGAATTCCAAGGGCTGGTTGATTCCTCAATATGCTGAGCATTTAACTGTTCTTCTACCAGCTCTTCCAAAGCCTGGAGTTTCTCTGTTCTTAAAGGCCATTGCTGGACCCATACAGGCTTGTCTGTTAACCATTTTAAAGTTAGAGCTGTTGATGTCTTTGGAAGATCATCAGTTGTTGTGCCCTGTTCTTGTATAATATGGATGGCTGGTGACCATTCAGAATATTGCTTTCTAATATTTCTCTCAAAAACATGTGCTAGTTTATGATTTGTTTCTGAAATTGGAGGGATGTTAATCTGAGTATTCCATTGTTGTAACAAGTCTCGACCCCACAGGTTCATAGCTATGTTAGCTACATATGGTTTCAATTTTCCTCTCTGTCCTTCTGGACCTATACATTCAAGCCATCTTGCACTCTGTTTCACCTGAGATAATGTCCAAATTCCTAACAGTTGAATGTTTACCTCCTGAAGAGACCAAGTTGGATGCCAAAATTCTGGTGCAATTATGGTAACGTCTGCACCTGTGTCTACCAGACCAGACAACAAAACACCATTTATTTTTATCGATAATTTTGGTCTTTGTTCATTAATAGAAGTTTGCCAAAAAATTTTCTTTATGTTTTCTCCTGAATTTTCTGTTCTCTCTGTTTCATCATCCTGACCAGCATGACTTATTCCAATAGGCATTTGGTTATTTAATTGCTCTGAGTAGGGGTTTCCTCTACAACTGCAGGAAAGGTTTGAACTGGACTTGCTATTGGGGCCTGCATGAGGCCCCTCTGGGAGTTTCCCGAACACTGAGGCAAAGGATTACCCTGTCTGCCCCTTGTTGATCTACATTCGTTGGTCCAGTGTTTTCCCTTACCACACCTTCTGTATACTCCAGAAGGAAGGGACATTCTGTTGCCATTGTTCCTTGAAGAAACATTGTTTCTAGGAATGACCTGTTTACAGTCCCTTTTCAAATGTCCTTGCTTTCCACATCCAAAACATCTAACATTTCTCAAACCTTTTGAAATTGCTTCTCCTACCCATGTATCATCATGCTCATGAGCTTCAACATTAACCATGTCTCTAATCCAATCTTCCAAAGGTGCAGATCTTGCCTTTAACGGCCTGATTATTGTTTTGCATGCTGCATTCGCATTCTCAAAGGCCAAAGATTCAATTATTATCTTACCAGCTCCTGAATCCGGGACCATTCTCTTTACTGCTGAAGCCAGTCTTTGTAAAAAATCTGTAAAAGATTCTTTTGGGCCTTGTACAACCTTTGTAAATGACTCATTTTTTTTCCTGGTTCCTCAACTCTGTCCCATGCATTCAAGGCTGCTGTTCGACATAAAATTAGGGTTTGGACATCATATAAACATTGTGTTTGCGCTGAAGCATATTGACCTTCTCCAATAAGCTGATCCTGGCAGACTTGTATTCCTTTATCCCTCCACTGTTTTTCTATGTTTTTAGCTTCGTCCTTGAACCAAGTTAGCCACTGAAACCTTTGACTGGGTTCCAGAACAGCTTGTGCCAGCTCCCGCCAGTCCTGTGGTATAATCCTATTATATGTTGACCAAGAGTTTAACATTTGCTTTACATATGGGGAATGCATGCCATAAGATACTATTGCCTCCTTAAACCTTTGTAAATCTAACATTTCAATTGGAGCCCAAATATTTTGTGTAGTCATTTGATCAGGCGACTGCTGTATGGTTACTGGACAAACTAAGGGTGACTGTGTGAAAACAGGCTTTCTTTCTGTAACCCTATGATCCAATCTTGAAGCAACTTCACTGTTAGTTTCTTCTGTCTGAGTTTTTACAGGTTTAATAGGTTTTTCTAAAGCTGTCACCCTGGCACTTAAATTGACTATCTTTTTAAATAGTAAAATGAGGATAAACATAGTAATAAACTGCATAATTTGATCAACATTAATCTTCTCATATAGCTGTTCCATTGTCAGACTGTCTAAAATTGCAAACAAAGCCCAATTTTCTTCCAATTTACACAGAAAACCCATTTTTTTTAAATGTGGAAAAAATTTCTCTTTTAAATAGTTTCCTTTAAAATATCTGATATGTTAAGTGACTTACCAAGTCCTCGTAGACCAGTACAAATCTGAGGGAATTTCAAAACAGCCACCTAGTGTCTGAGGTGTGAATCCAGAGAGAGAGAGAGAGAGAGAGAGAGAGAGAGAGAGAGAGAGAGAGAGAGAGCAAGCGTAGCCACAAGTTCTGCCTAAGAGCTTGAATCCAGCCACGTGTTCCCGCTTGAGCCTAGTCAAGCCTTGGCTCTGGCTACCTTAAGCTCCAACCACGTGCGTTGGCTTTACAGGCAGGGGCCCTGTTCGACAGGGCAGGCCTGAGTTGTTTGTAGCACTGGCTTTAAGCAAGTAGCTCAAGGTTAGTCCGGCCTGAGGCCAAGCTGACCTGGGCCCGGGCTAGGGAGCCGGCCGCCCTGGCAGGAAACCGGACCTGCTGCCAAGCCAAGTTAAGCGGTTTTTAATGGATTCTTGTTACGTTGGGCGCCAAATGTAGGTGTAACCAACCGTCTTATTAAATAAGAAACACAGAGCCGATTCAGAGAAGAAAGCCAAGAGGTCAGAACTAAGAGCCTTACCCTTCCTGCTTCAGCTATCCTGCTTCAGCCAAGAGAGCTCTCCGAAAAAGGGGCCTACTTCCTGTGTGTATGTCTTTTTATAGTCTAGCTGTTCTGCCTTCTCATTGGTTGTAAACCTAAACACGTGACTGCCTTGTCACTGCCTGTATGTACCGCCCTCCGGGTCCTTAAAGGCGTGTGCCACCACCGCCACGCACTTGCTATGGCTCTAAAACTCTGACCCCCAGGCAACTTTATTTATTAACATACAATTAAAATCACATTTCAGTACAAGTAAAATACCACCATACTTTACGCTCTCCCAGACTTCAGGATGAGGCAGTGCCACATCATGGAGCAAGAATGATAAAATCTGCTGTGCTAAGAAGAAGAGGTGTGATGGCTGTTCTTAGTTGTCAACCTGACTACATCTGGAGTTAACTAAAACCCCAAAATGACTAGGCATACCCTGTGAGGAATTTTTGCTTAATTAGATTAACAGAACCTTTCTCTCTTTGTTTGCTTCCTCCTACCCTCTCAAGTCCATTCCTTCACTGGCATTAGAGCCTACTTCTTCGGGATTCCATCATATATTGAAGACCAGCTAAGACAACCAGCCTTGTGGACTGAACAGCTACTGGATTCTTGGACCTTCCAAATACATAGGCAGCCATCGTAGGACTAGCTGGACCACAGCCTGTAAGTCATCCTAATATATATATATATATATATATATATATATATATATATATATATATATATAGTTTATTACATATAATACATATAATAATATATTGTATATAATTGTTATCTATGTATTATATATAATTATTGCATATAATATTTAAATTGTTGATCCACATTATTTGGATATTGAATCAATATTTAATTATTGATCCAAATAAAGAATATATTATACAAATTATTATATATAATATACCATTTATTATATATGATATATTCTGTTACTATAGAGAACACTGACTAATACAGGGAGTCATGTTATGATTTTCAGACCAATAGAAATACATTATCCAAGTATAGGTGAGGAAAGAGATTAACATTAGATATACCACAGACAGGAAGGGTGGGGAAACAGTTCTGTGGCTCATTCTTTCCAGGCTGAATTTATGGGACAGAAGTTTGAGGGGAAAAGTATTCAGGAAGTGTTTAAAGATGTCTGACTTTACTTTTAGGATTCAGTGAGTAATACATGAGAATAGATTTCATCTAGAGAGAGAATTGGCATTTGTCCCATCAATGTGGTTAAGTAATTAAAAAAGAAGCCAGAAATAGCCTTCCCTGTGGGGATGAGGAAATGCCTATTCAGAAATTATCTTACTGACTTTTATCTGTTTATGACTTCAGACCCTTATAGAAATCTAGCATATTGTTGGTAGCTGCTTGTGAGACATGATTGTAACAAACTATCTGTGCTTTCTTCTCTTTAAGAAAAAGATGCTGATCCCTGCATTTTCATGTCTCATAAACAGTTGTGGGATTGTAAATGCTTTGAGAGAATATTTGTGCTTCATCACTATTTGAGTTGTCTATAAACTCAAAAAAATGCCAAAGTTTGCCTAATATGGTGATATTTTATTTGTACTGAAATGTGATTTTATTTGTATGTTAATAAATAAAGTTGCCTGGGGGTCAGAGCTAATAGCAAGCCATAGCAGAACTGGGCGTTCATGGCACACACCTTTAATCCCAGCACTTGGTAGGCAGAGTGCTGTGGGATGGTCTGTTTGTCAAATGTGTTGCTGATTGGTCAATAAATAAATCACTGATTGGCCAGTGGCCAGGCAGGAAGTATAGGCGGGACAAGGAGGAGAATAAAGCTGGGAAGAGGAAGGCTGAGTCAGAGAGACACTGCCAGCCGCCACGATGAGAAACAGCATGTGAAGATGCCGGTAAGCCACGAGCCATGTGGCAAGGTATAGATTAATGGAAATGGATTAATTTAAGCTGTAAGAACAGTTAGCAAGAAGCCTGCCACGGCCATACAGTTTGTAACCCATATAAGTCTCTGTGTTTACTTGGTCGGGTCTGAGCGGCTGTGGGACTGGCAGGTGAGAGAGATTTGTCCTGACTGTGGGCCAGGCAGGAAAACTCTAGCTACAGCAGAGCTAGGTAGATCTCTGTACGTTCAAGGATACAGCCAGCATTGGAGACACACGCCTTTAATCTCAATACCAACCATAGAAGACCTGGAGGTCTGTACTGACAGGCAGTGATGAGGCAGTCATGTGGTTGGGTTTACAACCAATGAGAAGGCAGAACAGAAAGTCTATATAAAGACAAACACACAGGAAGTAGGTCTCTCTTGGATGAAGAGGCTAGCTGCAGCAGACGGGTAAGGCTCTTAGCTCTGATCTCTTGGCTTTCTTCTTTGCATTGGTTCTGTGTTTCTTATTTAATAAGATGGTTGGTTACATCTACAGCCTAACTCATGGAAACAGAGGAGAGGGAGGAGGGGGCAGGGGAGGAAAAGAAGCTTTTGTGTTCTTTTTGTAGTGGGGAAGTGTCAGCAATATTTTATAGGCCTAAATAAAATGTAAGTTAGCTTTTTCTGTATGTCAAGGTCTTGCAATATATAGGTCAGGCTAGCCTGGAACTCACTATATAGCCCATGTTGATTTCAAGCATGTGAATCTTTATGTTTCAGGCTTCTGAGTGCTGGTATTACAGGTGGTTGTGGCACCAGGCCCAGTATGCTGAAGGGTTTTGGTGTTATTTTAAGTAAATTGTCTAGTACTTCCATAAGGCTAATGTGGTAGTTTGAATGAGAATGGCCCCCATGGGCTCATATGTTTGAGTGCTTGGTTCCTAGTTAGTGGATTTTTGGGGAAGGGATTAAGAGGTATGGCTTTGTTAGAGGAGGTGTGTCATTGGGGATGGGCTTTGAGGTTTTAAAAGTCCACGATAGGCCTGGTCTCACTCTCTGGCTCTCTTTGTCTGCAACTTGTGAATCAAATGTGAGCCCTCAGCTACTGCTCCGGGGCCATGCCTGCCTGCCTGCTGCCATGTTCTCCACAATGATGGCCAGTGACTCACCCTCTGAAACTGTAAGCAAGACCTCAATAAAACGCTTTTTGTTATACATTGCCTTCATCATGGTTTTTCATCATAGCAATAGAACATAATTAAGACAGCTAAACATCTAGTGTAGTATCTGTTAGCTACTTCTTAAATTAATCACCAGATGTTAGAGAATTTTGTAAAAATTCTTTAAAGCTTATGAGAATGTAAACTGGTATGGCAGAATATCAGTGACCTTTGTATATCTTTGATTAAATGTCTGACAGACACAACTTCAAGGAGGGAGGATTTATTTTAGTTTCAGTGGTGCCAGTCCTTCATGGCAGGAAGGGCATGATAGAGCAGGTCATACTATGGTGGGCAGGAATCAGACTGTATTAGTTACTTTTTTCTTCCTATAATAAAATACCATGACCAAGGAAACTTTTAGAAAAAAAAAGAGTTTATTTGGGGCTTACAGTTCCAGAGGGTTAGAGCCTATGATGGCAGAGAGGAGGTAGCAGGTGGCAAGCAGATGGAATAGCACCTGAGAGCTCACATCTCAAACCACAAGCAGAAGAAGGAGTGCACTGGAATGGCACAAGTCTTTGAAATCTCAAAGCCTGCCTTATGTGACTTATTTCCTCCAGCAAGGCCATATCTCCTAATCCCCTGACCCAAAGAGCCACCAACTGTTTATCAAGTATTCAAATGCCTGAAATTTAGGGAGGACATCTCTTTCAAACACAACACAGACAAAGGGAATGTGAAAGGAGGCAAGGGAAAGGATATGGCTTGGAGGGACAGGTCTTCAGTTACCTACTCCTTCCAACTAGGCCCCATCTCTTATTCCTCAAAACTTCCCAGTTAATGCTACCATATTATGAATCTGCCATGTGGTTAAAATGTCCATTAGATCAGAGCCTAAAGAATTGTCTGCTGCTCTGCCAGAGGTGCACTGTAGCAATCCCCTAGGCATTTCTCATTCCTGTCAAGTTGACAGTTAAGATTAACCATCTCAGGCAACATCTGGGTAACTGAACATTGATGAGAAACTGTTAAGTGAGGCACCAGTGGGCTGCACACTGGTGTGGTGATATATTTGTAATCTAAGAAATAAAGCTTGCCTGAAGGTCAAAGGACAGAGCCAGCCACAGAGTTAGCCACAGAGTTAGCCACAGAGGTCAAGCAATAGTGGCACACACCTTTAATCCTAGCACTCAGGAGGCAGAGGTAGAGATCCATCTGGATTCCTGTGAATTCAAGGCCACACTGGGCTACATGAGATTAATCCAGTCTAAAAGAGAAACAGAGCCAGGCAGTGGTGGCACACACATTTAATCCAGCACTTGGGATCACACACCTTTAATCCCAGCACTAGGAAGGATGAAACAGGAAATGATATGGCTGGGCAGAAAAAGGAATATAAGGAAGGAGGAGACAGAAATTCACTCTCTTGCAGAGGCTCTGTCAGTCTGAGGATTTCGTAGGTAAGAACTAGTGGCTGGCTGCTCTGCTTCTCCGATCTTTCAGCTTTCATCCTGATATCTGACTCTGGGTTTTTTATTAAAAGACCATCTAAGATTTGAACAACACACTGGGATCACAGACTCTGAGTTCTCATGCAGTGGCCAAATAACATATTTTCTCTGTTTTTCTAAAAAGCAAGCTATCTTAATCAGTGCTTTCATGATTTTACTGACTTCAGAAAATTGTCACATTTTGAAGAGATTTTTTTTCTCTGACTTAGCTTGTCATGTCTTCTAGAACAGTTTCATTTGAGGATTCTCTTTCTAAATCAGACTTTGGCTATTTTGGCTATCAGATTTCTTAGAATTTTTCATAGACTTCTTTAACTCAATGTTCTATTACATTGTTTATTATGTATCATGTGAATACTCTGTGTGTGTGTGTGTGTGTGTGTGTGTGTGTGTGTGTGTGTAAATGCACTTATGTAGAGGTCAGAGGAAAGTTTGCTGGAGTTGGTTCTCTCCTTTTACCGTGTGGGTCCCAGAGATTGATCTCATGTCATTAGGCTTGGAGGTAGATGCCTTTACCCAGTGAGTCATCTACTTGACACCTAAGTCAGTGTTGTAAAAGATCCCTTATTTTAGGATTCTAGAATTGTTGAACAAATCTGTAGTCTCCTTGTACTATATGCTGTCCTCCATAGGCAACCCAGTTGGCCTTATGAGTACAAATGAACAAAATAAGGTTTGAATTCAGGCTTATCTGCTCCAAATCCCTCTCCAGGGGCTCAAGAATAGGAGGCAAGTTCAAGACAACAAAGCTACAGACTGCTACTAAAATACAAGAGAATGTTTTGTACTTGTTAAGGCATCAATCAGTTGTCACTTCAGCTTGCTCCTGCCACAGGACCTTTGTCTATCTTATTATTTGGCTAGACTACTCTTCTACATATGCACAGATGTCCACTTCTCCTCTGGCTCTTTGATCATAGGCCATGTTCTCAGGAACCTTTGCTGGTTGCCCTTTATAAAGTATAGCAGCTTCCTAGCCCTTGGTTCTGCTATTCTGCTAATTCATAGTACTTCCTTTCACCAAAATTTTTAGTTTTGATTTACTTCTTAATGCCTATTTGTCTGTGTCTGTGTGGTGCTAGCTCTGGGAAGCAAATGAACATTTTTGCCTGTTTTTATCACTATTGGATCTCATACATCAGACAGCTTGAAAGCTTGCAATTCACTTGCTCTTATGTTGCCTTGAAATGTCCTACCAGAGGATGTGGGTTCAGGGCTTTATTCATTGACACTCCTAAGAACTACTCCTGTACTTAAGCTTCACCCACCATCTATTCATGTAATTCTAATCTGTGCCTCCACCTTCACTTGGCCATTCCTCTGTGCTTCCATTTAAATGACTTTGAAGGCTTAATACCTAGCCTCAGACTCTGTTCCATCTCTTCATTGCAAACCCATTAGAAGGCATCACCTTCAGAATGTCTGTTAGAAACAAAGTTCGTTTCTCACCCTTATAACAGTAGCTTAGAACCTCAAGTGGGGTTAAAAGAATTGTAAAATCATCTCTGTGCATGTCTAGTCCCATCAGCAGCAGTTGATGGATGGTAGGTGTCAGTATCCTTGAATTCTCCCTTATTCTATCCATCCAATTCAGACCAATTTCTGCCAACCTTACTTCTCAAATAGTTATAGAATAGAGCCCCCTGTTCCTAGACCCACCAGTTTAGAACAGCCACAGGCATGTCAACATAAACTCTTGAAAACCCCAAAGAGGTTTCTTAGGAGCCTCTACTTTCTCAACCACACCAACCCTGTCTTCCATATGACCACAAAACTGAGGGTGATGGTTACTCTTCATTGTCAACCTGCCTGGATTTTGAATAATCTAGGAGATGTTTCTATGAGGGTATTGCCAGAGAGGTTTAACTGAGGACAGAAGACTCACCCTGAGTGTGGGCCATATCATCCCATGAGCTGGAGTTCTGGAATGAATAAAAAGGGAAACAAGTAGGAAACCAGCTGACCACCAGTATTCATCTCTCTGTATTTCCTGACTGAGGCAATAATGTGACCAGCTGCCTTGTGTCCTCACCTCCATGACTTCTCCATCATAAACTGAATCCCTCTGAACTGTGAGCCAAAATTAACCCTTCTTCCCTTAAGTGGCTCTTTATCCCAATATGAAAAAAACTAATCGTGTTGACACATGACTGCTCCAAAGCCTTTCAAACACTTCCTTTGCCTACAGGGCACAACCCTGAAGTCTTGAAGACCACTAAGGTTTGCCATGATCTGGGTTCTCTGAAGCTGTCCCCAGAAGCCCTGTTGCTTCCTGATATCACCATTCTGTCTCATCCCCAAATCTGCATTAGAAGTGTTCTTTGTGTTACTTATTCACTTTGCAGAGCCCTGCTGAGTACCTATTCTGTGACTGGCATCATTTTAGCTGAAGAAAAAGGTCAGGATTCCAAGCCGTCACAGAATAAAAGGGTCATCCTTATGTAGCAATGTCACCAGTGCACCTTCAGCACAAAACCAGTAGGTAAGAAGGGGTGGAGTCAAGCAGAGAGTGCTAGGTGATACCATCTCAATATCTCCCAATAGTAACTGCCATGAGAAGTCACCCTTGAAAGATAATTAAGCTAAGAATTTTTTCCATTTTGTTTGCACAAGCCAATCATGCTACCTGCTTAATTTTACATATCCTCTATCCCTTCTAGGTAGTTGTGGTACTTTGAATAGGTATGGCCTGCATAGACTTACGTGTTTGAATGCTTGGCCCATAGAGAGTGGCACTATTAGGAGGTGTGGCCTTGTTGGAGTAGATGTGGCCTTATTGGAGGAAGTGTGTCAGTATGGGGGCAGGCTTTGAGGGCTCATATATGCTTAGGCCATGCCCAGTGCAACAGTCTCTCCCTGCTGCCTGAGGATCAAGACATAGGATTCTTAGCTCCTTCTCCAGCACCATGTCTGGTTGCAGGCCACCATGTTTCACCATGATGTTAATGGACTAAACTTCAGAACTGTAAGCCACCAAAATTAAATGTTTTCCTTTATAAGAGTTGCCGTGGTCACAGTGTCTCTTCACAGCAATAGAAACCCTAACTAAGACAGTAGTAGTACCTCTTTGGAGTAAGCCATGATGTTTTCCATAGTAAAGAGTTTAGGAGTTGGGAAGAATTCAGAGAGTGGATAAGTAGAAAGCAGAACCATTGCTTTGTACAGCACACTGTACATCTGTGTACAAGTATGGCTTGGCAAAGCTTTTAGGACTGCAAACACAGGCCAAGTCTCTTTATACACTCATCCTCACTGCTCTGAGAGCCTCACTGTTTTATGGCTAGAGTGTAAATTGCCTTATATGGCTATCTGAGTAGCCTCCCCCTTAACAAGGCAAAGGACTGTGGCTTTGTGCTTGCTTTGGCTTTCTCAGAGCCTGACACTACCTGGCACATGACAGGATCTCATACAGAAATGCTTGTGGATAAGTATAAGTTGAACAGGTTATATCACCCATTAGTCTTACATGTACCACAGTGCTGAGCACTAGAATAAGCATTCAGTAAGTAAAGAGTGAAGTAGTGGAGTTGAACTGGTTAACTTGTATATATTTCAACTTGATTCCAGTGCAAACAACTTCCAGAAGTAAAGTCTGGGAAGGAAAATAGTGATTATGTAGTCATGCACCACTCAGCACTCTGGGAGCCTCACTGACCATTCTTGGTCACAATTCCATGCTTTCCAGAACTTATGGGAGATTTCACAGTGCCACTCAGCTAGAGGTGGGCCATATAGGTTGGATGACAGATCTTCCCACTGTTGATTCCCATAGTGGCATTATTCACTGCAGATGATTGATAGTGCAGAGAAGGAGTGAGAATGATGCCCAGTCCCAGAGGAATTTCTTATAGGTAAAACACTGGACCATACAGAACAACCATCCTAGCAGCTATAAAAAGAAAAGAAGGAAAGACAGCCTCTATATACACTAGACATTTTCTGAATTCATTTTTTGTTCCCCATTGGACTGACTCCCCCCGCTCCCCCCCCCCGTGTGTGTGTGTGTGTGTGTGTGTGTGTGTGTGTGTGTGTGTGTGTGTGTGTTTGTGGTGTCCATGTGTGTAAGTACAGGAGCTCACAGGCATATGTGTGAAAATCAGAAGATTATCTCAGTTGTCAATCCTTGCCTTTCACCTTGTTTGAGACAGAGTCTCTTATCTGCCATTTTGTTCTGCCCATGAGCTTCCAGCTTGCAAGCATGAAAAAGTAGAAGTTCAGATCCCTAGAACATGCATAAACAACCATCCTAGCAGCTACAAAAAGGAAGGAGGGAGGGACAGCCTCCATTCCTCTAGCCCCTAGGAGTACATTCTATAATCTCCACCCTACCGATATCGAAACTGAGGTGCCAAGAAAAGGAAGGAATGGTGTTCATTGAGACAAAATGCACAATAACCCAAAAGCAAGTATGCAGAGTGATAAGGGATAACTGAGGTTCTTAATTCCATATCAAGAGCTGTCTTATGGGTATCAATGGCAATACTTCCCAAAGTAACTGGGGTGAGGGGGTAACACAAATGTCCATATGGAAAACCAGTAGTATTTTATACATACTGCCCCACTCACAGTCCCTACACTCACAGTCCACCACATGTCTTCATTATGGTCATTTCACAGATGGTGAAAACAAGATGTTTAAAAAAGGTTAACTAAAGAGCATTGGTCAGTGTCACAAGTCTATTGAGTTGGGGTAGGGAGGGTATTGAGTTGGGGTATTGAGTGGGTTTAGGATCAAGGCTCACCACGTCATGCACTCTTGTTGGGCTGCAGCAGCTCTAAAGCCTTCCTGCATACCAGAACAACTTGGAAAGATTCCACATTTCTAAAATGTGCAATCTTGGGGCTGCTGTTCCCAGCTCTCTAACTCCTCTCTGATAAACACTGACCAAGCATGGCTGTGTTGCTGAAGGTCTTCCCTTGTCTGTGTATTTTAGGATATCCGTTTTTCCCTACCTGGAATGCCCTTTTCCCTAGTCACCCAAGGGACACCCTCCACATATTCTCACACAAGATAGTCTCCCCGTGGTCTATCCTCCCTGGAAACCTTGACATTCTGTTGCTACTGTAGTGGCAATGATCTCCATTTTTTTTTGAATACTTAGTTTTGTTTTTATCTAGTCTCTGTGCTGGATTCTTACTTTTCCATGGGAAGTGACCTTGTCCTGCTTATTGTTTTATGCCCAATAACTAATAGAAGCTTGTAGAAACATTTAATAAATGTTATATTCCTCAATAGCTTGGACTAATTACTGTTTAACTCTGAGCCTTTGGCATTATGTTGTCTCACCCATGCTCCTGCCTACTATTCACAAGTCAGCAGTATCATATAGGACATATAGGGCAATGAGTATCCACAAATGCAAAATGCACAGTTACTGATGACAGTTACTGGGGACAGTTCAATACACACAAAACCTAAGAATAGTGGAATAACACTGCACTTCTCAAGGGGTTCTGGAAAGCCCTGAGCAGTTCTTGTGCACTTTTGAGGGAGGGTCCAGAAAACCAATTATCTCTTCATAGTGAGGCTAAGATTGTTTGCCTTTTACTTTCTCCTTCTTTCTCAAGAGAGTGAAGAAATGTTCTGGAGGTTATCCAAGTATCTGGAGGATATCATGGTAGTCTGAAGTCAGAAATGGCAATGAAAATCCATCTATCTTCTCAAACATCAAAGGAATCACAAGAAATGTAAAAGGGGAGCTAGACAGATGGCTCAGCTAGTCAAGTACTTGCCAGAGAGCTCTGGGTTCAGTTGAGAGAATTTGCCTCAGTGAATAAGGTAAAAAGGGATCAATGAAGACTCCAAATGTCAACCTTGGGCTTCCACAGGAACATTCTACACAAGTCCATACACATGTGAGCACACCAAACATTTATACACATGCAAAAAATGAAAAAGGTTCTTCTTACTAAAGCTCATTTTTATATAGTTTCTTTATAAAATATTATTGTTAACATATTTTATTGTTACCTTTCAATGAATATTTTTAAATTTCTCATTTTTTACTTCAATACAGTAAATGTTGTACTGTATTAATACACACACATGCATATATATATATATATATATATATATATATATATATATATATATATATCCAACAAAGAAGAATTCTTCAAGGCTCTCAATAATCTATAAGATTTCTAAAGGGGCTGGTCATGGTGGCACATGTCAGTAGGATATTCTGAAGACATCAGGAGTTGGAAGCTATCCTGGACTACACTTTTAGATCTGGCATAGTGGTATATGCCTTTAATCCCAGCACTCAGGAAGCAGAGGCAGGTGGATCTCTGTGTGTTCAAGGCCAGACTGGTCTACATAGAGGGTTCCAGGACAACCAAGGCTACAGAGTGAGACCCTGTCTCAATTTAACACCAACAAAAGAAGAATGAAAAGGGATTATGAAACCAAAAGTTTTTAGATGTGTTGGTTTTGAGAATTGGTAAGTTAATATTACTTAATTTGATGCTCCAAATTGATATTGGTAGAGCCATTTTTCCTCATAACTCTGATCTTTACTTATTTACTTGGTTCTCTCTCTCTCTCTCTCTCTCTCTCTCTCTCTCTCTCTCTCTCTCTCTCTCTCTCTCTCTTTCCCACACTTCCAAATTTTCCTCTCCTTATAAGGACACTGATCCTATTGAGTTTATGTGGTGGTAATGTGTGGTGGTATTGTGTTCCCCAAAATATTGTGTACCCTAATAAACTTATCTGGGGTCAGAGAACAGAAAAGCCACTAGATACTTAGGCAAGAAAAATGTTGGCACTCACGCCTTTAATCCTAGCATTCCAGAGGCAGAAATCCATCTGGGATCTCTGTGAGTTCAAGGCCACACTGGATACAGCCAAGCATGGTTACTCACACCTTTAATCCCAGACAGCCAGCCTTTAATCCCAGGGAGTGATAGTAGAAAGCAGAAAGGTATGTAAGGCGTGAGGACAAGAAACTAGAAGCATTTTGGCTGGTTAAGCTTTCAGGCTTCTATCAGCAGTTCAGCTGAGAGCCATTGGGATGAGGACACAGAAGCTTCCAGTCTGAGGAAACAAGAGCAGCTGAGAAGTTGGCCAGGTGAGGTTAGCTGTGGCTTGTTCTGTCTCTCTGGTCATCCAGCATTCGCTCCAATACCTGGCCCAGGTTTGTTTTTATTAATAAGAACTTTTAAGATTCATGCTACAGTATTGTGTTCCCCAAAATATTGTGCACCATAATAAACTTATCTGGGGTCAGAGAACAGCACAGCCACAATATTAAACATAGGGGATGGGCAGTGGTAGCACACACCTTTAATCCTAGCATTCCAGAGGCAGAAATCCCTCTGGATCTCTGTGAGTTCAAGGCCACATTGGAAACAGCCAGGCATGGTTTAATCTTTCTTTAATCCCAGAAATTGAGCCTTTAATCCCAGGGAGTGATGGCAGAAAGCAGAAAGGTATATAAGGCGTGAGGACCAGAAACTAGAGGCTTTTTACTGGTTAAGCTTTCAGGCATTTGAGTAGCAGTTCAGCTGAGATCCATTTGGATGAGGACTGAGAGGCTTCCAGTCTGAGGAAACAGGATCAGCTGAGGAACTGGCAAGGTGAGGTTAGCTGTGGCTTGTTCTGCTTCTCTGATCTTCCAGCGTTCACCCCAATAACTGGCCCCGGGTTTGATCTTATTAATAAGAACTTTTTAAGATTCCTGCTACAAGTTTGGACCACCTAAATGACCTCAAAGCAACTCAATAACTATGTTAAAACTGGATCTGTAGATTATACTCTGATGTACTCAGGGTTGATATTCTAACATAAACTCCAACTCAACTCATAATAAAGTTAAAGAACTTATAAAGGAAAAAGAAAAGGGAGAGAACTATGGGCTTGAATCGAGGAAGCTAATTTCATACTTCCATCCATGGTCATGAAGAACCAAGAGAGATTCCCAGAGGAAAACCTTACAAGTGCTTGCTGTGCTGTTTTTCCAATAAATGTGTGAGAGTGTTCAGAAACCTAGGTCATGCTCTGAAGCTGTTTGGTCAGCTTGAGGTTGGCTGAATAGAGTGTGCTGTGCTGAGCAGGAACTTCATGTTATTTGAAGATATCCCTACTTACAGGACACGGGATAAGGAGAATAATCTATGCCTGAAAATTTTAGAACCAATCAAATATCTTGGTGCCAGAGGTTTGGAACATGTATGAAAGAGGATGAAAGGGGGGTTTCCCAACACTTTAAAATCTTCTGTGACTACATTGCAGTGACAATAAATGTTGCTAGGGAAAAATGAGTTTGGTTTACAAATTTGGAAAGCAAAAAAACGTGTAATGAAAGACAAAGCAAGGCAGAAAACACTGCTGGAAGTGCATTGTTGCAGACATGCTAGAGAATTTAGCAAGGAACCCAGCTGGATCCTACACCTCATGGCCTTGTAGTAATGAGAAAAACCACATGCATTAGAAGAGGCCTCACTTTTAAGAAAACATCATGTCACCTACCTAATCCAGCCTGGCATAACCAATCACTATAGATTTTGAAGCTAAACACAGCACCTATTATTAATTCCCACTTGCCCCAAGTCAGAAGTGCCTGACTTCAATGGGTTCCTTAAGTTCTGTGCTCACAAAGCTACAGCCAGGGTATTTCTGGCTGAACTCTGATCTGAAGGCCTTGCAGGGAATCTGCTTCCAGATTCACTCAGTGTCTGAATACTCTGTTCCCTCCAGGTTGTAGGACTGCAGTTCCCACTTTCTTGCCAATTGTTGCCTGGTAGTGGCCTTTCAGCCTGTCCATGGGCCTCTTCCAATTTTCAGTCAGCAATTGTGAGCTGAATCTTCTACTATGTGTCCTCTTTTTTCCCCCAGCTACTTCCTAGCAGGCAACCCAAGATCATCTCCATAGTTTAAGGATAGCTGGTAACCTCTGCTGAGGGATGTCTTTCTGTATGCCATTGGTTAATAAATAAGCTGTTTTGGCCTATGGCAAGGCAGTTTAGAGGCAGGCAGGAAATCCAAGCAGAGATACAAGAAAGAGACAGGTAGGAAGAGACACACCAGCCTGCCGCCCAAGGAACAACAAGATGACAGCAGACCGGTAATGCCATGGCCATGTGGCAACATATAGATTAATAGAAATGGGTTAATTTAAGATGAAAGAGCTAGCTAGCAAAAAGCCTGAGACATAGACCATACAGTTTGTAATTAATATAAGCCTCTGAGTGATTATTTTATAAGCAGCTGTGAGAGTTTGGGTGGGAGAGATTTGTCTTGTCTGGTCCATGGGGCTAGGCGGGACCAAGAAACATCCCTCTACATTTGGTGCCCAACGTGGTAGCAAGAATTTCCACCCCAAAACGGAGAAAGCTTTTTAAAAGGGTTCTAAAATGGAGCTAAGAGAAGCTTCCTTGTTATGTCTCTCAGGCAAGCTGTGATACAGAGACACCACAGTGTGCAGGCTTGAGCTATAGCATGGCAGGTTCCTGCCACAGTACACAAAGGTGTCTCCAAACCATGCAACACACTGCATGATGGATTTGGCTTTTGCTAATACAGAAAAAAAAAAAGGTTTCTGGGCTACATGCTGCTGGATGGAGGCATAAATCCACTGCTTCCCAGACTCAATGGTGAGCATGGATCCCAGAGCTGACGGTAAACATACCTCCACCATATTGAGAAGCTAAGGTAGGCAGAGTCAGTAGCCAAGGCTACCACTTTGGTCCTAGCCATGCTGCAGTTTAAAACAATGGTCAGAAGGTATAGACAATCATAAAAAAGAAATACATAGTTTTAAAATAATAAAATAATAAAATAAAGTCCTTAAAAAGGAGAATAATTTGCACATTGGTTTGTGATGTCCCCAAGCTGCCTCCTAAAAAGGCTAAACACAATGCTGTTGACATGTCCCACCAATGTATAAGACCATGCACATCCCACATCTCTTCCAGCTTTTCCAATCTGTTGGAATAAACAAGCAAGAAAAGCTGTATTATTCTGCTTGCCTATCTTTATTCCGCATATTTTCCTATTTTTTAAGTTATTTGTATTTCTTCTATGAGTTGTCTATTTCTAAACTGAGGTAATATTTTCTTATTTATTTGTAGTTGTTTATTATATAATATGAATACCAACTGCTGTTACATATGTACTAAAGTGTTGCTTTCATTTATAAAAAAAAGGAGAATAAAGTAATATAAAAAATAAGCCATGTAAAGATGGAAATTACACAGAGAGTCTGGATTATATTGTCTTTGGGATTTTTAACTACAGAAAGACATTTGATTGTAGGGGCTACTCTGTGGCATGAATCTTAAAAGGTCTTATTAATAAAAACAAACCCAGAACCAGATATTGGGGTGAACACTGAAAGATCAGAGAAACAGAACAGGCCACAGCCAACCTCACCTGACCAATTCCTCAGCTGATCCTCTGAGTTCTCAGCTGAACTGCTCCTAAAAGCTAAAAGCTTAACAGACTCTAGTTCCTGGTTTCCACTCCTTGTATACCTTTCTGCTTCCTGCCATCACTTCCTGGGATTAAACATGTATGTCACCATGCCTGGCTGTTTCCAGTGTGGCTTTGAACTCACAGATATCCAGATGGATCTCTGCCTCCAGAATGCTTGGATTAAAGATGTGTGCGCCACCATTTTCTGGTCTCTATGTCTATCTAGAGTCTGTTCTCTTTTCTGACCCCAGATAAGTTTATTAAGGTGCACAATATACTGGGGGACACAATATCACCACACTACTCAGTTAAACCAATATGTATATTTTAAAGGCAATTTGACTTCAAAATTCATGTCTAAGGATAAGTTGCTTTGGAGAAGAGGTTCTGCTTTTGTTTCCACAGAAGATGAGAACCTATGGATTGCTTCTAGGTTAGCATGGTTTGATCAACAAAGACCCCCTGAAAGGTTGATACAGCCTCACACACTACTACAGCCAAGATTTAACTCTTAATTTTCTCAGGATCCCCATAAGATTGCCAGCTCCCCCAATCAGCAGGAAGTAGTATGAAAAGCTATGCCCAAATTCCCAAAATATTGTTTGTAAATGTTTATTTTTATCTAAAGGAGTTTGATTATAAATTCAATCTCTTTCTAAAGAAGGAAAGAGGATATAGATAGGATAGGATAAAAGGGTAGATTATTGAATCTACTTTTAAAGAGCAACAACTTGTTTGAAATACTTTACATTGGTATGGATTTTAGTTTATTGATACAAATTTAAAGAAAATTTTATTATACTGTATGTATATTTCTACTCTTGTTTAAGGCATTATGTTTGTGCAACTCATTTAAAATTGTAATGTATCACTAAGAAATACAGATTAATAATCATCTATGATAATCAAACTTATAGTCATGTTAGTTAAGGTTTCTAGATATACATAGACATATTTCAATTAGGTAGGTAATCTTTAAACACTTCAAAGACCTATAGAATATGGCATTTAAATTGTTTTAAAAACTTAGACTTTTCTGGAAGTGAGACATGTCTGCTCCTGGCAGCACCAATTTACTTCAAAAAGGAAGATGGGCATCGAAGACACTCCATATGGAGTTTATCTTCTTCTTGGCAAAACTGACCATTTGGTCAAGAAACTGTTCTTCTCTGGACTGCTTGACAGTATGTTGTATAGACTGGACATTTCAGAGAGAAAGTGACTACTGAACTTTGCCAAAATGAGGCGAGATGGTCCTTCAGGTTCCTGCTTCACAGAAGATACTGCCAGACATTCTGCAGGACACAGAAGAAAGTGATTGATGAACTTTACCAATAGGTGAAACAATCCTTTAAATTTCCTGCTTCATTAAAAAGTCTGTAGGCTGAAGATGAATGCCTCAATGTTGCAGAGGAACTTTGGATGACTGTCCAGGCAACCAGATGTCTCTTATCATTTCCAGAGTTTTGGAAGTTGCTCACAATGCACTTCCTGTTTACTTAGACAATATTATATCCTTCTGGGGGTCTTTGATGGAGTTGAAGACTAGATAGTTATAATTATAGTTTTCCTTGGTTATGGTAAAAGGTAAATTAGATATAAAACTTTAGACTCACTAATATAGGATAGATGATAGAATATTTTCTTTAATTTTACCAAATATAAATAGACTAGATATTGTAACTGTAATTCTTGCTTGATAACTTGTTGGTGGAAGTTTCTGTTCCACCAAACTGTTTTGTTATATATAATTTTACTATGTTAAAGTTAAAACCTTCCTTTTTGATTAGACAGAAAAGGGGAAGTGCTGTGCCATGTCTTTCTATATGCCATGAATATATGTTGTTCCCATTGGTTAATAAATAAGCTGTTTTGGCCTATGGCAAGGCAGCTTAGAGGCAGGCAGGAAATCCAAGCAAAGATAGAGAAAAGAGAAAGGCAGGATGGGGGAGGTACCAGCCCTCCACCCAAGGAGCAACAAGATGCCAGCAGACTGGTAATGCCATGGCCACGTGGCAACATATAGATTGATAGAAATGGGTTAATTTAAGATGAAAGAGATAGCTAGCAAGAAGCCTGAGCCATAGGCCATACAGTTTATAATTAATATAAGCCTCTGAGTGATTATTTTATAAGCAGCTGCAAGAGCTTGGGTGGGAGAGATTCATCCAGTCCAGTCTGTGGGGCTAGGCAGGACTGAAAAACTTCCCTCTACAAACCTCCATTACATCTGACAAATCCCTTTTGCCACATAGCTTCACAGGCATGGCTGTAATATCATGCCATGCTATGTCTCTGGAAAGTCTGTATCTGGAGACTATATATTCCATCAGCAGATGGTTATTTATAGTAATATTTTATTTGTACTGAAATGTGATTTTATGTTAATAAATAAAGTTGCCCAGGGGTCAGAGCTAATAGCAAGCCTTAGCAGAAGCTGGGTGGTGGTGGTGCATGCCTTTAATTCCAGCTCTTGGGAGGCAGAGCTAAGCGGATCTCTGTGTGTTCAAGGATACAGCCAGCATGGAGACACACACCTTTAATCTCAATACCAACCATAGAAGACCTGGAGGTCTGTACAGACAGACAGTGACAAGGAGGTCATATGGTTGGGTTTACAACCAATGAGAAGGCAGAACAGAAACACTATAAAAAGACAGACTCACAGGAAGTAGCTCTCTTTTCGGAGAGGTAGGACCACCACGACAGTTAAGGGTAAGGTTTTTAGCTCTTATCTATTGCTGTGATCTCTTGGCTTTCATCTCTGTATTGGCTCTGTGTTTCTTATTTAATAAGATGGTTGGTTACATCTATAGTTATTCTCTGTTCTATTCTCAAAAACTCTTACCCCTTCTAAATTGCTTCCTAGCTGCTCTCAGCTTATGATTGCAGTGGTTCCCTTAGCAACAGCTGGAGCTGGCAACCTCCTTTCTGATGCAGACTACTCTAGCGTACTTTTCCACTGAATAAGCATCCACAGCAAATTTAAAGACAGCCCCCTCACCTACTGTACAAAATCCTTCACTCTTGTTTGTCTGTGTACATTTCCAGCCTGGTGCTTCATTGTCATGCTCTCTCTTTGCTCTTTGCACCTCAGGCCTCTCTGCCTGCATGCTGATTCCAGCACTGGAGACATTTTTGTTTCCTCTACTCCTCCACACTTTCAGGCTGGGTGAATCTCTGTTTTGACCAACCTCAAAACAGTCTTCTCAATGACCCTTTGAGTCCTCTAAACTTAGTATTGTGCCATTAGTGTTGCTCTCAGTCTTGTCTGGTTCCCATCCTGACCTATGATGGTTAGTTTTTTGTTCATTTGAAACAAGCTAGAGTCATCTGGGAAGAATGAACCTGAATTGCAAAATGCCACCATCAAATTGACCTGTAGGAAAGTCTTTTGGGGGCATTTTATTAATTAATGTTTGATGTGGGACAGCTCAGCCCACTGTGAGAGGTGCCACACTGAGCAGGTGGTCCTGGGTTGTATTTAAAAAGAGAGCTGAGTGAGTCAAAAAGTAAGCCAGTAAGCAGCAGTCCTCCATGGCCTCTGCCTTAGTTCCTGCCTCCGGGTTCTTCCATTTAGTTCCTGCCCTGACTTCCCATCGTGATAGACTATAACTTATAGGCCAAATAAATCCTTTCCTCCCCAAGTGTGTTTTACCACAGCTACAGAAAGAAAACTAATACACTGCCCTAGGCAGATTCCATGCACTCTAAAGGACCTTATACATGCCCCACCAAAGGGCACAGCAAGCACAAATGTGCACAGAGGGAAAACCCAGCAGGCAATGAAAGCTAAGCAAGGGCCATTGGACAGCTATTCAAATCCTAAAGCAGAGCTTAGGCTGCAGAGCCTCCATTGAGCTATAAAGCTAGAGCTCTAGGAAAGGGAGGAGCGATAGGAGGATCATAGGCATATGCTGGAGACTGCCACCCAACAAGGGTGAAGGTTGGCTTTGGGCCCAGGAAACATCATCCTTAGAATACCACGTGAAGCTAAGGATAGGGCTCCTTATAGCAGATACTTGCTATTGGCTGAGGGTGGGAGGTGGGTGGTGGGACATCACTGCCTGACAGGGTCACATGGACATGGAAGTCACCTGGAGAGGTTGTTCTGCTACTGTGTGGGACATTCCCCAGATACTTGCCCAAAAAATAACCCTGAGAACTCTGGGTGGATATGGTCAGATACATACTGGGCCAAGGTCAGACTCCACTGACCCCTCATGGGGCAGAGGTGTTTTTGTCTTCTTGTACAGCTTCATCTCACCTCTTCTCTATGCAGCCTGGACCCTCTTCCTGACAATACTGTGTGGGGCTTCCTTTCACTTCTTCCTCATCCTCCACTGGGGAGCTGAATTCAAGGGGGAGTGAGTCTTTATGACACAGAATGCAGGCTGAGGATATCATGGGGTGCCCCAAGGTCAGGTATGCAGAGATTAGGACCCTCTGAATGGTGAGATTTCAGGAATAGGAATCAGGACAGCTGAGCTGAACAGATCTGATCTCCACTTCCCTGTTTAACTCCATTTTCAGTAAAAGCCGGACGTCTTAATTGTTATTCAGTGTTAAAGGGTATGCCACACATGAGCCCAGCCTCCCATCTGAGAACAGGCCAGTGGGTAGAGACATAGTATCCACAAGACATTATACAGTGTGAGTGCCTGAGAGAGAACAGAAAGAAGCCCAACTATAGTCAGCACAGCACTGATCACCAGCCATGCCCAGGAGCAGTTGTAAGGCAAGAACAGTACATGGGCTATGTAAGCTGGACCACAGGAACAAAGCTACTGGCTTAGCTTAGAGCACTACAGATATGGCAGCAAAAAGTGGAGAGTTCATGGCTATCATGACTCTACACTGTCACAGGTAGTCACCATAAGCATGTGGCTTGTACCTTCCAGCCTGTTTCTTGGAGTCTTCAAAAACACACTGATGTTAATTGGGGGCTCCCCTGATTCAGAAGCAACAATCATTATCAAGAGAGAGCTCAGCACTGTTAGTCATGTGCTCAGTGTCCTCCAGCTGTCTTTCTGGGTTTGTCACACTCAGCCAAGTGCTACATGTCCCTAAACTGTGATTCTAGAGGTTATTACCATTAGCATGCCTCCCATAACTGGGCTGTTTTTCTAAGACATGGGCCCTGGGGCCTGATGTCATAATGAGCTGTATACACCAGTTAAGATTTGAAACTTTCTGTGCCTAGAGCCCTTTACTGAAGAGGAGTGTGATGCTTCCCACCTTCCTTCACAAGAACTCCTCTGAGGGCTTGTCTTAAGGCTACTATGGTAGCTTGAATGTAATTAGCCCCATAATCTAATAGGGAGTGGCACTATTAGGAGGTGTGGGTTTGTTGGAGGAAGTGTGTCATTGTGGAGGCAGGCTTTGAGGTTTCCTATGCTCAGGATACTGCCCAGTGTCTCAGTCAAATTCCTGTTGCCTGTAAGATGTAGGACTCTCAGCTACTCTTTCAGCACCACATCTGCCTGCACAATGACATGCTCCCCGCCATGGTGATAATGGACTGAACTTCTGAAACTATAAGCAAGCCACTTCCATTAAATATTTTCCCTTTAAGAGTTGTTATGATCATGGTGTCTCTTCACAGCAGTAGAAACCCTAATTAAGACAGCTACTATTTCTGTGATGAAACACCATAACCAAAAAGCAAGTTGGGGAGGAAAGGGCTTATTTGGCTTGCACTTCCACAGCACTGTATATCACTGAAGGAAGTCAGGAAAGGAGCTCAAACAGAGCAAGAACCTGGAGGCAGGAACTGAAGCTAGAGGCCTTAGAGGGGTGCTGCTTGCTGGTTTGCTCCACATGGCTTTCTCAGCCTGCTTTCTTATAGAACCCAGGACCACCTACCCAGGGATGGCATCACCCACAGTAGGCTAGGCCTTCCTGCATCAATCACCAATTAAGAAAATATCCTATACAGACTTGCCCGAAGCCCGATCTTATAGAGGCATTTTCTTAATTTAGGCTCTGTCCTCTCAGATTGTGTCAAGTTGACATAAAACTAGCCAACACAGGGCTGGAGGGTATGAAGATGCCTCCATCATTCACTCCCATGCCTTGCCTGAATCAGTATTTGGATGTGGAAGATCTTGACTGGAGTTTACTATTCTCAGGCTCCAAACCCTTCTTCATATTTAGTATAGAGACTAGTAGTTATGGATCTCAGAATCAGGTATCTGCTGTCTTTTGGGGCCAGGAATCATGCTTTCAGACTGACATAGGGAACTCTGATCAATATGTGGGGTACCCATGGAAAGCAAGACCATGGGCAGTGCCATGGAAGGCACAGGGTGGAGAGCCAGGTGAGTGCGTGCTAGGATGATCACCTTGTGCAGGGACTGTGGAGGCCCATAAAGGTTTCCTAGTGAGATCAGAGCTTGCTTTACCCAGCAGGGCTGCATTAGAGGATTGCTTGACCACATGCATGGTTACTAAGTGATTGGAAGGGTCTGCACTTGGCTGAGCTAGGGGGAAATCTTTTGTTCCACCCCTTGGCCTTCCATTAAAAGGCCCTTTAGAAGTGACAGGAGGGGTCAGTGGATATGATCCAGGTCCTCTCAAGGCTATCCTATGTTTCTATCAGTTTCTCTCCCCTCTATCGTATCTAAATTTCTTATTTCTCACTCCTCAAGAGTACCCTGGGGAAAAAGGTGGGAGCCAGTCTCTCAGCTGGGCTCCCACAAGGGACAAGTGGATCTAGAACACTGAGAAGGTCAGGTCCCTGTAGATGTAACCAACCGTCTTATTAAATAAGAAACACAGTACCAATGCAAAGAAGAAAGCCAAGAGATCAGAGCTAAGAGCCTTACCCGCCTGCTGCAGCTATCCTCTTCAGCCAAGAGACCTCTCCACAAGAGAGCTACTTCCTGTCTGTTTGTCTTTATATAGACTTTCTGTTCTGCCTTCTCATTGGTTGTAAACCCAACCACTTGACTGCCTCGTCACTGCCTGTCTGTACAGACCTCCAGGTCTTCTATGGTTGGTATTGAGATTAAAGGCTTGTGTCTCCATGCTGGCTGTATCCTTGAACACACAGAGATTCGCCTAACTCTGCCTCCCAAGAGCTGGGATTAAAGGTGTGTGCCACCAATGCCCGGCTCTGCTATGGCTTGCTATTAGCTCTGATCCCCAGGCAAGTTTAATTATTAACATACAATTAAAAGCACATTTCAGTACAAACAAAATACTACCATATTTCCCCTTTCCTATTTTAATAAAAAGAAAAAAGGAAAAAGGTTATAACTAACATAAGAAAAACTATATACAAAAGTACAATAACTATATACAATATATACAAGTAATAAATACCCAAACAATGTCTAGTCCATTTGTATTTGACAAATTTAGAGAAAATAATTCCATTATCTATCCTATTTTGGTAAGTCCAAAATGTACCTAATTCACTTTCTATCCTAACTAGTCTTTAAATATAACTAACTAATCTTCAACTATAACTAACTAATCTTCAACTCCCTCAGAGACCCAAGAAGGAAATAATATTACCTAATAAAAAATAAAAACAGAAGTGCATGCAAGCAACTTTCAAAAAATTTGTGAGTTGACAGAAACAGCCAGCTGCCTGGACAGTCACCTGAAGTTTCTCCGCAATGTTGGGGCATCATCCTGAGCCTATAGGTTTAGCATATCTGACAGACTCATTTGTGAAGTAGGATGTACACAAGGTCAACAGTTCAACCTCACATTGGGTGAGAGCAGTCCATGTACCAGAAACCCCTGAATTCCACTAGTGTCATGTCATGATTCAGGATTTTAAATTCTGGAAATTGTTGATGAATTTTTAATTCAGTTGTCCATTCTTCTTGGCTGTGTATATATGGCTTCATCTCAGCATCCCGTTCTTCTCCACATCCCTCTATTAAAAGCCAGTCTACTATTGAGAGGCATGAGCTTAGTTGCTCTTCAAGAATAACTGTTTCAGCTGCTGTTCCATAGCACATCAGAAGCCATCAGCCCACTGCCTGTTCAGCTGCCTTCAAAGAAAAGGGCACTGTACCTTTTCCGGATTGTGAAGGGAACTTCAGGGATGGTGCCATATTGTCCTGGCCTCCGAAAATGCCTTTGGATAAAGCCATAACCACACTTGTTTTGGCAAGAATCGGTAGTCCTTTGTTTCATGTCCTGTCTGTCCATTTTGTCCTGTTGATTTGAGGTTACTTTGTTGTCCAGTGGCTAACTTTCACCACAGTGAAAGTCAACTCCATATGCAGTTTCTTCAATGCCCATATTTTCTCTGAAGTAGATTGGTACTTCCAGGAGCCAACATGTCTCATAGTCATAACAAAAAAGAAAAATTTTCAAAGTTATTAAAACATTTTAAATGCCGTATTCTGTAGGTCTCTGAAGGGTTTGAAGATGACCTGTCTATCTAAAATATATCTGCTCAATCTTGAAAACATACCTAATATGACTACAAGTTCTATTGTAAAGTCTAACTACTAACTTTCATTTCTTTATATCCTAATAGTTGGTAATAATAACATTTAAGGATCAGAAAATTGCATTACATTGTTAAATGAACAGTATAAGTACAATTAGAAATATACATATAGCATTTTCTAACATTATCAATTTCAATATATATAATTTGTATACAATATAAAACAATCCAATCCAATGTAAAGTATTTAAAACTAGTAATTGTCTTTTTTTAAACAAGAACCTTAAATCTAATCTCCTTTGCTTAGCCTTTTTCCTAACCCTTGACAACAACTTGTAACCAAACCCCCTAAACAATGAAATTTATCCCAGACCCAAAACCCATTAAAAAGATCAAAAACCACCCGCCCCACACCACCTCTTTGGGAATGTGGGCATCGTATTCTTAAAATTGCTTCCTGCTGGGTATGGGCGAAGTTATCTTTATCCTGAAAGAAAAATTTTAGGTTAATTGTCAAATTCTAGGAAAGGTAACTATATTCTTCATTATCCAGTCTGTGTATAATGCCAAAGTTCAGGATTTATCTCAAGTCCTTATTCAAGTAGGATCAAAGTCTGGATCATCAAGTCTCAAAGACTGGATCATCTCAGCTAGCCCTCTCAAAATTGTTCTGAGCACTTTGTAGTCCAAAGCTGATCTGTAGATGATGTTTGTCAGCTTAGTGATATTATTATTGTCCATGTGGAATTGTTGTTGTTGTGGGGCCCCAACTTCTTCCTGGAGACTTCAGTTGATGTTAGGCCTGGCCGTGATTTCCTACAGAAAACTGATAAGAGACTTGAACACAAAGACATATATATGCAGCTAATTGAAGCCTTTTTTCTTTCTAGAATTAGTTAGTACTCTATTATGACCATTCATATCTTAACAATGTTTAAAATGTATATAGATAGATAGATAGATAGATAGATAGATAGATAGATAGATAGATATTAGTCTTGTAAATTTTGATATAAAATTTATACTTTAAGAAAAGTTTAAAGAATCAGAATAGAATCAAAGAGTTGAGATTAGTAATAGAATAGTCCCTTAATTAATTTGGCTTTTCTCCTGTCCCATAGCAGAAGATGGCTCTTTTCTTCTGGCATGATACAGGGAGTTTGCATTTTCCTTTTAACAACAAGCTTGAATTTAAAGAAGGAGAGAGCCATTCTCCAACTCCAAAGTCAGCTTTAAATTTTAATTGAACTGGGACTATTAGAAGACCAATAGTGTTAAATTTCTTTAGAGAAGAGCAGAAACAAACATTTAGGAAGACATAAAAAAATTTTAGATGATATACCCATACGCCATTTCACTCTGTTTCCTGGGATAGATGATTTGTCCCTTTTCTTCAGTTGTCTCATTTGTCTAGTGTTCCTCAGATTCCTTAACCTTTATTCTCCTAAAAGACAAAAACAAAAACCTTTCCCCAAGACTAATTTTGGGGATGTTCCTTTTTGGCAAGTTATTATCTCATTAAATGAAAAGGCATGTGTTACTGGTATAAGTTAGTTTAAATTGAATGTTCATGCTGGTTGATGAACTATCACCTCCTCTAATTAAGAGGTTTCTCTTGTTCAAATCGAACCTTTATCAATTTTGATGGTACCCACAGCTTATCTTCTCCTGTAGAAACAAAAGCAAAACCTCGTCCCCAACGTAACACATATCCTAGTTTCCATTCTGAGGTCAGCACATCCTTAAAGTATATAGGCTGATTTAATTCTGTAGTTTTTTCTATTATCCAATGTCTCTCTGCAGCTGTTGTTCCTTTTCATTGGCATTGAGAAAATTCAAAGTTAATAGAGCATTATGCAGTCTGGGGGTTTTTGTTACCCCTTTCTGTTTATTTAGCATATCCTTTAGAGTTCTGTTTGATCTTTCTATAACTGCTTGACCTGTAGGATTATGTGGTATGCCTGTAATATGCTTTATATTGTAATAAGCAAAAAACTGTTTCATTTTAACAGAGACATATGATGGAGCATTGTCAGTTTTGATTTGTGCAGGTATACCCATGATGACCATAACTTCTAGCAAATGAGTGATTACAGAATCAGCTTTTTCAGAACTCAAAGCAGTTGCCCATTGAAATCCTGAATAAGTATCAATGGTATGGTGTACATATTTCAATTTTCCAAATTCTGAAAAGTGAAACACGTCCATCTGCCAGATTTCATTCCTCTGAGTACCCTTTGGGTTACATCCTGCTGGTAATGGCATTTGATTGTAGAAGGAACAAGTAGGACATTTCTTTACTATTTCCTTGGCTTGTTGCCAGGTTATGGAAAAATCCTTTTTTAAACCTTTACTATTGACATGATATTTTTTAATGAAATTCGGAGGCCTCCAGCACATTTCCTATCAATAATTTATCAATATCATCATTGCCTTGTGCTAGAGGGCCTGGCAGACCAGTATGGGATCAAATGTGAGTTATATATAAAGGATGACTCTTTTTCCTGATTGTATCTTGTAATTGAATAAATAGTGAAATTAATTCTGAAGCATCAGGGATAAATTCTGCAGTCTCAATATGTAATACTACTCTTTCAGCATACTGAGAGTCAGTTACTATGTTGAGAGGTTCAGAAAAATCCATTAATACCAACAAAATATCATACAATTCTGATTTTTGAACTGAATTATAAGGACTTTGAACCACTTTACTTAAATTTTCTGATTTGTAACCTGCCTTTCCTTGTTTGTTGGCATCTGTATAAAATGTATGAACTCCAGATATGGGTTTTTCCCACATAATTCGAGGCAAGATCCAATCAGCTCTCTTTATAAGATCAATTCTATCGCTTTTGGGATATTTGCTGTTAATTTCTCCCAAAAAATTACTGCAAGCTCTTTGCCAAGGTTCACTTTCTGTCCATAATTTTACAATGTCCTCCTTAGTTAAATGTATGACAATTTCTGCTGGGTCTATTTCTGCTAATTGACGAAGTCTCAATTTTCCTTTCCAAATCATGTCAGAGATTTTTTCCACATAAGTTTTTAATTTTTTATTTGGTTTATTTGGTAAAAATATCCATTCTAATATAATATCTTCCCTCTGCATTAATATTCCTGTAGGAGAATGCTTAGAAGGTAAAATAACGAAAATGCAATCTACCTTTGGATCAATTCGATCCACGTGCCCTTCATGTACTTTCTTTTCTACCAAGGCCAATTCTTTCTCAGCTTCAGGTGATAATTCTCTTGGACTATTTAAGTCCTTGTCACCTTTCTATTCTCTCTGTTTCATCATCCTAACCAGCATGATTTATTCCAATGGGCATTTGGTTATTTAATTGCTCTGAGTAGGGGTTTCCTCTATGACTGCAGGAAAGGTTTGAACTAGATTTGCTATGGGGGCCTTCATGAGGCTCCTCTGGGAGTTTCCCGAAGACTGAAGCAAAGGATTACCTTGTCTGTCCTTTGTTGATCTACATTCATTTATGTCCTTGTTAAAAAAGGTTTTGAACAAATTATGCAGTTCATCATTTTTTACCCCAACAATAGTTCGTAGATGAGAAATATCTCCAAATAATCTTTGAAAGTCATTAAGAGTCTGTAGTCTATCTCTCCTAATTTGTACCTTTTGGTGTCTAATTTTTTGTAGCTCTATTTTATATCCTAAATAATTAACAGAATCTCCTCTTTGTATCTTTTCAGGAGCAATTTGTAATCCCCAGCAAGGCAAAATTTTCTTTACTTCTTCAAACATTCTTTCTAAAGTATCTGCATTTGAGTCAGCTAGTAAAATGTCATCCATATAATGATAAATTATAGATTTAGGAAATTTTTTACATATCACTTCCAATGGCTGTTGTACAAAATACTGGCACAGAGTTGGGCTATTCAACATTGCCTGTGGGGTTACCCTCCATTGAAATCTTTTAACCGGTTGAGAATTATTATAAGTAGGCACCATGAAGGCAAATCTTTCTCTGTCTTTTTCTCATAAGGGTATTGAAAAGAACCAGTCTTTTAAATCAATAACTATGAGAGGCCATCCTTTTGGTAACAGAGTAGGCAAAGGAATTCCAGATTGTAGAGATCCCATTGGTTGAATTACTTTGTTAATTGCTCTAAGGTCTGTTACCATTCTCCATTTACCAGATTTCTTTTTAATAACAAATACAGGATAATTCCAAGGGCTGGTTGATTCTTCAATATGCTGAGCATTTAAGTGTTCTTCTATCAGCTCTTCTAAAGCCTGGAGTTTCTCTGTTGTTAAAGGCCATTACTGAATCCATACAGGCTTGTCTGTTAACCATTTTTTAAATTTAACTTAATTTTATTTTACAATACAATTCAGTTCTACATATCAGCCACAGATTCCCTTGTTCTCCCCCCCCTCACCTTCCCCCCAGCATACCCCCCATTCCCACCTCCTCCAGGGCAAATCCTCCCCTGAGGACTGAGATCAACCTGGTAGACTCAGTCCAGGCAGGTCCAGTACCCTCCTCCCAGGCCAAGCCAAGCAACCCTGCATAAGCCCCAGGTTTCAAACAGCCAACTCATGCAATGAGCACAGGACCTGGTCCCACTGCCTGGATGCCTCCCAAACAGATCAAGCCAATTGACTATCTCACCTATTCAGAGGGCCTGATCCAGTTGGGGGCCCCTCAGCCATCTGTTAACCATTTTAAAGGTAGAGCTGTTGGTGTCTTTGGAAGATCATCACTTGTTGTGCCCTGTTCTTGTATAATATGGATGGCTGGTGACCACTCATTAGAATAATATCTTCTAACATTTCTCTCAGAAACACGTGCTAGTTTATGATTTGTTTCTGAGATTGGAGGGATGTTAATCTGAGTATTCCATTGTTGCAACAAATCTCAACCCCACAGGTTCATAGCTATGTTAGCCATATATGGTTTTAATTTTCCTCTCTGTCCTTTTGGACCTATACATTCGAGCCATCTTGCACTCTGTTTCACTTGAGATAATGTCCAATTCCTAACAGTTGAATGTTTACCTCCTGAAGAGGCCAAGTTGGATGCCAAAATTCTGGTGCAATTATGGTAACGTCCGCACCTGTGTCTACCAGACCAGACAACAAAACACCATTTATTTTTATCGATAATTTTGGTCTTTGTTCATTAATAGAAGTTTGCCAAAAATTTTCTTTATGTTTTCTCCTGAATTTTCTGTTCTCTCTGTTTCATCATCCTGACCAGCATGACTTATTCCAATAGGCATTTGGTTATTTAATTGCTCTGAGTAGGGGTTTCCTCTACAACTGCAGGAAAGGTTTGAACTGGACTTGCTATTGGGGCCTGCATGAGGCCCCTCTGGGAGTTTCCCGAACACTGAGGCAAAGGATTACCCTGTCTGTCCCTTGGTGATCTATATTCGTTGGTCCAGTGTTTTCCCTTACCATACCTTCTACATACTCCAGAAGGAAGGGGCATTCTGTTGCCAGTGTTCCTTGAAGAAACATTGTTTCTAGGAATGACCTGTTTACAGTCCCTTTTCAAATGTCCTTGCTTTCCACATCCAAAACATCTAACATTCCTCAAACCTTTTGAAATTGCTTCTCCTACCCACATATCATCATGGTCATGAGCCTCAACATTAACTGTGCCTCTAATCCAATCTTCCAAAGGTGCAGATCTTGCCTTTAATGGCCTGATTATTCTTTTGCATGCTGTATTCGCATTCTCAAAGGCCAAAGATTCAATTATTATCTGACTAGCTTCTGAATCCAGGACCATTCTCTTTACTGCTAAAGCCAGTCTTTGTAAAAAATCTGTGAAAGATTCTTTTGGGGTTTGTATAACCTTTGTAAATGACTCAGTTTTTTTTTCCTGGTTCCTCAACTCTGTCCCATGCATTCAAGGCTGCTGTTTGACATAGAATTAGGGTTTGGACATCACATAAACATTGTGTTTGTACTGAAGCATATTGGCCTTATCCAATAAGCTGATCCTGGAAGACTTGTATTCCTTTATCCCTCCACTGTTTTTCTATGTTTTTAGCCTCATCCCTGAACCACATTTGCCACTGGAGCCTTTGACTGGGTTAAAGAACAGCCTGTGCCAGCTCCTGCCAGTCCAGTGGTATAATCCTATTATATGTTGACCAAGAGTTTAACATTTGCTTTACATATGGGGAATGCATGCCATAAGATACTATTGCCTCCTTAAACCTTTGTAAATCTAACATTTCGATTGGAGCCCAAATATTTTGTGTAGTCTATTGATTAGGCAACTGCTGTACGGTTACCGGATAAATTAAGGGTGACTGTGTGAAAACAGGCTTTCTTTCTGTAACTTTATGATCCAATCGTTAAACAACTTCACTGTTAATTTCTTCTGTCTGAATTTTTACAGGTGTAACATGTTTTTCTAAAACTGTTATCCTGGTACTTAAATTGACTATCCTTTTAAATAGTAAAATGAGGATAAGCATAGTAATAAACTGCATAATTCGATCAACATTAATCTTCTCATATAGTTGTTCCATTGTCAGACTGCCTAAAATTTCAAACAAAGCCCAATTTTCTTCCAATGTACACATAAAACCCATTTTTTTAATGTGGAAAAAATTCTCTTTTAAATAGTTTCCTTTAAAATATCTGATATGTTAAGTGACTTACCAAATCTGTGTAGAACAGTAGAAATCCAAGGGAATTTCAAAACAGCCACCTAGTGTCTGTGGTGTGAATCCAGAGAGAGAGAGAGAGAGAGAGAGAGAGAGAGAGAGAGAGAGAGAGAGCGAGCGAGCAAGTGTAGCCACAAGTTCTGGCTATCCAGCCACGTGTTCCCGCTTGAGCCGAGTCAAGGCTTGGCTCTGGCTTCCTTAAGCTCCGACCACATGCATTGGCTTTACAGGCAGGGGCCCTGTTTGGCAGGGCAGGCCTAAGTTGTTTGTAGCACCAGCTTTAAGCAAGTAACTCCAACTGCATGCAACTGCTTGGGGCTACAGTCAGTCTGGCCTGAGGCCAAGCCGACCTTGCCCCGAGCTGGGCCCGAGCTAGGGAGCCCGTCCACTCAGGCCGGAGACCCGACCTGCTGCCAAGCCAAGCCAAGCGGTTTTTAATGGATTCTTGTCACGTTGGGCACCAAATGTAGATGTAACCAACCGTCTTATTAAATAAGAAACACAGAGCCAATGCAAAGAAGAAAGCCAAGCGATCAGAGCTAAGAGCCTTACCCTCCTGCTGCAGCTAGCCTCTTCAGCCAAGAGACCTCTCTGAAAGAGAGCTACTTCCTGTCTGTTTGTCTTTATATAGACTTTCTGCTCTGCCTTCTCATTGGTGGTAAACCCAACCACATGACTGCCTCATCACTGTCTGTTGGCTGTATCCTTGAACACACAGAGATCTACCTAGCTCTGTCTCCCAAGAGCTGGGATTAAAGGCATGCACCATGAACGCCCAGTTTCTGCTATGGCTTTCTATTAGCTGTGACCCCCAGGCAACTTTATTTATTAACATACAATTAAAATTACATTTCAGTACAAATAAAATACCACCATAGGTCCCAGTCTTAAGCATCATAATGTGCCCTAAGAGCATGGCCACAGGTCCCTAGGGTAATATGAGTTTACCACAAAGCTTGAAGCAGAGTAATCTGTCCACTTGCACTGATCATCAAGGCAGGAAAGTAGTCTGCCTCAGGACTGCAAAGTGGCTGGCAGGCACCTGGGCTTCTGTCTTGGCCCATACCACTCTGAAGTGAAGGAGTCAGGGCATTTGGGGAGTTCCTCTAGGAACAGGCCAAGGGCAAAGGAGAAAGACCATTTGTCCTTTCTGAATTCTCTGCTCTGCAGGAGAGGACTGGGGTCTGGGAATGGGGTAGCCACCAGGGGCCTGCTGATACCTGGTGACCATGGAGGAAACATACAAAATCAATCTCTCTCTCTCTCTCTCTCTCTCTCTCTCTCTCTCTCTCTCTCTCCCTCCCTCCCTCCCTCCCTCCCTCCCTCCCTCCCTCCCTCCCTCTCTCAAATTCAAGACACATTTTGACTCTACACAGTCTCAGTCTCACACTGTCACACATATTCAATTCAAGCTCACCTTTAGTGACACACACTCATGTTCAATGTATTCTGAGAGACACACATGCTCCTAACATTCAAAAACGCACTCATTCACAGTCAACGACAGTGACCTCATTCAATAGCAATACTCATACATTCATTCACTGTCAGGAATGCATACACACACACACACACACACACACACACACACACACACACACACTCCTCCACTCAGACCAAGGGATAGGCTGAGTGCTATGATAGGCTGAGATGAGCTATCCCTGCTTACCCTTTTTTGTTGTTTTGCCATCCAATTCTGTGGGGGTGCTTTCAGAGGAATCAGTTGTTCACTCTCTGTCCCATGAGTAGCACCCAGTTTACCTAGTCCCTAAACATCCTTCAGTGAAGAGACTTGAGTTGGGCTCTGCTTACTAGTAGAAGTAGACTAAACAGGATGAGTAGACAAACACCACCCCTGAGTCTTACACAGCTTCTGAAGGTAAGTCCTATTGCATGTGCTAATCCTTGTAGACTCCCCTCTTCACTATGTTTTCTAGGTAGATGCCCTCTGCCACAATACTCACTACACTGTCGAGGATCCTGAGGCCTGCCTGGCTACTGTCTTGTACTCTCCCTTTTACACATAACTTCCTTATTCCTGCCCCCTAATTTCTGAAAAACCATGTAACCAGTATATCCCACAGCATGAGCATCTACCCAAGGGACTGCCGTAGCTGTTCTTTGGCCAATGTTTACCCAGCCACTGCTGCCACTCCACTTTACCCCAACAGTGGTCGGATGCTGTTGCTTTTCTCTTGGCTGTAGCAAAATACATGACAAAATCAACTTAAGAAAGGAAGAGCAGATTTTGGCTCACAGTTTGACGGTATAGTCCACCATGGTGAAAATAATTGTGGCAGGACTGTGAGGCAGGTGATCAAATCGCATTTAAGTCAGGAAGTGGGAAGCAGTGAATGTTCACTTATTGTCATTCAGTCTAGTACCCCAGTATATAGAATGATGCCACCCACATTCAATGTGTGTCTTCCTTCCTCAATTAATCCAATAGAGACATGCTCAGAGTCTTGTCTCCTAGGCTAGTCTAGATCTTGTCAAGTTGACAACATTGACCATCACATTACCACAGGCTGGAATTACAGTCCCATCACAAGATGAGTATCAACTGATCTTTTGTCATCCTCCATCCTCCCCTCCAGCTACTAGGGCTGTACTCATGATTTCTGGGTAGGACCCACTCAGGTAACAATGTATGCATTTGCAGGAGAATAAGTGGCAGGAGCTGACTTAACTTCACATTAAGAAGCAAACCAAGAGCTCAAACTGTGTAGGAAAGAATCAAGCAGAGCCTTGGCATGGGGCAGAACCTTGGGCCCAACTACCTCTCTACATGGAGGAATTAACCAAGGACTGACCTCCTCTCAGTCTCCCCAGAACACAGGAGAGAAGGAGAAAGAGAAGCTGAGCCTTCTGAACCTACTTTTGCAGGGATTATGGGTAACTTGCCTCCCAAGCCTCATTCTTATATCCTGATTCCTTGAACACAGGTATAGCATGTCATTGGCATGGTCCAGCCAGCTCTCGAAAGACTGACCCCCACAGCCAGGCTATTCCATCCCAGAGAAGTGTCTCAGTTCCTGGTAGGCCATGTTTTCCAGGATAGGCTGCAGGGCTTGGCTCCACTGCTGGGTCCAGGCTCCAGCCCCATGTGCCCCTCCTGCCACATCAAAGGCCCCTTCCTCACCTGAACCTCCTGCCTCACCTGCGGCTCCTGCCAATCCCACAGCTCCTATAATGCCTGCAACTCCCATGTCACCTGCAGCTCCCTCCTCATCTGACATTCTTGCCTCACCTACAGCTCCTGCTTCATCCTCACCTATAGCTCCTGCTTCACCCACAGCCCCTCCACCATCCACAGATCCTTCATCCCCTGCAGACCCCTCATCACTCCCAGACCCTTCATCACCCACAGACTCCTCATCACCTGCAGACCCCTCTTCACCTGCAGACCCATCATCACCTGCTCCTGCCTCTAAAACGCCTCCTTCTCCTGCAGCTCCTACCTCACCTGCAGCTCCTACCCAACCCATAGCTCCTATAACACCTGCAACCCCCATGTCACCTCCAGCTCCTTCCTCATCAGACATTCTTGCAGCCCCTGCCTCAACTACATCATCTTCCTCATCCATAGCCCCCTCATCTGACAGTCTTGCTTCATCTATTACTCCTGCCTCATATATAACTCCTCCCTCATCCTCTGCTCCTTCCTCGTCTGACACTCTTGCCTCAGCTGCAGCTTCTTCCTCGGCTGCTCTTCCTGCCTCACCTGCTCCTCCTTCCTCACCCTCTGTCTCTTCCTCCTCTGACACTCTTGCCTCATCCTCAGCGCCTTCCTCAGCTGCTCCTCCTGCCTCACCCACAGTCCCTGTCTCATCTACATCTCCTTCCTCAACTGCAGCCCCTGATGTACCTGAAGCCCCTACCCCACCTGAAGCCCCTTGCAAAGCTTGCCCATGAGCCTGTGCAGGGAAATTGAATGTACCCTGTAACTCGATATCAGGGACCTGAGGCAGGAAGATCACAGTCCAGGGCCCCCTATCACTTGGTATTTGTCGGGGGATCAAACTTTGGTTCAAATTGTCAGCGAATTCAACCAAAGCGACCTTTGCCCCAATCTCCTTTCTGAAGACCGTGCCAAGCACTCGGTACCTGCCCAGGGGCCTGAGGGCAGCCTGCACAGCCTCCTGGAATTCTTCTTCCTCACAATCATCAGGGATGCCCAGGATAAGCAGTGAACGCTGGGCATTGACACCCATCCCCCCGCACCAGTCCTGAAGAATCGCCAGTGCCATAGCAGTGGACTTGGAAGGGAACATGACCAGACAGGGATGTGTGCTGACTGTAACAGCCCCTCTTTAGCCTGTGAATGGAAAAGACAGAAAGGTATGTTGGTTTCAGGCAATCCAGTTTCCACCAAACATACAGCTGGTATCCTGTGGTCCTCTCACCCAATTATTATAGCAGCAAGGGGCCCCTCTCTCTTCTCCAGCATGGATACTGTCTTCTCCTACTCACCCCTCTTGTGGATAATAAGAATGGATCCCTCTTCTTCTTGGGCTGATGTCCCTGCACTACCAGACAGCAACTGTAAATGTACTTCTTCCTCCCACCATCATCTGCAACTTTGCAATCAGGTGTCCTTTCTAACAACTCTCTGTACCCCAAGTCCAGAATCCTTCCATAGCCAGCTCTCTAAAAGATCTTGTCTTCTCTCTCCCAGAGCAGGATCTTTACTATCATTTCCACAACCTGAGTGTGCTCATTCACACCTTTTCACCCAGTCTATAGTACCCTAGCTTTCAAAAAGAGGAGTCCCTCACTCTCCCAAATCATCAGTGGCTCTGCAACCAGAACACGGCAACCCAGATCCCTGTAGCTAGTGTTCTGCACCTCCCTTCTTCACAGGCCTGGGGCTGAGACCCCCTCCTATAATGATATTATCTCATCCCAGCCTGTCTGCAGTTATAGGGGTCCCACCTGAGCAAAGTTCCCAGGTATCCACTCATTTTCACTAACTTTGTTGATACTGTGGTGCTGTGAGATGTTCTGTATGGCAAATGTGTTAATAAATAAAACACTGATTGGCCAATAGCCAGGCAGGAAGTATAGGCGGGACTAACAGAGAGGAGAATTGAGGGAACAGGAAGGGAAGGGGGAGACTGCCTGAAGCCACCGCCAAGACAAGGAAGATGTAAGGTACCAGTAAGCCACAGGCCACGCGGCAAAGTATAAATTAATAGAAATGGGCTAAATATAAGAGTAAGAGCTAAACAATGATAGGCCTGAGCTAATGGCCAAGCAGTTTAAATAATGTAAGCATCTGTATGTTTATTTTATGAGTGGGCTAAGGGACTGCCAGGGCTTGGCAGGACCTGGAGAGAAAACTAGCTACACTGCAGAGGCAACCAGGAGATCTTCTCCTCTGGAACCTCAAAGCTCTGGAAAGAAGATCTCAGAATACTACCACCATCCAGGAGTTTTTCAGGCCCTTCCTAGATGGGGCTTTTAAGATGGGGATAGATATCTGTAACCATCTTAGTTACATTCAGTGATGTATTTCTGTGCAGGGTAAACAGCTAGACAGAAGGAGGTGTCATTGTTGTCCTAGAGATAGGATCTATGTAGTAAGAACTTGACATGGTTGGATCCTTCAGAAGCAACAAGCACATTCAAAGACCTTACACTTCAAAATTGTGGCAAATAAATGGGCAAGAAAAGAATCCCAGGTCCTTCATGCCATTCTGCACTCACAGCCTGTCCTCATTGAGACTGGAATTAGCACAACAGAGGGACTGGCTGTGTTCCTCATCACAGTCCTTCACACCACACAGATAGCCAGCAACCTCCTAGGCAGTTACCCAATCTAAGAAAAGCTCTGGCCTTGAGTCAGGCAAAGCTGGGTCATCTAACAGCTCCATTTGTGAATGGGAGATCCAAAAACTCTCCCTTTTATATATTACTGGGCTTGATTCACTAGTTGTTGGATTCTTTTTTTTTTTTTTTTTTTTTTTTGAGACGGGGTTTCTCTGTGTAGCTTTGCGCCTTTCCTGGAGCTCACTCTGTAGACCAGGCTGGCCTCAAACTCACAGAGATCCGCCTGCCTCTGCCTCCCGAGTGCTGGGATTAAAGGCGTGCGCCACCACCACCTGGCTAATTGTTGGATTCTTACCACATTGCTCATGAGGGATACTTTTCTATAATTTCTAAATATATAATCTTTTACAATGATTTAGTACTGTGTCCTATATCCTTGCCTCATGGATGAATTAGGAGTCCTTTTCTGCTCTAGTTTTTGACTATTAGGTGAGATGAGATCTGTGATTTTTGTTCCTTAAATATTGGCTAGAATTCATCCACGAAATTATCTGTACCTACATATTCACTTTTTAAAGGAAAGTTTTCTTTTTACATTAAACCCCCTCTCTGTATGTACCATGTGTATGTATATGTATACATACATGTGCATGGATACATGTTTACATGTGACTCCATGGATATCAGAGGACAACTGCAGTGTCACTCTTTCTTGCTTGAAACATGGTCTCATTATTGTTTTTCTGCTATATAAACAGTGCAATGTTTGTTACATTGGTAAATTGTCATGAGATGTTTTAACTTGTTGAAAGTGGACTCTTGGAGCTGGCTGCCTCAATGGAGCTGCCCCAGCACATTTCATCTAGATTTTTGTAAGCCCTATTTTGGTGATATTTTTGTATGCTTTCTCAATTAGGCTATTCCAGTCACCTCCTGTGGATATTGTGGGTACCAGATTTGACGATGTTCTGCTATGTCTCTGCTTCTTTCTATCTGCTGCTATCTATTTATTCTTTTAATTTTTCTTGTTATATACTTAATAAACACATCTATTAAAAACTGAAAGTACACTAATCACAGATCATTCTCCAGACCACAGAAGATAACCAGGTTAACTAGTCCACAAGCTTCCAGAAATTCTCCAGCTTTCCATCTTCCCCTAGACATGCTGGGATTACATATGTTCATGCTACTGGGTAGGCTTTTATGTAAGTACTGAGTCATAAACTCAGGTCTCACATGGGTAATATATTAGTAGGGTTCTCTAGAGGAACAGAACTTACAGAATGAATATATATATATATATATATATATATATATATATATATATATATATGAGATTTATTAGAATGGCTTATAGGCTGTGGTCCAGCTACTCCAACAATGGCTGTCTACCAATAGAAGGTCCAAGAATCCACTAGTTGCTCAGTCCATGAGGCTGGATGTCTCAGATGATCTTCAGTATATGCTGGAATCCTAAAGAAGCAGGCTCCAATGCCAGTGAAGGAATGGATGTGCTAGCAATAAGAGGGCATGAAGGCAAAGAGCAAAAGCTTCCTTCTTTCCTGTCCTTTATATAGGCTGCCAGCAGGTATGGCCCAGATTAAAAGTGGATCTTCCCACCTCAAAGATATGGATTAGAAGTGGGTCTTCCCACTCTAATTTAATTTAATTTAAAAAAAATCCCTCACAGGTGAATCAAGCCCCTTGGGTTTTAGTTAATTCCAGATGTAGTTATTGTAGAATATTATTTTAAGATGGGTTAAATTTGTTTATGCTGTAGAACATTTGTTTAATGATGCAAAGATGTGTTGCATTCTTTTATGTTGCATTTGTTTAACTCTGTGAAGCTGTATTATTTTGCCTGTCTAAAACACCTGATTGTTTAATAAAGAGCTGAACGGCCAATAGCAAAGCAGGAGAAAGGATAGGTGGGGCTGGCAGGCATAGAGAATAAACAGAAGGAGAAATCTGGGAGGAAGAAAGAAGTAGGCAGAGAAAGAGGAAGACTTCAGGGGCCAGCCACCCAGCTACACAGCAAGCCATGGAGTAAGAAGTAAAGAAAGGTATACAGGATAACGATAAAAGCCCAGGGGCAAAAGGTAGATGGATTAATTTAAGTTAAGAAAAGCTGGCAAGAAACAAGCCAAGCTAAGGCCAGGCATTTATAAGTAATAATAAGACTCCATGTGATTTATCTGGGAGCTGGGTGGTGGGCCCCCAAAGAGCCAAAAGAGTAAAAAAAAGCAACCAACAACATGTAGTCAAGTTGACAACCAAGAATAGCCATCGCAAGCAGTAAGTGCTTTTACCCATTGAGCCACTCCCCAGACTCTTTAGAAAAGTTTTCTGATAGAAAATCAAGTTTGTTTACAAACTATAGAACTATTAGTGTTTTATTTTGTTATGCTGCTGGTTTGGAAAATTGCCTTGTGTCAATTTTATCTAACTTAAATGATTGATGTGAAGCTGCTCATTATGTGCCCTCATTATTCTCTAATACCTACATGATCTGTGGCAATACCTTTTTCATTCCTGATACTAATGAATAAATATATCATATTTTCTTAATTAACATTCCAATGGTTATAAACCTCACTACTTTTTAAAACATGTATGATTAACTCATTTTCTCCCGAGTTTGTCTTCTGTTTCATTGATTTCTGATCTTGTCTAGAATACCTCCTTCCTTCTACTTATTTTGCATTTACTTTGCTATTTTTCTTTTTTCTTTTTGCTAGTCTTGGTAATGAGACTCAATAACTGAAAAAAGAGAACTATAAATCAGTATAGTTAATGAACATATACATAAAACATTCTAAAGAGCATTTTAGCAATGTGACTTTAAAAATGTCAAAGGATAGAATGTCATAACCAGATGTGGTGGTACTGTGTTCCCCAAAATATTGTGCACTCTAATAAACTTATCTGGGGTCAGAGAACAGAAAAGCCACTAGATACTTAGGATAGGCAGTGGTAGCACACACCTTTAATCCTAGCATTCCAGAGGCAGAAATCCATCTGTTCAAGGATACAGCCAAGCTTGGTGACTCACACCTTTAATCCCAAAAAGCGAGCCTTTAATCCCAGGGAGCGATGGTAGAAAGCAGAAAGGTATATAAGACGTGAGGACCAGAAACTAGAAGCATTTGGCTGGTTAAGCGTTTAGGTTTTGAGCAGCACAGTTCAGCTGAGAGCCATTCGGATATGAGGACACAGAGGCTTCCAGTCTGAGGAAACAAGATCAGCTGAGAAGTTGGCCAGGTGAGGTTAGCTGTGGCTTGTTCTGCCTCTCTGACCTTCCAGTGTTCATCCCAATAACTGGACTCAGGTTTGATTTTATTAATAAGAACTTTTAAGATTCATGCTACAACCAGAGTTGCTCAAGGAAATACAAGTCAAAACGTAATTCAACATATTAACAAAGGAAGAAGGAAGATAATTAACTCAGTGGTTGTACCATAAGCATTTGAGAAACTCCAATATTCACTGCAGATTTTTTAAAAGAATTATTTTAAATTCCCAGAACAAGTTGACAATTTTCTTAGCCTGACAATGGATATCTGTGACAAATCTATAAGTCTTGTCATGCTTAAGAGTGGAAAGTGAGTGCTTTCTTTCTAAAATCAGGGCCAAGAAATGAATGTCTACTCTCACAACTTCTGTTCAACATTTTACTGGAGATGATATCAATAAAAATTAGCAAGAAACAAACATCTCTGACCCATGTAGCCCCTCTTGAAGGTCTCATTGATTGATTTTTTTTGAGCCAGGGTCTCACTGTGTAGCTCTGGCTGTCCTGGAACTTATTCTGTAAACTAGGCTGTCCTCAGACTCACAGAGATCCTCCTGCCTCTGCCTCCCTAGTGCTGGGATTAAAGGTGTGCACCAACACTGCCTGGCTTGAAGGTCTCATTTCTTAATATGATCAGATTGACAATTCCTAGACTTTGAAGGCATAGATTTAAACCATAACACCCAGCCTCAATTATTTTATTGTAGAGGTACAACCGACTAAGAATATCATCAAATTGTTGAGTGGAAGCCACCAAACAGGAAGCAATATACAATTCTAGGAAATACAAACAACTTTGGGAATAGTAAGCAAATCATTGGCTATCTGGGCATAGGAGAGGAGGAAAAAGAGATTACCAGGATCTGATGAACTTTCAAGGTAATAGATATGCTATTGCCTTCATTTTGTGGAAGAATTCATAGTTGCTTGTGTATTTATGAAAACTTATCAAAGTTTAATTACCACAGTTTAAATATGCAATTTATTGCATATCAAATTCTAGCACATGTGGTTTTATTTTTAAAAACACATAAGAAAAAGACAACTGTGAAGAGTTGGGCAAATAATTTGAGCAGACACATTAGAAAAGAAGGTACAGAAATGAGCACTTCAAACACAAAACATATTTAATGTAATTAGTCATCAAAGAAATGATCCCAGAAATCATTTCACACCCACTTGAAAGGATAAAAATAAAAGTTGGCAACATAAATGTTGATGAGGATGAGAAAGAAAGTGAACTCTCACATATTTCTTGTAGGAGTCTTAATTACATATCCACTTTGAAAAACGTTCTGGCAGTTGATAATAATACAATACAACTACCCTATGACATGGCAAATTCCCCTCCCAGGTTTTTACTCAAGAAAAATAAAAGCATATGTTCACACAAAAACATACAAAACTATTCATATAGTGAATAACAACCCAAACTGGAAACAGCCCACATCATAAAGTGGTGAATGAATCAACTAACTGTACAATGAAATTTGACTCAGCAATGAAAGGAAAAGGAACATATTTCAATAATATAGAGGAATCTCAAAAATATCATAGTAAAGGAAAGAATCCAGACATAAGATAGTATAAAATAGTATATACTATCTGATTCCATTCTCATGCAATAGTAATTACTCAAATAGGCTGTCTATGGTGAAAAAAATTAGAATAATGGCTTCCCCTGTGGGCTGGAATAGGATGCATGGGAAATTTCCAAACACCTCATAAAGTTTTATATATAGATAGGGGTTTAAAAAAGTTATTTGTCAAAACTTAGCATCTAGATCTGTACATTTCACTCAATGTAAATTTTGCCTCCAAAAGATAAAGGGACAGTACATAAATATTGACCTCTAGTTATTGTTACACTTGCTAAGGTACTTAGTGTTAAAGTGTATTAATTGCACCTTATTTTGAAATATATCAGTAAAATAAAGACAAACATAGAATCTAGCAAATACAGCATAATGCTGTTATAGAGGATTAAGGATTGGTACATAGGCACCAGCTTTCTATTGCTCAGTATGTTGCAAATTTTTCATAATAAAATGTAGATATAAAATAAGAAAAATGGTATCTAACTGGCAAAATTGTTACAGGAATAGAAAGGGGGAACTAGAGAGATGGCTCAGAGGTTAAGAACACTGGTTGCTCTTCCAGAGGACCAGGGTTCAATTCCCAGCAACCACATGGCAGTTTACAACTGTCTGTAACTCCAGTTCCAGGAGATGTGATGCTCTCTTCTGGCTTCATGGGCACCAGGCATGCATGTAGTACACATACATGCAAGCAAGCAAATCAGTCATACACAAAATAAAAATAAATATTAAATGAAGAATAGAATGTAGGTTGTATTCATTACAATGAGTTAAATGCTTATGAGTAAAATGAAAGAGGAAAAAGGTAGAACACATCCCCCAAAACCCACTCAGTGCCATGCTTCTAGAGACTCTTTTCCTGTCCTCCTGGCACTCCAGAGCTCCATTTGTGTGTTCCTGTGTATGTACACGCATGTGCAAGTATATGTGCCTGTGGAGGTCAAAGGAGAACAACAAGTGTCATTCCTTGGTTTTTAAGTATGGTCTCTCACGGGCCTGGAACTCTCCAAATAGGCTAGACTGGCTAGCCATCCAACTCCAGCCATCCACTTATCTCCACTTCTCCAGTACTGGGATTATGCACACAAGTTGCATTTCCCATTTGTAATGTGGGTACTAGGGTGTGGTGGTATTGTGTTCCCCAAAATATTGTGCACCCTAATAAACTTATCTGGGGTCAAAGAAGAGAACAGCTACTATATTAAACACAGAGGATAGGCAGTGGTAGCACACGCCTTTAATCCTAGCATTCCAGAGGCAGAAATCCCTCTGGATCTCTGTGAGTTCAAGGCCACATTGGAAACAGCCAGGCATGGTGACTCACACCTTTAATCCCAGAAAGTGAGCCTTTAATCCCAGGAAGTGATGGTAAAAACAGAAATATAAGGCGTGGAGACCAGAAACTAGAAGCATTTGGCTGGTTAAGCTTTCAGGCTTCTAGCAGCAGTTCAGCTGAGATTCATTCTGGATGAGAACTCAGAGACTTTCAGTCTGAGGAAACAAGATCAGCTGAGAAGTTGGCCAGGTGAGGTTAGCTGTGGCTTATTCTGTCTCTCTGATCTTCCAGTGTTCACCCCAATAACTGGCTCAGGTTTGGTTTTATTAATAAGACTTTTTAAGATTCCTGCTACATCTGGCACCCAACATTTGTGGTACGAATTCATGAAAAAGCTGCTTGCCTGTGGCCTTATGGGCCCCAGCTCAGGCCTGAGCTACACTCGGCTGGTTGTGGTGGTGCACGCTGGTAGGATTTGCTGAAGGAGGCAGACGCAGGAGGATCCCGAGTTTGAGGCCAGCCTACAAGGCTTGCTCAGGAGAAGCTTCGGGTGGACCCAGTGACAAATGGTGGTGGAACCATAGAGGCAGCGGCTGTTGCTCCACGTTGCTGGCTTCTTCTCATCTTGTTGGTGACTGCGGTGATGCTGCTACCTGGGACAAAGGGTTTACTACTGCTTGTTCAGAGAAGAATTGCCAGGACCATCATGTTACAAGAAAGCATTGGCAAAGGTCAGTTTAGAAAAGTTTGGCAAGACAAATAAATGGTGGGGAGAAATTGCTGTGAAGATTTTCTCTTCTAGGGAAGAACACTCATGGTTCCGAGAGACAGATATTTATCAGACTGTGATTGCTCCAAACCACAGAGGAGGCACACACACACACACAAAAAAAATCTACAGGGAACCATGACCACGCCTAACAGTGACTTTGAAATCTTCAAAAGGATGACGGGACTCTACAAACATGATTCCACATGGACTATGATAAAGCCATTAAGCTGATTAACACCATGGAAAGGAAAGATTGACTCTGGACTACAAACTGCTCAGGACAATTTTGAGATGGCTAGCTGAGATGATCCAGCCTGACAGGCTACTTGAACAAGGACTTAAAACAAGCCCTGCACTTTCCCATTATGCAGCGACTGGACAAATGATACAGGACTTGACAATTAACCCAAAAATTTCTTTTCAGGATTCCCAAAAGATGTCTTCGCCCACAGAAAGCAGGAAGTAATTTTAAGAAAACAACGCCCACATTCCAAAGAGGTGGGATGGGAGGTTTTGGTTGTTTAATGAGTTATGGATATTGTTATTGTTTATGATGGTTGGTTACAAGCTGTTAATTGTTAATGGTCAGGAAAAAAAGCTGAACATGGAGATTAGATTCAGAGGTTTTGTTTTTTAAAAAAAAGGAAAAAGAAAGAATAGAATATAGATATGAGGTGAATCACTGAATCTACCCTAAGAAAAAAGACAAAGATAAAGAAATAATAAGATAAATGGGTAGATAATTGAATCTACACTGAAAAGAAAAAGGGGAAGATATAAAAATGACAAAAGGCAGATTACTGAATCTATTATAAAAAGAAAAAATACTTTTAAAAAGGAACTATTTGTTTTAAATAGGATAAGTAATGAAATTTTTTGTCTGGGTTTATCAAATGTTACTGGAATGGACATTGTTATATATTAATGGAGTTTTTCATCTGAATCCATCTAATGTTAATGGACTAGACATCATTAATGTAATTCTTGACTGTATATACTGTATATACTTATTGGATAATTTTTCTTGTATTAGTTATAAGCTTTTTAAATTTTTAGACAAAAAAGAGGAAGTGTGGTGGTATTATCTTCCCCAAAATATTATGCACCCTAATAAACTTATCTGGGGTCAGAGACAGATCAGCCACTAGATACAGAGGCTAGAAAATGGTGGCACTCACACCTTTAATCCTAGCATTCCAGAGGCAGAAATCTGTCTGGATCTTTGTGAGTTCAAGGCCACATTGGAAACATCCATGTATGGTGACTCACACCTTTAATCCTAGAAAGTGAGCCTTTAATCCCAGGGAGTGATGGAAGAAAACAGAAAGGTGTATAAGGCATGAAGACCGGAAACTAGAAGCATTTTGGCTGCTTAAGCATTTAGGTTTTGAGCAGCACAGTTCAGCTGAGAGCCATTCGGATATGAGGACACAGAGGTTTCCAGTCTGAGGAAACAAGATCAGCTGAGAAGTTGGCCAGGTGAGGTTAGCTGTGGCTTGTTCTGTCTCTCTGACCTTCCAGTGTTCACCCCAATAACTGGACTCAGGTTTGATTTTATTAATAAGAACTTTTAAGATTCATGCTACACTAGGGAGTGAACTCAGGTCCTCATGTTTGCAAGACAAGCACTCTTCAGGCTGAGCTAATTCTCCAGCACCTGACCTTCCTTTCTTATGCTGGATATGCCAAGATTATCCGGATGACAGGGTGTCTTATCTTTGATGTTGCTTTTGGCAGCAAATGCTGCATTTTCACAGAAGCATGCACATACTTCCCTCCTGATCACTACAAACATCACCTGGATGGATATTGGATGAAGTTCTAGCCCCTCTTCTGAGGGGTTTTATGTTGATCTTTGTTTATTAGTGGCTTACTCGGGAAACCACTTTAAGAAAGCAGTTACTTGTGTTGCTAAGGATGCACAAAGCAGAGCTGTGAAGTTGACCAAAAAAGTCATCTTGAACTGGCAACCACTTGTAGCACCTCTAAACCAGGACACTTGTTTTTGGGATTCATGGTATAATCTGCTATTCTGAAATTCAGGTTACTGTTATTTACTGGTCTCTGTCCCCTAATACACATACAATACTCTCAAAGGGGCTGTGAGGTGCCTGATGTGTGGCTCTTAGGATAGGCATAAAGGTCTAGTTTTGTTCACGGTTGTATTCTCGTTGTCTGGCACAATAAAGGCTCACGCATGACTTTATGAGGGATTCAATCCCTGCACTCTTTTCTTCAGTGACTTCCCCCAGCCCTAACATCATTATGAAGGTCCTAGCCTTGTCAGTTTCTTTATTGTCTCCACCACTAATCAATTTGTTTTGCTCATTTATTCATTCATCATTCTTTTTTTGACATTCTTTCCATGTTTATTCTCTCATCACACAGGATTCCTGCGTTTTGCTCCTCTAATCTTACCTACCCCACCTCCTCTCCTCACCCCGCCCCAGACACGCCCCCATCTGTCCTACCCCCTTTCAGGCCAATCTTAGCCAATAGGCCAAGGCCGGGGCGGGGCCTCACTCTCAGTACCTTAGGCGGCGCCCAGGCTCCGGAAACAAGCCCCGGGGCTGCTGGGCTTCGCCAGAGCTGGCTGTTCTCGTGACGCTTCCTGCCACGCCAGGCCTGCTTGCACCGGGCCAGCTCCGCTTCTGCAAGGGCCCAGAGTCAGGCGCTGCGGGCCGGGTGAGCGTACAGACCGCGGGAAGGACGTGCAGCTCAAGTGATCGTGAGAGATGTGTGAGATCAAGGATGTTGAGGCCCAAGAGAGCTTGCTGGGCGGCGGGAGAATGTGCTTGGGGGCTTGAGTGAGTGCGTGGACCGCGGGAGAATATGCGGGGGAGGATAGGGGGCAGAGTGGGGAACTCCTTGGCCTGGGACAAGCCAGGGGCCGAAGGGGACCCGTCTCTGGTGGTGGGTGCGCATGGAAAGGCCCTGAGGCCTTCTCGTGCAGGGTAGGGGGCAGCGGTCAAAGGCAGGAATTGCGGATGTGTTGAGGCCTGTGCTGCTCTTTGGAGGATGCTAAGGATTGGGAACCGGTCAGGAGCTGGGGGTGGACCCCCCCCCACACACACACAGCCCCTATCGACATGGAGGCCGCACATGGTGGCTGCAGGCATTGGCCTAGTGGAGAATGGCTGAACAGACTTTTTCCAGTATGGGGGAGGGGTTGCTCCTCTGGGTCCAGTAGAAGATTCCAGCTTGGGGAGACCTACCTTTCCATTTGAGTAGGGGTTGTGTGAGGATAATGGGGCAGGTATGTTGCCTAAGGCAGACAGCTGGGGGTGCAGAAGAGTCCTTGCTGGAGGAAAAGAGTTTCTACTGTGGCCCTCCTGGAAGCCACATTTTCTGGCAATACTCCATGGCCCCCTTCTCCTAAACTCCTTTGCTGGTTCCTCCAGTCTATATTTGGGTGATTAATTGCATGTCTTTTAACACATGCACGAACTCCCACTTGTCTGCTGCCCAAAGCCCGTGGTCCTTTTCAGCCCCCTCCCACCCCCGCGCATTCCTGGCTCTCTTCCCAGAGGGTTCACCCTGTGCCAGCTGACACCCTCTAGTCAGCCTTGCACTCCCAGGCAGCCAGCCCCCTCCAGTCTCCTTGGCCAGTGGAACATTTCCTCTTAACCTTCAGCCCCTACATTTTCCTTTAGCAGAAATTTTCGAATGGGACCAGTTGAATAGCACCTCTCCTAGGACTACTGTCTTATCCCTTCTCCCATTGGGCCTTGTTATAGAAACAACATTCGCAGTGCCTGACACAGTCTGGTCCATTGCTCCAAAGTGGTCCTGCATCTGTATTTAGAATTCCATGGGACAATGATTTCTAGCCTTCTGTCAATGGTAGAACCCTTAGAAAATCTGCTTAAAAGTGTGAGTTCTCTTGCCCAAAGTCTGACTACCAGCACAGCCTCAGAAGGAAGCTCCTGGATGGGAAAGCTGTCTGATAGGAGACACGAGGGAACCCCCAAATTCTAGACAGCCCCAATGTCTGCATGTTGAAAGATGCCAATTCCGTGACACCCACCCAGACCTGCTGCTCTACCACTAGAATTTTCACTGAATCAAAAGTCTGGTTTCTAACACAGTTATCCAGCCCTTCCAAAACTGGGTTCTTTGGATGGCCTGGGACAGCTATATAGCCTTTCACCATATCCCCAGTTTGGAATCTTTTATATCCAGAGAGTGTAACCTCAGTGATTCTATGCTTACAATTTATTTTGATTTTTAGAAAGATGTCAGTGCATATTCTTGGAGAAATGGGAACATAAACCTTTCCTCAATTAAACACAACAAACACTACAAAATCCCCTTCTGGTCTACCTTCTGGCTTTTTATAGAATGGAATAAAGAGGGAAACCTAAACAGAGAGACAGGTGCCCAGGCAAAGTGAGAGAGAAAACAGATTCCTTCCCACCCACACATACAGAAAAAGATAACACAGACACAAATATCCCAAGAGAAACAGACTTTCCTGGTAAGACAGTCATCGCTTTTGACCTTTTAGGATTCTGTACTTTTGAGGAGCAGCCAGATTTCACAGTACAAGATGGGCCTATGAGCCTCTTGCCCATCTCCTAGCCTGCCAGATTCATTTAAGAACATAAAGGCCAGGAGCACCTGTAGCCCCAGGGCCCGCTCAGTAGTGCTTGCACTGTTGACTCACTGAGGTACATCCAGGCCTTGGCAGTGCCAGTTCAGTTATACAGCTTGTCCTGCCCTTGAGCACTCATTACCAAAAGGACAGGTTCCTGGAAGGTGCACATATGAGCCTGCTTCTGTTCACCCGAGTTATTTCAATCCAACAGGTGAGACCTTCCTTATTGGACTAATCTCTTGGAACTGTTCTAAAACAAGATGAGTCATCCCTGTGTGTCTCTTTTGGGTAAGTCTAGATGTTTGCAGAATGTGTCTGCTGTGCTGCTGGAAGGTACAAGACAATAAAAAAGTGTTTGGGTTCTGGAAGCTCATATATGCTAGTGTTGCTGAACTACTTGCCCAGAAACAATTCTGGCAATCTTAGATACACAGTGCCAGGGAGAGAAGGTGCCTGGCAAGGAAAATGGGGAGACCAGGGGATCACTGTGTGGGAGAAGGAGCTGAAAGCTCCCATTGGGACCAAATCTCTTTCATGTGTTCACAACCTTGAAACACATTTGCCCTGGCCCTAAAGGGAATTGAACAGTTAAGTTTTGTGCTCTCTTCCAGTTTTGTTTTCTGGTGGTGTGATAAAACACTCTGACCAAAAGCAACTAAGAGAGGAAAGGGTTTATTAGGCTTATTACTTCCAGGTCATAGTCCATCATTGAGGGAATCCAGGGCAAGAACTATGAAGGAACACTACTCACTGACTTGCTATCTGGTTCACTGCTTAGCTAGCCTTTTATACAGCTCAGCCTCACCTGCCTAAGGGTGGTCCCCTCCAACATCAACCATCAACCAAGAAAATCTCTCCTAAACATGACCACAGGACATTTTGATTGAGGCACTTCTTCAATTAAGGATTCCTCTTCTTAGGTGACTCGAGGTTTGTGTAAACTTGATGATAAAACCTAAACCAGCATGTCCTAAAGATATTCCTACTGCAGGTTCTCATTTCGACATTGAGGCACTCTAGGTGTTTGGGGCACCCTTGGAAGCTTTTGGAAACTTCCAGATGGGTCTTATTTGAGTGACATTGCTGCCTCTTCCTACCCTGCTGCCACAGAAAGATAATACCTGTCCAGAGAAATATAAAAGACACCAAATTGTTTACCAGTTTTTAATGATAAAAGTTGTTTTATATCACTGTTGAATTCAGCTCAATTTCAGGTGAAAATCAAATGACTATTTTGGGTCCCTTAGTGTTTGTAATTCCATGCAGTAAATTCAGTAAATTGCTTAGGTAACTTACATTGTGACTGAATAAAATTCTATTGTGTCTGTATACCATATTTATGTATCTGTTGATGGATGCTCAGGCTGATTCTTTGAATAATACTGCAGTAAACACATATGTGGAAGTATCAATGACTATACATTAATACATTTAAAAAATTTTTACATATTGCTCTAAAGCAAGATTTTCTTACCACATGAGCTCTGGTGTTTTAGAATTCACAGTTGTCTAGCCCTGCAATTGACACTGACACTGTTGTCGTACATGTTTTCTCACAGCAGATGTTTACTAAACAGCTGCAGCATACATGGACTTGGCTATGCCCAATATGAAATTTGCAATTAACCTTGACAAAGCCTTTGTGCTCTGGGTATGGATAGTCCTGGCCTTTGTGTCCCATGTAAAGAAAGACAGTGTTGTTTACCTTAAAAGTTGGTTTGTTTTCCTGCAGTGGTTCTCTCAGCTTTCTTTCCCAGTTATAGGTACTAATATACCATGGAAAATTCTTTAGACTTCAGGGTACGCTTTTATATCCTAAATAAAAGTGTCTTATGTTCAAGGTTAGCATTACCCTTCATGTCAATTGGTTGTACTACAATGACTTTCATGTTCTATATGGAATTGCTTTGACCTTGATCTCCAAAGATCTATTTCAGAAGGCAATGGATACCTGTGATTGTCACTGCATCCAGCTTCTTTTCTAGATTATATTCCACCATGTTAAAGTGGAATAGCTGTGCAACACAGAGACTAAGACAATTGTCTTCAGGATTGGTAGTAGTTTTATTTTTAACCACAGTAGGGATTCATGTGTATTATCATTTTTAAATGATTTTCCTATACTTAGGATAAGCTCTTTTACCTGCCACACTTAGCTAATTGGGTAGAGTTTAGCTTCCTTTTGTGAAAGCAGAGCCAACTTTTTCCCTCTTGTTTTCATGAGTACCTTTTAAATTATCTCTATGTGTTCAAGTTCTCTGTTACTATGGGTGGCCATCACATAGCCACCAGGAGCTAAAGTGCTCTCAAGCCAAATCCCTGGAGTGAACTAGTACAGGAAGGGCTACTCGTATTACTATATAGAAAGGATAATTAACAGTTCTTTTAGAGTTGTAGCTCTAGGACTTTAACAGTTAATCGTGCCAATTAAGAAAAAAACACTTCAGTGGGATTTGCTCCATTAAAGGTGCATAGTTTGGAAGATGGGTGTGTGTGTGTGTGTGTGTGTGTGTGTGTGTGTGTGTGTGTGTATGTGTGTGTGTGAGACAGAGGAAAAGAATGATGTATGTATTTATGCACTGAGGCTCTGCAATGGCATGTTGATAATATGGTTTAAAGGTAGCTACAAAACATTCATCTATACCGTGAAGCCTGCACAGTGCTCACTATCAACTGATCTTCTGGTTCTGGCTTGGGTGCATAGGGTTATACATTATTTTCTTGAAAATGATGGTGATAACAACCAGTTCTAGGTTATGATAGTGAAATTATGTGACAGGAGACACACAGCTCCAAATATTCATCCTATGTGCTTCATAAAAAGAAGCTTGCTCCATCTAACAAACCACTCTGGCTCACATTGATTGCGTTGTTCCACAGTACATCATGTCATGTCCTACATGGTGCCAGGAGCTGCTACAGATACTGGGAATTTAGGGGTAACCAATGGAGAAAAGGCCCTGTCCTGTTGGATCAGATTTTTTGTCTGAGAAAAATAAGCAACTTCAAAGCAGGATTTTTCATTAGTGAAAATGTTTAAAGGAAACTGCCAGGGCTGGAGAATAAAGAGATTTTTAAGGAAGTGACATTTGAGTTAAGGCCTGAATTATTAGAAGGAATCTTCTGCAATAAGAGATGGTATTCTTGGCAGGTTCACAGGCTTTGAGGGCCACAGCCTTGGCATCTATATATCTGCATGAAGGTCAGTGTGTATGGGTGGGGTGGTTTTGAAGAGGGAGCAGGATATGCAATTGTGTACTAGACCAAAGCTTATTACTGGCTTGAAGGTAAGAAAAGGTTTATAATTAGACCATCTTTTTCCAGAAGTGCATACATGATGTGATGTCCCTCTCTCCATTTCATTTGGTAACACCAATGTCAATTGGAAGTGAATTGTTTTAAAAACAAAATCATGTAATAAATTTATGACCAGTTCATTGTGTTTGTATAAGAAGTCAAAATCAAACTAGACATTGAATGCATACCAAGAAGAATCCATTAAGCCAGAGGAACCCTGCTTTGGTGACACTGGAACAAAGAGGGTTTTTCTACTGAGTATCTCAGGATGACCTCACACATTTGGAGAAACACTTTTGCTAGGCAGTCAGCTAAAAATGGGTAGGAGGGCTTGCAAGGACTTTGAGGTCCCATTAGACCTTCTGACTATACCTTTCTATAAAGCTGATAGCTTAAGGAGAAGGTTCCAAAAAGTCTGTGCTTAGACTTTCTGGTCACTCCCCCTTCACAGACTGCTTACAGATTTCCACTAGTCCTCTGTAACTGTTTTTCCGCATACAGGTATCCTAAGAAATACTCGTCTTTTTGTCTGACCTCAAGGGCCATTCTCCTGTCTCCTTGGTCTCAGCCCTGTTCTCTAGCATGCTGAGCATCTGTCTTGTCCCAGGTTTACCTACCAAAGGCTATCTAAAATTGGACTTTTCTGATACCAGTGAAATTCTGCTTGATGTCTAAAAAGCCACACATTAAACACATTAAAGAAACTGAAGATCTTTCCAGACCTTGTCTCTCTTCTTTTGTAGCTACACAAACATTGAATCAGTGTGCTTATTCTAGCTACAGGTCAGTCTCAGTGTTTTCCTTCTTTCTATGAAATGTGACTATTATGTGTATTTGTTTTCTCTGCTTTCTTTTTCCTCTTTGGGTTTTCAGTCAAATGTTATCCCTACCTGTATCTTCTCTGAAAAATCTGCTGCATGTTATCTTGATCTGGCCACCTGTTGATTTTTATACTGAAACCTTTCAAGGTTTCTTCTTCTTGTGAGTTCTAGGACCTTTCAGTAGAATCTTCAGAACTCTGAGCCATCCTGGTCATTCTTCTGCTTCCCACTTATTTTTTTAAATATTGAGATTAGACTCTTCCTATTCTTTAAAGTATACTATTTTCTGTGCTTTTACTTTTTTTTAAAAAAAAAAAAAAGATTTATTTATTTATTATGTACACAGTGTTCTGCTTGCATGTGTCTTTGCAGACCAGAAGAGGGCACCAGATCTCATTACAGATGTTGTGATCCACCATGTGGTTGCTGGGAATTGAACTCAGGACCTCTGGAAGAGCAGCCAGTGCTCTTCACCTCTGAGCCATCTCTCCAGCCCCCCTGTGCTTTTACTTTTAACATGTCTGTGTCCTTAACACTTTTTTAGACAGTATGCACTCTTCCTTTTTAATACAATCTAACAATTTGTACCTTCTGATTGAAGTGTTTAATCCATTTATATTTAACTTAATTATCTGTGTGATACAGTTTAAGTTTGCCGTCCTGCTATTTATTTCCATTTGTCCCATCTCTTCTTTTCTCCTTTTCTTCCTTTGGAGTACTACCATTCAGTGGAGTCTTGGAGAGCTTGATAAAAACACATGCTTATATGTTTAGCTACGGCTTTTTCTTGAAATGGTCAGTTAAATTTTAAAGATTTTGAAATGCAAAAGATGAAAGTCTTATGTTTCCTTATGCCTTTACATTCTTGGTGTAGTTCTAAACCTAATTCCATTTCCTTCCACCTGAATGTCTTCCTTTGATATATTTTATGGTACAGAGCTGCTAATGGCAAATTGTCTAAATGTTGGTTTTTATATAAAATATTTATTTATCCTTCATTTTTGATGGATATTTTTCCTAACTATAAAATTCTTGGTTGCCACTTTTTTGTTATAATGCTTAATTATTTTCTTTCTTTTGTATCGTTTCTTTTCTCCAGCTACTTTTAAGATTTTTCCTCTTAGCATTTTTAGAAATTTAATTATGATGGTAGCTCTCCCTCTGGCTTCATTTGGATAGCAGCCATTGCCATGTCTTCTTGTTTTCCACTATTTCTTATAGTATCTAATCTAATCACACCCAGTGAAATTTTTATTTTTATATATATTTATCTACAAAAATTTCATTTGGTTCTTTTTATATCTTCTGTTTCTCCCTGTGTCCCTGTTTTTCTTTCAGTGCTGGGGCGTAGTTAAATTATTGTTTTTCCTTATCTGTTAGTTCTATTTATTTCTGGATGCTTCTATTGACTGAGCATTCTCTTTGCTGTCGGTCACATTTTTGTGTTTCTTGGTAATTCAATTTTTTATTGGAAATTTCACACTGTAATGATTATTTCATTGAGTGTCTAGACTTTGAGGGTTATGAGTAGTTATTTGTGGGCCAGTTTGATGTCACTGGGGCATATATTTAAGTTTTTATAGGGCAGATCTTTTGTAATTTGGGCTTTAAGGATAGACAAATCTTACCGTTGAAGCATGATCCCTCTGTATTGGCTTCTGAATGTCCCTAGGGATCATAAAGACTCTATGGGTGGTGATCAGACCTTGAACATCTCCCTATCTTTGTATGTCTTGGAAACTGTTCAGCTTATAGTCCTTGGGAGGTTCATTCAATACTTGTAGTCAGAAAAGATTCAAGAGAAGCCTTATACATACCTTTTTACTTCTTTTTCCTACATAGGACAGTGCTTTCTGAACTCTGCTCTGCAACCTTCATCCTCCCCTACCACCCTGAATGCTAGCCTTCTGATGAGGTTGCTAAGCTCTGTTTGTTTGCTTTCACCCCTCCTACACTCTCCTTCTGGACATTGCCTCCAGGCAGAGCACTGAACCGATGACAGGAATTGCCTCATTTGTTTCTCTGGGGATCTTGAACCTGTGCTTCCTACTACCCTAGTATTTAAAACTATTGTTGAAAACTTGTTTGTTGGTGTTAAATCTGTTCCTTGTTACTCCATCAAGGCCATATATGGAAATTTCCATTCACCCCTTCTAAGATGCCATATTTAAGTCTTTCTGGAGTACCTGGGTTTTCGTTGTCCTTCTGTTAATGCTAAAATGCTTCCTTTTCACTTAATTATGAGTTGAATTGAGTTGACATCAGAACTTGAATTATGTGGCTGTTTCTTTGAACTCACTGAAGTGGGAAGCCTGTAATGCACAGGCATCTGTGGTAAGCTTACAATAGCTCACTTACTTGGCAACATGGAGGAAAAGGTCACATACACACACATGCACACTTCAGATCTTTTCTTTATCAATGTAATATTTGAAGATCTTTTCTTAGACGTATTTTTCTCCAGCTGTTTTTCCAACCTCCCATTTTGATGATTAACATAAAGAGGGTTCCTCCTGGTTTTTTCCCAATGTCTTGTTACACTAGGGTGTGTTTTTAAAGGCCCCACTGCTAGTAAAGTTTAAGTTCTTGCTCTTTGCCATCTCTCTTCCTTTCAGTGGCCCCATCAGTTTCAGGTGTCCCTGAAAGGACCCCTTATCTCTGAGTTATTTCTTCTGGTACTCTCTTTAGTGTGCTTCCTTCCTATATAGTGTGTATAGTGGCCTCATCCAGGCTTACTTTAAGGAAACCCTGTAGTCAGCCAGTCTCTGGCAGCTAGTGTTCCTGCTAGCAACTCTCTGTAGCTGTCTTTGACTCTGCCTAGGCTAGCATTTGTTTGTCTTATCTTGCCTCCCTCTGGCCTACCTATATTAATTCTTTGCCAGCCTACTTTCCTACTGTTTCATATATGTTTTCTCAGGCATACTCATGTTCTGCCTTGCCATTCAGCCCCACCTGGGAGAGAAGACTCTGTAAGATTTAAAACTAGGGAATAGGAAGTCACTAATGCCATCCCTGGGGACCAAGAAACAGGGCTGTTGTCACTCACAGCTTTTTTCACTTTCCTTAGCTCCACCTGCTCCCCAAGGTCTTGCCCTTCCCCAAGATGGAGCCCCAGGAAACCAGGTCCTGGCAGTCCCTCTTGAGATGCCGGAGGCCCAGGTGAGCTGTGCTTCCCTCTTGCCTTGCTTGAGATTTTGTCACTGCTCCCTGATTTTGGCCTCAGCCTTTTCCTCTTTGCCCAGCATGACATGCAGCAGAGTATGAGCCCTGGCTACTGCCTTCTTTCCTGTCCTCTGCTTCTCTCCCACAGGTTGCCAAGGAATGAATGCCCAGTGTGCTTATGATACCCATTGTATATGTGAGAGAGCTAAGTCTGTGTCCTTTGGGAAGACAGTAGGAGTCCCAGGGTCAGACAGCCCAGGTCTCCTTGAGCTTGATCATGTTTTCTTTCTAGGACTCCTTGGGATTGTGGTTAGAGCTCCACATTAGCAACATACACAGATATGAATACTTCAGGCCCTAACCTCTTACTCCTGGCATCACTGGTGCCATGCTGCCTCATTACAGATTAGGTTAAAAGACTGACTATCAATGTGATTTATTTCAGGATTTGGTGTCCTTTGATATTGTTCCGTGGCACCTCACAGAACAGGAGTGGCTGAGTCTGAGTCTGAGCCCGGAGCAGCAGGCACTGGCATATTCCAGGGCTGTGACCTCCATTGGTAAGGATGCCCCAAGAACTTCTCAGACTCACCGTCTACCGAAAGTGCAGTTGGGGATACATGGCCACCCATACACAACTTTACTTTGCTCTTCCTTATTGAGAATACTCAACAGCAGATTCCTCCAACTCATCTTGGCTTGGAAAGATCTCTCCATTCCTGTCTGTCACTTGAAAGACATTAGAACAGTAGTCAGTGAAATGACTGAGCAGGAAAGGTGCTTGCCACAGAGTCTGCTGACCTAAGTTCAATCTCCAGAATCTATAAGGTGGGAGGTAACAATCAATTTGTGCAAGTTGTCTCCTGACTTCCATAAGCGCACCATAGTATGAACATGCCCACATAGTCACATACAATAAAGAAATAAATGTGAAAATAAAAATTAGAGCAAACCTGTCATAATTTAGAGTACTTTTAAAATTTAATATATTGTCTTCAGATAAAAAACATATCAGACATTAAATTGATCAGAACAGATACTATACTTGATTTTAACCATAAGGCTGAAATGACAAATTATATCAATTATATCAATATATACAAATAAATGCAGTATATATACTATATATGTGCATATTGTATATACACACACATAAATTATACCAACCATATGGCTAGTTGATTGGAGCTCATTGTTGAGAGTTGTTGTTTATCCATCAGGTGTTTGCATGGGGTGGGGGATTTCTGAAGAAAGAACTGTTAAGAGTTTGGTTTAAGAGTTGTAGAGGTCTGGGAAGAGCATGGCATTCAGTGGTGGGGTATTAGAATGGCTTGGTAGACAATGGGGTAAGTTCATCTGGCCAGGATGAACTTCTGTTTTTCTGGGGCCTCTGTTAAGGGACCAGAGCCTGCCTTTCTACAGTCCCCAGAAGGAGCTGGCCCTTGGGAAGTGCATTTGCACTGCATGTATGACTTACATAATAAAGTCATAGACAGCTCAGGAGATTTAGAGGGGATCTCCTTTGACAGCTCTTCCCTTGTTCCTCCATACTTATCAGCTGCCTTCTTCCATTAACAGGAGTTCCTGTTGTGAGTCCTGCTTTGGTATCTCACCTGTCACAAGGACAAGTTCTGTTGGTATCAGATCCATCCCTCAGCACAGATCACACTAAGCACACTGGTGAGCATAAAGGAAACATGAAGAAGCATGAGGAAATTTGGGAGAGGGGTTGAGATTTGGGTTGGAGGGGGCTACTGAGCTCTTGGGGTTCAAGTTAGACTCAGGAAGACCAGCTAAACTTATGGGGTCTAGGATTAGGGTAGAGGGCCCAGTTGAAGCTCTGGTAATGAGGTGTAACTGTCCCCTTGCTAAAAGCAAAGGCATCTTCACAGCTCCTTTGATAAGCAATGTCCACAATCAGTACTCTCCCACATTTCCTTCTGGTGCTTGCTTCTGATGGCTTACAGGCCCTTTCTGGTACTCAGCAGTTGCAGGAGAGGGGATTATCAACAAAGGAAAGTAGCCTTTTTCCCAAGCCTTCTGTAAATTGTTGTGTCTCATTTGTCATTTATTATTGTAGAAAGCACCTCTGTGACCTCCCACCAGAAGATGGATGAAGAAGCCCAGCTGCAAGAGATGGCGTCCACGAGCTCCCCGAGGGCCAATGACCCCAGCGCTGAGGTCAAACAGAATGGGGACTCTGGGGGAAGGGGAGGGAGCCCACGAAATCTGCCCATAGAACACCATTTTGCATGTAAAGAGTGTGGGGACACCTTCCGCCTTAAAGTGCTCCTTGTTCAGCACCAGAGGGTTCACAGTGAGGAGAAGGGCTGGGAGTGTGGTGATTGCGGGAAGGTCTTCAGGGAGGTATCAGAATTTAATGAGCACAGGAAGAGCCATGCAGCTCTGGCCGCTCAGTCCTGGCCTGGCCCCAGTCAGGCTCTGGAAGATGCCTTGGAAAAGAGGGAGCAAATGGAGAGGGAGGCGAAGCCCTTTGAGTGTGAGGAGTGCGGGAAAAGGTTTAAGAAGAATGCAGGCCTTAGTCAGCACCTGAGGGTGCACAGCAGAGAGAAGCCCTTTGATTGTGAGGAGTGTGGGCAGTCCTTCAAAGCCAACACCCACCTCTTTCGACATCAGAAGCTTCACACTTCGGAAAAGCCCTTTGCGTGCAAGGCGTGCAGCAGGGATTTCCTGGACCGCCAGGAACTTCTCAAGCACCAGCGGATGCACACAGGCCACCTGCCCTTCGACTGCGACGACTGCGGCAAGTCCTTCCGTGGTGTCAACGGCCTGGCAGAGCACCAGCGTATCCACAGCGGCGCCAAACCCTATGGCTGTCCTCACTGCGGCAAGCTGTTCCGGAGGAGCTCAGAGCTCACCAAGCACCGGAGGATCCACACGGGTGAGAAACCCTATGAGTGCAGCCAGTGCGGCAAGGCCTTCCGCCAAAGCTCCAGCCTGCTGGAGCACGAGCGCATCCACAGTGGTGAGCGGCCTTACGCATGTGGCGAGTGCAGCAAGGCATTCAGGGGGCCTTCTGACCTCATCAAGCACCGGCGCATCCACAGTGGACTGAAACCCTATGAGTGCGATAAGTGTGGCAAGGCCTTCCGGAGGAGCTCAGGCCTGAGCCGCCACAGGCGGATCCACAGTGGAGCCAGGCGCTGTGAGTGCAGTGAGTGTGGTCGTGTGTTCAAGAGGCGCTCAGCACTGCAGAAGCACCAGCCCTCCCATCGGGAGTAGACACTGCCTTGGGACCTATATCAGGGGTCCACAGAGGCCATGGCCCAGTCAAAGGAGATGAACAGTTTTGTAGCGCTTATCTATTTTATTGTGTGAGAGGTTGGAATGATTTGTACTGCCACCAGCAATTTATAAATGTTCATGTTTCCCACTACAACTATTGAGGGTAACTTTTACCATTTTAACATAGCTTGGCTACTTTTCCTGGCAGATAGTACTGTCAAGGTATTTTAATCTTCATATCTAGAATGAGAAGAAAAATCTGCATATGGGGCTCTAGTGGGGAGATGGGAAGTCCTTTGCAAGCTCTACCCCTGAGGACTGTTCAATGGTATCAATATGATGATGCACCTTTCTTGAAAGGAAAATTGCCCCAAGATTTTGGCCTACTTGAATTTATAAAATTTTAGGGATGTAAATAGATCAAATGCCATAATATTTAATTTATTAATTTAGTTTATAAGATACATATTATAAATCACATTATATGGAATAATATATTAATTTAGAGAATACTCTTTTTCACCATACTCAATTTGTTTCTAATTCTTAATGGGCATTTTTGACCTCACCAACATGGGAACCTGTTTGAGTCATCAGTCCCCTCTGTTTTGAGCTATGGTAGCACTGTGACAATCCCTGCATGAGGCTTTCACTGGAAGTTTCCTCTCAAGCCGTAAAAACATATTCATATAACATTAGAACCATTACTTTGTGTTTTTAAATGAGTACTGTACCTACAACATAACCACTTAAAGTGATGCTTTCCCAAATGGCCTTTAAAAAGGCCATTTTTTGCATTTCATACATTACTCTTGGGTCACACTCCTAGTAAAACTTACTGAGCTGGACATAAACCTTTTTTATTGTCTCTCATTTTGCTATGCCAATTTAATCCAATGTCCCCTATTAACACCATAAACATCAGTTGGGGTTTCTCCTCACACGGTATCATCTTGTTCAAAATAAAGTGAGATAGCACCCTCAAATGAGAAGGACATCATCAGGACTTAAGGTGGAATGACTCCTCTTTCTTGGAAGATCCTCACCTGATATCAGACATAAATGGTACTTCTCCAACCCTCCATTTCCAGCTGTGAAGTGGGGAGTAGTCATAGTCCCTACCTCCTAAGGTTCTCAAGGAGTGTGCCTTGCCTGCAAGAATGCTGCCTGGCAAGGAGGTATACTCAGTGAAGGTCACTTGCTGACATCCCACAGCTCATTAGTACCTGAAACAAGGGTGGACCCTCGGGCCTCCTGACTATTATTCTCATCTTTCATGCTATGACTTCAGTACTATTTCTGTTTTCTTGCATGCAAATTATCCGTTCATCTCCTTTGACTAGATATCAAGTTACCTTTGGATATATTGACTTTATATAGTAGTTCTTTCTATATCAATTGTGATGTTATTTTCCAATTTTTATTGCCTGGTTTTTTTAGTACTTTTATTACATTTTTGTTGTGCAGGCTTTGGATTTTTTTACGTATCCTTGAATTCTTTCTTGTCTGTTAACTTGTGACTTTCATTGCTTCAGTACTTAGATATGATGACATTTTCTTTGAGAATTTACTTATAAAAGAGAAGCTAAATCCCTTGTCCACTAAGAAAGTGAACATACAAGGTGGGCAGGCTGGATGGGAGTGGACCAGAGAAGCAGGCCCATGCCTCATCCAAGATGCAGACTCTATATATGTCTGTGGGCAGCACTTGACTATACAACCTGGCCACTGAGGCACACTAGAGACATGTCCATCACACATTGCTCAGAACACTCTGTGACTGCTCATCGTTATAGCCCCAGCCACCAGCAACAGGGCTCAGCTTTACCTAGACCAACAGAATGGTCCAAATATGATCTGGCAGCATCCAATCATCCTTCAAGCTATCAGGAGCCTTGACTATTTTGGATTCAGCGACTGAGCAGCAGCTCTACCTAAGAAACATCTCAGACACAGAAGACTCACCTGACTGGTGTGTTATATGACCTCTATCCTCCTCCCATCAAGTGACTCTGGAATGAGAGAGATCAGTTTTGTAGTTTCTGCAAGTAGGATGAGAAATCTACCCATGTGTTCTGGCATCACTTCCTGCAGCCATATTTAAGGGATGACAACATAGGCCTGGAGAGAAATGAAGCTGTGTTCCTCCAGTAGCCTGCATGCCATACCACAGAAGTTGCACCTGGTTGCACCAGGTCTGGTCCAGGACTTGGAATAGCCATGCCCAAGAGGGGCAATAAAACAGGATCAGAGGGCAAGAAGCCATTCTGACAGTCTATGTAGCACAGAAATCAAAACTGATCACCCTGCTGTTGGGCCTTGCTTCAGGCAGCCCCCTTTAGGAGAAACAGCAGGTGGGGAAGATAGCCACATCAAGGCTGTGGCCTGAGTTTCCATTTGTGCCCTAAGGGGTGTTGGAAGGTCAGAAAATGCCCTTATGGTAGCCTAGTAAGGCAGGTCCAGCCCATCCTGGGAAGCAAGGTCTGACTGATAATGACCTCCATAATCTTGGCCAGAAGGGCCTCTCTAATGCCTGCAGGCCACCACAGTGGCTCTGTGGGCCTTCTCCAGGCTGAGAGAAGCCAACAGCAGTTGCTGCACAGCAACTCCTATTGCTCTGTGGGCTCAGTTCTGGTGGTTTCTTGTGAATGGGTCTGGACCCACTTCTTTCTCAGATTACTCTTCTCATTGTGAGCTGTTAGGACATGTTTTGTACAGCTATTGGGTAAGGAATGTTAACATCAAAAGAAACAAATCTGGCACATTTGCCTTGAAGGAAATGCCATTTCTTGCTCATTTGCTCATCATTTGTCAAGGTTGACAAAAGGTATTATTGAAGTCTAGAGTAGCACTAACTTGGAAGCCAGCAGTGTGATCACTGTCCAGGGCATGCCCTAGGACATGACATCTCTTCACATCCCTTCCTGCCCTCTTTTACTCTTTTCTAGTTTGGATTCTGTAATTTTTTCTCAAACAAATCCTTGTTTTAGAGTTAACACTATAAACCAGTGTTCTTTCCATGACTATTATTGCATCAGCTTTTAAATGGTGTTGGTGGTGAAATCCCTACTCTTTCTCCAAATGCAGTCAGTGTGTGGCTTTAACATGTGGCTCATAGTTGCATCCTTTGCCTTGGGTAATGTGGGGGTGGTTTTCCTTGGACCCTCTAGGTGTACTGCTATGTCCCATGCAAATGTGAGCAAGCTTCTTGAAGTGTATGCTTGTCTATGCATCCATGTATCTACCTCATTGCACTTTTCTTTCTAACCACATATATTCTTGAAAGGGAATGGAGAACGGCTAGATTGCATAGAATTCTGGCTCCCTGTAGAGATCCATTCCTTTACCATATTAAGAAAGAAACCCCATGTGGCTTTTATTAGAGTTTGTAATACTTGCTGAAATTTTTTAAAAAGCAAATGTTTACCATTTTGCTGCTTATTATGATTAACTATATCAATTAGTTGTATAATACCCACTCTTGAATTTACAGAATAATCCCCACCAGATCACAGTGTGAGCATCTTTCTCCCATGATACTGCAGTCTGTGTGCTTGATTTTTATGCTTGAAGTGGCATGACACCTGACCTGCCTGCAGTCCTGGGCTGTGGCCCTGTTGTGTGCTACATGACTCACCAGCCCATTTTTGGGCCACATTAATTAAGCCAATCCCAGACACCTGACCCAAAGGCAGCAACCAGCAGTCAGACCTGATTGGAGAAGATAGACTTGGCCTTTTAGGCATGTGAAATGCAAAAGAGGAAGCTGAAGACTCTGGTTGGTATTGGACCATGGAGGGAGGCACAAGGTATTTCAAGGAGTTCCCCCTGTGAGTAGAACCATAGTGGAGATCTACATGTTCCTGCTGTCCTGCCCAGAGCTACTTGGGTCTCACTCTGAGGGAGGCCTGAATATATGTTCCTGGATTACTGGCAGCTGCCTGAATCAGTCTATGTGTGTCCTCAGCATATACTTCCTCCCATTGCCCTGAGCCACCTTGAGTGGGTCTGTGCTTTTTGAAATTTGGCAAGAGCCAGTTGCATTTGACAATTGGGTAGCTTCATGAGAAGACTTGTATTGCTGGCTTTCCTCACATTCTACCCACCCAGCATTCCTGGCCTCAATCCCAGTTTGATTGATATTAACACCTGTTTAAATGTGGTACTGTATTCTGTTTACTAAGATGGGTAGAACTCTATGCCTTTTAGTCTCTGGGTTTAACCCATGATCTTCTGTATGAGTGTAGTTCCTTTTCCGAACAACATTTGGCTCATAAGATGAGCTCATTGTAGCCTGTTCTACTATTTTGGAAGTGTTTTACTGTTTCCAGCAAACCTGCTAGATTAGGGGATTGATAACACCTCTATTCCTAGTGTGCTTACATTCTGTAGTTTGCATTATGTTGGTTTGGTACTTACTTTCAAAAATAGAAATGGTATCTTTCAACTTGATCCTCAATGCTACTTGTGTATCTCTGAGAATAGTAGTTGTGTCCTACCCAGTTTGTATTCAGTTTTGGGCATTCTTGTTCTTCCCCAGTCTGATTATCTTGTCTGTTTTATGGCACTCACTATAATCAGCCTTATACTAGAGCTGTTTGTGGACTTGGCTTCTCCTCCCCTTTTCTCAGCCTTCCCCAAACTATTAGATTGTGAGCTCTTAGAAGACAGGGGTGGCCTTTCATGTCTAATCCCCTACCAAATCTAGCACAGTGCCTTGCATCTAGTAGATTTCAATAAATATATGTTAAATGGCATAGGTCTTCCTTGACTCATTTTGTCCAGGCTTCACTTATCAGCTCTTTCCATTGTCTTCTCCATGAGGTAGTCCACACAGAATCACCCTCCTAGTATCCAACTCAACTGCCAGCTTGCTTTCTGCAGGGATTTGTGGTCTTGGCACTTACTGGACACCTGGAGGGGACAGGCAGTACTGGGGTAGGGGAAGGGAGGTTTGCCTGTAGCCATGAGTTGGCTCTCAACAGAAACATCATTTTCTCCATCTCAGTGCAGGCTACCCACCTCTGAATCTGAGATTAAAGGGCCTACTAAGTCCAGATTTGACTTGCTCAATTAGAGACTGAGAATGAGATGGCAAATGAGTTCTGGTACTGGAGAGTATACCTACCTCTCAAGACTAAGAAAAGGCAGTAATGGAAGGTCAATCCTTTTGGTAGGCAGTGGCTGGCTCTCTGGTGAACATTGCCTCAGAAGAGAGATCAGGCCCCCAGGCTTCCTGACTCCTTCAGATACAAAGGACTCAGATGTGAAGGCAGCTGCTCCATTTGGGGAAGACCAGATCCAGGATGGGAGACCCAGTGGAAAGCAACATTTTAAAAAAAAGTATGACTCCCTAACCAGTTGTTTTCCCTGGATTCTGGAAAGGACCCAGGCATGCCTAATCATCTTTTACTCTAGGATCCCATCAGCACAGCCGTTGATTCTTATAGATTTGGGTGGGAATGGCTTCTGGCAATGCCTCTTTCTACCGTACTATATTGTCATCCTGACTATGGGCCATCCCCTACCCAGAAGTCTCCTTCACCTCAGTGCTACCTCCCATACCATCACTGTCCTTTACTCAACTGGAAGAGGTAACCACCTCCTTCCAGGGCCCTTTGTGTTACCAAATCATGTCCAGACTGATTGTGAGTGGCCTGCATCCAAGAGCCACTTCCAGACAGGGTGGGGTACATCTGCCTGAGCCCTAGTGCTTGGCTGTAAGGCTGTGCTTGTTTAGCAGCAGAGAAAGCAGGTGTCTTTGGAGAGCACAAAAGGACACAACCCTTCCTCCTCCACTGAAGGTTAATTCCTGGGTCCTTCCTTGGGAAGAGAAATGGGACAAGGCATGCAGCCTCTACCTGGTCTCCCCACAGAATGAAGCTGTAGCAGGAATCTTAACAGGTCTTATTAATAAAATCAAACCTGAGGCCAGTTATTGGGATGAATGCTGGAAGATCAGAGAAGTAGAACAAGCCACATACAACCTCACCTCAACAGTTCCTCAGCTGATCCTGTTTCCTCAGACGGGAAGGTTCTGTGTCCTCATCCCAATGGCTCTCAGCTGAACTGCTGCTCAAATGCCTAAATGCTTAACCAGCCAAAATGCTTCTAATTTCTGGTCCTCACGCCTTATATATCTTTCTGCTTTCTGCCATCACTCCCTGGGATTAAAGGCTCACTTTCTGGGATTAAAGGTGTGAGTCACCATGCCTGGCTGTTTCCAATGTGGCCTTGAACTCACAGAGATCCAGAGGGATTTCTGCCTCTGGAATGCTAGGATTAAAGGTGTGAGTGCCACCATTTTCTAGCCTTTGTATCTAGTGGCTGTTCTGTCTCTGACCCCAGATAAGTTTATTAGGGTGCACAATATTTTGGGGAACACAATATCACCACATGAAACTGTGGAGATGATGGACCAGATTGTCCACTGAGTGCAAGAGGACCTGGCTGATCTAGGCTGGCCTCAGCTGTCAGGGATCCTGGCCACAGAGCCCATGGTGGTATGCTGCTCAGCCTGGTGGAGCAGCTTGGGGAGGAACTGACCAGCAAGTACACAGAACTAGGGGACTGGTGTGCCCACAGGATTCTGCAGCACGTCCAGGTAGGCACAGAGAGAAGGACAGAGTGAACCCCATCCTCCCACTCTACAAGGGCCCCTCTACCTGCCACCTCTTTTCCAGCTTTTCAGACAGGTGGATTTATGGAAGCTCGTTCCTTTGAGGTGAAGCTCAGAAAGGTGGAGTCCAAGTATTTTGGTTACTTGTCTTATTGCTATGATAAAATACCCCAATAAAAGCAATTTATAGGAGAAAGGGTTTATTTTGTCTCACAGTTCAAGGGTACAATCCATCATGGCAGGGACAGTACAGAGGTAGGATTAAGAGATGCCTGGTCACATTGTATCCACCATTAGGAAGCAGAGTAATAAATGTTGGTGCTCAGCTAGGCTACTCCTTTTAATGCAGTCTTGCATCTCAGACCAGGGAATGGTGCAACCCATAGTTAGGGTGGGTTTTTCTACCTCAATTAACTCAATCTAGAAACTTCCTCCCAAACATGCCCAAAGACTAACCTAAAATTGATAATCTCTTATAGGTATGCTCAGAGGCTGGTCTCCTAGGCAATTCTACATCCTGTCAAGTTGACATACACCAAGTATGTCAGGGGTAGAGCCGGATAAAGCTGAGTAAAGCAAGGGCTGAAGTGAGGGACCATGGCCTCTGCATCAGTTCTTGCCTTGTGTGAGTTCCTGTCCTGACTTCCTTTAATGATGGATTATGGTGTGGAAATGTAAGCCAAATGAACCCTTTCCTCCCCAAGTTGCTTTGGTCATATGGTTTCATCAAGGCAATAGTAACCCTAAGACAATTGCTCTTCTAAATGAATTTATTAATTAGCTTATATTAAAACTAAAATTTTTGCTGAGGCAAAGCTAATGAGGTAGCTAAGCAGGTAAAGGCACTTGTCACTGAACCTGACTACGTGAGTTCATTTCTTAAGACCACATATGGAAGAAGAGAATCAAACCCATCAAGTTGTATTCTGACCTACAGACACTTTCTAATACACACACACACACACACACACACACACACACACACACACACTAAATTTTTTAATCATGCTGAGATTTTTATTGTATTGAAGGCATAGATTAATTTCAGGGGAATAAACATCTCTCATAGTTGTGTCTTTTCTATCCAAGAATTTAAAATAGCTTATTGCTTAATTAGGTTACTTTTATAACCTATAGTGATGGTTTTAAAATTTTATATTTGCTGTGGGATGTTCTCTATGCTGTGAATGTGTTGCTCTGATTGGTTAATAAATAAATTGTTGATTGGCCAATAGCCAGGCAGGAAGTATAGGCAGGACAAAGAGAGAGGAGAATTCTGGGAACAGGAAGGCTAAGTCAGGAGACGCTGCCAGCCACTGCCATGAGAAGCAGATGTTAAGATACCAGTAAGCCATGAGCCACGTGGCAACTTATACATTAATAGAAATGGGTTAATTTAAGATAGAAGAACTAGATAACAAGAAGCCTGCCACAGCCATACAGTTTATAAGTAATATAAGCTTCTAAGTGATTATTTTATAAGTAGGCTATGGGACTGCGGGGGTTTGGAGGGACCTGGAGAGAAACTCTCCAGCTACATATATTAGCTTATAAAGTACCAGGTTTCCTATGGCCTTTTCACACACACTTTCGGTTGACCCTCCCCTTTCCACTTCCTCCTTTCCCCTGCATCTCCCCGTTTCCACTTAATTCAGTGATTCTCAACCTGTGGGTCACATATCAGATATCTTCTATATCAGGTATTTACATTATAATTCATAATAATAGCAAGACTATAGTTATGATGTAACAACAAAAAATAATTTTATGGTTGGGGCTTACCACAACATGAAGAACTGTATTAAAGGGTCACAGTGCTGGGAAGGCTGAGAACCACTAACTTAAACCTTTCCACTACCAGTATTTACTCTCCCTTCTAGTTTCATATCGCATGTGTTCTCTACCCTCCCCTCTTATACTTTCTTCGTATCCGAATTTTAATGTATTTAATGATTTATTTATTTTTATTTTTTATGTGTATGTGTGTTTGCTTGAATGTATATAAGTACAGTGCCTGTGTGCCTGGTGTCCACAGAGTCCAGAAGAAGGTGCTGGATCCCTCCAACAATTGTAAGCCACCATGTAGGTTCTGGGAATTAAACCTGAGTCCTCTGGAAGAGTAACTATGCTCTTAACCTATGAACTCTCTCTCTGTCTCTCTGTCTCTGTCTCTCTCTCTCTCTCTCTCTCTCTCTCTCTCTCTCTCTCTCTCTCTCTCTCTTGGTTTTTCGAGACAAGGTTTCTCTGTGTAGTTTTGGTGCCTGTCCTTTATCTCACTCTGTAAACCAGGTTGGCCTCAAACTCACAGAGATCCGCCTGCCTCTGCCTCCAGAGTGTCAGGATTAAAGGCGTGCGCCACCACCGCCCGGCAAACTATTTCTCAAACATCAGTATTTTAATGTATTTAATATATCATAGTGTGTTGTGGTTTGAATCTTAAATGTACTTGTATGGAACATTTTTTTTTAATTAATTACATTGAGAGACTAGGATTTTTAGAAGGTGAGTACTAAAAGTTGGTCACTAGAAATGGGCCTTTGAAAACTGTAGCCTGACCCTGGTCACAGTCTCTCTGCTTCTTGGTCCATGGTGATGTGAACAGCGTCAGCCACATGCACCTACCATGAATGAAGCTACTCTGCCATGCCATCCATGACCTGATAGACTGAAACCCTCTGACACTATGAGCCAAAATAAATCTTTCCTGCCTTAAGTTGCTTCTTTCAGGTGACTAATTCATAAGTCAAAGCTTTTTATACTTTGTGTTGCTCTTAGGGGCAGAACACCTCTTTAAAATATAAAATTTCTTACTCCACCATTGTTTGGAAGATAAGGCTGTAAACACCCCTCAGTAATTTTAAAAATACTTTCTTTTGATTTTCATAAGCTAGTATATCCCAGTAATTAAAGTTCTTATGTTCCAGTATTTCTACTTCATTATTCTTTCTTGTTTCACATTAACCCGAATGATGTGAAGGACCCCAACCAAGGATTGGCAATGCCAAGTGAATAGATGTTGAGCTGTATTAGATATTTTTCATAAATCAGTTGAGGTAATGTATTTATGTTCTTCACCAATAGTAAAGTGACATGCATTAACAACTGTCAATACTGATCTATCACTGCATTCTATGAGAAAACTATATTTGGGTATGGTACAGGGTTCTTGTAATGTCTGCATGGATATGATTTAGTATCTTTGTACTATTGTTCATAGGTAAGATTGGCCTACACAGTGCTTTTAATATGTTTGCTCATTCCAGTTTGGGCACTAGGATTATAGTGGCCTAGTGAAGTGAGTTTGGATATTTGCTATCTTTTTCAATTCAGGTAGGGGGTTATATCATATAAGAATTAACTTTATTTTTAGAAGAATTTAGTCACAAAACTACTTAAACATAATGCAGTATTGAAAGATACATCTTTAATTGTCTTTACATTTCTTTTGTAGATAATTGATTTATTCTGTTTACTAGTTCTTGATCAACTCATATCTCCCTAGAAAGCTATCTGCTTTAACTACATTTTTAACATTTATCTATATAAAGCTACATACAATGTTCTCTTATGTGTTAGAAAAATTGATTCAGCTTCTGAAATTAAACCCTCTCGTTTCTTTTTATATAGAAACTTTACTTTAAAATAACTTGCAAATAAATTTTTAAAATCATATATCAAAATTAACCAGACCCTCTTGTTTTCTGTAACATTTGTTTCTTCCCCTCCCCTCTTTGATCTTTACCAAAATTGTCTAGAGTTTGTACTTTTTGTTAAACTTTGATCTTTCCAATTCTTCTGTGGGTTTTTCTGTTGGTTTATTTGTTAATCAGTACTGGGTGTTTTCCTTCAGCTAGTCATTTCTAATTTTAATACTTTGGATTCAGTAAAACTGTTTTTTTTTTAATTTTTGAGATTCTCTTTGTGAACAAATACACAGTCGGTTCTGGATCATGTACTGTATGCCCTTGGGGAAAATCTTGTGATCTCACTGTTAGGCACAGTTATGTGCATTATGTATCTGTGAGGTCAAGGTCATGACTTGTGCCACTCAGATTCTCTATGTTATGATTTCTCTCCTTGGCATGTCAATTAACCTGAGAGAAGAAGAGCAATTTTCTTCCATTTTGATTATGGACATGTCTATTTTTGAATAATTGTCAATTTTGGTTTCACATATTATAAATCAATGTTGAACACAAAGGTTTATGCCTGTTCTTAGAGCTTGTATCTTTTAAATATTGGGACATTCATATTTGTCTATGAAGAATTCATTTGCTTTGGATTCTATTTTCCGTCATGGGGAAGTTCTATTGTCTCTCTTTCTGTTAGTATTTTCCTGGTGCTTTTGTTCATTTATTTTGACCCTTCATGATTTATTTGTAAGTTTATTGCAAGATTCAAATTTACATTTCTAAGCCTCCCCTGCAGATGAGAGTAGCTAATAAAAAGATCATTGCAGTCATTGGTCAAGGATTTGGAGTTATTTACAGTGGGCTGAATTAGTGGGAGCTATACCTTTCCCTTCCAACTTTCTCCTAAACTGGAACGTACATTAGTTTTGTTGATACTCTGAGAAAAATGCTAAGAGAGTCATGAAGATTCTTCTATTGACAACTTTGCATGGCTAACCAATGCCAGCAACTGCCTACTTCCAAACAACTAAATGTGTGACAAAAAATAAATACATTGTGTTTAAATCACCACTGCTGAATGTCTGTTACTTCATTAAACCCAATTTCTAATTAATAATACATTATCCCTGAAGGTAATCAATATTACTGGTTTGTATGTGCCATTCTAGAAATAGTCCCTTTAAGTGTCATTATTCTAAGTGTATCTTGAGCGTTTCATTATGGAAAGTTATATATATGCAAATAGCATGGTGTGCCTCAATATACCTATCAGCCAATTTCAGCAATTATCCATTGGTAGTCTGTAAGCAGAGTTTTCCTGTTCCAATGACCTGCTCCCAAATTATCACTCAGAGGCTTAATATAAATTATAAATGCTCAGCCAATAGCTCAGGCTTATTACTAACTAGCTCTTACATTTTAAATTAACCTATATTCTTTATTTATGTTCTGCCACATGGTGGTACCTTTTTTAGTGTAGCACAAATTGTTAGGAAGTCTTATTAATAAAATCAAACCCAGAGCCAGGTATTGGGTTAAAGCTGGAAGATCAGAGAAGCAGAACAAGCCACAGCTACCTCACCTTGCCAATTCCTCAGCTGATCCTGTTTCTTCAGATTTGATGCCTCTCAGTCCTCATCTAGAATGAATCTCAGCTGAACTGCTGCTCAAAAGCCTGAAAGCTTAACCAGCTCTAGTTCCTGGTCCTCACACCTTATATACCTTTCTGCTTTCTGTCATCACTTCTGGGATTAAAGGCTCACTTCCTGGGATTAAAGGTGTGAGTCACCATGCCTGGCTGTTTCCAGTGTGGCCTTGAACTCACAGAGATCCACACAGATTTCTGCCTCTCGAATGCTAGGATTAAAGGTGTGTGTGCCACCATTTTCTGGCCTCTGTGTCTAGTGGCTGTTCTGTTGTCTGACCCCAGATAAGTTTATTAGGGTGCACAATATTTTGGGGAACACAATATTACCAGCATGGCACATTCATCTCCTGTTCCCTCAGTGGCTGGCTGGTGACTCCTCTGACACTGCCCTTCCTCATCCCATCATTCTCAGTTTGGTTTTCCTGCCTGACTTTATCCTGTTCAGCTACTGGCCAGTCAGCTTCTTTATTAAACCAATCATAGTGACATATATTCTCACAGTGTAAAGGAATATTCTACATCAGTACTCTATGGAAGCACATGCAGGCAGGCTCACGCACATGTGCGCGTGCACACATACACACACACACACACACACACACACACACACAATTCTTGTTTGACACAAATGCCAATATGCTATTTACATTATACTTTGACTTCATTTTATTAAAATAGTTTTAGATTTATCTTGTTTCTGTGTGCAAGAATATACATGTGCATGTATGTGTGTCTGTGTAGGGGCACTCAAGTGCCACTGAGCACATGTATAGTTAAAAGGACAACTTGGAGGAGTTGATTCTCTCCTTTACCATTTGGGTCCTGAGGATTGAACTCAGGTCATCAGGCTTGGCAGCAAGTGTCTTTACCCAGTGAGCCATCTCACTGGTCTGACTTTCCTTTTTAAACTTAATAATGTTTGTTGGACCTGGTTTTATATCAACATTAATTTCTTATTTTCATCAATGTGCATCTAGTGTTTCTTTATCTCATCACACATATATAAATAGATCTGTAGAATTAACTCCTTGGTATAGAATAGCAGAGTCAAAAGGATACACATTTGTAACTTTGTTTCAATAAGAAAATGTCCTCAAATTACCTCCAGAGAAGTTGTGCCCATTCCAACTCTTAGAACAGTGCAAGGCAGTATCTGTTGGGCACACACTCCTGCTGGTTCATTATGCTGTCAAACATTGCTGCTTTAACCAAACTGATAAAAATGAGTGTCTCACTTCAGCCTGAATTTTGTTTTCTAACTTAGAAGTCACATTTTTTTCTTTCTTGTGAACTATCTTTGTAGCCTTTGCTCATCTTGCTATTGCACTATTGTATTTTTCTTACTATTTAGTAGGATTACTAGTCCTGTTATCTTTAATATGAGTTATAAGTAATTGTTCTAGTTGACCATTTGCCTTGAACTTTGGTAATGACAAGTTTTGCATTGATGAAACTTTCTCTTTGTTTGCACTGAATTGATAGAAGTTATTTTGGCTTCTAAGATCTATGCTATATTCTAAAAGGTCTTTATTCCTCAACATAATATTTTAAATTCACCATAGTTGCTTGTAGTGTTTTTATGGCTTCTTTTTTATCTTTAAATTTGGTCTACCCAAGGTTTAGTGGGAAGTGTTGTAAATTTGTCTTTTCCCAGATAGCCACCATGTCTTAAATAATTTATTTTCCCTCAGGGAACTGAAGCAGCATTTTTCATATAATAAATAGATTATTTGTATTTTGGAATTTTTCTGATTTTCTAGTTTTTCTTACTGTTCTATGCTGTGGGATGGTCTGTATGTCAAATCTGTTGCTCTGATTGGCCAATAAATAAAATACTGAATGGCCAGTGGCCAGGCAGGAAGTATAGGCGGGACAAGGAGAGAGGAGAGTTCTGGGAAGTAGAAAGCTGAGTCAGAGAGACACTGCCAGCCGCCACCATGACAAGCACCGTGTGAAGATGCCGGTAAGCCACGAGCCATGTGGCAAGGTATAGATTTATAGAAATGGATTAGTTTAAGATATAAGAACAGTTAGTAAGAAGCCTGCTACAGTCATACAGTTTGTAAGCAATATAAGTCTCTGTGTTTACTTGGTTGGGTCTGAGTGGCTGTGGGACTGGCAGGTGACAGAGATTTGTCCTGACCATGGGCCAGGCAGGAAAACTCTAGCTACATTCCTTCTCTAAACCCGAACATATTTCTAAAATAAAAGGTTAAAAGATTCTTTTGTCCCATATCAAAAGAGTCCTCTGGTGTGGGACAGAGAAAAACCAATATTTTTATTTAAAACAGGTTGATTATAAATACAATCTCTTTCTAAAGAAAAAGGGATATGATATAGATATATAGGATATAGATATGATAGGATAAAAGGGTAGATTAATGAACCTACTATTAAAAAACAACAACTTGTTTAAAATGTTTTACATTGGTATAGATTTTAGTCTATGTTTAAAATGTTTTACATTGGTATAGATTTTAGTTTATTGATGCAAGTTTAAACTTAATTTTGTTATACTGTATATATATTTCTATTCTCATTTGAGGTATTTATGTAACTCATTTAGATTGTAGTGGATAATTAAAAATACAGATTAATAATTAGTCTTCTATGATAGTCAAACTTGTACCATGTTAGTTAAGTTTTCTAGGTATACATAGATATATTTCAGATAGACAGGTAATCTTTAAACACTTCAAAGACCTACAGAATATGGCATTTAAAATATTTTTAAAAATTTAGACTTTCTGGATAGTAAGACATATCTGCTCCTGGCAGCACCAATTTACTTCAGAGAAGAGGATGGGCATTGAAGACACTCTATATGGAGTTTATCTTCGCCTTGGCAAAAATAGCCATTTGGGCAAAAAACTGTTCTTGCCTAGACTACTTGTTCAACTGAACATGCAGGACCCATGGAAAGGTGACCACTGAACTTTGCTTGGCAAAATGGTCCTTCAGGTTTCTGCTTCGCAGAGGAAACTGCCAGACATTCTGCAGGACACAGAGAAAAATGACTGAGAGACACTAGACCTGTGGGATGAAGACAGATGCCCCAACTTTACAAAGGAACATTAGGTGACTGTCCAGGCTGCCAGCTGTCTCTGTCTACCCTGCAAGACTCCCGAAAGTTGCTTGCATCCTTCTCCCATTTCTCAGGTAGTATTATATCCTTCTGAGGTCTTTGATATAGTTGAAGCTAGATACAATTTTCCTTAGTTATGATAAAAGATAAGTTAGATATGAAACCTTAGACTCACAAATATAAGATAGATAGGATATCTTCTTTAATTTTGCCAAATAAACTAGTTATTATAAATAGAGTAGATATTATAACTGTAATTCTTGCTTGATAATTGTTTTGTTATACGTAATTTTACTATGTGAAAGTTAAAACCTTCCTTTTCGAAAAAGAAGAAAAGGGGAAGTGCTGTGGATATTGCTCTGTATAAATAAACACTGATTGGCCAGTAGCCAGACAGGAAGTAAAGGTGGGACTAACAGAGAGGAGAATTAAGGGAACAGAAAGACAAAGGAGGAGACCGCCTGGAGCTGCCACCAGGACAAGGAAGATGTAAGGTACCAATAAGCCATGAGCCACGTGGCAAAGTATAGATTAATAAAAATGGGCTAAATATAAGAGTGAGAGCTAGACAATGATAGGCCTGAGCTAATGGCCAAGCAGTTTAAATAATATAAGCATCTGTATGTTTATTTTATAAGTGGGCTCTGGGACTAGCGGGACTTGGCAGGACCTGGAGAGAAAACTCTCGAGCTACAGTTCTATCACTGTATTCATGTATTATTATAAAATTGTTTTTGTAATTGTAAATTTATTATGTTTTAAAACCTGGCGAGTCCCAGAAAAGAGTGGGGGAAGTTGGGAATGAAGTTTCCACCTCTAGCTGAGGAGATATTGGCAATTGATACCTGCTTGGAGATAGAGAGTCAGTTTTCTTTAAGAGTGTGGCCCCTGGTAAGTGGATCATGCTCCAATGGAGGCCCATATATCCAAGAGTATATGGACAGCACAAATTAGACTTGATAGACAAAAAAAAAAAAGGACACAAATTTGGATGGATGGGGAAGGGGGAAATCTTGGAAGAGTTGAGGAGGAGTGAATATGATCAAAACACATTGTATATACTAGAACTAACATATATATGATGATAAAAATTACATATGTAATTTATAGATTGTTGTCAAAAATACTACATCTTTATGAAGATAAATTTTCCTGCCTAGGTGGGATCTGTGGGTGGTATGTAGAGTGAGTAGAAAATTTCTTAATAAAGAAAAATGAAAAAAAATTTCCTGCCTAAGAATATAATTAACATTTCTATTCATTTGGGACTTTTATGCAAGGCCACACCTCCTAGGCCTCCCCAGGACAACACTACCAACCGGAGACCAAGTGTTCAACTGCCAGAGCCTATGATTATTGTCATTCAAACTATCGCATGAAGGTTTTCTAGCTATCTTTTTTATGACGGTCAATATTCTTTGGCCAAAACCTCATAGGGCCATGCCTGTTTGTGAATACATTAGTCTTATTCTTCTTTGTAGTGAGGAAGTACACATACTATATGATCAATGAAGCAGCTCAGAAAGAATGTGTTAAGAGCTTATTAAAAGATTTGAACTTTGGATGGGTGATCTGGGGTAAAGTTCAGGGAAACTAAGGCCTGGTGAGTAGATATCTTAATATATCTTCTCTCTATAGCAGGCAGGCTATAGTTGTCACAGCTGTGGTTGGTAAAGTAGCAGCAGTCCTCCTTATCAGGCAGGCAGGCAGGCAGGAGGATAGTATTGTTTGGATTACACACTGACCTTGGTTTTTATCTGTGCATAGGCAAAATTACAAAGTGGCCTTGCTTTGTCTCATTTTCTCATGGTCTCATGGTAACCTTGTCTGAGGTTGGCATTCAGTGAGATCAATGAGGTCCAATAGAAAAACAACATGGCCTTGCTCTAAGTGCCTGGCCAGGTTCCAAATATTAGAGCCTCTTCTGTTTTTCCTTTCTCATGGGTTACAAGCCTATTTACACTGTGCTCACAGGCAATGTTCTGAATGACTTTAATCCTCTGAAACATGCTAAGACCTGCTTTAGGTTGCAGTATATGGCTGACTTTTTAATATTTCATGTATGTCTTCAGAGAATTGTGTAGTTCAGTGTGACTTCCATATATGTCCATTAGCACAGGATACCAATTGTTATTCAGATCATATCGTTACTGACATTTTGTCAATTGTGCCAATTCATTTGTTTTTACAAATGACTGAGGAAGATGTTTTAAAATCTTTGACTAATATGAATGAAATAGCCTTACTAAAAATGTTGACCCCATGCCTGAAAAACTCTCTGGATCCACCAAACAATTCAGAGACAATTGTTAAACTATCTAATAGGGCTGTGACCATCAACTTCCCAACATTCACAGTATAAATCATATTTTTCAACAAATAAATTGCAAGGGAGGAAAATAGCCCATAAAGTAGGATACTTGGAAACCTCAATGGCTTCTGATCCTAACAAACTATAAAGAAAAAATGAAAACAACAGATAATTTAAATACTGACTGGCTATTTGACCATGTTAAATAATTATTGCTGAGCCATAATAGCTCATTAGATACTTGCTACCAAATCTGACTATTTGAGATCAATCCCCAGGACACATAGAGTGAACGAAGAAAACCAATTCACAAAAATTGCCCTCTGACTTTTGCATTTGCTGTTGCATGCACATGCATGTGCACACACGATAGAGAGAGAGAGAGAGAGAGAGAGAGAGAGAGAGAGAGAGAGAGAGAGAGAGAGAGAGAGAATAGATAAATAGAAAACCATTTATGGCTTCTAGTTTAGTGTTTTTATAATATTCCTGAGTATAGGAATTAGTGGGTCTCTGTTTCTTGTGCCTACTATTGGGTTCTTTTCCTTCTGTTTGTTTTGCCCAATTTCCAATGTATTAGATTTTGTTTTATCTTATTGGATTATATTTTATTATTATCCCTAAGAAGCCTGTTTGTTTCCTAATGAGAGACAGAAAGGAAATGGATCTGGATGAGAAGTGAGGTGAGGAAGATCTAGGAGGAGGAGAGAGAGGGGAAACTATAGTCAGGATATATTACATGAGAAAAAATATATTTTCAATAAAAGAAAAAAATTATAAAATTAAAAAAAAATTATTGTAAATTCTTAATGTTTTGGTGGGATTGTGTGGGAGCCCACAAAGATTCCAATGTGTGGTTTGACTCAAGGTCAGAGAGTCAGAGTGTATGTTGCTCTCCAAGGCTACATAATAGGGTGCAAAGGCATGGTTACCAGGTGTCTTATACTTCAAGGCCTAATTACAAGATGCTTTGGCATGGGCATGGTTACCAGGTGTTTTGAAGGGTTTACACTTGGTTGTACATTATGCTTTGATCTTGAAAGGGGGAGGTCTTTTGCCTCGCCCCTTGCTGGTGTATAAAAAAGCCATTGGACATAAATTCAAGGCTACTGGATATTGAAGCTCTCCTGCATCTCTGCCTTTCTCTCTTCATCTACATCTATATTTCTTCCTATCATTTCTCAGTTCCTCACTCCCCACTTCAAAGGACCCTTCGACAGGTTGAGGCTGGACCCTAACACTGGGCCCTGAGAGGATTGTGGCTATATTATAAGAAAAAGTATTTAGGAGGAGGAGGGGGCTGCAGAGAAGACCCAGTGTTTGAGTGCTTCCTGCTCTTCCAGAGAACCTGAGTTTAGTTCCCAGCACCTGCATCAGGCAGTTCACAACCACCTGTAACCACAGTTTCAGGAGATCCAATACCATCTTTTAACCTCCACAGGCATATGCCTGCACACACCCACACATACACAGGGAAATAAAGAGACAGATAACTTTAAAAACAATTATTGTTCCATGGCCCTACAGAAGTCAGGATCTGAGTTGATGTCTGTGGCTGTGTGGATGACTGGGGTCTAGTCAGCCACCTGAGACCATGTTGGTGTCCCAGGGCCATGCTGCTGCTGGAGCCATACTAATCTGGGTGGTCTGTGCTGCCACCAGGACCATGATAATGTCCAGGGCCAAGCTGCTGCTGAGGGCCATGTCTGAGTCTGTGGTACTGCTGCAGCTGGGGTCTGTGTTGATGTCCAGGGCCCCTGTTACCACAAGGGGTCATAGGAACCATGTGTTTTGAAATCCAAGACCATGCTGAGCTAGCCCCACCCCTCACTGGCCCTGGGATAGCTGCCCCTGCCCCTGGCTAGATACTGCAGCAGGAGAGATGGCTCCTGCACTCATGAAAGATGGCCCCACTCCCCACCACAAGCATACACTTCATCTGGGCAGCACACTAGAGCTGACCCTGTTGGCAGTAGTGCAGGTGAGCCAGCCCTGAGGGCATGTGTACCAGGCTTTTTCTTTTGAGCCATCAACCAGCTCCCAAATCATGACACAGAGACTTACCATTAGTTTTGAATGTTCAGCCTAGTTTAGGCACATTTCTGGCTAGCTCTTTTAACTTAATTTAACTTGTTTCTATTTATCTACCTTTTGCCTCAGGGCGTATTACCTTTCTTACTTCTCTATATCTTACTTTCATTTCTTGTGTCTGGCTGTATGGTGTCTGCCTGGCTTCTTGCCCCAGGTGTGTCCTTCCTTCTCTCCTCTCATTCATCTTGAGCCTAGATTTCTCCCCCTATTTATTCTCTCTCCCTGCCAGCCCCAACTATCCTTTTCCTGCATAGCTATTGGCTATTTAGCTTTTTATTAGACCAATCAGGTGCCTTAGGCAGGCAAGGTGAAACAGATGCAACATATGGTTACATAATGAAACACACATCCTTACATTGTTAAACAAATACAGCATAAATAAAAGTAACACACTTTACACAGTTAAAGTAATATTCCACAGCATAAACAAATGTAACATATCTTTACCTAGTTAAAATAATTTTCCACAACAGGCATGAGAGCAGAAGAGCAGGTAGCAAGGGCTGGAGGAGGGAAGGCATCTTTCTCTCACCTATGTCACCACATGGCAGACAAGGGGGGGTGGGGTCACAAGAGTGGGAGAACTAGCCCCGACCCTCATGAGCTGCAGCACACAGGAGAGAAGGCCCTGCACCCCACCAAGGCAGCACACCAGAGCTAAACCTGTTGGGGGAAGAGCAGATAAGCCAGCCCTGAGAGTGTGAGAGCAGGAGATTTGACACCCCCTATATTCTCCCTACAGCAATCAGGAGAGAGGGCCCTGCACTTCACCTGGGCAAGACAGTAGAGGCCCTGGTGGTGTGAGTGTGAGTGATGGGGACCCAGATATGAGTACCTGAGAGCAGGAGAACTGGCCCTGCTTCTTGGTGCAGACTGCATTGGATAAGCTAGCTTAGGTAGAGTGCTACCTTAGGAGAGTGCTACCCAGGTGATAATGATAGGGGAAACCTGGGCTGACCAGTCCAGCTACCAACCAGGTCCAGAACCAGGGATATGAGTTGGCCCATCCCAACATCCATCAAATCTATGATCTGCTGGAGCATGTGAAGGGGCCAGTCCTGCAGATCTAAAGTTGCATGATCTCCGTATCACAGGACAACAACAAGTTACCCAGTAGGAGCTCCACTGAGAACCCATTATCGATGGTGTAGCAGAGGCCAGAGGCCTGGAACCAGACCAATGACTCATGGCAATGAACATTGGCAAGTGAAGATGAAAGGACTAAAGGATGAACTGTGTGACTCACCAGGACACACTACAGCTTCCATGATGAAATTCTTCTCATTTTTTTTTTTGTTTTGCTTTGTTTGTTTGTTTGGTTTCATTTTTGGTTTTTCTTTTAAATTTTGTTTTGTTTTGGGGGGGAGGTCACAAGGGCAGAGGGTGGATGTGAGCAGGGAGATGGGTAGGATTGGGATGTATGATGTGAAATCCACAACGAATCAATAACTGTAAAAAAATCAAAGCTTACTCCTTATTGTATGGATATTGAAATATGAGTAAAGTTTATGTTCTAGCTTTAAAAATAATTATTGTTCATTCTTAGTGTTTTGGTGGGGTCATAGCTATATTATACTAATGAACAGATTTGGGGTGCTGGAGAAATGGCACTGTTTGTGCTTCCTGTTCTTGCGGAGGACCTAAGTTTAGTTCCCAATATTCACATCAGCAGCTCACAACTACCTATAACTTCAGCTTTAGGAAACATGATGCCCTCTTTTGACCTCCACAGGCATATGCCTGCATGCACACACACACACGGGGGGGGGGGGGAGGGGAGAGAGAGAGAGAGAGACAGAGAGAGAGAGAAGAGAGAGAGAGAGAGAGAGAGAGAGAGAGAGAGAGAGAGAGAGAGAGAGAGAGAGAGAGGGAAAGAGAGAGAGAAATGTAATTTTTTAAAAAAGTAGAGAAAGATTGAGGGGGTTATGCAAACATGACCTCAGACCTGCACACACATATACTCTTGCACAAGTAATCATGTATACATATAGCACACAAAAACACACTAAAAAAATCAGTCTAGCCTCTGTGATAATTCAAACCTCACAGTATTAGGTTTCTTGCTAGGATAAGGCCCCATATGAAAGAGAAATTTTTAAAGGGAAGCTAAAATTGAAGAAAATACAGACAACAGAACCAAAGGAAGAAAGGGTTCAAATGAAACAGGCACAGAAAAAGAGAAAGGCAATCAAAAATTCAGGCATCACTTTTTTGTTTCTTTAAGTACACAATGGAAGAGGGACAGGGCTGAAGTAAGAAAAGCTATCTGGAACTGTGCCTTCTACATTTTCATATGAAAAATGTTAAGGTAAAATCCATACCTTATAACAGAAGCTACTATAAGAAAAAAATGAATAAAAGACAATAACTATTAAAACAGTAAAAGGAGAGCAAAGAGACACATCTTGAAAACTCAGCAAAACAGCAATTAATATTGAAAAATGAGGTAAAAGGGGCCAGGGAGCTGGTTCAGCAGATAATAGTGCTTGACCTCTGATGGCTATACATATACTTAGGCACATGGGTGTACACACACACACACACACACACCACAATAATAATGAATTAAAATAAAATCCTAAGGAAATTAAGACAATAATATATGAAAGAAAACCTATGCAGCTTACATTTTGTGGAGGGGGGTATTCAACTAAGATTTCATCTTTCCAGGTGTCTCTAGCTTGTGCCAAGTTGCTTCCTGCCTCTTCCCTCAATGATCAACTATGACATGAAAATGTAAGTCAAATAAATTCTTTTCTCTCTCAAATTGCTTTTGGGCATGGTGTTTATCACAGCAGTAGAAAGCAAACTATAACAAAACCATAAATCAGAATTTGAAAAAACTCAGAAATTAGATATTAGAACATGAGAATTAGAAATGAAACATTTATGATTATTTTTCCATTAAACACATTTTATTATCTTTGAGCTTTAATTAAATTGTTTAATTTTTTTCTTTCTAACATATTAATAGATTTTTATCAATTTTGATTCAGTGCTATTTCTACAAATAATTTTAATTGAAAATTAAGCTAGAAGGAACACAAGAACAAAAACAATGTATATAAATGTGAAAAGATGTAAAAGGTGAAAATGAGAAAAATCTTAAACACAAAATTATGGATAAATATGTGAAAATATTTTTTAACAGAAGACAAATGCAGAAGATAAGCAGAAAAGACTGGATGAATGGGTGACTTGAGCTTTTAAAGAAGAAAACAAGGTGACAAGGTGTTAAAGAACATAGTACCCAAACAAAAGTACCATGATGAAGTCCCATTATTTTATATAGTGAATGAATACTAGTACTTGAGGTGACAAATAAAGGATCAAGCTTTTTAAAAGAACAAGAACTAAAAGTTATAAACTAAGGAAACTTTCTGGAAGTAAAAAGATTTGAAGTTACATAAAACTATGTATTAAAAGAAGAATGTGTGAATATCAGAATGACCAACACTGACCCATTCTACTAAACTTCCTAGACCTTACATATCAAGAAGAAAAACAATCTTTGGGCACACTGAGAAAGGAGAAAGTAGATTATAATAAGGGAAAAATTAAATATCCATCAGACTTTTGGATTGGAAAAAAAGAGAATGGAGCACTGCACTGCTGGTATTTTTTTCAGTACTGGAGATTATCCTTGTGCATGCTGAATAAGAAATGTACGCCTGAGCTATATTCACAGCTCCAAGTCATATACTTAAGATATACACATTGTATTAGTTGTCTAAGGCTGCTGTAACAAAATTCATGACACTGAGTGGTTTAAACAATAGGGAGCTTTTCTCATTGTTCTCTGAAGGCTAGAAGTATGTGGTCCTTCCAGGAAATGTGAGAGACAATCTGGTCTGTGCGTCTTGTGACTACAAGAAGTCCTTAGCATTTTTATTATTATTATTATTATTATTATTATTATTATTATTATTATTGCTTAAACTTCATTTATAAAATTAATCTCTTTAAATACTTTGATTTACTCAAAGCATTTTTAAATAATTGAATTGTATAAACATCTTTTCCTCTCAATCTCTGTATTTATTGTCAAAAGATTTTCACACTGTAAGCATGCCCACAGTTCCCTTTTAGGAAGACACTGGTCATATTGGGCTGAGGGCACACCCTATTCCAGAATGGCTTTACCTTTACTAATGAGATCAGTGAAGACCCTGTTTCCAAATAGTCACGTGCTGAGGCAACTAGGACTTCAGTACAAATTTGGGGAAGAAGATGGCAGTTCAACCCCAGAGGAAAGAAAATATGAGATAAGAATGTTTTTATGTAGCAGAATGAAATTTGTATGATATCTTTTCATATAGTAGTATTACAAAACAAAGGATACAACCAAAGATTGATGGTGTCACAGAAAACTGACTTGGAAACCAAATAAAGGGCTCTCATTAGCTAAAGCTGAGGTAATTTAGGCTTTGGTAAGAATAATAATTACAAATGAATTAAAATTATTAAATATGCTGGGTGTGGTGGTGCATGTTTTTAATCTCAGCACTTAGGGTAAGTAGCAGGCCTCTGAGTTCAGGGAAATCTGGTCTACATGGTGATTACCAGGCCAGCTAAGTCTACACATGATACCTTGTCACAAAACAAACCATCAAATATGTTTAAATATACTAAAACCCTTTGTAAATATGTTTTAAATGTCTGCTGCATCCACTGTGACTGCCTTCTCACACACAGCTCACCTGACCTATAGGCCGTCCTCTCCAAGCCTTCCTCTCAGCCAGTAGCACAGAGACCTTGACAAATGTAGTCCTGTATTAGTCAGGGTTCTCTATAGTAACAGAATTTATAGAATGAATCTATCTCTATATAAAGGGAATTTGTTAGAGTGACTTATAGGCTGCTGTCCAGCTAATCCAACAATGGCTGGCTATAAATAGAAAGTTAAAGAATCCAGTAGTTTCTCAGTCCATGAAGCTGTATATCTCATCTGGTCTCCAGTGAATGCTAGAATCCCAAAGAACTGGCCTCTGATGCCGGTGAAAGAATGGACTTGCTAGTAAGGCAAGAGCAAGCAGGCAAAGAGCCTGAGTTTCCTTCTTTCCTGTCCTTATATAGGCTGCCAGTAGAAGATGTGGCCCAGATTAAAGGTGGATCTTCCCACTCAAAGATCCAGGTTAGAAGTGGATCTTCCCACTTCAAGTTAAACAGAAATCCCTCACAGGTGTGTGATACATTTTTGTTAATTCCAGATGTAGTCAACTTGACAACCGAGAATAGCCACCCCAAGGCCCATCCTGCCCACTCCAACAAACAGGGCAAAGCAGGTGAAATGGGTTTCTATAGCTTTACTGCCTCCCTTGCCACCACAGGGAGCTAGGATGCTCTTTGGCATAGCATCTCTGCCTCTCTTTTGACATTCAAAGCCTTCCTTTCAACATCAAATCCCACTTGATCTCTTCCCTGAAACCTTCCTACTGGAGCCTTTGATTCTGGGTTGGAGATCATCCTCCTTCCTTCCCTCAGGTTCTCACTGGGCTCTTCCAAGAGGACACCACTGGTTATTCATTCACTTAGACATTCATTTTTGTCTAACACAAACTGGGCAGCTTGAGGCAATAGAAATATCCAGGAGGTGATAGTCCCTACTCAGGCTCTAAAGGAAAGAGTTCACCTGATTCTTCCAGCTTTGGGTGGCTTTAGGCATGCCTTGGCATGTGTAGTAGTTTGAACATATTTGGTCCCCATAAGCTCCATGGGGAGTGGCACTATTAGGAGGTATGGGTTGTTGGAGTGGGTATGGCCTTGTTGAGAAAATGTGTCACTGTGGGGGTGGGCTTTGAGATTTCCTGTGCTCAGGATACCACCCAGGGAGTTATTCTACTTCCTGTTGCCTCTGAGACAATATGTAGAACTCTCAACTCCAGCACCACATCTGCCTGCATGCTGCCATGCTAACCCTCAATTAAATGTTTTCTTTATGAGTTGCCATGGTCATGGTGTCTCTCCACAGCAATACTAAACCCTAAAAAAGACAGCATGTAAACTCATTAAACTGGGTAAGAGCAGAGCCCCAGCCAATAATAGCTTGATGGCAGTCCAGTATATCCTGAGATAAGTCCAGTTCCATAACCTGGAGAAAGAGTAGACAATAAATGTCTGCTTCTAAGTCACCAAGCTCCAAGGTCTCTCACTCACAGTGGCTCATCACAGGGCCCTTCACTCTTCAGAGTCTGGAAGATCAATGGGACACAGGGCAGGAAACAAATTCTGCCTGGAGCATCCTGGGTATGGCCCTGTGCCCCATTGATCTCTTTAGGCCAAGGAAATTAATTTTGGGTTTCTGACCCCACACTGCCAACCCAGGTCCCCTCACCTACAGAGGCTCTTCATAGGTCCCCTCACTCTTCAGAGCCTGGAAGATCAATGGGACACAGGGCAGGAAACAGATTCTGCCTGGAGCATCCTGGGTGTGGCCTTGTGCCCCATTGATCTCTTTAGGCCAAGGAAATTGATTTTGGGTTTCTGACCCCACACTGCCAACCCAGGGCCCCTTACTCACAGAGGCTCATTTTCAGAGCCTCAGGAGGGAGCCAGGAATTTCATAGTTTTAAATTCTTGATCATAAAGAGGATCACACAAATTCATAAGCCTAAATGTATTCCATACCCATGACTGAATACACTACTGGCAACTAGAATGAGATTCACACACACACACACACACACACACACACACACACACACACACACACGAAGCTTGCTATGATTGGAAGAATTACTCGTCCATTCTCCATGGCCTATGGGAGGTCCAGAACTGTGAATTCCACTTGCCCTATGACTGGGTTATATCATACAGCACAGAAAACTTGAAAATAAGGACACACTCATCAATGACCTGACCTAATCATATGGGCCCTTCAGTCAGTATCCTGAGGTCAGCGCCAAGGCAGTCAGAAATTCAAGGCATAGAAGGGATTCAGAGAGAGAGAAACTCTCCTCCTGACTAGAAATTGGAGAAAACCACATGGAAATAAAGGCAGTGGCCTCTGAAAGACAAGAATTACCCTGCTAATAGCCAGCAAAGGAAATGGCCTTCAGTCATTTATCCATAAGAGGGGCATTGGACCAAAAACTATAATTAACTTGGATATGGATTATTCCCCTATCCAGGCCTCCAGATGGCAATGCAGCCTCATGACACCTTGATTTTTCTGCCTTATATGGGCCTGATCAAACAAGCAAGTCACATAAGTACTGAAACATCTGGCCAACGGAACTACAAACAAATAGATGGGTGTTGATGAAATTCCCTCAGTTAGTAGAAATTTGTTACACAGCAATAGTTAACTGTCTTAGTTAGGGTTTCTATTGCTGTGAAGAGACACCATGACCACAGCAACTCTTATAAAGGAAAACAATTTAGTTGGATGGCTTACAGTTTCAGAGATTTAGTCCATTATCATCATGGCAGGACATGGCAGCATGTAGGTAGACATGGTGCTGAAGAAGGAACTGAGAGTTCTACATCTTGATCTGTCTCTGGTGCTGCAGCTTGGGTCTTGCTGTCTCTGATACCCTGGGGCAGGGGATGAGTAGTTATGGAGTCAATGACACAGACCACAGGAGGTTACAATCAATCTCTCATTTATTAAACAAAAGGCTGCTGTGACATTTCTTGGTTGGCTCTGAGCTTCATGTCATCATGTTCCTGTTTGAAGTTTATGGGTCAGGTTTCCTCTGGCCAGAGCACTCTGCACATGTCACAGCTCATTGTTTGCTTAAGGTGTGGCCAAGCAAACCACCTTACCAGCCTCATATCACTCTTTTTATTTTATTTTGTGGCTGCTAGTGGTAATTAGAGTTCTTTGCTCTAATCTTGTTGTCCCCACCTCAGGGACCCCCAGCATTTGGACTGTGCCTATCTTAGGTTGGTCTACCTGACTGGCTCTTACCTGTCGTTGACTACCAGCCCTGGAAGGGTGGGTCCCTGGAAAGTGCCTATGGTATTAGAGCATTAGACAGACGCATCGGACAGAGGCATCACGAATGGACAAGGCGTCCATGAACCAGGCTCTTATTTCTTCCTTGGGGGGGGCATAATTAGGGCGTTCCAGAGCCATTTGCAGTTGTAGGGTCATTTTGTTGATGCGGCACTGCCAGGAAACATGCTGTAAGAAACACTTAAACAATAGAATTATTAAGAGTACCATTCCCCCTATCATTCCCTGTTCTATAATTTTTGAAGGGTCAGGATTGATTTTATGTAATCCCAAATTTGAGCAAAGAATGTTGTAGACACCTCCAGTTGTTTCACAGTTGTGGAGTTCAGCCTTAAGATTTCATTAGAGAGTTGTACCATAAGATTTAAGAATTCTTTGCTCCACGGTCACATGATTTCCCTTAACTGATTCCTGGCTTGTATTATATTCAAGACTGTGTAAGGGATTAAACCAAAGGAAAATTATGGATCACAGTTTCCTCTTACCAGCCATCTTAATGTCTGGATTTCTTCATCTAATAAATCTAGTTGTTGCTGTAAATTGAGTATAGCTGACTGGAAATGGGAATTAATCAGCTGTTGAGTGCTCAATGATTGGGCTGATTCTTCTTTGGCCATATTAAATGTAGAGGTGGTGGCTCCCATTTGAACCAGGGAGGCTGTGGCTGCTGTCCCACCAGCCACAGAAAGCAGAATAGCAGCCACTATGACTGCTGTTATACCAAAGTCTCTTTTTATTCTGGTTTGTTCCATCAATTTTACCCTATGGAAATGTGTTACATTGGTCAAAGGTACCCAAATGAAAGTGGGGAGGTACAACACCACTGCCCATGAGGCCTCCTCAGGATTCCAACATGGTCCCAACTTACAAAGGTCTCAAGTGCAATTTAGCATTGACATGGAGGAATTGGTTAAGGTAAAGAAAAAAGGGGTCTTTATGCATACAGGGGTGGCAGAAAGGGCAAAATGGTTTTGCATGATAACTTAGAGATCATTTGTAACTCTGTCAGAAGCAGAGATGGTATCATAATATAAAAAGATATAATCTTCATTTAAATAAGTGCCTCCTCCTATAAACAGAAAGGGCCTTAAATCCATGCAGGCATGGCGACCACATAGAGGCCAGGCCCCAAAAAACAGTTCCGGTTTTTTTACTCTTCTCATGAAGGAACCATCAGTAGTTTTCGGTGTGCTACAGTTCATAGATGGTGGAGCCTCACCATTCTCTGGTGTCTGGATCCAAAGCCCCATGTTAGCCTTTCTGTAAAGGGGGTAGGGTACAAAATTGGGAAGGCAATGATCCCAGTTAATAGATACTTCAATCTTGGTGGTATATTCCCCCAAATTTAGAAAAAAGGAATCAAATGGTTGCTGAATGCTTTTGGTGATTTTTTTTCCTTTTTTTTCTCAATAGTGGGGCCCATTATTTTGATACCCTGCATAAATCAGGTCATTCTTTCAATTACCCCTTGTAGTCCCTTAAAATCTCCTGTAATATAAGAGGAGAAAGGGAGGCACCCAGAAACATTCACCCTATGGTATGCATCAAAGCAAAGGATTTCTGCTAAATCATAAAATCCAAATGAATAATTAAAAGAACCTTGAAATGAAGCATAAGGAAGGCCCAAGATTTTGTTAGTTGTATAAATTCCCAGGAAAGTAGGGGCAGTTACCACAACAGGCACTGAGATAGGTGGGGCTGCAGAAAGATCTTTGGCCTGAATAATCATTGGCAGGATCAGTAACAGGACTGTCAGCAAAGGTAGAGGTCCTCCTCAAGATTTTCTTGATCCATAGCAGGCCATATGTCTTTGATTGGCATCCATATTGGCTTCATTTGATCTTGTGGGAAAACACAAGCCTCATCCCTGTGTTAACAAGGAAGTGGGAGGTTGCCAGGCATTGGATAGAGGGTCTCTCCAAGGGGAAGCAGTGTCTCTTTAGAGAGGGAGACCCAATGTTTATATGCTGGATTCAGGCCTTTATCATCAAATGATAGGAAATTGCTCTTAAACAGAACTTTTAACAATGCCAAATGTGGGTCCCTCTTAGTTTCTTTTGAAATTTTTGTAGATTTTCTTTTAAGGAATGATTTGTCCTTTCTACTATCACTTGTCCTTGTGGGTTATATGGAACATCTGTGGTATTGTCAATAGTCCAGTCCTTTAGGAAATCCTTAAACTGCTGAGAGGTATATGCGGGACTGTTGTCTGTCTCTATGGTCCAAGGCACTCCCATGACAATTATAGCTATTTTAATGCCTTGATGGCCTGTGATGCTTTTCCCCCTGATGGTGCTAGGGCACAGGTAAATGAGGAACATGTGTCCACTATCACATGTATGTATTTAAGATTGTCAAAGGGGGAATGGTGGGTAACATCCATTTTCCCAAGCGAATTGGGAACAAGGTCCCTGGGGTTGACACCTTGTTTATTCAATGGTCCCAAGGGAGCTAGAGGGGCACAGGTGGTGCAGGTCTGGGTTAGATGTTTGCATTGGGCTATGGGCAGTTTGGGCAGCAATTTGTGCAAGTTATGAGGGGACAAATGAAATTCTTGATGTAGTCTAGCCTGTTCCAATAGGGGCAGGTTTACTGTCATGATGAGCTTGTCAACCCTATCATTGCCTGAAGGAAGCATTCCTGGCATCCCCAAATGAGATCAGATATGTGTTATATACCAGGAATGCCTCCTATTCTCTAGAATGTCTTATATTGCTTTCATGGTCATGGAGATGGGATATTTAAGGGTTTTTAGTTTTGCAAAGGACAACAGCAAATCACATATCAACTGTATGAAAAAATGTTTATGGGCACTGACTGGCTCAACTCCAGTACTTTAAGGATGGCCAGGAGTTCTCCCATTTGGACGGAGCCTGGGTTGAGTTGGTTGTCAGTTATTTCTTTGCTATTGGGCATTGTGATTATTAGGCTGAAGTTCATTCTACTGGCATCTGTAAAAGCTATAGCTGCTTGAGGAAGAGGGACATTTGAGGGGTTGGCATATGGGCTTAAAGTTAACTTGAGAAGTGGCAAGGCTGACTGTAGATGTAACCATCTTATTAAATAAGAAACACAGAGCCAATGCAAAGATGAAAGCCCAAGAGGTCAGAGCAATAGATAAGAGCTAAAAACCTTACGCTTCACTGCCGCTGCTATCTTCCTAAGCAACAGTGCTACTTCCTGTCTGTCTTTTTTATAGACTTTCTATTCTGCCTTCTCATTGGTTGTAAACCCAACCACATGACCTCCTCGTCACTGCCTGTCTGTACAGACCTCCAGGTCTTCTATGGTTGGTATTGAGATTAAAGGCATGTGTCTCCATGCTGGCTGTATCCTTGAACACACAGAGATCCGCCTAACTCTGCCTCCCAAGAGCTGGGATTAAAGGCGTGCGCCACCACCACCCAGTTTCTGCTATGGCTCTAATAGCTCTGACCCCCAGGCAACTTTATTTATTAACACACAAATAAAATCACATTTCAGTACAATTAAAATATCACCATATTTCCCCTTTTCTATTTTAATAAAAAGAAAAAAGGAAAAAGGTTATAACTAATATAAGAAAAACTATATACAAAAGTACAATAACTATATACCATATATACAAGTAATAAATACCTAAACAATGTCTAGTCCATTTGTATTTGACAAATTCAGAGAAAATAATTCCATTATCTATCCTATTTTGGTAAGTCCAAATGTACCTGATTCACTTTCTATGCTAACTAATCTTCAACTATAACTAACTAATCTTCAACTATAACTAAAAAATCTTCAACTATAACTAACTAATCTTCAACTCCCTCAGAGACCCAAGAAGGAAATAATATTACCTAATAAAACAGGAAGTGCATACAAGTGGCTTCCAAAAAAATGTGAGTTGACAGAAACAGCCAGCTGCCTGGACAGTCACCTGAGGTTTCTCCACAACGTTGGGGCATCATCTTCAGCCTATAGGCTTGGCGTTTCTGACAGACTCATTTGTAAAGTAGGATGTACACAAGGCCTACAGTTTGACCTCACATTGGGTGAGAGTAGTCCATGTACCAGAAACACCTGAATTCCACTAGTGTCCTGTCATGATTCAGGATTTTAAATTCTGGAAATTGTTTATGTTTTTTTAATTCAGCTGTCCATTCTTCTTGGCCATGTGTGTGTGTGTAGCTTCATCTCAGCATCCCGTTCATCTCCATATCCTTCTATTAAATGCCAATCTACTATTGAGAGGTGTGAGCTTAGTTACTCTTCAAGAATAACTGTTTCAGCTACCTCCCCATTGCACATCAGAAGCCATCAGCCTACTGCCTGTTCAGCTGCCTTCGAAGAAAAGGGCACTGTACCTTTCCCGGATTGCGAAGCCCACTTCAGGGATGGTGCCATATTGTCCTGGCCTCAGAAGATGCCTTTTGATAAAGCCATAACCACACTTGTTTTGGCAAGAATCAGTAGTCCTTAGTTTCGTGTCCTGTCTGTCCATTTTGTCCTGTTGATTCGAGGATACTTTGTTGTCCAGTGGTTAACTTTTGCCACAATGAAAGTTAACTCCATATGCAGTTTCTTCAATGCCCATATTCTCTCTGAAGTAGATTGGTACTGCCAGGAGCTGACATGTCTCATAGTCATAACAAAAAGAAAAATTTTCTAAGTTATTAAAACATTTTAAATGCCATATTCTGTAGATCTCTGAAGGGTTTGAAGATGACCTGTCTATCTAAAATATATCTGCTCAATCTTGAAAACATACCTAATATGACTACAAGTTCTATTATAATGTCTAACTACTAACTTTCATTTCTTTATATCCTAATAGTTGGTAATAATAACATTCAAGGATTAGAAAATTGCATTACATTGTTGAATGAACAGTATAAGTACAATCAGAAATATACATATAGCATTTTCTGTTTGTTTTTTTGTTTGTTTGTTTGTTTTTTGTTTTTTTGTTTTTCGAGACAGGGTTTCTCTGTGTAGCTTTGCGCCTTTCCTGGAACTCACTTGGTAGCCCAGGCTGGCCTCGAACTCACAGAGATCCACCTGGCTCTGCCTCCCAAGTGCTGGGATTAAAGGCGTGCGCCACCACCGCCCGGCAGCATTTTCTAACAATATCAATTTCATTATATATATATATAATTTGTATATAATATAAAACAATCCAATTCAATGTAAAGTATTTAAAACTAGTAATTGTCTTTTTCCTTTTCTTTTCTTTTCTTTTCTTTCTTTTTTTTTTAAACAAGAACCTTAAATCTAATCTCCTTTGCTTAGCCCTTTTCCTAACCCTTGACAACAACTTGTAACCAACCCCCCTAAACAATGAAAATTATCCCAGACCCAAAACCTATTAAAAGACCAAAAAACCACCCACCCCACACCACCTCTTTGGGAGTGTGGGCATTGTATTCTTGAAATTGCTTCCTGCTGGGTATGGGCAAAGGTACCTTTATCTTGAAAAGAAAAATTTTAGGTTAATTGTCAAATTCTATGAAAGGTAACTATATCATTCATTATCCAGTCTATGTATAATGCCAAAGTTCAGAGTTTATCTCAAGTCCTTACTCAAATAGTATTTGAAACTGGATCATCTCAGCTAGCCCTCTAAAAATTGCTCTGAGCACTTTGCAGCCTAAAGCTGATCTGTAGATGATGTTTGTCAGCTTAGTGATATTATTATTGTCCACATGGAATTGTTGTTGTTGTGGAGCCCCATCTTCTTCCTGGAGACATCAGTTGATGTTAGGCCTGGCCATGATTTCCTGCAGAATACTGATAAGAGACTCGAACACAAAGACATATATATGCAGCTGATTGAAGCCTTTTTTTTCTAGAATTTTAGTTAGTACTCTAGATGACCATTCATATCTTAACAAAGTTTAAAATGTATATATATATATTTGTATATATATATTAATCTTGTAAATTTTGATATAAAATTCATACTTTAAGAAAAGTTTAAAGAATCAGAATAGAATCAAAGAGTTGAGATTAGTAATAGAATAGTCCCTTAATTAATTTGGCTTTTCTCCTGTCCCATAGCAGAAGATGGCTCTTTTCTTCTGGCATGATACAGGGAGTTTGCATTTTCCTTTTAACAACATGCTTGAGTTTAAAGAAGGAGAGAGCCATTCTCCAACTCCAAAGTCAGCTTTAAATTTTAATTGAACTGGGACTATTAGAAGACCAATAGTGTTAAATTTCTTTAGAGAAGAGCAGAAACAAACATTTAGGAAGACTTATAAAATTTTTTTAGATGACATACCCATACGCCATTTCACTCTGTTTCCTGGGATAGATGATTTGTCCCTTTTCTTCAGTTGTCTCATTTGTCCAGTGTTCTTCAGATTCCTTAACCTTTATTCTCCTAAAAGACAAAAACAAAAACCTTTCCCCAAGGTTTTTTGGGGATGTTCCTTTTTGGCAAGTTATTATCTCATTAAATGAAAAGGCATGTGTTACTGGTATAAGTTAGTTTAAATTGGATGTTCATGCTGGTTGATGAACTATCACCTCCTTTAATTAGGAGGTCTCTCTTGTTCAAATCGAACCTTTATCAATTTTGATGGTACCCACAGCTTATCTTCTCCTGTAGAAACAAAAGCAAAACCTCGTCCCCAACGTAACACATATCCTGGTTCCCATTCTGAAGTCAGCACATACTTAAAGTATATAGGCTGATTTAATTCTGTAGTTTTTTCTATTATCCAATGTCTCTCTGCAGCTGTTGTTCCTTTCTCATTGGCATTGAGAAAATTCAAAGTTAATAGAGCATTATGCAGTCTATTTCTGGGGGGTTTTGTTACCCCTTTCTGTTTATTTAGCATATCCTTTAGAGTTCTGTTTGATCTTTCTATAACTGCTTGAGCTGTAGGATTATGTGGTATGCCTGTAATATGCTTTATATTGTAATAAGCAAAAAACTGTTTCATTTTAACAGAGACATATGATGGAGCATTGTCAGTTTTGATTTGTGCAGGTATACCCATGATGGCCATAACTTCTAGCAAATGAGTGATTACAGAATCAGCTTTTTCAAAACTCAAAGCAGTTGCCCATTGAAATCCTGAATAAGTATCAATGGTATGGTGTACATATTTCAATTTTCCAAATTCTGCAAAGTGAAACATGTCCATCTGCCAGATTTCATTCCTCTGAGTACCCTTTGGGTTACATCCTGCTGGTAATGGCATTTGATTGTAGAAGGAACAAGTAGGACATTTCTTTACTATTTCTTTGGCTTGTTGCCAGGTTATGGAAAAATCTTCTCATATAGTTGTTCCATTGTCAGACTGCCTAAAATTTCAAACAAAGCCCAATTTTCTTCCAATGTTGTGGGGCGTTTACCCACCACCCCCACAGTACCCCAGAGTTTTCTTGAGTGCGAGCAGCAGGAAATATTAGATAGAAGGATTTATTGTGGAGAATATTGTGGAGATAAACAGATAGAAAATAAAGGATAGCCTCAGGAGGGCCTGGAAACTATTCCAACGGGCCCTGACTGTCTCTGCCCCAGGGTTTTTATAGAGACGCCAAGGGGTGGAGCAAAAGACCTCCTCCCCCAGCACAGCCAAGTGCAGACCATCTCAGACACCTGCACTCAGGCCCGTGGCCCTAATCATCCTCTATGTGGACCTGCTGGGTAAAGCCACGAGGAACCCAAGAATGGGCTCCCACAGGTCCCCCTTTCTTAATATATAAAAAAAAAACTATTAATTGATGGCTTACAGCAATCTCCATAGCTGTTACACCTCCCAATATGGGAGGTAGAGGATGATATAGATGGCATTTCTCTTTTGAATTAGGTCCAAGGTGACTACAGCATTTATATAGGGCTACTATTAGCATATAAGCCAAAACTTCTTAAGGCGACTACAAACTTAAAGAATCCCTTAGCTTCATCATTACCATTAACAGGTTAACATAAATATTGCTATACATAGTCACAATTCTCTCAATCTTACATCTCAAAGCAAACTCTTAACAGAACCATTTGAATTAGCATATATGGTGCTATATATAGTTAACAATTTTCTCCGTCTTACAACTTTAACTCAATCATTTGAATTTTCTTGCTAACAGAACATAGGAAAATCTTCAATGTATTCACATCAACCTTAAATATTTCCTTAACTCCACAAAACCAGGGTGCATTAATATCAATAGGTTTCTGCAAACATAATTCAATCTCATAACTCCTCCTTTTCTTTATAATGTTTTAAACAAAATCTCAAACCTAGTTAGAGGAACCCCAACGTATACAATTTCTACAAACCCATATTGAAAAGCAATCTTCTCAATCTAACCATTAATACTTTGAAAACTTAGCAAAACATCCAAAAGAATAAAACTCTTTACACTTTAAAAGTAGTCTCTTAGTATACCCCATTTGCATTTCTTACTAACAAAAACATGACATTAACCCACTCAAACAACTTTTGAAATTAGACTAAGGAATATTAACTCTCCCCCTTTTCTTTATAATTTAAGCAAAATCTCAAGCCTAGTTAGAAAACCCAAACTTTTCCATTTAAACAGTTCCATTTGTAACACAAAACCAGTCCCAGAAAACAGTTTCTGGGTCATTACTGTAAGTAAACTCAAAATTGTCCCATTGCAATGAAATCTATTGTTCAGTTCATTAAGTCCTAGAATTCAAATGATAAATTCTGGTATGAGCCTTCCAAATATGAAGAAATCCATAACCAAAATCTTTCTGTAGTTTTATCTCATTTTAAGTTCAAAAAGTTCAAACAAGAAATAAATTCTGGTATTAGGCTTTCACTTCAAAATATGAAGAGATGTTTTTCAACCAAAACTTTTTGCAGTTAACAATTTTTGTTCAAACAAGCATCTCTGAACTTATTCACAAGCCAGAGACCTTTTTAGGTACAGTAGTATTCTAAACCACACCGTTTTTGATGTTAGCTCAGGTTTTTCTGTGTTGCGTCGATTTTCCACGATCTCAGTTGTGGATGCCTTGTGCTGGGTCTGGCGTCTGCCATTCTTAGCTTCTTAGCTGCTTTTGGAGCTTTTGAAAACCGCTCGGACTGCCTGCTTTGCAGTCTGCTAGGACACTAACTTCTGTATCTCAGGTTTTTTCATCATATACATTAAGCACAGACTCACATTTAACATTTACATTTTTTTACAAACTCACATATAACATTTTTTCTTGCAAAGCATTTAGACTCATATTCAACATTTACACGTTTTTTACAAATTCATATAACATTAACATCTACTTATTTAAACTCCTTAAGGAAACTATAGAACTACTTTAGCAAATATATTTCTTATTACTTCTTATATACTTATATTCATTCCATCTTATTTCTTATTTAAACTTACATTTACAACTAGCATCTTTACTTCTTACAAGCTTATTACTACATGTCTTAAGACTACATTAGATACTTATTGCAAGCTTATATTCTTAAAGGAACTCTATAGATCTATTTTTACAAACTTATATAGGGCTACTATTAGCATATATTTAACTTCGCAAACACCTAAAGATTTCTTAACACAGATCTAACAAGACAGCATTTCTACAAACTCACATCTTATTTTCATCTTTTTCTACTTCTTACTCTTAATTATTATCACTATCTCTATTAGAAAGATTCTCTTAACTAGACAGGAAGTATGTACATCATTTCTAAAGTTTAGAGTTTATAGTCAGCTTTGCTATACAATACTGGGATTTAGTGAGTGTTGTTGTTATAGAATTGTTGTTGCTAGGGGACTGTAACCTTCCCAGGATGATGCCACACTCCAAAGTTGCCAGTTCTCTCAGCCGTTCCGGAATCGGCAGAGATGCACTGTCAGCGGTAGACGGTTTTTAACTAGAGGCTGTCCCTTCACCCAAATTCATGATAGCTCCCCTAAGTGCTTCAATTCAGACAAACGTTTCTATTACAGCAAGCAGTACTTTTGGTTTGCTCTACTGAAAAACTTCACGCTGAGGGTGAAATTATCGTATTTAGCTGCTGTAAAGCTCTTCACCAAATACTGCACAGCTATTAGGTGATATAAAGTATTTTTCTAAAGGAGCTAGTAAAGCCACAAGTGGCACAGCTCTGAACTATATTTAGTATTTTCACTTCATTAGCTTTAACTCCTGATGTTAATAGAAGCTGTAGTATTTAGCATTGATTTCTTATAAGGAACTTTCAGGTGAAGCAACTCTTTTGTAAGACAGCTTTTCTGAAGTTTGTTTCCCATCTATATAAAGCAGTCATTTTTTTGAATGCCTGTTTCTTATCCCCTTAATTAGATTTGCAAAGGAATTACTCATTGCAGGCAGTTTGTTCAAAAGGCAAAGAACTTTTAATTTCAACATAAGTTTCTTCATATCTAAAACAACATTCAGTGTATAAACTGCTTTCCCTTGTTTTAAGGATTTTAAAGCAGCTTGTTTGCTCTTATAGGTAGCTTTCTGTCATCCAGCTACCGTAAAAATTTGCACAGCTATTAGGGTAAATAAGGCATTTTACCAAAGGAACCCCAAACCATGAAGCACCTAGTTCCGTATCCTTTCAACTTTTTCATTGGAACGGACACTTAAACTCTTAGACAATTTTCCTCCTTATTCTTTTAAAGGCTGTATTTTAAGTTTACCATGAACGTATTTTTGAGCTAACAAAAGTGTTTCAGGGCAATGTCGCCATCTTTAACGGAAAAACTACCTTCCCCAGAATGCATTTCCCTTATATCAGTCTATAATAATATCAGTCCCTTATATCAGTCCTTTATATCATTTTTCTTATATCATTTCCCTTATATCAGTCGTTTCCCATAGTTCTTTTTGGGTCTGAGAGTCAACTGGTTCTCTTTTACCAGACTTGCTTACAAATTCTTGCCCGGGAGGTTTGAACAAAGTTTTTGCTTTTGCAACGGGAGATTTGAACAAGCATTTTACATTTTCAATTATGGGACATTGGGAGGTTTCTGGTCTCTCAGCTGGCTTCAACAGGTGTCTCTCCTTCATTTGACACTGGCCCCGGATCAGAACCGCACCTGCCTCCTTAGCGCGCGTTGAGGCGGGCAATTTCTGATAGCAACTTTCCTCGGGGCTTGTGTTTGTCTTAGCCAGTCAGTGAAAAACAAAAGCATTTACAACAGCTTTTCCATAGCTCCTTCAGAGATTTTTCTCCCACTGATCTATCTCGTTTTGCTTGTTCCTTCCTTCCCCAGATGCAGAGCTTCAGGTATCTGTCTGTGGCTCTGTTCCTCTGCTAGCTGCCTTTGGAGGTAGGGGCTTTTTTTTCTCCCCCAGAATCTGCCTCAAATTCTAGCAGCTTTTTCAGGTCATGTATTTTCTGGGGAGGATTATGTCCCTTCTGTTTCTTCGGAGTCTTTTTCCCAGACAGTTCCCAGTTTGGTCTCAGTTTATCCCCTCTACCCCAGAAACAGTTTCCGACACTACAGTGGCGGCTTTCCCTGCTACTGAAGGTAGGGTTTTTTGTCCGTTTCTGTTTTCGGGGTCTGTGTGGTTTGCGTACAGACTGAAAATCTAACAAGGGAGGTTTTTGCCATTTCTAAACTCCCATTAAGACAGGCGTTTTGCCTCATCAGGCCTTCACCTGGCCCAGTCCCCCAATGGGTTGCATTTGTCTGGGTGCTCAAGGACAGAGCTTATGCCAGAGGCAATCACCCCTCAGGGCTACACTCCCCCTCATCTCACAGCAGTCAGTTGAAACAAAGCTTTTCTCAAAGAGGTGCTTTCTCTGACAGAAAAGAAGGCTTTACTCCTGGATAGTTTTGTTCTGCCCTGGCTGGGCTCTTTCCCCAGACAGCGTTCTGACTCAGCAGCACAACTGCTTCAGACACAGTTCAGCTTTACTGTTTTCCCAGAAAGGTCCTTACTCTGATAGAAAAGCTTTTCTCAGATTTCTTTTTGCAGCTGTGGACCTATCAACCTGGGACTTGTAGGAAAGTGGACAACTGTGCCATTTCCACCGGCTTTAGCTTGCTTTGTTCATTAGCAATCTTCCCCTGGGTCCTGCACCTTCCTGCCTCAGCTCTGTGCTCCAGGAAGTTTGCAACTGCAGGAACCCTAGTGTCCCCGAAATGCACCCCAACTCAGAGAAACTGGCCAGTCACCTCTGGGTTTTTGCTCAGAAGTGAGGATACAATGCTAACAGTTTGCATTGCTTCAGGGGATCTTTGCATTAGGACGATTAGGAGCACCTTTTCATTCTGAAACGCTCAAACAAAACTCTTGATGCCTCAGCTTGGCTGTAACTGAAAAGCTTGGCTTTTTTGCTTTTCTCAGGTAAAGTTTCCTGCCCTTTTGGGCTCTCTGTAGCTCTTTACCCACACTCTCCCAAGCGTTTCCCTCAGGGTACTCTGACCCTCTGCTTTTTACTAGCTTGAAGAGACAGAGCTTAGAAGAGGTTTTTAGGAACTTGTCCCTGCCTCCTGCATTGCAGGGAGGATTTTTAAAGCTTGAAAGAGAACTTGGAGAGGTTTTGCCATCTTAAGAGGTTTGTTGTTTTCCCTTTGAGCTAATCACAGGGGTCCCCATACTAATATCTTCAGGTGATTCTAATTTGTCCTTCTGAGAAAGTTAAAGGCTTTAGTTTTTAAGTTTAAGAGCTTTTGAGAAAGATGAAGGCTTTTTAGAGATTTTCCCCCCAAAATTTTCCAAGAAAAGCTTTATAGTTTAAGAGATTCCCCCCCCCCAGGAGAAAGACCAACTTTTCCCAAAACTTCCCAACTTTAAACTTTGACTTCTTACACCCCCATTTTTGCCTCAGGGAGAAACCATTTTCTCCTGCCGCTTGGACTTAGCATTTCAGCTGTCCCCAGGTCAAAAGCTTCCATAGGAAACTTTTTCTTTCCCATAAGCTCAAAGAAGAGCTTTTTTACTACCCGTAAAGCCCAGAGAAAGTTTTTTTCCCAGTTTGCATTCATAGCCCCCAAAGTTAGAAAATTGTAGAGTTTTTCTGTCTAGTTGCCTTACTTATTTTTTCCTACACGATCTTACACTTCTAAGTTTTTCCTACACTATACCTTATACTTATTTTTCACAGATAGAAATTAAGAAAGGGATAGAAGATAGAAAATTTTGACAGAAGAGAATTTCGCTGCAGCATCGGACATCCTTCCAGTCCGTTTTCCTTTTCTCTCGAGGATAAAACCCCTGCCTCTCAATATATATAAAAATATATATATTCCATAACACCGGCATGCCTTATCCACTGGCAGGGCTGAACTCAGCACTTTCACCAAAAACTCTGTAATAAAACTATTATTTTCCTTTATCTTTAGTTCCTATTACTTTGTCTTTAGTCCCTGTTCATTTGTCTTTAGTCCCCCTTTTTTAGTCCCCACTTTTTTTCTTCTTTAGTCCCTTTTCTTTCTTTTTTCTTTAGTCCCTGTTCGGGCGCCATTCTGTGGGGCGTTTACCCACCACCCCCACAGTTCCCCAGAGTTTTCTTGAGTGCGAGCAGCAGGAAATATTAGATAGAAGGATTTATTGCGGAGAATATCGCGGAGATAAACAGATAGAAAATAAAGGATAGCCTCGAGAGGGCCTGGAACCTATTCCAACGGCCCTGACTGTCTCTGCCCCAGGGTTTTTATAGAGACGCCAAGGGTGGAGCAAAAGACCTCCTCCCCCAGCACAGCCAAGTGCAGACCATCTCAGACACCTGCACTCAGGCCTGTGGTCTAATCATCCTCTATGTGGACCTGCTGGGTAAAGCCACGAGGAACCCGAGAATGGGCTCCCACACAATGTACACATAAAACCCATTTTTTCTTTTAATGTGGAAAAAATTTTCTCTTTTAAACAGTTTCCTTTAAAATATCTGATATCTTAATTGACTTACCAAGTCTGTGTAGAACAGTAGAAATCCAAGGGAATTTCAAAATGCTACATAGTATCCGAGGTGTGAGTCCAGAGAGAGAGAGCGAGAGAGCGAGAGAGCGAGAGAGCGAGAGAGCGAGAGAGCGAGAGAGAGAGAGAGAGAGAGAGAGAGAGAGAGAGAGAGAGAGAGAAAGAAAGAATAGCCACAAGTTCTGGCTAAAAGCTTAAATCCAGCCACGTGTTCCTGCTTGACCCAAGTCGAGCCTAGGCTCTGGCTTCCTTAAGCCCCGACCACATGCTTTGGCGTTTCTGTGTAGCTGTTGCAATTACAGTCGAATGCAGCCTACCGGTAGCTCCAGCAGGCCTGAGTTGTTTGTAGCACCAGCTTTAAGCAAGTAGTTCCAGCTGTGGTTAACCACTTGTAGCTACAGTCAGTCGGGCCTGAGACTTAAGCCGAGCTGGGCCCAAGCTAGGGAGCTGGGCTGAGGTAGGAAGCCAGGCCCGAGCTAGGGAGCCAGGCCACCTAGGCGGGAAACCGGACCCACTGCCAAGCCAAGCCAAGCGGTTTTTACTGAATTCTTGCCACGTTGGGCACCAAATGTAGATGTAACCATCTTATTAAATAAGAAACACAGAGCCAATACAGAGATGAAAGCCAAGAGGTGCTGTGGATATCGCTCTATATAAATAAAGCACTGATTGGCCAGTAACCAGGCAGGAAGTATAGGCAGGACAAGGAGAGAGGAGAATTGAGGAAGAAGGAAGGAAAGAGAGACCGGCTGGAGCCACTGCCAAGACAAGGAAGATGTAAAATACCGGTAATCCACGAGCCATGTGGCAAAGTAAAGATTAATAGAAATGGGCTGAATATAAGAGTGAGAGCTAGACAATGATAGGCCTGAGCTAATGGCCAAGCAGTTTAAATAATGTAAGAGTCTGTGTGTTTATTTTATAAGTGGGCTCCGGGACTGGTGGGACTTGGCAGTAGGAGCTGGAGAAAAATTCTCCAGCTACAAAGAGGTCAGAGCAATAGCTAAGAGCTAAAAACCTTACCCTTCACTGTCGCTGTTGTCCTACCTCTCTGCAAGAGACCTACTTCCAGCATGTTTGTGCTTTTTATTGACTTTCTATTCTATCTTCTCATTGGTTGTAAACCCAACCACATGACCTCCTCATCACTGCCTGTCTGTACAGAACTCCAGGTCTTCTATGGTTGGTATTGAGATTAAAGGCATGTGTCTCCATGCTGGCTGTATCCTTGAACACACAGAGATCTGCCTAGCTCTGCCTCCCAAGAGCTGGAATTAAAGGCGTGCGCCACCAACACCCGGCTCTGCTATGGCTTGCTATTAGCTCTGATCCCCAGGCAACTTTATTTATTAACATACAAATAAAATCACATTTCAGTACAAATAAAATATCACCGTAAGCTTGGGTTGTTTCTAGCCATCTTTTCTTAACTTAAATTATCCCATCTACCTTTTGCTTCTGGGCTTTTCCCATTCTCTTACTTCTGTATATCTTACTTTCACTCTTACTCCATGGCTGGCTGTGTAGCTGAGTGACTGGCCCCTGATGTCCTCCTCCTTGATCCCTCTTGCTCTTCTTCTTTTCCTCCCAGATTTCTCCTTCTATTTATTCTCTCTGCCTGCCAGCCCCACCTACCCTTTCTCCTGCCTCACTATTGGCCATTCAGTTCTTTATTAGACTATCAGGTGTTTTAGACAGGCAAAGTAACACAGCTTCACAGAGTTAAACAAATGCAACATAAAGGAATGCAACCCATCTTTGCATCATTAAACAAATGTTCCACAGCATAAATAAATGTAACACATCTTAAAATAATATTCTACAACATCTTAGAAAAGAAAGCATTTAACTGGGGCTTGCTTACACTTTCAGAGGTTTAGTCTTTTATCTTCATGGTGGGAAGCATGGCTGCATGCTGGCAGACACAGTGCTAGAGAGGTAACAGTTATATACATTTCCTCCAACAAGGCCACACCTCCTAATCCTAGGTAGTGCCACTCCCTGATGACTAAGCATTAAAATGTACACTTAGGGAGGCCTATTCAAACCACCACACAGGCCAAGTTTAATTCTTTTCCTATGTGACCACAGAGCTTCCTCCAGCCTCCCTGAGATGCTGAGATGCACAGATAGGTGACTCTGGTCCAGGCCACAGGTTTTTTCTCAGCTGAGCTACAATGGAAGACAACTCTCCTCATCACCACTCTCCCACTTTCAGTGTTTCAGCTCAGCTAGAGATAAGAGCTAGTTCTCAACCTTGAGGGATTAAGTAAAATCCATCAAGTAGGGCCTCAAAAAACAGTTCCTGTAGGTAGAAAAGCGGTTAGCTGGGCTCCCAGAGTACTTCCCACACCACACACCCAGGGAGGTTCTTGGTCCAGAAGATAAGAACAAGATGGCCATCAAGTTCACCAGAAGTCACTAAGTTAAGGCAGGAGAGTCTTTGGAGAGACTTACAAGAGGGGAAGTTCTCTGGCAGGAGGGACTCTTTGATTGAGTCTCAACTTAACACTGTGGCCAGTGGGAAGCTTGTTAGGCTGTTTGTTTCTTTTAACAAACTATGTTGGCCAGCTTCTTGGGCCTCAAAGGAATGTGAGGAAGCAGCAAATTATCTCTGCCTCCTTTGTGGCTGTATACTTAGTGACAAACGTAATAGAGCCATTCTTCTTAAGATTAATCTTCTGGTAATGCCCCCTCAAGGACCTATCACCTACTGTCACCTGAAAGGTAAATGTGAAACTGACATTCAAATATTTTTCTCTTATGTATCAACAACAGGACCTTCTCACTCTCATGGGGGGACTGGAGATACACAGAAGAGGTGGTGTGAGGTGATGTTCACCTTCATGAAACCCATGCCCTATAAGCTTCTCCTTATCTCCCTCCTCCCAAGCAGCCTGCCTTTGGTTGGTGAATGCTGTTTGGAGACTCTTTTCCCATGTTAAGATTCCAGACCCAACCATTTCAGCATAGAAGAGTCACTGCTTTTTTCACACCCCCCCCCACCCCCCACACAACTCATCTCGGAACCAAAGAGGCACATGCTAAGGTAACACAAAATTTGCTCGAGGCTATGAAATTAGGAAGATCACATATTAAACTACAAGGTTTTGTTCTAGATCCCCTGTTAGTCAGAATTATTGATTTGAGCCCCAGGAAAGGAAGGTGGCTGACTTGGTCACATAGCAAGTATAGTAGTTGATGAACACTTACATCGATTCAGAGTTTGTGCATGACTTGTTCACACCAAGAACTGTTCCAGTATGTATTTATGGAATTAATTAAAGCCCTGAAGATGGCTCTTTATGTGACATTTTTGCTTACCAATGGCACCATCTGCCTGTCTGGCTCTGTCTGGTAAATACCATATATTGAACTACAAGGGATTCTGCCTTTTATGGACACAGATTTACAATTTTGTATCAAACCTATTTCATGGTGCAGAATCTCTGGGCAGCTAGCAGTTTGCATGTGGTTTTCATTGCAATTTCATCTCCCATGTCAGATGAGTAGTCTGCTGTTGCCATGGTGAATTGGTATTATACTGTGACCTTGATTCTGAACAGACATTAATGTTGCCTTGACCATGATTACACAAAATTCGTTGTCTAGGAAACAGCACAGTTCTGGGAACAGGAAGGGCCAGATAATTCTTAGCTATAACTGGAAGCCACAGAGGGTTACCTTGTACCCAGCAGTGTCTCAGTTTTCCTCAGGGGGTCTCTGGGCTTCTTGTTTATATATGTGACACAAACTGAGAGAAGGGAGAGAAGATGGTAGAAAGAAACAAATGAGGGCAAGAATAGAGGAATTCTCAGCACCTCTTTCTATGGTGAAAAATTCTGAGGCAGGACAAGCTCTTGCCGCTGTTGAAAGTGGCCAGGGCTCACCGCACCCTCCCATTGCTTACTGGGAGCTACTAGGGAAGGAGTGGGCAATACTTCTGCCCTCCTGGATGTTCCCTATCAGCCTGGCTTTTACTATAAGGAAGGTACACGTGTGTGCATACATAAAAAAACACTGAGACACAAACACACATATATGAGTATAGCTCACACACACATGCAAATCACATGAGCCAAGGGCAGATTGACAGGACTGAAGTCTGACGCTTTCCTTATATACACACCATACATATCCTCAGGCTTCTTCCCAGGCATCTGTGCAAGTCACCTGAAGCAAGCATAGAAGAAGCTAGAATGGCAGAAAATCCTAGTCCATCCCAGTAGACATAAGGTAGAGCCAAAAGGGCCCTAGAAAAGGCCGCCCACAGGAGAAATAGCCCGTGTTTGTATGCATTTGACTTCCAGTCCAATGACTTCCTCTCCTCCCCCAATCCCAAGTCCTTTCCTCTCATAGAATCCCAATTGCTCAAATTGGATACCTTAGCCTTATCCACAATACCCACCTTTTCCTCAAGGTCAGGCTCTAATCAGGGCCCTGGCAAGTCTGTCAGGAACACCCATTATCTTCACCCCTTAGTTTCCAACCACCCATCATTTCTTCCCATATTCCTTTGCCCTGTGGCCTAGGCCTATACCTCCAGTGTGTGGCCCTGCAAATAAGAGCACAGCAAATACTTCTTGAGGCAATAGCTGAGGTAGAGAGAAAAATCAAGATGAGACAAGTAGCAAGGAAAAGAGAGAGAGAGATGGTGCCCACTGGAAGCAGTTAGGTATTACACAAAAGTCCAAAGATGGTATGAAACCCACTCCAAAGCCTAGCACCCAGCAGTACCTGCCACTAACATAAGCCCAGAGCCCAGAGTGTCCAAGGCAGAAAGTAGACAGATACAGGAGTGGGCAGGTGAAACTACTCCTGATGGAGTTATACAATGCACCAAATGAGTGCAGTCAAACACACAAGTACCAGATTCCATTTCTTTGAAACTTTAGAATAGGTGAATCCTAAAGTCAGAGAGCAGATGGATGGCTGCCAGTGGCTGGGGCCAGAAGAACTGGAAAGTGACTTGCTGAAAGATACATGGGCAAGGACTACTAAAGGAAGAGGATTTCTTTTGGGGTTGAAAAAATATATGTACATTAATGGTGGTGGTCTTAGAATTTTGTAAATATACTAATGACCATGAAATGGTACAAGTTAAAATGGTGATGCTTAGGGTTCTTTGAATTATAGCCAAATAAACTTTAATCACTGTGTGTGAGTGTATAGAGATGGGGGGAGACATGTACCATGTTTAACTGAAAATTTTATACTCATTTATGTATAAACAGAAATGAACTTAAATACAACTGAGAGAACTGTTGACCTATAAGAAGTATTATTTCCTAAAGGGTAAAGAATCAAGCTATGAAAATGTTACAAAGTTTGAAATGTTATGCTTACTTGCATGTTCTGGAACAATGTGTAAAAATGCCTTGAATTACAGGTGAAGAAAAAATTGTACATACACTTCTTTTCCATAACATCAGACCTCTGATTTTTGTTACATTATATTTCCATGGCATTTGACATTTACACTCTGCCCTGTAGTACCATTCAGTGTATGGTTACTCTGTTGCTGAATATTAGTTCAGTACATATTGTGTCTGTGACTCTCCAATTTCTGAGTTCTTTACTCTGATATTTCTTGCACTTGGCTAGAGTTTGTTCCTTGGCTAATTTTTATTGTTATTTTTAAACATTAATTACAAACTAGACAGACGCACAAGTGTAGCTGAAGTTTTCTCCAGTTCTGCCCAGCACCATGGACCCTGAAACTGCTTATAAAATAATCACTCAGAAGCTTATATTAACTAAACTGTTCAGCCATTAGCTCAGGCCTACCATTGTCTAGCTCTTACACTTAACTCAGCCCATTTCTATTAATCTATATATCACCACGTGTTCCGTGGCTTTACCTATCGCCTTTACATGCTGCTCCCTGGACGGTAGGCTGGCATCTCTTGACTCAGCCTTCCTGTTCCCAGAATTCTCTTCTCTGCTTATCCCGCCTATCTTTCCTGCCTGGCTACTGGCCAATCAGCATTTTATTTATACAGAGCGATATCCACAGCACTTCCCCTTTTCTTTTTTTTCCAAAAGGAAGGTTTTAACTTTAACATAGTAAAATTACATATAACAAAACAATTATCAAGCAAGAATTATAGTTATAATATCTAGTCTATTTGTATTTGACAGACTCAGAGAAAATATTCCATTATCTATCCTATTTTGGTAAGTCCAAAATGTACCTGATTCACTTTCTATCCTAACTTATATTACTAACATAAATATTTCATAATGTCATTCAAATTTATACACTTACACTTCTTAGTGAGTTTCTTTTATGAATTTCTTAACAAGGAAAACTATAACTATCTAATCTTTAACTATTACTGTAACTATCTAATTTTCAACTAACTATAACCATTACTGTCTAATCTTCAACTCCCTCAGAGACCCAAGAAGGAAATAATATTACCTAATAAAACAGGAAGTGCATACAAGTGGCTTCCAAAAAAATGTGAGTTGTCAGAAACAGCCAGCTGCCTGGACAGTCACCTGAGGTTTCTCCACAACGCTGGGGCATCATCTTCAGCCTATAGGCTTGGCGTTTCTGACAGACTCATTTGAAATGTAGGATGTACACAAAGCCTACAGTTTGACCTCACATTGGGTGAGAGTAGTCCATGTACCAGAAATGCTTGAATTCCACTAGTGTCCTGTCATGACTCAGGATTTTAAATTCTGGAAATTGTTTATGTTTTTTTAATTCAGCTGTCCATTCTTCTTGGCTTGTTGGTGGCTTCATCTCGGCATCCTGTTCTTCTCCACATCCCCTTCTTCTCGGCTTATGGGTGGCTTCATCTCTTTTATTGAATGCCAGTACTAATGAGAGGTTAGACTCTGTCAGCTTAGTTACTCTTTCAAGAATAACTGTTTCAGCTACTGTTCCACTGCACACCAGAAGCCATTGCTCCACTACCTGTTCAGCTGCCTTCAAAGAAAGAGGCACTGTACCTTTTCGGGATTGTAAAGGCCACTTCAGGGATGGTGCCATATTGTCCTGGCCTCAGAGGATGCCTATTACTAAAGCCACAACCACACCTTGTCTTGGCAAGGATTGGTAGTCCTTTGTTTCATGTCCTGTCTGTCCATTTTGTCCTGTTTGTCAGCAGTCGATTGGAGGATGCTTTGTTGTCCAGTGGCTAACTTTTGCCACAATGAAAGTTAACTCCATATGCAGTTTCTTCAATGCCCATATCTTCTCTGAAGTAGATTGGTGCTTCCAGGAGCTGACATGTCTTATAGTCCTAAAAAAAGAAAAAAAACTAAGTTATTAAAACATTTTAAAAGCCATATTCTGTAGATCTCTGAGAGGTTTGAAGATGACCTGTCTATCTAAAATATATCTGCTCAACATTGAAAACATATCTAATATGATTACCAGTTCGATTGTAATGTCTAACTACTAACTTTCATTTCTTTATATCCTAATAGTTGTTAATAATAACATTCAAGGATTAGGAAATTGCATTACATTGTTAAATGAACTGTGAAAGTACAATATCTTGAACAAGATTAGAAATATATGTACAGCATTTTCTTCTTTTTAAATTTTCTTTTTTAAGCAAATGACATAGACCCAAATTACCAGCTTTTTTGAAACCTGAGCTTAACATTACATATTTAAACAATTGTCAGAACTGACGAATTTGCCAGCATCCATGCACAACTAGAAAACATCCTTAATTTACACTAAACCAGAAATGTATTACCATTGATGCAGTAATAGCTTTCATTACTAAATACTGAAAATAAAATTGAAATATTTCTGTGGAAGGTTCATCTGGCAATGTTAACTTCACAGCAGGCTGACACTACTCACTCACATATCAACACAATGGGAGGGAAGCAAATCCATGCTGGTGTTAAACAACAGTCTTGTCCTAGCACTACTTAAGAGTCACAGGGCTCACCTCAGATTACATTTTGTTTTCTTTTGCTTAAAGCAAAGTGCATACAGAGATTACAACAATTTTAAAGACCAAAAAATGGTCCTATTTTGTGGTCCCAACAAACTCAAAAGTCTATGACAAATAGGGGCTCCGATGAGCTGTTTTATAAATACTTTAGATTAGGTAGAGTTACACAGAAAGTCGAGTTCATTTGAAATCTTAAAAAAAAAAAGTTCCTGTTATTCCTCAAACGGTGCTTGATTTGGTTTAGCATTTCTGTTAAATGTGTGCGTTGAATTACTTGTTATCCAAGCATAGCAGGTGCTCCTTACCATTTATCATCAAGGACTTTAACTGTCCATCTTCCTCAACTTCTACTCCTTCTTGGCCATTCTCCACAATTCTCTTTGTAGTAATTGACATTAACTATCTTAGTATAAGTTGATATTGATTTGAAGTTGCCCATTCCACTACCGCCAAATGATGCTGAAGAGAATGAAGTGACACCCCCATGCCCTAGTGAGCTGAACAGAGTGAATCCTGTATCAAAAGCAGGAAATCCACCTCCAAAAGGAGGAAATACACTGAAGGTAGAGAAAAACAAGCCTGCACCTCAGTTTCTGCTTCCTTGTGGAACCCTTCGGTACCCAAAAAAGTCATCAAATGGGTCAAAGAGGTCAAATGAAAATGGGTCCCTTCCACCAAAAAATTCCCTGAAGATACCATCTGGATTCCAGAATGTGAAGCCAAACTCAAACGGACTGTCAAAATGACTTCCACCTCCTCCTCCACCACCATTTAATCCTTCTTTGCTGTATTTGTCATAGATGTCCCGCTTTTTTTTGCATCTGATAACACCTACTATGCCTCAGCTACTTGTTTGAATTTGCACTCTACTTCTTCTTTATTTTCAAGATTTTTGTCCGGTTGCCATTTAAGTGCCTGTTTCCAATAAGTCTTTTTAATGTCCTCAGGTGAGGCATATCTCTGCACACCCAGAACTTCATAGTAATCCACCATGTTTTAACAGATTGTTGGAACAAATCTGAGGACGAGGTAGCCAGCGCGGGGTGGGGGGAGTTGGGCGGCCAGTCTCCTCGCAGCTCTGGCACAGCTGCACTTGTGGTGGTGGCAGCGTGTACAGCATTTTCTAACAATCTCAATCTCAATAGATATAATTTGTATACAATATACAAAAATCCAATCCAATGTAAAGTATTTAAAACTAGCAATTGTCTTTTAAAAGTAGATTCAATAATCTATCTTTTTATCTATATCATATCTATATTTTCTCTTTACTTTTCAGAGTAGATTCAATAATATACCCTCTATTCTATCATTTCTATATATCTTTTTTTAAAAAGAACCTTAAATCTAATCTCCTTTGCTTAGCCTTTTTCCTAACCATTAACAACAACAACTTGTAACCAACCCTCCTAAACAATGAAAATAATCCCAGACCCAAAACCCATTGAAAGACCAAAAACCACCCACCCCACACCACCTCTTTGGGAATGTGGGCATCGTGTTCTTAAAATTGCTTCTTGCTGGTTGTGGGAGAAGGCATCTTTATTCTGAAAAGAAAAAATTTGGGTTAATTGTCAAATTCTAAGCAAGGTAGCTATATCCTTTGTTGTCTAGTCTCTGCGTAACGCCAAAGTTCAGGGCTTATCTCAAGTCCTTATTCAAGTAGTCTGTGAAACTGGATCATCTCAGTTAGCCATCTCAAAATTGCTCTGAGCACTTTGTAGTCCAAAGTTGATCTGTAGATGATGTTTGTCAGCTTAGTGGTATTATTATTGTCCATGTGGAATCGTTGTTGTGGGGCCCCATCATCTTTCTGGAGACTTCAAATTTGATGTTATACCTGGTCATGATTCCCTGCAGAAAACTGATAGAGACTCGAACACAAAAATATGTATAGGCAGCTAAGCCGGGCGGTGGTGGCGCACGCCTTTAATCCCAGCACTTGGGAGGCAGAGGCAGGCGGATCTCTGTGAGTTCGAGGCCAGCCTGGGCTACCAAGTGAGTTCCAGGAAAGGCGCAAAGCTACACAGAGAAACCCTGTCTCGAAAAACCAAAAAAAAAAAAAAATATGTATAGGCAGCTAAATGAAGCCTTTTTTCTAGAATTAGTTAGTACTCTATATGACCATTAATATCTTAACAAAGTTTAATATATGTATATATATTAATCTTGTAAATTTGATATAAAATTCATACTTTAAGAAAAGTTTAAAGAATCAGAATAGAATCGAAGAATTGAGATTAGTAGCAATAGAATAGTTCCTTAATTTTTTTGTTTTCTCCTGTCCCATGTCAGAAGATGGCTCTTTCTTCTAGCATGATACAGAGAGTTTGCATTTTCCATTTAACAACATGCTTGGGTTTAAAGAAAGAGCGAGCCAGCTTTAATTTTTAATTAAACTGGGACTACGAGAAGACCATTTGTGTTAAATGTCTTTAGAGAAGAGCAGAAACAAACATTTGGGAAGACATAAAATTTGATAGATGATATACCAATAGGCCAATTTACTCTTTTTCTTGGGACATTTTTTTCTAGATGATTTGTCCTTTTTCTTCAGATGTCTCATTTGTCCAGTGTTCTTCAGATTCCTTAGCCTTCATTCTCCTGAAAGACAGAAACAAAAACCTTTCCCCAACACTAACTTTGGGGAGGTTCCCTTTTGGCAAGTTATATCTGATTAAAGAAAAGCATGTGTTAATGGTATAAGTTAGTTTAAACTGGATGGTCCTGCTGGTTGATGAACTATTACCTCTTCTAATTAAGAGGTCTCTCTTGTTCAAATGAAACTATTGATTATAGTATTAAGGCAACTCCATGTAGTTAAAAGGGAGGTTTATTTTGTGGGGTAACTTACAAGCAAAGGGATAGGTTACAGGGTCCAGGAAAGGTGTAGCACAGTCCAGCGGTGTTCTCTGGAAAACTCTGCTCAGTCTACCTCCAGCGTCCAGGATCTAGAACCCAAGAGAGCCGGCACATCCGTATCTTGGATCTTAAGGGCTCCTGTCTCCGCCCCACCTTGTAGGTGTGACAGTTACCAAAGCCTCAATGGGGGTAGTACTTCCAGGTCAAAGCTGGAACAGCTACCCACTATATCCAACCTTTATCAATTTTGATGGTATCCACAGCTTATCTTCTCCTGTAGAAACAAAAGCAAAACCTCGTCCCCAACGTAACACATATCCTGGTTTCCATTCTGAGGTCAGCACATCCTTAAATCTGTGGGATGCTGAACTCTTCTTTGTCTTCTTCCTGGCTACTGTGAGCAGCTTGCTCCACCACGCATTTGTCTCCAGCATGGTGTACTGCTTCACCATAGTCCCCAAAGCAACAAGGCCAATCAACCATGACTGTTGGAGAAAACTCTCCAAAACTGTAAGAAGAAATAAGCCTGTCCTTTTAAGTTGATTGTATCAGATATTTTGATATAGAAATAGAAGGCTAGATATCACATCATTAATCTATCCATGGGTACTTCAGTTTATTCTGTATCTTTGCTATTGTGAATAATATTGCATTAAACGTGAGAGTGCAGGTGCCTCTTTGAAATACTGATTCCTTTTCTTTGGATATATACCCAGTAGTGGAATGAGTATATCACACAATAGTTCTATTTGTAGATTCTTGATGAGCCTCCCTGCTGTTTTCTCTACTTGCTATATAATTTACATTCTTACCAACATAGTCTGAGAGTTTCTCTTTCTTCCCATCCTCACTAGATTTTATATTTTTATAATAGCCATTCTAACTATAATCTAATGATATCTTATAGACTAATGGAACAAAAAGAGAACCCCTAAATAAGTGATTTTTTTTTACAAAAGCAACAAGAACATACTTTGAAGAAAGAACAGTATCTAATGAATGATATTAGAAAACTGGGTATCCATGTACAGAAGAATGAAACTATACCCCTACCCCTCACCATGTACAAACACTGATTAAAAATAAACCAAAAGTTCACATGTAAAATATAAAAGAAACTGAACACCATAAAACAAGTAGTCCAATTTAAAAACTTGTGAGTGATCTGAATCACTAACCTCAAAAGAAAATTATTAACTGGCCAACAAGTTAAAGAAAAAAGCATTCAACATCACTAATCCTCATTATTTTTGTAGTTGTGGTTACTGTTTCATGTATAAATCTTATGCTGGTTTGTGGTGCCTCATTTCCACCAGTGTCTTCAAATCATCTTTCACTTTCATATCATCTGCCTTGGGATATTCTGCTACTCCCATGGCCTGTGGCCTTAAATTTCATTAATCTAATTAAAGATTTGTCTTCCATTTTTTGGTGACTTTTGGAACTGTGACCCTTAATTCTGGAGCAATCTGATTTCTGCTCCAGTTCTGAGAAGGCATTGTTGGCTCAGTTCACTCCTGTTCTGTCCATATTTAGCACTACTTGGCTAGGTCACTGACTTAATTTGTGGTTTGGGGTTGTAGCAGTTTTTGATAGTATCTTTTTCCTCTTTGAAGCAAGGCCAGCTCATCATTTTAACTCTGTTTTCTGAAAAAGGAAAATAACCCAAGACCTTGAAGGAATTTCCTTTCTAAAGTTGATATCTTTTGCAGGCAGATAACATTATATGCCATGAGCATGGCATGTCCTGCCTCCATCAGTCCCCAAACCAAGTCAGTCATGCTAGAGGAGCTGGTCCTGGCAATAGGGTACTTGTGGTCCCATCTTGAAGGCTGCCCTAGGTTGGGAAGCCTTACCCTATCTAAGGGCTCATCACTGGGTAAGATGAGCTCTGACCTCTTCCAGAACCATATCCACTGTGAGGGTCATATCCACTGTGTCAGTGAAATATCACAATATGCATTCAGGATATGTCTGACATCTGGGCAGCAGTCACACTGGGGACCAGTCCCCACAAGGTTGCTGAAGACAGTGCAAATAAGGGGTTGCCTCAGTGTTCCTAACTGTGGCTAGAAGTAGCTAGTGAGCAGGGCTATCAGACACCTTGTTCAGGCCCTTTTGCTGAGCAAAGTAAGGCTTCTTTAGCAACTCTGGCTGTTTCTTTAACCATGACTTACACATTAGACTGAGGCCTTTCTCACCCAATTGGGAGGTTAAACAGAATGTGGCCTTCATAATCCCTGAAAGGTTAAGAAAAAGAGGCAGCTCTCCAGAGCCCCCCAGGGCAAGACAGAGCAGAGCAGAGGAATTTGGAGCTCCTTGTCAATACAGGGGCCAGGCAGGAATTTTCAGGAAATTCCTTGGGAGCCAAGTACATGCAATCCTTATGCCAGGAAGGTACCCCAAGGGAATGGTATGCCACTTAGAGTTTATTAGTCAAAAATCAGAGTTCTATATCTGGATGACGATTGATTTGTCATGGAGTTGTAGATGCTAGAGGGGGCAGAAGTCTATGCTAGGCTGCGACCTTTGTGCCTACAACTGAAACTAAAGTCAGTTGGACTAGAAGCAGGGAGAGACAAAGGATGAGGATGCAGAAGCCACTTGGCCTCTTGATACCTCAAACTCCCACCATGGAAGAGCTTTCTCACAGAACTGCATTTGGCCTTGCACATAGAGATTTGCCAGGAGGTGATGAGAGAATGACAGACCAGGTGAGGTGGTTGATCAGCAGTTCTATGTGGTCTGCAATGACTCTGGACTACACTGAGCCAAGCTGGACATAAAACAAATGAACAACTTCTGGTTTATTTCTCCTGTGGTCAACCATAACCTAAAACCATAAAGGTAATTGAGAAAATTAGCTCCAGATTAGTGCCATGGGCACAGTATGCTTAATACTTGCTGTCTGTGGTCTGGGAGCATCTCCTTGCTCCCTCTGCCTGCACCAGCACTATGTACCTACAAACATGAACCTTATGCTTCAGAGGCACACATTGCCCTCAACTTCCCAAGATCTCCCAATAACTCCTCAGCAGGCCATGTGGGACACCCAGTGCCACATGCACTTCAGTTTATGGCACCAGAGGACAGGGTTGGACAACTGCCCCTATTAAAGAGATTTGGAATTCCTAGGTAATCACTGAGGGGTAATGCAGACCCAGGTTGCTGAAGAGCCGAGACCACCACCTCTGCAACAGATTTGGTACATAGTTCACACTTGGCTTGGTGTGGCCTCTTTGTAAAACTGCCTATGCCACAGACAAACTCCCAGTGTTATCTGGAACGTGACAGTGGTACAACTGGCAACAACTTAAACAATGATAATACAACTTATCTTTCCTCAGACAGGGGCCCTAAACTTTCAGAAAGAAAGGCTCTGAAGCTTGCAAGGTAGCCACTGGAGAGAGGCAGCTGCCATCCCTCTCTGGGCCACCCTAAAGCCTTAGTTCCTCCTTACCCTTTGGCGACCCACTCATGACCCCTAACCCTGAGTTCAGAAGAGCCCCTACAGAGTAAAGGTTATGCCAAGCATTTATAGATCACCACACAGGCTATCTTTAATTGCCCAGGGCCTTTACACAACCAGTTCTATGTACATACTGCTGAATATAATGTCCACATTTCATAGTTGGGAGCTACACTGGCATGAGGAAGAACACAAGGTTGAAAGGTACTCTGTGCCTTACACCCCGAGCTACATGCAACCCCACAGCCTATGCTAGCCTAGGCATCTGGCACTGTCAGTGAACAAGACTGAAGGCCAGAGGCTAGAGGCATTCAGCCTACCACAGGCCTCAGTTCACAATGTGGCTCACATCTGGTAGAATAACAAAAAGTGAAAAGTGACATGATGGTTAGTGTTGTCTTAACCCCATGAAGTGTCATCCCTAAACTGAGAAAACCAGCATCAACAAAAATCATTTTGAATGTTTTAAGAGATAGCCTAGCCGTTAAGAGCACTTGCCGAGAACCATAGTTCAGTTCCCAGGACCCACATTGGGCAGCTCACAGCTACTTGCAACTCCAGCTTCAGAGTATCCAATATCCTCTTCTGGTCTCTGCAGGCACCTGCACAAATGGCATCTGAACACATACATATAAATAAAAATTAATAGGGTCTGACATGTAGCTGTGGCCTAGGCTGGCCTGAAACTCCCTGCACGGTTAGACTACAACTGTAAGTCTAACAAGTGCTGGGATTAGTCATGGGCTATCATGTCAGGGTGGCAAAATATTTTCAAAAGCCAAAATTAGACCAGAGAAACTGAACTACAAATCATCTCTGAAATAGAAGTTCTCACTAATCCCTAGCCTGCCTATTGAAGTGCTTACTGCTTACCCTCTCAGTAACAATATAACCCTAGGTGCCAAGATGAAATTTGATACTCCTGTAAGCCTATTCCATCCCCAACTGCCCAAGGAAATGGTGAGACACAGATGAAACATCCAAAAAATTTATTAAAGAAAAACATTTAATGAAACCATTGAAAAAGGTAAAACAGTAGTCAGAAACACATCTTAGCCACCAGAAGCTATAGTTCCCAGACTGTACTCCTCCTGAGGCTCTGAAAGCACCTTGGGGCCCCTCACTATTTTTCTCCCTTTTCAAAGATCCAAGATGTGCATCTTATCAAGACAATGGCCTCGGGTAATACTCATTTACTTTGGAGAATGACTTCAAGGGGTCACACACTGTGGGGTGGCCCTGTCCTAATACTGACACAGGCTAGTTATAGACATCAGAAATCACAACACAGAATACCCCACCAAGTAGAGGATATAGGAGTCATAAATAACAACTTAAATGGAACAAAAACGTGGTGTTCAAGCCCCTCCCAGGTCTATGTCTTTTTGCCTGTGCAGATCCATCAAGTGACAGTCACAAGATAAGCATCACCCAGTCCCTTGTCTTCTGTTCTTCCTGCTGGTTCCTGATGCTGAACTTGGGGTCTCTGGAAAGGATGCGCTCAGCTAACAATGCACATATCTGGAAAATAATCAGCCAGTGGCAGACCTAGGTTCACACTGAGAAAGCAAACAAGTAGCTCATAATATGAGAAGGAAAGGCTTGACCAGCACAGCAGCTTACTGCATGCCTCTGTATGGAAGTGGTTGACTGGGTGGCCAGAACTTCCATTTGCCCAGGTTAATTTATCTCATGGCTTTGCACAAAACCAATGGATGAGGGAGAGTGTGAGAAGGTGAATGCTCTGGACAGCTGGGTCACTATGAGGCAGACAGATTAAGGGTGAATGTCCCATGGCAGAAAGCAGCCTGCCTAGAAACTGCAAATGGGAGGAGGTGGGCTGCCTGTGTTGGGAGAATGAAGTAGCTGTAAGTGTTGGGATGACCTCTTTGCCACATCTTCCAGACTAGAACAGATGGATTCTCAGGCCACATCCTTAATTTTGGGGCTGGGATCTCAGCAATGTGTTTCAGGCAAGCCAAGCCAGAATAGTTTAGGACGAGTATCTGGAGGTGATATTGTCATGGAAAAGGGTACTTCTCCCCACTCCATTTGGTGGCAAATGTGGTCACCTGGATAACTTGAATGGGAGGTGCTGGTGGTGGCCAGGACCCCTTGAGGATTTAAGAAAGGGAGCTGGTTTAAGGCTGGGCAAAACCTTTTCTGGGCCCTGCTACACCTTTGGGGTGAAGCACGGACCTTGGGCCTACCTTGCCTTCCTATAGGACTTAACTGCCTGAGGTAGGAGGAAGCCCCTGGACCTTCTGAGCCTATTTGCCAAAGAAGGATTTGGGGTGACAATCTTCCCATGCCCCATCCTCATTTTCTGACTCTTCCTTCAGCCCCTCTGATACAGGCTGCTCTACTTCTTGATCTCCTGTATGGACCAAGCTCTCAGGCACACCTGGGCCTTCAGTGGGCCTTGCCTGGCCTGAGCCAGCAGGGGCCAACACATTTTCATCTCTCTGGGTGACAGGGAAGACCTTGGCCTCATCAGAGTCAGGGCCTGCCTTTATGGCACCATCACTATCAGGAGCAGCCCCAGCAGCTTGCTCAAGAACAGCAGCAGCAGCCTGGCCAGCATCTTCACCAGCTGGTAGAGCCTCTCTAACAGCGGGGCCAGGCTCAGCACCCCCAACACTGACAAGGGCAGCCTGGGCCACATCCAGCTCTCTACCATGCACTTCCACCCCTTCCCCCACTGGGACCACCGCATTTTCAGCCAGAGCTGCCTCCCACGCCTCAGTCTCCCGGACAAGCCTGAGCAGGCCCACAAAGCCAGGTGGCCGCCTCTCCAGCCGCATCCTCCTCAGGTTGTTCTGCAGCATCTGGTTGGGCCGGGCCCGCATCAGCACCTGCCGTACCCTTGCCTGATCCACCATTGCAGGCTGGATGGCCCCCTTCTCTAGGGCCATCTGCAGCAGACCTTCCAGGCGCATCACATAGGCAAAGAGGGTCTCCTGAGGCCGCTGGGAGCAAGTCAGGAACTTCAGCCGCGCGGTCATCACGGTATCCTTGTTGCCAAACACCTGCACCAGTGCAGCCAGGCAGTCCTGTGCAGGGGTATCTGGATGTTCTTCCAGAAGCTCACACAGGAGATCCAGGGCAGGGCCCCCCAAGCTCTCCACCAGCCGCCGCCGCCTCTCCCTCTCGGATATGTGGCGCCACAGGTATAGCATGTCATTGGCATGGTCCAGCCAGCTCTCGAAAGACTGACCCCCACAGCCAGGCTCTTCCATCCCAGAGAAGTGTCTCAGTTCCTGGTAGGCCATGTTTTCCAGGATGGGCTGCAGGGCTTGGCTCCACTGCTGGGTCCAGGCTCCAGCCCCATGTGCCCCTCCTGCCACATCAAAGGCCCCTTCCTCACCTGAACCTCCTGCCTCACCTGCGGCTCCTGCCAATCCCACAGCTCCTATAATGCCTGCAACTCCCATGTCACCTGCAGCTCCCTCCTCATCTGACATTCTTGCCTCACCTACAGCTCCTGCTTCATCCTCACCTATAGCTCCTGCTTCACCCACAGCCCCTCCACCATCCACAGATCCTTCATCCCCTGCAGACCCCTCATCACTCCCAGACCCTTCATCACCCACAGACTCCTCATCACCTGCAGACCCCTCTTCACCTGCAGACCCATCATCACCTGCTCCTGCCTCTAAAACGCCTCCTTCTCCTGCAGCTCCTACCTCACCTGCAGCTCCTACCCAACCCATAGCTCCTATAACACCTGCAACCCCCATGTCACCTCCAGCTCCTTCCTCATCAGACATTCTTGCAGCCCCTGCCTCAACTACATCATCTTCCTCATCCATAGCCCCCTCATCTGACAGTCTTGCTTCATCTATTACTCCTGCCTCATATATAACTCCTCCCTCATCCTCTGCTCCTTCCTCGTCTGACACTCTTGCCTCAGCTGCAGCTTCTTCCTCGGCTGCTCTTCCTGCCTCACCTGCTCCTCCTTCCTCACCCTCTGTCTCTTCCTCCTCTGACACTCTTGCCTCAGCTGCAGCTCCTTCCTCCTGTAGGAAGGAGGCAGGGGGAGCTGCACCTGCTCCTCCTTCCTCACCCTCTGTCTCTTCCTCCTCTGACACTCTTGCCTCATCCTCAGCGCCTTCCTCAGCTGCTCCTCCTGCCTCACCCACAGTCCCTGTCTCATCTACATCTCCTTCCTCAACTGCAGCCCCTGATGTACCTGAAGCCCCTACCCCACCTGAAGCCCCTTGCAAAGCTTGCCCATGAGCCTGTGCAGGGAAATTGAATGTACCCTGTAACTCGATATCAGGGACCTGAGGCAGGAAGATCACAGTCCAGGGCCCCCTATCACTTGGTATTTGTCGGGGGATCAAACTTTGGTTCAAATTGTCAGCGAATTCAACCAAAGCGACCTTTGCCCCAATCTCCTTTCTGAAGACCGTGCCAAGCACTCGGTACCTGCCCAGGGGCCTGAGGGCAGCCTGCACAGCCTCCTGGAATTCTTCTTCCTCACAATCATCAGGGATGCCCAGGATAAGCAGTGAACGCTGGGCATTGACACCCATCCCCCCGCACCAGTCCTGAAGAATCGCCAGTGCCATAGCAGTGGACTTGGAAGGGAACATGACCAGACAGGGATGTGTGCTGACTGTAACAGCCCCTCTTTAGCCTGTGAATGGAAAAGACAGAAAGGTATGTTGGTTTCAGGCAATCCAGTTTCCACCAACCTGCCCCATCAAGTGTGGGGTCAGTCCTACTTCTTGTATTTTGCTTGATTTTAAGAATATCTTTGACAAATTAAATCCATTTACAATATACAGGGCTAGTTATATTTCATAATATTTTATCTGGTGGCAGTATGTTCTGTCTCCCCAAGAAACTTGCAATTTCTAAGTTTTTAAGTTTTGGTGAAAATCTGCATTTAATATTCCATTCTCTTTTTTAATGTCTGCATAGCCTGACACAGTCTCTTCTTTTTCATTCCTGATACTAGTTTTTCTTCTTTTATCTTGATCAGTAGTGTTTACCAGTTTTACAACTCTTTTTTTTTTCCAAGACAAAAACTGTGTATCCCTAACTGTCCTGGAACTCGATCTGTAAACCAAGCTGGCCTCAAACTCAGAGATCTGCTTGCCTCTGCCTCTCAAGTGCTGGGATGAAAGGCGTGTGCCACCACCACTCAGCTCCTGTTTTCATTTGACACTTTATAAATTAGATTTACTCTTGGTCCTGGCTCTAGCTTCTTTAAATGGACCCTTAGGTCACTATCTTAGGCATTTGTTCTTTACTTTTTGTTACATTTTTAAAATTTAGCGTATGTACACACTTGAATGTGTAGGGGTACATGTGTCTTATCAAGTGCCCTGTAAAGATTGAAAGACAACTTTCAGGAATCAGTGCTAAACTCAGATTGTCAGTAATCAAACTCAGATTGTCAGGAGCCTTTTCCTTCTCAACCATCTTGTCAGCCTGTAATAAATATTAACTTATTAATAAATAAAAACATCTAAAACAGTTTTCTGCTGATCTCTTCTTTATTTGCCCTCTTAATTTTGGCAAGTTGTAGTTTTTCATTATTGAATTTGAAATATTTCTTCTAACTAAATTGATCTCCATCATACATAGCAAATCATACTTTTTTTGACCCACAGAATTCCAAACATTTAGCCATTAATAGCTTGCCAGCTGTTCTATTATCAACACTACCAAAAAATATTATTATTAATTTCAGATAGAATTTCACCTTGAGTATGCAATCCTTTTAAATGCTTGGTATTTTCCCAGGATAGAATTTCTAGCTTCAAATGATCCTCTTGTCTCGGCCTCTTGAATATCTGTGAGTACAAGCCCCCATTACTGCCTATAACTTGTAAAGATATTTTTTTAATTTTGTTGCTCAATGCATGTATGGTCTATCTAGAAAATTGTACTTTGTACTGCAGTGAAATTCATATAGCTGCTATGTCCCCCAAAGGCATCTGTGGGATTGTACAGTGTACTGCAGTGAAATTCATATAGCTGCTATGTCCCCCAAAGGCATCTGTGGGATTGTGGATCCTTTCCAATCCCAAGTACACACACAAGCCCACTAAAGCCACCACTCCCTGTGCACCCACCAGTTCATGTGCCGCAACTAAGGATCCCTGGTCATCACATTCATCCTATAAAGCCATTCAGCCTTGTCTTCTGCATGCCATCCACCCTCACACAGTGATGAGTTCTTCCAATCTGCCCCACACTTCTGCCACTCAGTTCTGTCCACCTGCCAGCCACAAGGTCCTGGCACACGGCAACACACAAGCATGCTCAGCAAACAGCAAGTTTCTCTGGGCCAGAAAGCAGGGCCCCCCAATTGCTTAAATAGTGTTGGTCTCCTCTGGCCTCCAAAAAGCTCTAGGCTTTTGCCCCATACCAAGCCGGCAGGTATTCATTTCTTCACCAGTCCACCCAAAACCAGAAGCCTCTCTTATCACTCTCAGAATTAGGGTGCCCTTGGTCCAGAACTTTAACACATCCCCTACCACTGAGAATTGGCCCAGCAAGCAGAAGATATTGCCCCATCTCCCTGCAGGACTGTCGTCCGGCCCCTCTCCCTTCCCTCCATGCTGAGGCTTGCCGCCATGTTGTGCGGCAAAACCAGCCCTCGCTGCCCCAGAGACCCAACAGATGTTAGCCCGCCAAGGCCCAATGCGCATGCGCATTTTTACCTTCTCCACCATGAGGAGTCTGCCCTGTGTGGGCACCATTTGTTCAGTGGCTCAGCCTCTCCCCACCATAATGCATTCCTCCGTCCACAGCTATACATTTACATGTGTGTGCCGAGGCTCCGGCAGCAGGGGCTTCTGGCAGTGTAGGTGGTGCAGGCATCCGAGTGCCGAAGGTGTGGGAGGTCCAGTCGAAGCAGGGGGTGCATACGCGCGCCACACACACACACCATTCGGGCACATGAACATGCAGGCATGCAGACACCAGGGCCCAGTCCCAAGCAGCCTGACCTACCAACACCCTGAGGCCTAGCCTAAGGCACCTCACTACACTCCCCAGGAAATTGCCTTCACCCAACTGCTCCCTCCTGACCTCCCCTCACACAGCGTGCAGACAGCGATTATCACCCCACAGCCTCCCGTGTGCCATACCCAAGCAACCCCTTCTCATCCACCCTGTGGCTACAAGCGACCAGACTAGGCATAATACAGTAGGCCTCGTTCAGGTGGGTCCAATGGGGCCCCCGACACAACCTCGATATACCCTACCGTGGCAGCCCCTGGGCAGTCAGTGGCAAGTAGGGTCTAAGCCAACTAATGTCCCTACCTGATTGTTCACTTTCTCTGACTCTGCTCTCCTCAGGAGTCCCAAGTGCGAAAGTCCAGTCACCTCAGCAGAGCGGGCGACAAGACGCGTGAAGCTCTCAACCGCCCAACGAACTCCCAGAACCCCCTATTTCTCCCAGAAACCTCCTCTGCATCTTGAAGAAAATTCTGGATCTCTCGATGGCAGATGATTGGATTAAGAGCTCTCGGAGGCGGAGCCAGTGTTAACCGGGAACATATGCACCAATGTGAAGGCTTAACATGGCAAAGCTTGAGATGTCTAGAAGTAATAGACACGCTCATTGGTCCGTCCTCCGATCATTTAGACAGAGGTGTAAAGAAGAGGCTCTACTCCGAGGCTGACTTTTCTATAATTGATTTTGAAGCTTTTTTATTCAGTGGAAAAACATGAATTTTATGTGTTCCCAATAAATTTGACCACATATCATGATGACGTTTAATCTTACCTGATAGTTTTTTGTTTGTTTTTGTTTTCGAGACATTTCCTCTGCGTAGCCCTGGCTGTCCTGGAACTAGCTCTGTAGCCCAGGCTAGCTTTAAACTCACTGAGATCCGCCTGCCTCTGCCTCCCGAGTGCTGGGACTAAAGGAGTGTGCCACCTTACCTGATAGTTTTTGTCCTTTCCTTTCTATTATTAATGTAGTATTTGGATGTGACTTTCATGAAGCCCCAAGTTTGATCTTCAACTCAGCACAAACCCAGGAGTAGCAGTCAGCACTGGTCATCCCAGCACTTGGGAAGTAGAGGCAAGAAGATCAGGAGTTCAGGGTCATCCTCAGCTACATAAACACTTTGAGGCCAGCTTCGGCTTCGTGGCTCTGTCTGGAAAAACCAAAAAGGAATAAAAAGTTATTCATTACCAGGCATAATGGTGCAAACCTACAATTCTAGGTATTGGGAAGGCTGGGTTCGATTAGTCAAAGCCAGATTGCACAATTTAGAAAGACTCTGACAAAATAAAGAGGAAAAAGAAAATGAATGAGGGTAGAGCTTATGTGCATGGTGCTTACCTTTACACACAGGTCCTAGGTTTAATTCTCAGAGCTCCAGGAAAAGGGGGGAGGTAAGCTATTTCCATTTTCTTAGACTTACTATTTGTGCATTGTGTTATTGTGCATCTCTTAGTATCACCCCATTGGAATCTTTGACTCTCTTAGAGACCAAAAGCTTTAGGAGCTTTTACCCCACCCATACCAAACTTTGGATCCTTTTGCCTCAACCACAGAGTAGCTGAATTTACAGGCTTGTACCATCAGACCTGGCCTACTTTTCATCAAGAATTTTAACCTCCAGTGCCTTTTCCTCTCTCCTGGGATTCTTTATACACATTTATTAGACCTTATACCTCCCCACAGAACATCACAGGTCTATTATTTTCATTTTTTCTTTCTTTTTCTTTTTTTTTTTTTTTAAGTCTCGTATCCTCTCAGCTTTCCATAATGGATAATTTCTCTTCACCTATGTTCAGGATTTTTTTATTCCCTCTTCTGTGATCTACAATCCATTAGAATGATCAGGTGAAAATTACACTACAGGGTTTTTTTCCAATTGTGGATTCATAATTAATTCTTTCATCTCTGATAGGGTGGATTGTTTTAGAAAGGCTCTCGGTGTATATAGCCCTAAGATGTCCTGTAACTCACTATGTAGCCCAGCCTGGTCACAAAATTGCTGCTATCCTTCTGTCTTGGCCTCTGGAGTACTGAGTTTACAAGCATATGCCACTGTACCTAACTCATAACTGGTCCTTTTCAATACTTTTTCTCTACTGAAATTTTTTTGAAATCATTATAAGCATGATATGTGTCCTTAAAGATATATTTTAAATATTTTCTTACTTTGTAAACTAGCATACAAAGTATTACATATCATTATGGAATTTTATAACACAAGTGCAATTTAGTAAATTCTCCTTCTAGCCACTCAGATCCACCTTGGTAACCTCCTCTTAGTCTCTTTTCCTTTGTTATGTCCCAGGCCTCACCGTTCTTTTCACCTATTTTTACCTTCACATGGTCTATTTTCTAGTTGTTGTTTTTAAATTTTACCTACATGTAGCTAGAGTTTTCCTGCCTGGGCCACAGTCAGGACAAATCTCTCTCACCCGCCAGTCCTGCAGCCGCTCAGACCCAACCAAGTAAACACAGAGACTTATATTGCTTACAAACTGTACGGCTGTAGCAGGCTTCTTGTTATCTAGTTCTTATATCTTAAATTAACCCATTTCTATTGATCTATAAGTTACCACGTGGCTCATGGCTTACCGGTATCTTAACATATTGCTTCTCATCACAGTGGCTGGCAGCGTCTCTCTGCCTCAGCCTTCCACTTCCCAGAATTCTCTTCTCTGCTTGTCCTGCCTATACTTCCTGCCTGGCTAATGGACAATCAGCATTTTATTTATACAGAACGATATCCACAGCATTTACACTTCACATTTATATGTTACATATATATAGTACATTTTGGGTACTGAATGTGAGAGAAAATACAATTTTTAACTTCCTGAGTTTGAGTCACATAACTTATTATACTTTCCACATCCAACTATTTGCCTGAAATTTTCATTTTTTACAGTGATATAAAATTCCATTGTGTATCCATTCATCTGTTGATGGACATCTAAACTGTTTCCTTTTCCTTGCTATGATGAATAGAGCACCAAAAAATATGGATATGCAAGTTTCTCTATCTCTATGTAAGTATTTTTATGTGATATGGAGTCATTTGCATACAAGTTCAGGAGTGGCATAGCTTTGTAGTTATATTTTTAATGTTTTGAAAAAAAAAACACCATACTGATTTCCATAATAGCTGTACTAATTTGCACACCCATAAGCAGTGAATAAGGGTGTAGCTGGAGTTTTCTCCAGTCCCGCTCAGACCCAAGTAAATACAAGATGCTTATATTAATTAAAATTATTTGGCCTAATGGCTCAGGCTTCTTGCTAGCTAGATCTTACACTTAAATTAACCTATAATTCTTATCTATGTTTAGCCACGTGGCTTGATACCTTTTCCCAGTTCTGCTTTCACATCTTGCTTCTCATGGTGAAGGTGGCTGTCAGCGTCTCCTGACTCAGCCTTCCACCTCCCAGCATTCTCCTCTCTCTTTATCCCACCTATACTTCCTGCCTGGCTGCTGGCCAATCAGCATTTTATTTATCAACCAATCAAAGCAACACATTCACAGCATACAGAACATATCCACATCATAAGGGTTCCTCCCCTGTTGTTCAGCTTTCTACAGCCCCACATTGGAACGCCAAAATGTTGTAGTTTGTTTTTGTTCTTTTAGGTGCCTGCCAACCAGCTCCCAAATAAATCACACATGGAGGCTTATTCTTAGTTATAAATGCTCAGCCTTAGCTTGGCTTGTTGCTGGCCAGCTTTTCTTAAATTTTACCATCTATCTTTTGCCTCTGGGCTTTTTACCTTTCTCTTACTTCTGTCTGTCTGTCTCTCTTTCTTTCTTTCTTTCTTTCTTTCTTTCTTTCTTTCTTTCTTTCTTTCTTTCTTTCTTTCTCCATGGCTGGTTGTGTAGCTGGGTGGCTGGACCCTGGTGTCCTCATCTCCTTGTTCTCTTGCTTCTTCTTCTTTCTTTTCTTCCCAGATTTCACCTTCTATTTATTCTCTCCATCTGCCAGCCCTGCCTACCCTTTCTCCTGACTAACTATTGGCCATTCAGCTCTTCATTAGACCATCAGGTGTTTTAGACAGGCAAAGTAACACAGCTTCACAGAGTTAAACAAATGCAACATAAAAGAATGCAACACATCTTTGTATCATTAAACAAATGTTCCAGAGCATAAACAAATGTAACACATCTTAAACTAATATTCCACAACACTCCCCCGACCCCAATCCTCACAATCATTTGTTCTCAGATTTCTTTATGGTAGCCATTCTGACTGGGGTGAGGTGAAATTTCAAAGTGGTTTTAATTTGTATATCACTAATGGCCAGGGACATTGAACACTTTATAAAACACTTATTGGCCATTTTTAGAATAGTTGTTCCTATCACTAGCCAATTTGTTAATTGCCAGGGCATTTCTTTGTATGTTTGTTTTTGCCGTTATTTTCAAATTCTGGATATTAGCTCCCGCGTGAAATATAGCTGCCAAAGTTTCCTTTGCTGTGGAGAAACTTTTAAATTTTAATTTTCTCATAATTCTTTTAGTATTGCTTATTTACTTTGTATGTTTGATATTTTGACTATAATATGTCATAGAGTCTTTTCTTTGATCATGTCTATTGAGATTATTAATGTTTCTTGTATTTATATTTCTACTTCATTCTCTAGATTTGGGGAGTTTTCTGCAGCAATTCCCTTAGATTATCAGTCTATTCCTTTATATTTTATCTCTGAGCATCTTCTACACCATGAATTCACAGGTTTATCCACTTCAATGTATCCCAGACTTCTTAGAAATGTTGTTCAGGTTTAACTTTTATCCTTAGTGTCTGTTTTTATTACATCTTCACTATGTCCCCCACCCTGAAATTTGTTCTTCTCCATGGTCTTGTGTTTCCACAATGTTTCCCAATGTAGTTTTATTTGGTTAGCCATTTATTTCATTTACAGTATTTTTGTTTGGACCTTTTTAAATAGTTCAGTTTCCTTGCTGAATTTTTCCTTTAAAATTTCTCCTCAAATTTGCTGTTATTAGGCAGCAGTGGTGCATGCCTTTAATCCCAGCACTCGGGAGGTAGAAGCAAGCAGATCTCTATGAGCTTCAGGCCAGCCTGATCTATAGAGTGAGTTCCAGGACAGCAGCCAGGGCTACATAGAGAAACCCTGTCTTGAAAAACAAAAACAAAAACAAAAAATGCTAACTGTTCAATTCACTTTCAAGACAGTCTCATTCGGGTCTTGGATAGATTGTCTTAGTTCATGCATTTTCTTGTTTAAATTTTCTGTATGGTCCTTAATTCTTTTCAAAAGCACTGAATTCTTTTAATTTCAGCTACCTTTGTGATTTTTTTTTATTCCATTGAGAGATTGGGACCAGGACATGGTTGGTAGTTGTGCTATATTGTTTCTTTTTCATGTGTTGTAAATCTTTTGGAATGAGTTTATCTTCCTGTTTCCACTTTCCCTTCTTCCAACTCTATTCAGCTTTTTTTTTGTGAGTCTTCCTAGAAGCATGTATACACAAAGTTCAGCTATGGAGACTGATGAGACTTGATGTTGAATCCCAGGTGAGGTCACTGAGGTGATCTCATCTCAGCTAAGAGATGGCAGAACCATTGTAGCTAGAGTTTTCCTGCCTGGCCCACAGTCAGGACAAATCTCTCTCACCTGCCAGTCCCACAGCTGCTCAGACCCGACCAAGTAAACACAGAGACTTATATTGGTTACAAACTGTATGGCTGTGGCAGGCTTCTTGCTAACTGTTCTTACAGCTTAAATTAATCCATTTCTATAAATCTATACCTTGCCACGTGGCTCGTGGCTTACTGGCATCTTCACATGCTGTTTGTCATTGTGGCGGCTGGCAATGTCTCTCTGACTCAGCCTTCCTCTTCCCAGCTTTATTCTCCTCCTTGTCCCGCCTATACTTCCTGCCTGGCCACTGGCCAATCAGTGATTTATTTATTGACCAATCAGCAACACACTTGACATACAGACCATCCCACAGCACTTCCTGTTTCCACTTTCCCTTCTTCCAACTCTATTCAGCTTTTTTTGCGAGTCTTCCTAGAAGCATGTATACACAAAGATCAGCTATGAAGAATGATGAGACTTGATGTTGATTCCCAGGTGAGGTCACTGAGGTGATCTCATCTCAGCTAAGAGAGGGCAGGGCCATTGTTGTGGAATATTAGTTTAAGATGTGTTATATTTGTTTATGCTGTGGAATATTTGTTTAATGATGCGAAGATGTGTTGCATTCTTTTATGTTGCATTTGTTTAACTCTGTGAAGCTGTATTACTTTGCCTGTCTAAAACATCTGATTGGTCTAATAAAGAACTGAATGGCCAATAGCAAGGCAGGAGAAAGGATAGGTGGGGCTCCCAGGCAGAGAGAATAAATAGGAGGAGAAATCTGGGAAGAAGAGTTTGAGGAGCAAGAAAGAGGAGGAGAGGAAGACTCCAGGGGCCAGCTACTCAGCTACACAGCAAGCCATAGAGTAAGAAGTAAAGAAAGGTATACAGAAATAAAATATAAAAGCCCAGAGGCAAAAGGTAGATGGGATAATTTAAGTTAATAAAAGCTGGCTAGAAACAAGTCAAGCTAAAGCAGGGTATTCATAAGTAAGAATAAGCCTCCATGTGATTTATTTGGGAGCTGAGTGGCAGCTCCCCCAAACAGTAAGGAGTAAAAACAACCAACTACATTTTGGAGTTCAAACATGGGCCCGAATTTCCACTTAGGGCCTGAGAAAGCTGTGGGGGGTGGGGTGGGGGGGAGGATACAGTTCCTTACAGCAGAGCACTTAAACAGCATTTTTAATACTAAATAAAAACAAAAAACTAAGTAAAAAATGTCTGCCATAGTGCAAGCATCAGCATTTTAGATATCTGAGGGGACAAATGCAGTTTCTGGTCATGCACCTCCAACCAGTTTCTGATCATGTACCTCCAACTGAGCTGTGAGCTTTAGACTTGGCTTTCACAAACTAAGAAATGAACAGAGCCAGTCAATAGAGCTTCATGGAGGATACAGCTGTAGCTTAGCAGTTTAAATTTGCTCACATGGTCAAAAAAAACTAGAGATATGTAGTGAAAGAGGTCCAGATGGAAAAACCACTAGACAAGTTCCAGTGTGTTTCACAATGTACATAGGCTTAAGAAAGAAAAGAAAATGGGTCTTTAAAGAGAGAGTAAAAGTAATATAAAAGAAAAAAGCCACATAAGATGGGAAATACACAGAGAGTTTGGATCCTGTATGTTATTGTGTTGATTTTGAATTTTTTCATTGTTGAAAATCAAAGGACACCTGCTAAGAGACCTGGAATTGAAAGAGGGACTGTTGAAATAAACAAGCCTATATACTTTAGGAATGCCTTAACTTTAAAATGGATGTAAAAAAAAATTTATTGTCTAATGGAACTTAAAAGATGCATTGCTTTAGAGAAGAGGTTTTGCTGTTGTTTCCCCAGGAAACAAGAGGCTGTGGATTCCTTCCATGTTAATATCAGTCAGGTTTAATCAAGGGAGACCTCTTTAAATTTGACAGATGCTATATATCAACAAAGGTTATAGCTGGTCTTTCCAGGACTTGTCCATTATCCCAAACTTCTATCAGAGATCCCTAAAGATGTCTTCACCCACAGTCAACAGGAAGCAGTCTAGAAAACAGAATGCCCATATTCCCAAGAGATAGTGTGGGTGGTCTTTGGTTATTTGGTGGGTGATGGATGTTTGTTATCATTTAGGAAAATATAGGAATATAGGATAAAAAGGCATTTCAGATATTTTGCATTGGCATGGATTTTGGTATACTGATACAAATTTAAAGTTATTTTTGTTATACTGTACATATGTTTCTATTCTTGTTTGGTATATTGTGCTTATGCACTTAAAAATGCAATGTATAATTAAGAAATGAGATTAGTAATTAATCTATAATAATCAAACTTATAGTCACATTAGGTATGTTTTCAAGGTTAAACAAGTATATTTTAGACAGATAGATGATTTTCAAATACTTCAAAGACCTAAATATGACATTTAAGATGTTTAATAACCAAAGGTTTTTCATGATGAGATACATCTGATCCTGACAGCATCAATTTACTTCATAAAAAGATGATGTGCTTCAAAGAAACTCCATAGGAGTTTGCTTTCATTGTGGCAAGGTTAGCCACTGGGCAAAGGAACTGCTCTTGCCTTGACTGCTTGACTATGTGGCTCACTTACAGTTTCAGAGGTTCAGTCCATTATCATTATGACAGGGAGCATGGCAATGTGCAGGCAGACATGGTGCTGAAACTGAGAATGCTGCATCTTGCAGGCAATAGGAAGTCAACTGACACACTGGATGGTATTCTGAGCATAGGAAACCTTAAAGCCCACCCCCACAGTGACATAATTCCTCCAACAACGCTATACCCACCCCAACAAGGCCATACCTCATAATAGTGCAACTCCTATGAGATTATAGGGGCCAATTAGATTCAAACTACCAGAGCCATGCAGCCTGGTATCCTCTGGGTGCACAAAAGCAAGAGACTCAATCAGTATTAGTCCCTTCATCAAAAATATCAATTCCCCTGTGCGTTGATATTTCTGCATCTATTGCTTTGTCTCTTGTACTGTCAGGAAGTTTTATTTCTAATATTTTGTCATAATTGTTGCCTACAAAAAATTGGTCTGACAGAGGCTATCCACCACAGCTGAAGGCAAAAGCTGTGTCTTGGTTAGATTTCTATTGCTGTGACAAAATACCATGACTGGCTTTTAAAAGAGTTTAATTAGGCATACAGTTCCAGAGCATTTTAGTCTATGATGGCAGAGTGAAGGCATGGCAACAAGTGACTGGAAAAGCAGCTGAAACTCACATATTGATCCACAAGCAGGAAGCAGAGAACAGACTAGGAATAGTGTGGGCTTTTCCACTCAAGTGACACACAAGGCCATGACTCTTCATCCTTCCCAAACAGTTCCACTAACTGGAGACCAAATATTCAAGCACATGAGCCTATGGGGACATTATCATTCAAACCACCACATTCCACTCCTGATGGGAATGTCGTTCTTTTTGCTGTGAATGTGTGTTGCTCTGATTAGTTGATAAATAAAATGCTGATTGGCCAGGAGCCAGGCAGGAAGTGTAGGTGGGGCAAGCAGACAAGGAGAATTCTGGGAAGAGGAAAGCTGAGTCAGGAGTGACCAGCCAGACACAGAGGAGACAAGCTGATAAGGCAGAACTGAAAAAAGTACCAAGCCACATGGCTAAACATAGATAAGAATTATTGATTTAAATGGAAGAGCTAGTCAATAATAAGCCTGAGCAAATGGCCAAGCAGTTATAATTAATATTAAGTGCTGTGGATATCGTTCTGTATAAATAAAACACTGGTTGGCCAGTGGCCAGGCAAGAAGTATTGGCAGAACAAGGAGAGAGGAGAATTCTGGGAAGCGGAAGGCTGAGGGAGACACTGCCAGCCGCCGCCATGACAAGCAGCATGTGAAGACGCCGGTAAGCCACAAGCCACGTGGCAAGGTATAGAGTTATAGAAATGGATTAATTTAAGCTTTAAGAACAGTTAGCAAGAAGCCTGCCACAGCCATACAGTTTGTAAGCAATATAAGTCTCTGTGTATTTACTTGGTTGGGTCTGAGCAGCTGTGGGACTGGCGGGTGACAGAGATTTGTCCTGACTGTGGGCCAGGCAGGAAAACTCTAGCTACAATTAAGCCTCTGTGAGATTATTTTATAAAAGGCTGTGGGACTGTGGGTGAGAGATTTGTCCTAATCGCGGGCCAGGTGGAACATAGAAAAACTTCCAAATACAATTGGCACCCAGATGTGGTGGCAACACTTTCCACCTAAAACCTGAGAAAGCTTTTAAAAAGATTCTAAAATGGAGCTAAAAACAGCTTCCTAGTGTGTCTCTTAGGCCAGCGTCAGCCTATGGACTTGAGCTACAGTATGGTGGTTTTGCAGCATGTTGGCTTGACCTACAGCATGGCAGATTCCTGCTGCAGTACACTGTAACTGGAGAGTTTTCTCTCTGAGTCCTGCCAAACCCCAGCAGTTCCTTAGCCCACTTATAAAATAAACATACAGATGCTTATATTATTTAAACTGCTTGGCCATTAGCTCAGGCCTATCATTGTCTAGCTCTTACTCTTATATTTAGCCCATTTCTATTAATCTATACTTTGCCACGTGGCTCATGGCTTACTGGTACCTTACATCTTCCTTGTCCTGGTGGCGGCTGCAGGCAGTCTCCCCTTTCCCTTCCTGTTTCCTCAATTCTCCTCTCTGTTAGTCCCACCTATACTTCCTGTCTGGCTATTGGCCAATCAGTGTTTTATTTATATAGAGCGATATCCATAGCACTTCCCCTTTTTTTCTTTTTTAAAAAGGAAGGTTTTTAACTTTAACATAGTAAAATTACATATAACAAAACAATTCTCCAAGCCATGCAGTATGTTGCATGGTGGATTTAGCTTTTTCTAGTACAGAAAAAAAAATTTGAAAAGGTTTCTGGGCTACATGCTGTTTTAATGGAGGCATGGATCCACTGCTTCTGAGAGTTGGTGGTATACATGGCTCCCAGAGCCAGAGCTGGCAGTAAATGTACCACTACCATGTTAGAAAACTGAGGTGGATGGAGCCAGCAGCCAAAGCTGCCATTTCAGTCTTAGTAATGCTGCAATTTAAAGCAATGAATTCACAATAAAACAGATACAGATAAAATAAACCTCTAAATGGTTTACAATGTGTATAGAAACATATGTAGGCTTGGAAGAGAGAGGAAAAGAAATATAGACAGTTATATAAAGAAGTAGAAAGTTTTTAAAAAAATAAAGTCTTTAAAGAGAAAGTAAAAGTAATATAAAAAGTATGCCACGTAAAGATGGAAATCACACAGAGAGTCTGGATTATATTGTCTTTGGGATTTTTAACTGCAGAAAGACATTTGATTGTAAAGGCTACCAAGTTAAACTAATATGTATATTTTAAAGATATTTTGACTTCAAAATTTGGATCTAAGGATATGTTGCTTAGGAAAGGAGGCTCTGCTTTTGTTTCTACGGGAAGCAAGAGGCTACGAATTTGTTCCAGGTTAAGATGGATCAGATTTGATCAAGCCAGACCTCCTGAACCTTAACAGATGATGGTAACTATCTACAAACATTATATATAGCCAGTCTTCCCAGGACTTGACCATTATCTCAAATTTTCTCAAGATCCCCATAAGATTACTAGCATCTTCTATCAGCAGGAAGTAGTATGAGAAGCTATGTCCAAATTCCCAAAATATTGTTTATGAATGTATATTTTTATTTAAAAGAGGTTTATGATAAATGCAACCTCTTTCAAAAAGAAGAAAAGGGAATATGATATAGAAATGTAGGCTATAGATATGATAGGATGTAAGAGTAGATTATTGAATCTACTTTTAAAGAGCAACAACTTGTTTAAAATGTTTTACATTGCTATAGATTTTAGTTTATTTATACAAATTTAAAGTTAATTTTGTTATACTGTATGTATATTTCTACTCTTGATTAAGATATTATGTTTATATAACTCATTTAAATTGTAATGGATAATTAAGAAATACAGATTAATAATTAGTCTTCTATGATAGTCAAACTTATAGTCATGTTTGTTAAGTTTTCTAGGTATATATAAATATATTTCAATTAGGTATGTGGTCTTTAAACACTTCAAGGACATATAAAATTTGGCATTTAAAATGTTTTAAAAACTTAGACTTTCTGGACAGGGAGACATGTCTGCTCCTGGCAGCACCAATTTACTTCAAAGAGGAAGACGGGCATCGAAGACACTACATATGGAGTTTATCTCCTTCTTGACAAAAATAGACATTTGGGCAAGAAACTGTTCTTGTCTGGACTGCCTGACAAAATGTTGTATGGATTGGACATGCAGGACCATAGAAAGGTGACCACTGAACTTTGCAAGACAAAATGGTCCTTCAGGTTCCTCCTTCACAGAAGAAACTGCCAGACATTCTACAGGACACAGAGAAAAGTGACTGAGAGACTCTATGCCTGTAGGCTGAAGAATGGATACCCCAATTTGCAGAAGAACTTTGGGTTACTGTCCAGGCAGCCAGCTGTCTTTGTCATTCTAGATTTTTGGAAGTTGCTTGCAATGTACTTCCTGTTTACTTAGGTAATATTATATCCTTCTGAGGTCTTTGATGTAGTTGAAGACTAAATAGTTATAGTTATAATTTTCCTTGGTTATGATAAAAGATAAATTAGATATGAAACCTTAGACTCACAAATATAGGATAGATAGGGTATCTTCTTTAATTTTGGCAAATACAAATGACTAGATATTATAACTATAATTCTTGCTTGGTAACTGTTTTGTTATATGTAATTTTACTATGTTGAAGTTAAAAACCTTCCTTTTGAATAGAAAGAAAAGGGGAAATGATGGGAATGTCATTCTATAATCTGTGAACATGTGTTGCTCTGATTGGTTGATAAATAAAATGCTGATTGGCCAGTAGCCAGGCAGAAAGTATAGGTGGGACAAGCAGACAAAAGGAATGCTAGGAAGAGAAAGAGCAGAGTCAGGAGACACCAGCTGCCACTAAAGGAACAACATGCCAGCAGACCAGTAAGCCACAGCCACATGGCAACTTATAGATTAATAGAAATGGGCTGAGTTTAGTTATAAGAGCTAGCTAGCAAGAAGCTTGAGCCATAGGCCATGGCCATGCAATTTGTAATTGATATAAGCCTCTGTGTGTTTACTTGGGTATGAGAAGTTTCAGGACCAGGTGGGACACAGGAATTTCATAAGTGGCTGTGGGACCTTGGTGCTGGGCGAGCATAGGAAAACATCTAGATACACAATCCCTGGCCTACATAGGCACATGGCCATATTATAATGCAAAATGCATTTAGTCCAACTTCAAAAGTTCTCATAGTCTCTCAGTCTTAACACAGTTTAAAGGTCCAAAGTACAAAATCTCTTCTGAGACTCAAAGCATTCTCTTAACTGTAAACTCCTGTTAAATCAAAATGCAAATTACATAATTGCAACATATAAATTAGATATGAATATACACTACCATTCCAAAAAAGGAGGAATTGGAGCATAGTGAGGAAATATCTGACCAAAGGAAGAATGAAAGCTAACAGGGCAAATTCTAAATCCTGTAGCTCCATGTCTGATAGCCAGATGGCTTAGATGGCTCCACCCTTCCAGCTTTGCTCCCTGCAACATATTTCTCTCTCAGGCTGATCTACTCCCTGTCTATAAATCTCCTTGGCAGGTGTCTCAGAGCTCTGAAGACTCCAGCTTCTTAGGGTCTCTAACACAATCCAGGCTTTACTTTCACAGCTTCACTGAATGGCTTCTCAGGACCTCTATGTAGGAACTCCACTGCCTAACACCTGGCCTCAGCTGCTTTCCTTAACCACAGAGGAAAACTCCACAACCTCTTTGTGCATTCATCCTTCATACTGTAAAGCCAGAACCACAAGCCACATGGCAAATGCTTCCAAGTTTGGCTGCCTGCTTGGTGTGGATGTTGGCCCTATTCTTGAATTATTTTTGTATAAGCTTTGATTTGTCATTGCTTTTTAAGAACAGAAAATTTCCTCAGAACTTTTGCTTTCTCAGGTTGGAAGCTTAACTGGATGGGGTCTTGCCCTGAGGTCAGCACTACATTTATTCCATTTTGAATCAGGATTCTTCTTATCCTTTTCAGCACAACACTTAGTTCCAACATTAAATTTCTTCACTCTACATCTTGTGTTTCTTTTAGACTCAATTTTTTTCCTCATAGAACTCTGCAAGAGTGATTACTAATAACCATGCAACAGAGTCAATATTAGGCTATCTTGAGATCTCCTCTGCCAACAAAGTGAATCCAAAAAATTTCAATTTAGCCTAAGGCATATTCTTAGGACAAGGGCAAAAAGCAACCACAATCTCTGCCAAAATATAACAAGAATGAATAGTCTCTAGCCAAGTTTCTGATACTTTCCCCTCTGAGATCTCGTAAACTGGGCGTCCATAATTTACATTGCACTCAGCACTAATGTCTTCCAAGCTGTTACTAGGATGGCCCATTAATCCCTACTTCCTGCATTCATCACTTTCCTAGCCCAAAGTCCCAAAGCCTTCCACGTGCCTCCCCAAAATATCATTGTCAGGTCTGTCACAGCAATAACCCATTCCCTGGTACCAACTTCTATCTTAGGTTCCTAGTTCTGTAGCAAAACACCATAACCAAGGCAACTTACAAAATAAAGAGTTTAGTTGGGCTTATAGTTCCAGAGGGTTTGAGTCTACAATGGCAGAGTGAAGGCATGGTACAGGTGGTTGGAGCAGCAGCTAAGAGTTCACATACTGATTCACAAGCAGGAGGCAAGGGTACTCTGGGCCTTTGAAACCTCAAATCCCACAACCCCAGTGACATACTTCCTCCAACAAATCACACCTCCTAATCCTTCCCAAACAGTTCCATTAGCTGGAGACCAAGCATTCAAACATATGAGCCTATGAAAGCCATTCTCCTGAAGGAGAAAACCAACACAGGCTGAATTAATGTTTTATTTATTATATCATTGGTTGATTGGTTGGTTGTTGTTGTTTTCAACAGCCCTGACTAGCCTGGAACTCATTACATAGACCATGCTGACCATGAACTATCAGCTATTGTCTTCTATCTCTGTCTCTCAAGTATTAAGATTACCAATCTGTGCCAACATGCCTAGCTGTGATTTAAATTTAACAAGAACACTTGGGCCTGTACAGGCAACAGCCCAATAATTAGTTGTGATGATTTAAGTGAAAAATGTTCCCCATAGGCTCTAGTATTTGAATACTTGGTTCCCAATTGGTGGCACTGTTTGGGGAGGTTTAGGTGGTGCAGTACTGCTAAAGAAGGTATGTTGTTAGGAGCAGGCATTGAGATTAAAAGCTTCATGCTGCTTCCCATTCATTCTCTCTGCTTTATGTTTGCTGTTGAGTATGTGAGTTCTCAATTTCCTGCTCATATCATAATACTTCCCCACTATGATGGATTCTTACCCTTCTAGAAACATAAGTCATAATGAACTCTTTTCTTCTATCAGTTTTTTTTGGTCATTCTGTTTTATCACAGTATCTTAGTCAGTGCTATACTGCTATGATGAGACATCATGACTATGGCAACTCTTATAAAAGAAATCATTTAATTGTGGCTTGATTACAGTTTTACAGGTTTAGTCCATTATCATCATGGAGGGGAACATAGCAGCATTTAGGCCGACATGGTTTGGATAAGTAGCTGAGAGTTCTACAATCAGATCCACAGGCAACAGAAAGAGAGAGCCATTGGGCCTGGCTTGAGCTTTTGAAACCTCAAATCCCACACCCAGTGACACACTTCTTCCAACAGGGCTACACCTACTCCAAGGCCAAATCCTTCTCAAGTAGGCTATGGATTTGTTCCAGATTAAGATACATCAGGTTTGACCAGCCAAGACCACCTGAAAGGTCTCCGATGACACCATGGCCCAGATGATCCAACATCCAGAACTGTTTCAAGGCAACTGGCTCAGACGATACACCCTCATGGACTACTCCATAATCCTAAAAAATTCTTTGTGTCTCCATGAGATACAGCGCCCCCTCCAGCAGGAAGTAGTAAGAGAAACTACGCCCAAATTCCCAAATATACCAAGCTGACTTTGGAGATATATAAAGGTTAAAACCTTCGTTTTTAAGAAAAGAAAAGGGGAAGTGCTGTGGGATGGTCTGTATGTCAAGTATGTTGCTGATTGGTCAGTAAATAAATCACTGATTGGCCATTAGCTAGGCAGGAAGTATAGGCGGGACAAAGAGAAGAATTCTGGGAAGTGAAAGGCTGAGTCAGAGAGACACTGCCAGCCGCCACCATGACAAGCCACATGTGAAGATCCCGGTAAGCCACGAGCCATGTGGCAAGGTATAGATTTATGGAAATGTTCTTAAGCTGTAAGAACAGTTAGCAAGAAGCCTGCCATGGCCACACAGTTTGTAACCAATATAAGTCTCTGTGTTTACTTGGTTGGGTCTGAGTGGCTGTGGGACTGGCGGGTGTCAGAGATTTGTTCTGACTGTGGGCCAGGCAGGAAAACTCTAGCTACAACTCCCTTATGACTATAAGCCTTAAAATATTTGAGCATATAGGGCCATTCTTATTCAAACCACCACATTCCACTTCCTGACCCCTATACACTTGTAAAAGTATCTCAATGCAAAAATACATTTAGTTCAACTTCAAAAGTCCCCATCTATCAAAGTGTCTATCACAGTCTCAACACTGTTTAAAAGTCCAAAGTTTAAAGTCTCTTCTGAGACTTGTGCAATCTCTTAACTGTAATCCCCTGTAAAATCAAAATCAAAAAGCATATCACATACTTCCAACATACAATGGCACAGGATTTACATTACCATTCCAAAACGTAGAGAGGGGAGCATAGTGAGGAAATACTGGACCAAAGTAAGACTGAAAACCAGCTGGGCAAACTCCAAACTCTGCATCTTCATATCTGATGTCAAAACACTCTCCAGATTGCCAACTCCTTTAGGCTTTGTTGGCTGCAACACACTTGTCTTTTGGGCTGGTTCCACACCGTCTACAGCTCTCCTTGGCAGGTAACCCATGACTCTGGCATCTCCAACATCTTGGGGTCTCCTACACAATCCAGGCTTCACCTTCACAGCTTCATACAATGGGCTATCTAAGTCTCCATGCAGAGACATCCCTGACACAGCCCTGGCCTCAGCAGCTTTCCTTGGCCACACAGGGAGATTCCACAGCCCCTTTCTTATATGCTTGATTCTAAAGCCAGAATCACATGCCAAAGCTGCCAAGTTCTGTAAGCGGAGTTTTTCACAGGACCACAATCAGCTCTGTTCTGCCAGCTGCTTCCCAAATAACCACTCAGAGACTTATTGTTAATTATAAATGCTCAGCTGATAGCTCAGACTTATTACTAACTAGCTCGGATAACTTAAATTAACCCATTTCTATTAATCTATGTGCTGCCCCAAGGCTGGTGTCTTTTACCTCTCCTGCATGTCCTGCTTCCTTTCCATCTGACTGGCAACTCCTCTGACTCCACCCTTCTTCTCACCAGCATTCTCTCTGCCCCAAAAATCTTGTATAGCCATTGACCAATATGCTTTTTATTAACAATGAGAGCAATACATATTTACAGTGTACAAAGTTTTTTCCACAGCATTTCCCCCTTTTTGTCTAATTAAAAAGGAAGGTCTTAACTTTAACATAGTAAAATTATATACAACAAAAATAGTTATCAAGTATGAATCACAGTTACAATATCCAGTCCATTTGTATTTGGAAAATTAGAGAAATTAGAGAAAATACTCTATTATTATCTTATCTTTGTGAGTCTAAAGTTTTATACCTAATTTATCATAACTAAGGAAAACTTTAAGTATAACTATTTAGTTCTTCTGTAATGTTGGGGTGTCCATCTTTGGCCTACAGGCCTAATATATCTGACAGACTTTTCTGAGAAGCAGGGAATTTTGAAAGACTGTCCTACTTTGTCTTAGCAAACTTTGATAGTCACTTTATTTACATTCTTCTGGTCCACTTTGAACAGTATACTGTCAAAAATTGAGGGAAGGGCCCTTTTTGCCCAATGGCTAGCTTTTGCTATAAAGAAAGCAAACTCCTTATTGTAGATGTAACCGTCTTGTTAAATAAGAAACACAGAGCCAATGCAGAGATGAAAGCCCAAGAGGTCAGAGTAATAGCTAAGTATAAAAAACCTTACCCTTCACTGCCACTCCTGTCCTTCCCTCAGCAAGAGACCTCCTTCCTGTGTCTCTGTCTTTTTATAGACTTTCTGTTCTGCCTTCTCATTGGTTGTAAACCCAACCACATGACCTCCTCATCACTGCCCATCTATACAGACCTCCAGGTCTCTATGGTTGGTATTGAGATTAAAGGTGTGTGTCTCCATGCTGGTGGTGTCCTTGAACACACAGAGATCTGCCTGTCATGTGATCGGGATTAAAGGTGTGTGTTACCGCTGCCAGACTTCTGTTATGGCTTGCTATTAGCTCTGACCCCCAGGCAACTTTATTTATTAACATACAAATAAAACCACATTTCAGTACAAATAAAATATAACCATACCGTATGGAGTTTCTTTGTTGCCCACCATCTTCTCTGAAGTAAATTGGTGCTGCCAGGAGCAGACATATCTCACTGTTAAGAAAATCTTATGTTATGTTAAAAACATTTTAAATACCATATTCTATAGGTTTTTGAAGTGTTTAAAGACCATATATCTATCTAAATGTATCTGTTTAACCTTGAAAACATACCTATTATGACTACAAGTTGATTATTATAGATGATTAACTAATAACCTATATTTCTTAATTATACATTATATTTTTGATGAGCTGTATAAGTACAATACCCCAAAAAAGAGTAGAAACATACATACAGCATAAAAATAACCTTAAATTTGTATCAATATGGTTTGTACTATTTTCTGTAATCATAGTCATCTAAATACAGCTTATTTTCTTGAACATTCAAGTTTGTGATCTAAAGATTGAATCCCATTGTCGGTGGATTTGGAGAGCTAGTGCAGTCCTTCCCTCCCTCCCTCCCTTACTGAGGAAGTAGCTGTTGCCAAAGGAACAGTAGCTGCTGCTTGTTGTGGAATGGGAGTGTGCTGTGTGGACACGGGGGTCAGTGTTCATTCCACCATACTGTCAGTCCCCTGATGGGTCTCTTCCATTCTAGAAGTCTGAAATGTGTAATTTGAAATCCTTAATAAAATTGGATCTAATTTTATAAAATATACTGGTGATATTTGAAGTTTTTACAACTATACATCATTTCTTTGAAGACTGGAGAACAGCTATTCTGTGCTTAAACCACTATGACTGTTAAAATAAAATTCATTTTTAAGAGGAAAAAAATTGTATCAATAAACCAAAATCCATACCAGTGTAAAATGTTTTGAGATTAATAGTTGTTTTTGGATTAAAGTAGATTCAATAATCTATCCTTTTTCCTGTCATTCTTATGTCATATCCCCTTTTTTTCCTTTAGAAAGAGATCTTTGCATTTAACTCCTTTGTTTAGCCTTTTTTTGTACTAAGACCAAAGACAAGTTGTAACCAACCCCCTTAAATGATAATAAACATCCATAACCCATCTTTTGGGAATGTGGGTGTCATTCTCTAGACAACTTCCTATTGTTTGGAGGCATTGGCATCTTTGGGGGACCCTAAGAAAATTCAGGATAATGGTTAAGACTTGGCTGGAGTAGTTTGTGAGGCTGGACCATCTCAGCCAGCAGCCTCAAAGCTTTTCTGGATGCAGAACTCCAAGGAAACTGCAACAGAGGCATTTTTAGATGCTGTATCACTTTGGCCATTTGTTTTCATTGGTGTCTGGTCCCCTTGCTCTGAAAATACATAAACTTTTAATGGTAACATACATATCTGTATTAGTAGAAGTATAGACTGTGTGTTATACACAAGTAAGCCAAAGATGATTTTTTGTTTTATGTTTGAACAGGTAAAATATATGCTACATGTTTTGTAGAGTTTGCTTAAAGTTTATTTCTTTGTGTCTGTAGTCAGGATTTTCAGAGGGTCTTCCTTGATCAAACCTGATCATCTTTAGCCTGGAATGAATCCACAGCCTCTCATTTCCTGTAGAAATAAAAACATAACCTGTCCCCTAAAGTAACATATGTTTTGACTTTCATTTTGAAGTCAAGATATTTTTAAAATATATGGGTTGGTTTAATCTAGCAGTTTCCATAATCCAATTTTTCTTAGTATTTATCATTCATTCATTAGCAGTCAAAAATTAAAAGGCAACACAATAACATACAGGATCCAGACTCTGTGTATTTCCCATCTTTACGTGGCTTTTTTCTTTTAAGGACTTTATTATTTTAAAACTACATATATATATATATAATGAATGTCTATTGTAGCTAGAGTTTTCCTGCCTGGTCCACAGTCAGGACAAATCTCTCTCACCTGCCAGTCCCACAGCAGCTCACACCCAACCAAGTAAACACAGAGACTTATATTGGTTACAAACTGTATGGCCGTGGCAGGCTTCTTGCTAACTGTTCTTACAGCTTAAATTAATCTATTTCCATTAATCTATATCTTGCCACATGGCTCGTGGCTTACCAGCATCTTCACATGCTGTTTCTCATCCTGGCGGCTGGCAGTGTCTCTCTGACTCAGCCTTCCACTTCCCAGCTTTATTCTCCTCCTTGTCCCGCCTACACTTCCTGCCTAGCCAATGGCCAATCAGTGTTTTATTTATTGACTAATCAGCAACACATTTGCCATACAGACCATCCCACAGCAGTCTATACCCATTTTCTTTTGTTTCCCAAGCCTTTGTACATTTTTTAAACATACTGTAACCTGTTTAGAGATTTTTTTTCCTCTGGATCTGTCTTTACTGATCATCTGTAACCTTTTCTGTCTGCATGAGCAAAACCCCAAACTTGCCATGCAGCATGCTGGTGGAGCTCATGCTGGCAACTCCAGCCCTCAGGCAGTGACTGATCGTTGCCTCTCTGTACCATGGCCCATGTGAGAGACTGCAGGAACCCACCATGCAGCTTAGCTCATGGCATGCTGGCAGCTGCCAGGAGATGCATCTCTGTACTGCAGTCAACATGAGAGACACAAGTCTAGGAAGAAGTGTTTGGCTTCATTTTTGTGTGTTTAGAACCTGTTTTAAGCTTTCTCTGGTTTTATGTGGATATAAGTGCCAGACATTTGGGAGCCATTTGTAGGCAGAGTTTTTCGTCGGGATCATCAGCAGCTCTGTTCCACCAGCTGCTTCCCAAATAACCACTCAGAGACTTATTGTTAATTATAAATGCTCATCTGATAGCTCAGACTTAATACTAACTAGCTCTTACAACTTAAATTAACCCATTTCTATTAATCTATGTGCTGCCCTGAGGCTCATGTCTTTTACCTCCCGTGCATGTACCGCTTCCTTTCCATCTGACTCCACCCTTTTTCTCCCCAGCATTCTCTCTGCCCTGAAAATCTTGCATAGCCATCAGGCAATTAGCTTTTTATTAACAATGAGAGCAACACATATTTATAGTACAATGATTGCTCCACAGCAAAGCTCTGCTGCTTGCTGGGGCTGGAACTTGGCCCCCTTGTTCAAACACATTTTTACCTGTTTTCTGTTTTTGATGGTTTCCTTTACTACCTAAGCTTTTCTTTAATTCCTTTTAATAAGTTAGAAGCTTTGCTGGTTGGGATCTTGCCCTGAGGTCACCACTCCCTTTATCCCATTTAGCATCAGGCTTTTCTTTAAACTTTTTATCTCCTTGAGCACTGGACTTAGTTCCCTTATACTTTCTGGTGCTCCTTTTCTCCTCAAACTTACATTTTGTATTTTTCCCTGATCATCTTGTTCCTTTTCATTACAGATCTGCATAAGAGTGACCACTAATAACCACAAGACAGAGTCAATACTAAGATGTTTTGAAATCTCTTTTGCCAACATCATTAGTCAAAAAAAAATCTTCATTTTAGCTTCAGGCAGATTTTTTTGAATAAGAGAAAAAAGCACCCACATTCTTCACCAAAATTTCACAATAAAGATCTCTAGGCCACTTGCTGAAATTCTTCCCCTCTGAAACTTCTTGAGCTGGGCCCCTGTAGTTGAACTTGCCCTCAGCACTGTCTTCCATGCTCCTACTAGGATGGCCTATTAAGTCACACTTAAAGTGACCAACTGCTTTTCTGTTCCAAAGTCCTAAAGTCTTCCATATTCCTCCAACAAACAGCATGGTCAGGCCTGTCACAGGAATACCCCAATGCCTAGTATCAACTTTAGTCTTAATGAGTGTTCTATTGCTGTGAAAAGACAACATGACGATGGCAACTCTTATAAAGAAAGCATTTAATTGTGTCTTGCTTACAGTTATCATCATGTAGAGAGCATGGCAGCACACAGACAGACATGGTGCCAGATAATTTTCTGAGAGTACTGCATCCAGATCTAAAGCCAGCAAGAAGAGAGAGCCACTGAGCCTGTCCTGGGCTTTTGAAACCTCAAAGCCCACCTCCAGTGACACACTTCTTCCAACAAGGCCACACTTAATCTTTCCCAGGTGACTAAGCATTCAAATATATGACCCTATGGGGCCATTTGCATTCAAACCACCACATACAGCAACAGAAAAGTAACACACTGGTTTCAAGTATTACTTCTTCTAACTAACTCATTCATGGAACCTGATACAGAAGTTTCACACGTGTCTAAAAGTATGGTTTTAGGGGACAACAGATGGCTCAGCAAGTTAAGGCGCTTTCTGACAAGCCGTTGACCTGAGTTTGATCCCTGGAATGTACCTGGTAAAAGAGAACCAACTCACACAAGCTTCAAGAGCTGTAGCTTATTTCTGCTTTCTGGACTGGGGGCTGGACTTCATGACTCACTTACAATAGAATAGACCAGTATGGCTGCCCAGGCTCCTTGGAATGGCCAAGGCCAAAGAGAGGGGCGTTGCCAAGGTGGTTCCCACACCAGTTTAGTGAACCTGATAGTGTGGGCACAAAGAGACCCCCCCCCTCATTCTAACTGTCCCTAAAACACTTTTGGGGGAGGGATATCGAGACAGGGTTTCTTTTTGTAGCCTTGGCTGTCCTGGAACTTGCTCTGTAGACCAGGCTGGCCTTGGACTCACAGAGAACTGCCTGCCTCTGTGTCCTGTGTGCTGAGATTAAAGGTATGTGCCACCATACCAGGCTTCTAAAACACTTTAAGTTCCTCTGATTGCCTCAAGGATGAGTGTCCTGGGGTGGCCACAGCAAATGTGCAGAGCCTGGAAAAGTCCTGACTTCCACACTCTAGAGACCTGAGTGTGAAGTCAGTGTGCACCCCTTCAGAGGGAGTGGGGGAGGACCTTTTCCAGATCTCCTAGCAGCTCCAGGTGTTCCTCAGCTGTGGCCACACACCCGTACCTCTGTGCCCTTCACCTTGCATTTTCCTTCTGTGAGTCTCTGCTCTGCCTCTTACCAGGACTTCTGTCATTGGACTTGTGGCCACCTGGATGACCAGGGTGATCTCATCTCTCCAACTTCAATGGGGCAACATCCACAAAGATGTCTCTTGTGTGCAGCCACGGGCACAGGAGACAGGAGGTGTACACATTACTCTGGGAGGTCTGCCTGTCCAGCAACCCTGGTGAGTTGCCATCTCTTCATTGAAACCCACAGCTGAGGGTCCCTGGGGGCCTCCCAGCCTGTCCCACGAAAGGAGCTCCAAAGCTGTGCTTGCTTTTGCCCCTCATCCCATACTCTCCACTCTTCACTGCCAGAAGCATCTTTGCTGGGGAATCCTAGCCTTCCCCCTCAGCCTGGGACATATGACAGCAGGATCACAAGCTTGCAGAGGGTTCCTTGTCCTGGGCTTGTCCTTGTCCAGGGCCACATAAAGACAAGAGACCTTGGTCAGCTTTATAAGGGAAGATACAGCTCAGTCTCTATCAGCCAGGGTTGGGAGGCATCAGTAGAACCAGCAATATAGTTGATTTTCCTTATTCTTTATCCTTTGTTCTTTGTCATACTAACTTTCCTTGAAGATCTCAAAACTGTCCAGAGAGAAGTGTCCATGTCCAACCCTTGGGTTTCCATACTGGTTCCACTATGTAGATGGTGATCTGTGGGGAAATGGGAACCCTAAAGGCCTACCCTGGGATCTGGTTGCTGACCACATGGGGTAACCTGAGTGAAAGACCTTGTGCTCAATAGGTCACCTACACTTCTTGCACTTCCTCTCTTTTCTACATCTCTACCTTGCCATCTCCTAAGTACTCCTTTATGCCCTATACTCCCTTTCTGATCCTTGTCCTTCTGCTCACAGGAACGGTCCTTTATTAGGAAATCAGGACCCGGCCACTTGATACTAGAGAAATGGATGGATGGATGGATGGATGGATGGATGGATGGATGGATGGATGGATGGATGGAAAGCTCAATGATCTGATCCATGGGAGGTGCTTCACCAATGATGTGAGGGTTGACGGGGCCTCCCTAGTCTGCTTCAGGACTATGCTATGGTGACCATTGCAACCCCACTGCTTCAGAGCAGCCAAGGCAGAAAACGGAAGTGTCCCGGGAAGTGAGACCAGACGCCTGAGTGGGGCGGGAGCCAGACGGGAGCTGGACTGAGAGGGTTGGGAGCCGGCTGAGCCGCCTTCCCGCAGCGCCGCGCATGCTCCGTGTTCCCCCTTGCGCCCGGTTCCCACGCCGCCGCCACCCTCGCCCGGACCCTGACTGCTTGTGCACCCAGCTCCTCTGCAGCAGCGGAGGATCAGGCCGACCGACAGCCATGCAGTAGGAGCCTCCTGAACAGAGGTGAGGTCGACAACCGTATGAGAGCTCTGAGCTTCTCGGAGGCAGCATCCTTAGCCTCGGTTCTACCCAATGTACAGGTGCAGAGGGGAGGCCAAAGCTACATGGCACGCAGGTAAGCAGGCAGGCAGAAGAAGGGAGGCGCTGCAGGTCACAGGCCCATCTCAGCAGCTGTGCCGAAGAGTGGGCACAGGTGGCTGGGGAGTGGAAGGAGGAGCGGTGGTGGCAATGTTTGGGGAAGCCCTGGGCAGTGGGCCACCACTGGAAGAGCTGAGCAGGGTAGCTCCGAAATTACCATTTCTAGCGCCTGGGGGAAGAGGAGCCGGCCTGTGCTGGGCACTATGGAACTAAAGCCTTTTTTTTCCCGCGTTTCTCTCCTGATTTTCAGACGCTGGTACTGGGTCTGGCACAGGAGCATTGCACTGCTGATCTGCCCAGGTAATTTGGGTTTTGCACCTCTGGGTGTGGGTGTTTTGCACCTCTGAGCAGCTCGAATTGTGAGATCATGGTGGCACTGTTACCCAGCGGTGCCTGGCCAACAGTCCACAGGCACAAGCCCTGAGGGCCCCAGACTGGAACAAGAGTTCAAAACCATGAATCTGTGGCTCTCAGGAGTAGGGGGTTGTGACTTTCAGTTGTGTGTATTGACCAGTGCCCAGCATGCTTCCCCCATTCAAGGGAAGAGCAACAAGCTTATCCAAGCCAATGCCTAAGAAGGTAAGAGCAGAGTGAGAGATGGGAAAGGGGGTGAGAGAATGAGCAGAGCTGAACAGGGAACTGTGCCCTGTGTTTCCCTGCAGTGCTAGTTATAACTACTTCCGTCTATCAAGGATCTACCAAAACCCATTATGAGCCAGGTTCATATAGAGATCTCTAAGATCTATCAGAGGAGATGACAAATATCTCTGCTCTATGGTTGGAGTTCTAGTGATAGATCACAGACCATAAATCATAAACATTTTAAAACAGTAACTATGTAGGTTGAATGAAAGATAGTAGGAGCTAAAAAAGGAGACCCAGTTGCAAGTTTAGGTGCATTGACTAGAAAAGGTCTGTTTTCAAAGGCAAGATTTCTGCCCAAACTTGAAGGTGATGAAATAATAAGCCACGTGCTTCTGTTTTGGAAGAACATTCTAGGCAGAAGGAATGGCTGGTACAAAGGCCCTGAGGCCAGAGTGCTCTGACTCATGAAACGTAGAGCTTTGAGGCCAGTTTGACTGCAGCTGAGGGAGGAATTCGGAAAGGAGAGGTCAAAAGGGGCCATGTGAGTTTACTCTGAGTGACAGTTTTGTCAAGGCTGCGGACAGAAAAGGTCAGGATCTGACCCACCTGTCCAGAGAATCCCTCATCCATGATTGGTGACCCTCTGTCTAGGTCAGCCTTGGCCCCCTCCTCCTGGAACTAAGCCTGGGGCCATTAGTCACAGGAGAGATCCCTGAATGCTTTGGCGAAGCAGGCTCCTCACCTGTCCCTCTCTGGCCCTTCTACCAGGTGGGGAGTGAGGGCAGATAACTAGAACCTCAACATCAGGAGCAGCAGGTGAGGCTGAGAAAAGGTAGTTGGGGGTCTTGAGCTGCTAGACCCCAAGGAAAGTTTCACCCTAAGTAACCTATATATCCCTTCTTAAGGACGAAAAGGTCCAAATTCCCCCCTTGTGATGTGACTCAAGAGGATTCTGAATGCTTTTCTTGCTGTTTATTTGGTAGGGTTCTGGTTTCTTTGTCTGGGGAAAGCGCCCCACCTCGTGGTAGCCTGAAGGATGGCGCTCTGAGTGCCACAGGTCCCTTTCTCTGTCAAGTTTCCCTGCAGTGGATAGCCCTTTCCTTCTCACCCTCCTCACATCCTGCTCCATGCATAGCAGGAGTGGGGGAAGCTGCTGCTGCTCTGTGAGCAAGACCCCTGAGGACCAAAGCCTAGGGGAGGGGCTGTTCGATTTACAGGCTGATCTGATTCCCAGATGCTTGCCCTGAGACCCAAGCCTACTGGACATGCCTCCTGCAGGCCCAACCTTATATGGGGACAAACTTGAGCTTCCAGGCTTAGAATCACCCTTCAGCTTGTCCTGTGTTCTGGAGGCCCACAAGGGTAGCCAATAAGAGGAAGATGTTCTCCAGTTTCACCAAGCTTCTTCTAGATGCTTTTACACACACACACACACACACACACACACACACACACACACACACACACACACAAATACCACCCAGCAGACCGGAGTTACCTAGTAGTTACCTGGGATCCCCATGAGGTTTGCTGTGTCTTTGCAAGAACTGAAATTATGCCTGACTTTCAGGGAGTAGGTCTCAAGGACAGACACTATTGTGGAGCCCCCTTATGTGACTATCACTTCCAAGATCTATCCTTCCACGGGTAAAATCATGTCCATGGGCCTGGCTCTAGGACAACATGACAGCAGTGTACCACCTCAAATCTGGGGAGGCATGAGCTGAAGCAAGTGTGCTTCTGACTTTTCTGAAATGGATAGTGTCATTGGGGTACCATTATGGTAGTGAACAAACAAACTTACATTGTTTTTGTTTGGTGTGTGTGTGTGTGTGTGTGTGTGTGAGAGAGAGAGAGAGAGAGAGAGAGAGAGAGAGAGAGAGAGAGAGAGAGAGAGAGAGAGAGAGGGAGAGAATAGACCATGGCACACACAAGATCAGAGTACAATTTTGGGAAGTCAGTTTCACCTACCATCTTGTTGAAGGTGGGGTCTCTATTGTTTCTGCCAAGCTGCATACTCCAGGCTAGACTCGCCCACATGCTGTCAGACAGTTCTCCTGTCTCTACCTCCCATCTTACCTTAGGAGTGCTGAAATTACAGATTTGCACCATCATGTGTTTCGTTGGATTTAAAATGTGGGTTCCAAAAATCAAATCCAGATTGTCAGGCTTATGTGGCTAATGATTGTACCTGCTGAGCCATCTCCCTGGATCATGTTTGGTTTTGTTTGTTTGTTTATTTTTGTTTGTTTTTTGGTTTTTGGTTTTTGGTTGTTGTTGTTTTTTGTTTTGTTTTGTTGTTGTTGTTTTTGTTTTTTTAGTTTTTCGATACAGGGTTTCTCTGTGTAACAACTCTGGCTGTCCTAGAACTCTCCCTCTGGACCAGACTGGCCTTGAACTTACAGATCTACCTGCTTCTGCCTCCTGAGTGCTGAGATTAAAGGTGTGCGCCACCACTATCTCATGATCATGTTGTTTTTTAAAATAATAATTTTAACCCGAAACACTTGGGTCATCTTCTGCACACTCATTTAGTGTTGCAGAGTGTCAATAACGAAATGCACATGTAGCCTGTGGGCATCCAAATGATCGAAAGAACCCCTTTCCCTCCTTATTTGCATGTATGTATGCTTTTGTGTGTGATCTGCAATTTCAGGGGATCCAATGTCCACTTCTGGTCTACATGAGCACCAGGAATGCACTGATACACAGACATGCATACAAGAAAAACACTCATACACATAAAATAATAAAATTTTAAAAATTAAAAATTAAAGGCACTATTTTAAAGGAAATTATTCAGTGACATTCAGTGCTTTCACTGTGCTGTTCAGCCCTGCCCGTATCTAGTTCTAGAGTATTTTCATTGCTCCATAAAGAAACCCCTGAATCTACTAAGTCATTCTTCATATTTGGACTCCAAGCCCAGTTTTCTGGCTATGAATTTGCCTCATTCAGACTCATTATGTTTTATAAAGATTTGTGGGGATGGTTCACTACACAGTGACATTGTAGCAAAATAAAGGCAGCAAGAATTCTCTTATTTATACCCATGAATGAGAGAAAACAGCCACTTGGGGGCCACATGGTGGTGCATTTAGGGACAGGGAAGCTGTTAGGATATCTTGTGCATAACAGGAATTGGGCCAGTTCCCTGTGGAACTTTAAGAGCCTCTTAGTTTTCTGAGATCTAGTCCCTGATTAAGAACCTGATAAGAAAGCAGACTGGGACCTTAAGATAGGATGTGGTAGGAATGGGGGCTTAGCAACTGCCTATAAAAGACAAAGATTTTAGCAACAACTAAAAACTAGGTCAAGACAGCTCTTGTGAAATGTCATTACATCATATAAATGGAATCATAAAATATGTGGCCATTTGTGTCTGGGTCTGACATTTTTAACTTCACAGAAAATCCCCAGGGTTCATCCATATTGTAGCATACATCATAATTTCCTTCCTTTTATGCATAAATAACACTCCATTATTTATATATACCACATTTTGTTTATCTATTTTTCTGTTGATTTGACTGTTTCTGCCTTTTGGCTAGTGTGACTGCTATGAAAGTGGGTGTATAGGTTTTTAGTGTAGACACCTGTTTTTAATTATTTTGAGTATGCACTCAAGAGTGGAATTGCCTGGTCATGTGGTAACTGTATTTAACTCATTGAGTAACCATCCAAATGGATTTGTTTTCCTTGTGTTGGGGGAGAATAAACATTGAGTCTATATATGTTTCCACATGTGAGGATATACATGCATGGCAGTGCACATGTACATGCATATATGTATATATGAAGGCCGGAGGTAGACATTAAGTGTCCTCCTCAACAAGTCTCCACCTTACATATGGAAAGACAGTCTCACTTGAACCTAGAGCTGGCCAACTGAGCTAGTTAGTGTAGCTACTTAGCTTGCTCCAAGGATTCCTGTCTCTGTTTCCTCTGTACTGGGATTATAGATGGGCCACCACACCCACCTAGCATTTATATAGGTACTGAATATCCAATCTCCATTCTTGATACTTGAACTATCTCTGCACTGAGCAATCATCCTCCCCAGCCACAAATGAGGTGTGTGGTGTGTGTGTGTGTGTGTGTGTGTGTGTGTGTGTGTGTGTGTGTGAAGGAACATGTGTGCATGTGCATGTGCATGTGAAAGCCAAAGGACCACATTAGATGTCATTTCTCAGGAGCTATTTACTTTGGATTTATGTGATGTCTGTCCCTTGTTGATCTATATTTGTTAGTCCAATGTTTGCCTTTACCACACCTTCTGCATAAACCAGAAGGGAGGGATGTTCTGTTGCCACTGTTCCTTGAAAAAAACTTTGCTTCTAGGATCGCCCTGTTCACAGTCCCTTTTTAGATGAACTTGTTTACTGCAATTGAAACATCTGACATTACTGTTTTTATTCAGACCTCTGGAAATTACCTCTCCTATCATCATGATCATGAGGTTCAATATTGACTGTATCTAGGATCCATTCCTCCAAGGGTATAGATCTTGCCTTTAACAGCCTGATTATTCTTTTGCAGGCTGCATTCATGTTCTCAAAAGCCAAAGATTCAATTATTATTTGTCTAGCTTCTGAATTTGGTATCATTCTATTTACTGCTGAAGACATCCTCAGTAAAGGTTTCTTTTAGGCCCTGTATAACTTTTGTACATGACTCAATTTTCTTGCCTACTTCTTCAATTCTGTTCCAAGCATTCAAAGCTGGCATGCACCATAAAGCTAAGGTGTGGTCATCATAAAGAGATTGCCTTTCTACATTAGCATAATCTCCCTCTCCAAGAAGTTGATCTTGGGAGATTTCCATAACTGTAGCCCTACTTTGTTGTTCAGTAGTCTTAGCCTCATCTTCCCACCAGGTCCTCCATTGTAATTGGGGACCAGCCTCTAAGACAGCTGTAACCAAATCTCTCCAGTCTTGAGGGATAAATCTAATAAAGTCGACCATGAGTTTAACATCTGCTTTACAAAAGATGAGTGGATGCCATATAAGACTATTGCTTTTTTGAATCTCCTTAAATCTAACATTTGCACAGGAGTCCAGTCAGCTCTTACACAGCTTTGAGGATAATATCACTGGCTAGTTCCTGTAAAGTTACTGGATAGATTAAGGTTGGCTGTTTGAAAGCCTTAGGCTGTTTCTCTGTGACTGTATAATGCAATGCTGAGATTGGCTCACCTTTAAATTCTTCTGTCTGGGTCTGAATATATCTATGATCTGTTTTAACAAGTTTTTCTAAAACTTTTATTTTGGCACTCATATTAACCAACTTTTTTAATGATAAAACAGAAGTGATCAAACAAATAATATTTATAATTGACATTAATAAATCTCATCAACATTAATTATCTTCTCATTTAATTGTTCCATTTTTAGAACATCAATCGTATTATCAGAGACCAAACACTCTCCATTGTAAAAATGTTTTCCATTTTTTTATTAAGATATTTTTCTATTCATTTTACATACCAACCACAGATTCCCCTGTCCTCCCTCCTCCTGCCCCCCAGCATTCCCCCCAACTCACCCCCCTTTCCCGCCTCCTCCAAGGCAAGGTCTCCCATGGGGAGTCAGCAGAGCCTGGTACATTCAGTTGAGGCAGGTCCAAGCCCCTCCCCCTGCACCAAGGCTGCACAAAGTGTCTTACCATAGGCACTAGGTTCCAAAAAGCCGGCTCATGCACTAGGGACAGGTCCCTATCCCGCTGCCTGGGGGCCCCCTAAACAGTTCAAGCTAAACAACTGTCTCACTTATCTAGAGGGTCTAGTCCAGTACCATGGGAGCTCCTTAGCTACTGGTCCACAGTTCATGTGTTTTCTCTAGTTTGGATACTTGTCTCTCTACTTTTTCCAATCATGGTCTCAATGTCTCTTGCTCATAGAATCCCTCCTCTCTCTCATAGATTGGACTCCTGGAACTCTGCCTGGGACTGACCTGGCCATGGATTTCTGCATCTGCTTCCTTCAGTGTAGCTAGAGTTTTCCTGCCTTGCCCACAGTCGGGACAAATCTGTCACCCGCCAGTCCCACAGTCGCTCAGACCCAACAAAGTAAACACAGAGACTTATATTGCTTATAAACTGTATGGCCGTGACAAGCTTCTTGCTAACTGTTCTTATAGCTTAAATTAATCCATTTCCATAAATCTATACCTTGCCACGTGGCTCATGGCTTACCAGCATCTTCACATGCTGCTTGTTATGGCAGCGGCTGGCAGTGACTCCCTCTGCCTTCCTCTTCTCTCAATTCTCCTCTCTGTTAGTCCCGCCTATACTTCCGGCCTGGCCACTGGCCAATCAGTGTTTATTTATTGACCAATCAGAGCAATTTAACATACAGACCATCCCACAGCACTTCAGTCACTGGATGAGGGTTCTATGATGACAGTTAGGTTATTCAGCCATCCAATCAACCAGAGTAGGCCAGCTCAGGTACCCTCTCTACTATTGCCAGTAGTCTATGGGGGAGTCATTCGTGTGGATTCCTGGGAACCTCCGTAGCTCTCTGCTTCTCCCTATTCCCATGGTGTCTTCATTTATCCTGGTATCTCTTTCCTTGCTCTCCCACTCTGTTCCCATTCCAGCTCAAACCTCCTGATCCCCTGGCTCTCATCCCACGACCCTTGCCCTCCATTACCCCACCCCCACCCCCAGTTTGCTCATGTAGATCTCATCCATTTCTCCTTCATTGGGCGATTCATGCGCCCTTCCTAGGGTCCTCCTTACTAACTAGCCTCCCTGGAACTGTGGGTTGCAGTCTGGTTATCCTTTGCTTTACATCTAGTATCCACTTATGAGTGAGTACATACCATTTTTGTCTTTCGGAGTCTGGGTTACCTCACTCAGGATAATATTTTCTAGTTCCATCCATTTGCCTGCAAACCTCATGATGTCATTGTTTTTCTCTGCTGAGTAGTACTCCATTGTGTCTATGTACCACATTTTATTTATCCATTCTTCAGTTGAGGGGCATCTAGGTTGTTTCCAGGTTCTGGCTATTACAAATAATGCTGCTGTGAACATAGTTGAGCATGTGTCCTTGTGGTATGATTGAGCATTCCTTGGGTATATGCCCAAGAGTGGTATAGCTGGGTCTTGGGGGAGATTGAATCCCAATTTTCTAAGAAACTGCCATACTGACTTCCAAAGTGGCTGTCCAAGATTGCACTCCCACCAACAGTGTAGGAGAGTTCCCCTTGCTCCACATCCTCTCTAACATAAGCTGTCTTCAGTGTTTTTTATCTTAGCCATTCTGACAGGTGTAAGATGGTATCTCAGAGTCATTTTGATTTTCATTTCCCTGATGACTAAGGATGTTGAGCAATTCCTTAAATGTCTTTCAGCCATTTGAGATTCTTCTGTGAGAATTCTCTGTTTAGCTCTGTAGCACATTTTTTTAATTGGATTGTTCAGTATTTTAATGTCTAGTTTCTTGAGTTCTTTATATATTTTGGAGACCAGCCCTCTGTCAGATGTGGGGTTGGTGAAGATCTTTTCCCATTCTGTAGGCTGTCACTTTGTCTTGTTGACTGTGTCCTTTGCCTTACAAAAGCTTCTCATTTTCAGGAGGTCCCATTTATTAATTGTTGCTCTCAGTGTCTGTGCTACTGGTGTTATACTTAGGAAGTGGTCTTTGGTACCAACGCATTCAAGACTACTTCCTACTTTCTCTTCTATCAGGTTCAGGGTAACTGGATCTGTGTTGAGGTCTTTGATCCACTTGGACTTAAGTTTTGTGCACAGTGGCAGATATGGATCTATTTGCCACCACTGCCTGGCTTCTATGTTTAATCTAGTGGCTAGCTCTGTCCTCTGATCCTCAGGCAAGCTTTATTTGATACATAATATATCACCACAATCACCCCAGTTCTTAGCAACACAAACACCACTGATGGAGAGGCATGTGTCTGGGCCTTTTATTGCCTGTGTTCCCTTGCAACCACATCGCCACTCTCAGCCTAACATCACCTCTCGTCAGAGTGCCCCTACCCATCTCCTATAGATCCCATTCCACTGTGCCTCACAATGGCCCACTCTTCTCTTTCTGTTCACTAGCAGCTCTTACTCTACACCTGGAGGTTATATGTGTGTTTGGGTTTTTTTTTTAACATGGATCCAGACATTAAAGGAAGATGAACCCATAAAAGGAGCTTCCAGGAATGTCTGGAAAGTTGGAGGGATGGAATGATGGGCAGAAGAAAGGGATTTAAGAAAAGAAGGAAGTGAAGGGGATTGGGAAGAAGACAGCTCAGGCATTTAGAACACTAGCTGCTCTTCCAGAGAATCAGGGTTTGATTCCCGAACCCACATGGTGACTGACAACTATCTGTAATTCCAGTCCCAAATGATCTGACACCCTCTTCTGGCTTCCTCAGGTACCTTGCACACACATGGTACTTAAACATACATGCAGTCAAAATAAAATAAGTAAAATAATTTTTAAAAAGAAGGAAATGATAAAGAGAAAGAACAGGCTCTTTTAGAAGGCTGGTCAGGGGTCCCTGACATGTGTGCAAGGTTGGTATGTGATCCCTGGATTTTGGCCTGCTCAATAAGAAATGAAAAGCCTGAAAACTAAGTTTGGGAATGTGTTGAGAGCTGAATTGCATTGTGTCTCTAAAAAATGATAGTTTGATGTCTCATTCCCAACTTCCTGGGAAGATACCTTTATTTAGTAGGGCTTGGCAAATGTAAGTAAGGTGGGCCCTAATCCAATGAATAGTGTCATGTAAGACTAGGGAAATTTGGATCCAAATGCACATAAAGAAGAAGTGAAGGTTCAGGAAAGGATTGGACGGATGCAGCTACAAGTCAAAGATCACTGGATATCACTCAATGGCTGATAGTGGCAAGAAGAGCAGCCTTCAGGATGAAGGGAGGACCCACCAGCACCCAGATCTTAGGCTTCCAGCCTCCAGAACTGGGAGAAAATATACATGAGTGGTTTTAAGCCCCTCTCCAGCCAGTGGTACTTTGTTGCAGTGGCCCCATCAAGCTGTAAGGAAAGTGTGGTGATCAGTGACCTAGGTGAAGCTTCCAGAGTGAGAAAACCCATTGCCTCTTCCTACAAGGAGGGTGCAAGAACTTACCTCTGAAGAAATCCACCCTTTCTTTGGGACGTATCTCACTCACACACACCACAGCCTTGCCTTGCCATGCTACTATTTGGCAAGAAAAATAAACCAGGTTTTGAAGCAAGCTGAGGTTGGGTGCACCAGGCTAGCCTGATGTCACTATCTTTGCACTTCTCTCAGCCTTTCAGCTGTGCTGTGGTTGGAGCCCTGACTATGGCGGCTATTCTTCTGAGAGCAAAGCCCAAGGTAAGTAATCAACCTCTCCCTCACTGTCCCAGAATTTTCCCTGAGCAGTCTCCCTTTGCTGCTCTGCATGGATACTGGCGAGGTGAGGAGAGAACTTTGCTACCCCCTAACCCCTGCAGCATGCTACTTTCCTGAGTTCCCTTTGCTAGGTTTTCCATATCTGTCTGATCCTCTTTCCTGTGACAGTACAACTTGCTGCTGAATCTCTCCTGACTGCTGAACTCTCCTGAGGCAGGGTTATCCCATGTTTCATTGTTTGCATGTAGGCTTAACCTGCAATTTAATTTCCTACCACAAAAATTGCTTGTTTTAGGTACCAGTATCTTTTGAGGATGTGTCTGTATACTTTACAAAGACAGAATGGAAGCTTCTGAATCTCAAACAGAGGAATCTCTATAAGCAGGTGATGCTGGAGAACTACAGCCACTTGGTGTCAGTGGGTAAGTGACCCTACCATGTTCACACACCCAGTCCCACCTACTGTCTCTGGATTCAGTTCTGAATTTTCTTGCTTGTTAATTGCTATGAATCCAAGAATAAGTACATTTCTTTATTTGACCCATACCTTGTAGATCAGCTGTGGTATCAAAAAGACATTCTTCTAAATAATTTGGACTTGTAAATGCTCAGCATAAATTCAGTGGTGACCTGTCAGACTCATTTTGCACATAAAATCATAAATTGCCAAAACATCTTTCTATTGAGAAACAGATGCTTATTACAGTGGAACATTTACTTGCAGCATTGTAGATTCATTTCATTTTTACAGCAGCTGTATTTGACATTCAACTTAACTTATAGACGTTAACAACATCTTCCACTTACACTGGCCATAAGTCCCCATGCTAGGGCCAGGCAGTGCACTTGGTTTCCAAGCCTGGAGAAATCTAGGCAGGAGCTGGGGCAACTTCCAGCTGCTCTCTTCTTACTTCAACATGCTCCATGCTCCGTATTTGTGCATCTGCAAGAGGATGTTCATCTTGCCAGTTCCAGGCAAAACCAAGATTCACAGGTTGTGTGGATCAACTCAAAAGCACCAAGAAGTGAACAACAAGAGTAATGTGTCCCAACTTTTTCCTCTAATGAACAGTGTCTAAGTCAGGGTCTTCCTCTGCTGGCATCTTCCTAGCTGAGATGGCCCACAGACTGCCTTTGAGGTGGGTAGGGATTTATGAGAATGAGCCCTCTTCTATTTTCTTTCTGACTCTGCAGACTGCCTCTGTCATCTGACTCCTTGGAGGGAGACTAGTTCCTTTACTGGGTTCTCTCTGACTATCAAGAGAAAGTTGGGGACACATCTTCCCATAAGACTTCTGGAATTCTCACTTAAATTTAGTGGGGAAACATGCTGCCCCAAAGCACATGACTAGGGGGGAATCTTCCTTGGCTATACTTTCTGGGAAGTTCTTTGCTCTCTGAAGACACAGGCTGAACTCTGTTTAAAAATTATTCTGTCCTTAGGTAGAAATGTGCTGATTTTCTTCATTTCTTTGAACAGGATTTGCTTTCTCTAAGCCTAACCTTGTGTCCCAGCTGGAAAGAGGGGAGAAGCCCTGGATTACAGATGGTGGAATGGGGACTGCAGCAGGATCCTGTGCTGGTGAGCAAGGTGCCCTCAGCCAGCTTGCTAGTGTCAAGGGTAAAAATCAAGGATTAGCCTAAGGAAGTTGGTGTGGATGCTGAAACTCTTTAGTGAGGGCTGTCAGTCTCCCCAATGCTCTCCTCCCTTGCTGGAGATGGGTGAAGAGAGACTTTGTCTGCCCTGGTGTCTCCCACCAGCTCCATCCCACTTTCCAGTCACACCCTCTAGAAAGAGCAGAAGCTCTTTTTTGGTGGGGGTTTTTTTTGTATTTTTTTTGGTGTATTTTTTTTTGTATTTTTATTTTTGTATTTTTATTCCCCAGTTCCTTGGTGGGAAGATCAAAAAAGGGAGAATGCTCCACAAAAACCCAAGGAAGTGATCCTGTTTGTGGCTCTGTCATTACAGGGAATGGGATAAAGAGCAAGACGCTGACTTCAAAGCCGAAACTTTTTGGAAGAGGTCTCCTCGGAGACACCTCAGGATCTTTGGTGCAGACACATACTCACGACTTCAGACCAAATCCCATTGTAAGGTACCAGCACTCCAGAATCGCGGATAAGCGGTATCTGTGTCAGCAATGTGGAAAATCTTTCAGCCGCAGCTCCAATCTCATCAAGCACCGGATCGTCCACAGTGGCGAGAAACCATACGAATGCAGCGAGTGCGGGAAGTTATTCAGGCGCAGCTTGGCGCTGCTGGAGCATCAGCGCATCCACAGCGGTGACAAGCCCTATGAGTGTGGGGAGTGTGGCAAGACCTTCACGCGCAGCTCCAACCTTGTCAAGCACCAAATCATCCACAGCAGCGAGATGCCTTTCATGTGCCCAGTGTGCGGGAAGGTGTTCCGGAGGAGCTTCGCGCTGCTTGAGCATGCACGCATCCACAGCGGTGAGCGGCCTTATGAGTGCGGCGAGTGCAGCAAGACGTTTAGCCGCAGCTCCAACCTTATCGAGCACCAGCGCACCCACAGTGGCCGGAAGCCCTACGTCTGTCAGGAGTGCAGCAAGGCTTTCAAGGGCATCTCGCAGCTCATCCATCACCAGCGCAGCCACCGTGGCGACAGGCCCTTCTTGTGCCGCGAGTGCGGCAAGGCCTTCCGCGGCCACTCGGGGCTTAGCCAACACCAGCGAGTGCACAGCGGCGAGAAGCCCTATGAGTGCAGCGAATGTGGCCGTGCCTTTGGTCGCCGGGCCAACCTCTTCAAGCACCAGGTAGTGCATGGCGGGGTACGGCTCCAGCGTCGAGGCCGCGGAAAGGGCCTCCACCGGGGCTGCATGCTCCTGGAGCATTGGCGCGGGCCCCGCGGACTTCCACCCCAGGAAGCCGGGGAAGGCAGCTCCACCGAGCCCCAGTCCATTGACACCAACGAGAAGCCTCAAGTGTGTGAGCGCTGCAGCCATGTCTTCGAAAACAAATTGCTGCTGTGTCGCCATTTGTGCATCCACGACGATGAAGATGACAAGAAACAGAAGCCAGTTACTGGGAGCACCTCAGATTCGGAGGAGAGGTTGCTGCTCAGCCAGGATCTGGAATCCCAGCTCGCAGAGGGAAGCAACAGGGAAAGCAGTGAAAGTTTCCTGTATGCTGAGAAGGCTCAGGGCCCATCCTCACCTTGAGGCAGGAATGCAGAGCAGCAACTCAGAATGGCAGGGTGGCCCCACCCACCTAGTGTAGTCTTCCCTACTCCTGCCCTGATGGGTAGAAAAGGAAGGCTCCTCCCTAGTCCTTGATGATACAGTTGGTGCCTAGAGATTGCACAGGAAGGCTCCTCAAGGAGCCTAGGCAGGGTCCTCCTGTGTGTGCTTGGGTGTATAAGTGCCTATGTGAGTGGGGTCTCCAGGTGAGCAGATTTGCATAATACAGACTTGGTCTCTCCTATCCACGTGAGAATTGCCTGATGTGGTTGGGAGGGAAGCAACAGTGTCCAGCCAACTCTAAGCACAGTTACATTGAAGTTTACAGAGGGATGACCAATGACCTTTCTCTTGTTAACATGTTAGTGGGGTGATTGCCTCTCCTTAAGAGCTGTTTGTGTTTCTAGATAGAATATACTAAAAGCACTTTATTCTATTAAAAGTTTATAAATTGAAGGGACTCTAAAGTTAGCCTGATGCTTTGCAGGAAAGCACAGGGGCACCTATTGTCCTGGAGCATAAGCTAGACTATCTGTGAAAACTTGGACCCTATGTATGTGCCTCCTACTGCTGCTTGGAGGTCTGTACCAAATCTTGCAGAGGTTAAGGCCCAGAAACCCTGAGGGCCTCCTTTTTGGGAAAGGAGTCCCCCCCCCCATCCCTCATGGGAAGAGGGTCTAGGTAAGACATGGCAGCATTTGAACCCCCACTGCCCTGCTGACTTCAGTTTCCTCTTCTCGCACTCACTGAAGGCCATACTGGCCATTCCTACCCCTGCCCCAGTGCCTAAAGCTTCAAATTTGTCTGCTAATCCCTTTCAGGCAACCCACTGTGTGGTGATGACAGGTTAGGAATTTGCACTTAGGTGGCCCCTGAAATGAGTCTGGCCAGACAGTTATCTTTCAGATGATATTTCTTAAAATATTAAAGTTGTCATTACTTTAATGTGCTTTCATTTAGGGGTAACATTAGTTGAAAATGGATATTTTTTGTTATAGGTGAGTGATGGAGGATTTATCTTTTATAAAAATTCCTCAGACAGAGGGTGTAGCTCAGAGGTGGAGTGTATGCCTAGCAGACCACAGGCCCTGTGAGCCATTCCTGCCCCTGCCCCAAGGAAAGCTCAGACAGGGGGAAGAGGCCTTCTCAACCCATGATTGATGCCAGTAGTGGCAAACCTGGCCCTCTGAGTGATGATGTGACAACCCCCACCTCCCTTCCCTTAAGCCCAGGTGGCTCTTTAAGTGGCACTTTACTGAAAAAAGAAGCCAGTGGCAGTCCTATTCCACCTTCCACCTGTGCTGTCCCCAGGATATCTGTCCCTTGGTATACTCAGCTCAGCATCCTTGGTAGCAAGCTACTCTCCAGCTCTCTCCTATCCCAGGGGAGAGAAAGATTTTGTCACAAAGGCTGCCTGAGGATAGGTAAGTTGGTGGTACAGGTGAAGTGGAGACAGCTCTTGGGCACTCCAAGGAAGAGTGGTGGCACCTTCCCTGCCAGTTGAGTGAGGTTAAAAGACAGCTGCAGCCGGGCGGTGGTGGCGCACGCCTTTAATCCCAGCACTCGGGAGGCAGAGCCAGGTGGATCTCTGTGAGTTCGAGGCCAGCCTGGACTACCAAGTGAGTCCCAGGAAAGGCGCAAAGCTACACAGAGAAACCCTGTCTCAAAAAAACCAAAAAAAAAAAAAAAAAAAAAAAAAAAGACAGCTGCATCCTGCCAAGAGAATATGAGAAGACCTGGAAACCCAGGATGCTGGTTGGAGCCCTGGTCACAAGAATATTCACACACACACACACACACACACACACACACACACACACACACAGAGAGAGAGAGAGAGAGAGAGAGAGAGAGAGAGAGAGAGAGAGAGAGAGAGAGAGAGAGACTTTATGTATATAAAATGTTTTGTGTAAAGTTCCAGTTTGTAACTTGCTCTTATCTCTGTGTCCTCCAGTAGATCCCCATCTTTTTGTCCTGTGATTGCTTTCTTGTCTGTGAGCCTGCAGATGTGTGTCACGCTCAGCCTTGTGTCTGCACTCCAAGCCCCACACTGGGTACTGCTTTCTTGATATGCTGGATTTGAGCTATGTACTGGTTGGCTTCAGTGGCTCATGGAGGCAGTTCAGAGTATCTGTCACTTTGGTTTCCCAATAGAAAAAAAAATACTAAGAATGGTGTCTTTTAAGTCTCTGGTGAAGTAATTGCTCGGACAATCTCTGCTAGGGCTGGCACAGATACAGGAAACTAGGCCTCATGCAGAGCAGGTGCCCACAGTGGGAGGCTTTGTGCAAGCTCTGTCATATGCTCTTGGGTGTTCATTTCCATGGCTCTATGAAGTGAATGAATGATACCTTTCCTCCAAGCCAGTCACCAGCTCCTATACCCAAGGATAAGTCCCTACAGGAAGGGTCATGTGCAGGCATTTTCAGCAGAAAGTAGGGTCTGCAGGGAGAGATGTAGAGCACTTCAGAGTGGAGTACCCTGAGATGCTCCAGGGTCCCCGGTGGTTGCCTACATACATAACAACACATCTCTTTGTCAGTTCTCTAGTTCCTGTTCCTAGATGTTTTCAGCCAAGCAGGTAGGAGTAGTTAGTTCTCTCAGGCATGTAAAATGAACCGAACAGGTTTCTCCTGGAATAAAGTCAGAGTAACCAGAGGGACACTTGTTTTGTGCCTGAAAATTGTGCTTCATCTATCAAGCTGGATGGGGAATGGGGCTGATCACTCATTTGTGTAAGGGGAACTAGATTATAAAACCTTAAACTATCAAAACTCCTGCTGTTTTCTAGTTCCTCATCTTCTTGCCCCGCCCCCATACTTTACCTTTGGACTATTTGCCTTGTAAGACTTTGGGTGCTTTTCAGGTGCTGTGTGAATGTCCTAGCAGTCTCTCTAGGAAACTAATAGATGGTCCTCTCTGAATTTATCATGAGGTGGAATTTTCAACATTTTTGTTGGTTGAAAAAAGACAGCTACTTGGAAAGGGGCTCCCCTGTGGTGATACATTGTGTATCCTGATAAAATTTGCCTGAAGATCAGAGAACAGAACAAGCCACTAGATTAAACATAGAGGCCAGGCAGTGGTGGCACTCACACCTTTAATCCTAGCACTTGGGAAGCAGAGATCCATCTGGATCTCTGTGAGTTCAAAGCCACCCTGGACTACATGAGATTGACTCAGTCTCTGAGAGAAACAGAGCCAGGCAGTGGTGGCACACACCTTTAATCCCAGTACTGGGAACCACATGGCTAGGTGAGAAAGGTATATAAGGTATGAGGAGACAGGAACTAAGGGCTTTTTCAGGCTGAGGAGTCCTAGAGGTAAGACATGGCAGTGGCTTGTTCCTTTGCCTCTCAAATCTTCAGGCAAATTTTATTAGGGTACACAATATATCACCACACTCTCCCATGTGGAGAGGGGCTGTCCCCAGGATTAAAGTAAACAGAAAGGTAGTAGATTCAAGGTTACAAGCAAGAGTCAACTCTGACCTAGAAAGAGCCTAGAGTGATGCTAGGGTTATTGAGGAGGGGTTGCTTCCCATGTGGGAGGGTTTGGCTTAGTCTGCTCAGGGTGCAAGCTTCTCATAGGACCCCATACTGCAACTCTGAGACCAGGCCTGCCCAACAGGTTCCGTATCAGAAAACTCCATCAGTCTTTTAAGAGGCACCACTATGCTTGCCTTTTTTTTTTTTTTCTGCTACCAAGTTTCAGGCAGCATGGAAGCATCCACCCTTGCAGCTTTCCAGACAGGGAGTAGAATATAGGGATTTCATGTGTGTGTTTGGGGGGGGTGGGGGGGTTGCTAAAAAGTGCCTTGGTTGGGAGTGGAGAGGATGGAGTATAGTATTAGGGAATCCCAGAATACACACAAGTTTCTCTAGGACAGTTCTGAGTCAGGAATTCAGTTACTCTAGAGTATGGAGCACCCAGGGTGCCATGTGTAGAAAGTCAGACTCTATAGCTGGTCCCAGATGAAGACCAATTTTTCTAAACAAGAAATGAAGTTAGTGTTAATGAGAACTGCTATGGGCTGTGAGTGTACACCTCACCAGCCACTATGGCCATCTAGATAGTTTTGAGGTGTGTGAAATAGCCATATAGAGACAAACCATGAAGAGGTAGTGTGGAAGAAGAGGAAGGAATCAAGGGATCCCACCCACCTTCCTCCGAGTCCCCACTTGCCCTGACTTCATGTTTTTGTGAGCCCCAATTCATCTGTGATTCCACAAAACAATGGCCCTCTGAGATTCCTGGACACTTTCTTTGTGAGGAGGTTTCTTTGCGGGGATGTTGTTTTAAGCCTGTGTAACCCAGACTGGCCTTTGACTCTTAACCCCCCTGCCTCTACCTCCTAAGTGCTGGAATTACAAATCTGGGCCACCATGCCTGGCTTCTGCAGATTCTTACATTCTTATATTAAAAGTAGCATCAAGTTCAAGGCCTTGCACATTTGCAAGAACAGTGCCTCTTTTTGTGTTCAATAGGGTTAAGCCTATTCCCTCTCCATCACCTGAGAATGTTGAGAGCAGAAATGAAGGCTTACTGTGCATTTGGAAGCTCCTGACTCATTAACGTTCTTTGGTAGATAGATAGGGGTACATACAGCTTAAAGTGTGCAATTGTGGATGGATTGTGATGGGTGTCTGTACCCTTAAAACCATCCTTACTGTCAAGTCAGTGGAACATTCAGCATCTTAGCCAATAACTTCTCCTTTCTGCTCTTCCCTGTCCCCTGTCCTTACAGCCACTGATTTCCATCACTAATGATTAACTTCTGTATAAATGGACTTTCACAGTGTTTGTCTGGCCTCTCAGTGCCATTTTTAGATGTTTCCAGGTGTGTGTGTGTGTATACCCACACTTCTTATTTATCCCATTGTACACATGCCCCCAATATCTTTGATGCCTGTTAATTAATATTTACATTCTTTCTGATTTGAGACAAATAAAGCTGCTATGAATATTTGTATGCACATTCCAGTGTGAACGTGTTTTTAATTCCCTCGAGCACATAGCTAGGAGTGGAAGAGCTGGTTCATATGGCGACACATTGTTTAACTTTTGGGAAGAACTGACAAACTTTTCCAAAGCGTTTGCATTATTTCATATCCCCAATAGCTGTTGTATGAGAGTTCCAATTTCCCCCACCTTCATCAACACTTATTGTTGTCTCTCTTAGTGTAACCATCCTAGTGTGTGGGAAGTTGCAACTCATTGTGAATTTGATTTGCATTTCCTTCATGACTAAAACATTGAACATCTTTGCATGTACTTGTTGGCCATTCACATTTCCTTTCTCTTGCCCATTTTAATTGAGTTGTTTGTATTCTTACAAAAAATTATAGACATCAGTTCATCATCAAATATATTTTAACAAGTATTTTCTTCCAGAATATGTATTTTAAATTTTTAGTTTGTATTTTTGGGCCACAGTTAAGAACTCTTAACAACAACAAGAAAGTCACTAAGATATTATCTTATGTTTGCCTATAGAATATTTCATGACTTGGATTTTGTTGTTGATAGCCTTGGGGTTTTGTTTTGTTTGTTTGGGTTGGGTTTTGCTTTGTTTTATTTTTCAGGTGGGGTCTCCCTATGTTGCCTGGGCTTGTTTTGAACTCCTGGAGTCAAGTGATTATACTGCCTCCACCTCTGGAGTGCAGGACTAGGCATGTGCCACAACACTCAGCTTTGAATGCAGAACATTCTCTCCTTTTAGTGCAGAACTTTCTCTCCTTCTTCCTTCACACAGACTATTAAATAACTCTTTTTAAGTCAAAGGATGCTAGGACTGAAAACAGCCTATATATGAACTCTAATTACTCCGGGAACTGTGTGGCCATAGCAAGTTACCAACCTGCTCTTGTTTTCTATCAGGGAAGAGTTCTACTAATCAATTTGGGGAGAAATTGGGAGAATTAAAAGATGGTTTCCCTTTAACACCAAACAGCCCACACTGTAAAATTAAAATGAAACTTGTATCATACTTAGTTTCTAGATTTTCCCTCTAAATTTCAAGGTGCCTCAGGGAACCTAACAAAATTGAATGAATCTAGTGGAGAAAAGGAAAGAAAAGGGTAGGAAGTTACAGGTTGTACATTTATCTCTATTGTGCAGAGTCATGTGAGAGTTTCAAAAAGCATTTTGCTCGGCCTGAAGACTTAGACCAATGTTAACCCACTGACTTGCCCCACTGACACCTTGGCATTGCTAGAGAAGCAACTGCCACCTTCATCCCATCCATCCTCTGCAATAGGGCCATACCACACAGGTGAAAACCCCCTTTCAGTCCTTATAGAAAGTCTGTAGTTTTACCTCTTAGGTTTAGCTCTCTAACCCATTTTGTGTGTTGTGTGAGGTCAATTAAAAAATTGTTCTGGATGGATATTCCATTTGCCCAGTACCACAGTTGCCAAGACAGTCTTTTCCCCATTGAATTACCTTGGTGCCTTTGTGGAAAGTCAGGTGGCCATATGTATATGAATCTATTTCTGCATTCTTGGTAGCATCACATCACTCATTGAAAAGGACTGAATACTTGTCCCCATACCTCTGGTCATATTTGGAAGTCCTGTCCCACAAAGGGACAGTGTTGGGAGATGGAGCCTTTGAGAATAATTATGCTTCAAAGAAGTCACGGGTTTGGGGCCTTGGTAATAGGGTCAGTTTTCTAAGTTTCTAAAAAGAAACTTCAGTGTCTCCTCTCTCTACCATGTAAGATTACCGTAAGAAGATAACCATGCACAAGCCAGGAAGCAGGTCCTTACCAAGAGTGGAATCTTTTAACACCTTAATCTTAGACTTCCCAGACTCTAGAACTATGAGCCATAAATGTCTGTGGTTTATGCCGTCAAGTCAATGGTACTTTGCTATTGTATCAGAGCTGGCTAAGACAATTAGTCTATTTTACATTATAATCTCTTCAATACTGTAGTTATGTACGTCTTAAATCAGATATTGCGTGAGTCACTGTTGTTTGTTTTACATAGTCTAAGTTTGTTTATTGCCACAGAAGTTAGAACACTGCTTTGCTAGGATTTAATTAGGATTGCATTCAATCTACAAGTCACTTTTGGGAGAGCTGATCCTAGCAATATTAGCCTAGTGATCACCCTGGCTTCCATAGTTCCAGTTGTTCTAGGTTCCACACCACTGCCCTTGTGCCTGTCCTGCTATGCCAGCCCTTAACTTCCTACACCCTCCTATCATTCTTTCATAAATATTTTTTGAGAATTTCATATATGAGTACTGTATTTACATCATTTTCACCTCCTTCTCCTCCCTCGATCCCTCCCATGTCCCCACTCAAATTCATGGCCTCTTTTTAAAATTGGGGTGTGTGTGAGGAGGGGGGAGGGAAGGAGATTGAGATCCCAGGAAAGACCCAATCTCCCTCTCTCATCAGTCATTAATACTTGTAGCTCTTCATGTAGGGTGGAGCCTTGTAAAATTTCCCCTATCCACACTGACATGTCATTTAGCTAAAGTTTTCCTGCCTGGCCCACAGTCAGGACAAATCTCTCTCACCTGCCAGTCCCACAGCAGCTCACACCCAACCAAGTAAACATAGAGACTTAAATTGGTTACAAACTGTATGGCTGTGGCAGGCTTCTTGTTAACTGTTACTACAGCTTAAATTAATCCATTTCCATTAATCTACACCTTGCCACATGGCTCATGGCTTACCGGCATCTTCATATGCTGTTTCTCATTGTGGTGACTGGCAGTGTCTCTCTGACTCAGCCTTCCACTTCCCAGCTTTATTTTCCTCCTTGTCCCGCCTACACTTCCTGCCTAGCCAATGGCCAATCAGTGTTTTATTTATTGACTAATTAGCAACACATTTGCCATACAGAACATCCCACAGCACTTCCCCCTTTTTTTTTTCAAAAAGGAAGGTTTTAACCTTAACAAAGTAAAATTACATATAATTTGGGAATTTGGGCGTAGCTTCTCTTACTACTTCCTGCTGGAGGGGGGCGCTGTATCTTATGGGGACACAAAGAAAATTTAAGGATCATGGAGTAGTCCATGAGGCTGTATCGTCTGAGCCAGATGCCTTCAAACCATTCTGGATGTTGGATCATCTGGGCCATGGTGTCATCGGAGACCTTTCAGGGGGTCTTGGCTGGTCAAATCTGATGTATCTTAATCTGGAACAAATCCATAGCCTCTGGCTTTCTGTGGGAACAAAAGCAGAGTCTCCTTTCCAAAGCAACATATCCTTATATTCAAATTTTGAAGTCAAGGTATCTTTAAAATATACATTTTGATTTAGCTCAACATCTTTTATGATCAAATGTTTTTCTGCAGTTAAAAATCCCAAAGACAACACAATCCAGATTCTCTGTGTAATATCCATTTGTACGTGGCTTATTTTTTATACTACCTTTACTGTCTCTTTAAAGACTTTATTTTTAAAAACTATTTATTTCTTTATATAACTGTATATATTCCTTTTTCTTTCTCTTTCAAGCCTACGTACATTTTTACACACATTGTAAACTATTACATCTGAATCTGTCTTACTGTGAATCTATTGCTTTAAACTGCAGCAGCTGTGGCTGCTGGCTCCACCCACCACAGCTTCCCAACATGGCGTGGTACGTTTACCGCCAGCTCTGGGAGCTATCGTGGGTCCATGCTTTTATCCAAGCAGCGTGTAGCCCAGAAACCTCTTTTTTTTTATTTTGTACTAGCAAAGTCTAAATCTACCATGCAGCTTAATGTGCCACTTGCAGAGGCCTCATTCCCGCTATACGGCAGGTCGAGCACACACGCTAGGAACCCACCAGTAGCTCAAACATGCAGGCTGCGGCTAGCTTGAAAGAGACAACTAGGAGCTGTTTTTAGCTCCGTTTTAGAATCTTTTTACTCAGGTTTTAGGTGGAAACTCTTGCCAACACGTTGGGCACCATTTGTAGCTAGAGTTTTCCTGCCTGGCACACAGTCAGGGCAAATCTCTCTCACCCGCCAGTCCCACAGCCGCTCAGGCCCGACCAAGTAAACACAGAGACTTATATTGGTTACAAACTGTATGGCCATGGCAGGCTTCTTGCTAACTGTTCTTACAGCTTAAATTAATCCATTTCCATAAATCTATACCTTGTCACATGGCTCGTGGCTTACCGGGATCTTCACATGTGGCTTGTCATGGTGGCGGCTGGCAGTGTCTCTCTGACTCAGCCTTCCACTTTCCAGCTTTATTTTCCTCCTTGTCCCGCCTACACTTCCTGCCTAGCCAATGGCCAATCAGTGTTTTGTTTATTGACTAATTAGCAACACATTTGCCATACAGAACATCCCACAGCAATGTCAACTGGTGCTATCACTGTTCAGGTCTTGCTTAAGCCAATATTGTTGAGATTTCATGGGTGCAACTTCCTCATCATATACAGAGGACACAATCTCAGAGCAAATGCCTTGGTCCTCTGGCTCTTGCAATCTTTCTACCCCTTCTTCCATGATGTTCCCTCCATTAATTCCATGCAGCTAGTGTCTGGGCTGCTCACCCCTCTCCTTCATCACTTCCTACATGTTCTTCCTCATCTAGGTCTGATAACCAACCCCGTGAAAAAAAATCCATGCACACTCCCAAAGAGTACTCCCACCACCAGCTCTTCTGATCCCCTAGACAGATCCTACAGCCCTTTCCTCTTGAAAGATCTTTGCTCTATCCGTTTCTCATGTGTTTTGACAGTAACCTCTGTTTTGTGAGCCCTTTCTCTGGCCCTTGGAGATGTGTATAAATCCTCATAAAGGCTTTTGGGGTGGAATGAGGCAGGGTCTCACTCTGCATCCCCAACTGGCCTCAAATTCCTGGCAATCCTCCTACCTCAGTAGGATTACAGAGGTACACCACCAAGCCTGGTTTTGTAAACTTCAAACAATTTAAGCATCCCACAAGTCCTGCTGCCCCAGGAAGTTGCTATGAGAGCATCTCTTTGCCCTCTGTCTGTGTGCTCACTGTGAATACAAGTAGAACTCTGGCTGGGAATGCTTGGGAAAAATAGCAGCTCTTGGGTCCTAATGCTAGCCAAGCCACTCACTGCACAGGGAAGGAAAGTGGAAACGTAGAAGGGCACCCACTAGAAGAAAAGCTGCAAAACAGAGACTTCAGGGAGAAAGCTAAATGTCCCATCTGCATGTCTGAGGGTAGAACAGCCAGCTGAATGCTCTGTGAGGCTTCACTCTGGCTTTATGGATGATATAGGCACTAAGTTAAAGTCAGGGAACAATTTTATATACCAACTTGGCCAGGCTATAAAACTCAGGTTTTGGTTAAACAGCAGTCTAGATGAGGCTGTGAAAATAATTTTAGATGAGATTGACATTTAAATTGGTAGACTTTGAATAAAGCTATCCATCTCCCCAGTGTAGGTAAGTCTTGTGCAATCAGTTGGAGGCTTTAATGAATGAAAGTTTAAAAGAATGAAATTACCCAGAGGAAGGGGTGCTACTCTAGATGTCCCCTGGACTTGAACTACATATAGCTCCACCCTCAGTTGCTAGGCAGCCCAGTTGCTACTCAGTCTCTACATCATGTGAGCCAATGCTTTGAAGTCTCCTGATAAATGAAGAGAGAGATTCCCAGGTATTGTGAGAATCCTGACTAATAGAGTCATAAAGTCATAAGTACAAGCATAAAATGATTAAATGTATAATGAAAAAACTATTTGACATGGAGGAATACTTCAATAAAACATAACTATGATGGAGCATTATTATACTTTGTCATGTAATTGGACAGATGTAATAGATAAGCAAGAACAGAATTGCAGAGCAGTACAATTGTCAAGTTATGTTTTAGAACTATAGAGAAGGACTAACATTTCTTAAGGAGACAGGATTTTACAGCATGTAGAACACTTTTAAAAGTCATTTATGAGCAGGTATGTGACACACATGTAATCTCTGCACTGGGAAGGCTGAGACAGGAGGATTGCAAGTTTGGAGATGAGGTCTGTGGTATAGCTCAAGTTAAGAGAAGGTCATGAAGGTGGGCTTAGACCCTGTGTGGCTAAGAAGTAATACACAGAGATATGCACATAGGGAGAATGTCATGTGAAGATGAAAGCACCAACAAGACTCAGAATGACCAAGGTTGCAGAAACTACCAGAATCCAGGGAAGAAAAGTGGACCCAGACTCCCTTGAAAAACTCAGAATGGACCCACCCTGCTGAGACCTTGATCTTGGCCTTTATAGCACTGTGGCATTTTGCTATGGCAGCCCTAGAAAACATAAAGCCTACTCTAACCCCCATTCAAAGGTGATTTGCAACTGAGATGGTTCAGTGCATAAAAGAACTTGCCACACAAGCCTGACAATCTGAATTTGATTCCTGGAACCCATAGTGGGAGGAAAGACATGACCACCTGAAAGTTGTCCTCTGACTTTAACAGGAGCACTGTAGCATATGTACATGGACACACCACACCACACCACACACACACACACACACACACACACACACACACACACACACACACATTGCACACTAATAATAATAAAGGAAAGATTTTCTTAAAAAAAAAAAAACTCTTCACTACCCTGAAGTTAAGATAAACTCTAGTGAAATTATGAGCTATCTCTAATACAAAGTGAAGGAGCTGCCCAATAGCAAACCTCTGAGACATGGTCAGATCGTTACTTGGAGGAAATGGTGGTTTTTGAGGACCTTGGTTATTCAATAAAGAAGATGATCCAGGAGGTTAGTCTTCATCTGAGAAAATAATCTAAAATTAAACCAGAGATGGTAAATAGATGGAAATAATCAAGATAAAAACTGAAGTTAATGAAGCAGAAAAAATTTAAAATGAAAGAATAAGTCAAAGGTTTAGGTTTGTTTTCCTTTGAAAGGGCCAATAAAGGGATGTGGAGATGGCTCAGTGGTAAAAGTGCCTGTCTCACAAGCATAAGGACTTGAGTTTGTATCTCCAGCACCCATATAAAAACTGAGCAAGTCAACACATATCTATAACCCTAGCAGTGACTAAGGAAAAATAGAAGAATCCCCAGGCTTCTCTGGACAGCCCATCTAGCCAATTGGTGAGCTCAAGTTTTAGTAAAAGACCTTGACTCAAAAAAAAAAAAAAAGCGCAGAGTAATTCAGGAAGATGCCTAATGTGGACCTCTGGCATGTACATGCACATGTGGACACACAAACACACATATACACAAACTCAAAAGAAAGGGCCAATGAAAAAGATAATCTCTCACAATCCTTGTTAAGACACGGCTCGGAATAAGAAAGGAGACATCAGTATAGATGCTAAAAAAAATAAAAAAGATTGTTAATAAAAACTTAAGCTGGGCGGTGGTGGTGCATGCCTTTAATCCCAGCACTCGGGAGGCAGAGGCAGGTAGAGCTCTGTGAGTTCGAGGCCAGCGTGGTCTACAGAGTGAGTTCAAGGCCAGCCTGGCCTACAGAGCAAGTTCCAGGACAGGCTCCAAAGCTACACAGAGAAACCCTGTCTCGAAAAACAGAACAAACAAACAAAAAAAACCCTTAAAATCCCTCAGGAAATTGACTATGAAGTGTTTCAAAGAAAGGCATTTTATGACTTTTAAGATGCAGCATCTAGTCAAATGTCATTTACGCAAATTTGTGAATGTGTGGGAGGAAGATTCAGGGAAGAATATGAGGGAGTCCCCTCTCTCTCTCTCTCTCTCTCTCTCTCTCTCTCTCTCTCTCTCTCTCTCTCTCTCTCTCTGTGTGTGTGTGTGTGTGTGTGTGTGTGTGTGTGTGTGTGTGTGTGTGTGTGGGTTTGTGGGTGTGGGTGTGGGTGTGGGTGGGTGTGTGTGTGAAAGGGGGAATGTGTATGGAGAGTCCTGTGTGTCTGGTTGTGTGCTCCCACTGATGTTCATGTGTTAAAACCAAGGTGGTGCTATTATGAGCCTTTAGGGGTTTAGTAGTCATGGAGGCAAAGTTCCCATGAATAGTATTAGCACCCTTAGAAGAAATTCCAAGGGATGAGCCAATCCCTTCCAACATGTAAGAATGTCAGTAGCTATGTCAGAGGAGCTGCAGTTAGCAATGGAGCTTTTGAAGCTCAATTCACTAAATAGCAAAGCTAAACCCTGGAGAGGCAAAGACCTGGGGGAATTGTCTCTATAGTGCCCCTTGCTTCTGCTGTGCTTGCTCCTGCTTGCTGCTGCTGTGTTCCTGCTGTATTTAGCATGGTGTGATTACCATGTGAAAGGATCCCACTGTATCTAGTATAGTGATTGTTTCTTGGGAAAAATCTCACTCCTCACTGGGCAATTTACTTGCAGATCATAATGAAAATGACTTTTATAGAGCAATGATGATTAGTTAGATCAATGATTTAATTGGACTTCCTGAGTCAGCCTAAAAGATACAGGTGGTTAAGACGGTTAGTGAAGATGATTAGGGAAATGGTTTAGGTTATTCTGTCAATTGCTCCAATAAGAGATACACAAAGACAAAAATAGGCTAGAAGTTACCTTCCCATTTGTTAGATGTGAGATTTGTAGAAGATGGAAAATAAGAACAAGGAAGCTTCATGCATTATAGACCCATGAATTGTGCCCGCGGCAAAACAGGCTGATGACCAAAGAAAGCAATTATGTCCTTACACCCAAGGTTAGGTGTGAGTTCCTTGGTCATGTAACTTACAGAATTAATCACAGGCCCAAGGTATTCACCTTATGCACCTTGAAAAGGCAAATTAGATGGGCTTATTGTGTGTAAAGAAAAATAGATGGTTAGCTAGACCATTTGAGTCAAGTTTTGTAGAGTAGAAATAGGAGAGGAATCTGCTATACTGAAACCGCAAACAGCTGCCTGCCAGTACAAAAGGAACTGGCTGAAATATATTCGACTTGTTTAAACTTTGTTAACAATAAAAGAATCATTACTTTGGGGTGAAGATGTTATGGTGGGAAAATTAATACAAAGAAAAATGTTTAACTACTTGTGGGCTTCTAAGGAAAACGGAACTTGTGATCTTAATGTCATTTCTTCTTATGTAAAGATTTTAATTTGTTTTTGGAAAATATGTAATTTGTGGTTGTGAAGTAATCTTTTCTTGCATAGAAATCTTTGTATTAAGAGGTATAAATGGAGTAAGAAAAATAAGAGATATAAGAAAGAAAGATGTAGAAATAAAAATATCAGGGAAGAAATAGAAGGGAAACATCAGGGAAGAAGTAAAAAGAAAATATCAATACAGATATAGAAGGGGAACAACTGGGAAGAAAAAGTGAAAGAAAAACAACAGGTTCAAAGAACAGAACAGGGAAAGAACAGAGTAAGAACAAGTAGTAGAGAGAAAAATAAAATGAAGAATTAAGTTTTGGCCCTCAGATAAAGTGCCCATGTGTGTCTGTGCATCTGTCCAGTAGTTTGCCTACTCTACATCTCCTTTCCAGTTTCTCTGACCTGCTGTGGCTGGGCCCCTCAGCCACATGCGAACACATCAGGAAGGTGCCATTTGTGAGAAATGAAATTCTCACCAGCCAAAGAGCCTGCTTGCACCTTGGTCTTGAATATCCAGGCTCCAGAATTATGATCAATGAATTTCTGCTGCTTGTGAGTCATCCCATCTATGGTGCTTTGCTGTATCAGCTACAGCTGAGTAAGACAAGAAGCAAAAAACCCTTAAGTTTTCAGCCCAGGTACAAGCCTTAGTCAGATATTCAAGGGAGGTTTTTATTTATTTTTTAGATAAAGTTTCATGTGTCCCAGGCTGGTCTTATAGCTGAGGACCTTGAATTTCTGATCCTCTTGTCTCCATCTCTTAAGTGCTGGGATTATAGGCCTCTACCACCAAACCTGGTTTATTTTGTGCTGGGCATGAAACCCAGGGCTTTGTACATACTGTGCAAGTACTCTGCCAACTGAGTGCCCAGGCCTACTAAGGAATTTTAAAAGGCAAATTAAGAGGCTAAGGGAAATCAAGTCCCTAATAGAAAGAGAGTGGGGAAGAGGTATGCTTGAGCTGCAATTAAGAAAAGCAGAGTTTGCATAATCCTGATGAAACTTCAGCTTGGTAACAGAAATTAGGAAGGCAGCCCTTGTCATTTTTCTAACTTCCTTCCAGGCCTGGTGCACTCTGTCTGCTGCATTGCTAATCCATTTTGCATCCAGACTGGAGTTTCAGGAGCATCCTCTGTTCATTGCTGAGTAGCATCCTCAGGTGCAGGTATGACATAGATTGTACAGCCAGTCATCCTACTGGGGAACATCTGCCTCTTTCTAGTTGAGGGGCCTTAGGACCCAAGCTGTCCTGAATGTGTCATGAATTTCTCTTGGGGAAACATATACGGGTGATGGTCGCTCAGATAACCCTTTCAGACACTGCCCAGCTGGGTCCCAGTGAAGCTCCACCACCTATAGTCTCAGCAAAAGCAAAGAAGCCCTTCATCCTCCCTCATCTTCAACAAACATACGGTAGTCTGTTGTTGTTCTTCTAGTCATTCAGATGGATGTTAAATGTTTATAAATTTTGAGAGGTAATTGTTAAATGTTAACATCTATTAGAAATGAAGTTATGTAAACAAGCTGGACATGGCAACATCTGTTTATCATCCCAGCACTTAGGAGGTAGGAGCTTGAGGATCAGGAGTCCAAGGTCAGCCTTGGCTACACAGGGAGTATAAGAGCAGTCTGGGATACATGAGACTCTGTCTCCAAAAACCAAAAATAATAAATAATATAAATTGAAAAAGCAAGTTATATGAAAACCAAAGGAGATATCCAAAATCTATCACATCTTAACTGGCCACATTTTACTGTGTATTGATGCATATCTAAGCAGACCACAGTAGAAATCAATGCCATAGTGTGATACCACAAATCTCTTCCTGTACAGTCTTATGCCTACTCTGTCCTCCTCCTATTGTCCACATTGAAAGAACTACCCCATAGAGGTTTATGGGCCAGGGCATGGCAGTGCTCAAGTTATTCCTGCTTTGTTGACTGCCACGACTTGAGAAAATAATGGGGAACATGTTAATAACTGCAGATTAAACCGGAGTGCTGCCTCTGTGGCCATAGCATTGTGGGTAATGTGAACGTGTGAAGTTCTAGGATATATCTCTGCTGCTTTAATTTCAACTTACTCTTTAAGAGAAAAGAAACTGTGAGCCAACCAGTGCTCATCATGGGTGGGACACACACACACACACACACACACACACACACACACACACACATACACACATACACACACACTTTCCTGGAAAGCCAGTTGGCATGAATTCATCAGCACATTACTGCTTTGGAGGCAGGTCTCAGCTTGTCTGTGCTAAATGGAAAGATGCTTAATGCTTAGCCTGACCAACCTGAGTGGGCATGAAAGACTTAGGGACAATATCCAAGACCAGACTACCAGGAGGCCAAGGGCACTTGGATAGCTGAGGCAGAAACCTCAGCCTCAGGGAGGGAAAAGCACGAAACAAGACCACTGTGGAGGTGTCATAAGGTACAGATAGGGCAGCTGATCCTGGAGTTGAGCCTTTCTGGCCTGTCATTACTTAGTAGCAGGGACAGCATTCTAAGGGCACTACTTTCTGGTATAGGCTGTCCACCTGAGCCTGGCCAGAAGGAAAAGGGATCCAGCCTGAGAAACACAACAAATACATGAATCAGATTTTGCCTCTCTTCTAGACACAACCCTCTGTGACCTCCACTGTCCTCAGTCTCAACCAGGCCAAGAGACTATTGTGACGCAACCATCACCAGTGCCCTGCTCTCATCATCCTGCCACCACACACACTGAAGCCTCTCTAGTCATTTTGACCTACTTAGGGGTTCCCAAATGGGCCAGGCTGGCTCAATTGAGGCTGGAGGCTTTGCTCATGTGAGTCACTCTGGGGTGTGGCCACCCCACCCCTTCTTACTTGCCTCAGCATTTGGTGACACAGCTCTCACCTGGTCTGACTTACCACAAGACAGGAATGCCTCAGGGTGGGGCCCCACAGGCAGCTCACCAGAAACCTGAAGTTGCCCACCCAAATCACTCCATGAAGGAGCTGAAACCTGGGATGAGTTCCATTCTGGATGGCACCCTATGTGCCAATCCATTTCTCCTTTACACCTCAGGTCAACTTGGTACCCTAGTCTGCCTGGGTGGCCCCTCCTCCTGTGGCATCCATGTGCCACATGTCCACAAACGAATAGATACCTGTTTTTCCCCAGTGCCCTATATCAATTCACTCATGCTACTTTGCTGAGCAGGGGCAGAGGAGGACAAGGGTAAGAGCTAGAGCTGGGCTTTGAAGAAGGCATGGACTAGCTCTGTAGGCTCAGTTGGCCCTTCCAGTTCACTGCCTGGAAGATTCAGCCTGCTCATCCAAAGGGTCTAGCAGAAAGGGGCAACACTCAAAGGGACCATAAAACATACCAGAGAAATAGCCAGGGGCTCAGGGTCTAGTGCCCCAACCTAACATAAGCCCATTGGAAAATCCTGATTACTGACATCTTCCCCTCTACACACTCACAGTCAGGTCAGCATGGCCCCCATCTGTGCCTTGGTGGGATAGTTTTGGGTGTGGGCAGAGAGAAGTCTGGCCAGGAAATCAGCAGGTAAATAGGTGGTGATATTTATTGATAAATGGGGTGAAAGGTAGAAGCCCTGAAGGAGCAGACTGCAGGAGCCCAGGCTGGCCAGAGGGTGTTCAACTGGAAGTAGGGCACAGAGAAGGCTCTAGGATCCTATGGCCAGGTAGGCCAGGGCTGAGGAAGGCCAGGCAGGTGCTGCAGAGAGCAAGAACATGTCTCAGAGCCTGGATGAACGGATAACGCTGGCATTCAGGCCTCAAGTTTTGGACCATCAGGTGGCACATACATGGGCTCAATGTGAGCCCAGCTACAGGCCTGCTCATCTGCCCAGGCAAGCAGCTCAGCAGCACGATGTAGGAAGATCAGAAGCAGCGTGTGTACATCACCCTCTGCTGAATGGGCAGCACTGGGCTCTGCCTGGAAGTAGCGGTGGAACAGACTGGCCAGGCTGTAGCTCTTGCGGCCTTGAGCCCTGGTGCCATGACTGTGAGCATGGTCCAGGCCTCGCAACGCAGGCAGCGTGTCCAGGCAGACAGTGTCTTGGGGCAGATGGGCTCCCAGGCGTTGTAGCTCTGTGCAAAGCAGTGGGAAGTCATAATCGAAGCCATTGTGGGCCACAAGGCAGATGGGGCCCTCCTGGCGGCTCAGGAAGCCCTGCAGTGTCCGCACCACAGCACCATTGAAACCAGCCTTCCGGCAGTGCATCAGGCCTTCACTGCTCAAACCAGTAATCTCACTAGCCTTGGCAGTAAAGGGGCGCTCCGGGCACATGCACAGTGTGAGCTTGTCCAGCACACGGGGCAGCACCAGAGCACCAGAGTCGTTCCGCTCTGGGTTCTCCAGGGAAGAGCGGTGGACAGCAAAAAGGGATATCTCTGCAATCTCAGGATCCATGTTTGGGAGCCCAGTGGCTTCCAGGTCCAGGAATACAAAGGTCTCAGCCCGGGGCAGCTCAGACATGCTGATATTCTCACAGGAACAGTGAGGCCTAAAGCTGCCAGAACAAGTGGCATAAGCCAAAAGGCTAAAGAAACAGGAGCAAAGTCCCTTTGCCCACAGCCCCTCAAGTCAAAGCTCTATCACTCAGGGCCTCACTTCCTGCTGCTCCACCCCACCTCATGAGGCCTTTGGTGCTAGGCATAATCTCTAAGGCTCATATCCAGAGACACTTTTAAGGGGACTTCATGGGGCTAAGATCAAGTGACCAGGATCTGTTACTGCTGTCCATCCCTCCTCTTTTCCCAAGGTCTCTCTGCAGCAAACCTTAGTTCTGCCACCCAACCAGGCACAAAAGAAAGGCCTGCTGTGCCTAGACTTTAGCCCAGGCCCCTTTCCCTTTTGCTGCCAGGCCCAGATCTAGCCACTGTCCCCATCAAGGAGGGAGGCAGGTATAGTCCACAAATGGTGCCTTGGCCCAGCCCCTTGGTGGAGACACTTTGACTGGGAGCCTCGGGCATTATGCCCTGCTTTCCACCTTTGGGTAGCAGGCACCAAAGGAATCTGGCATGAGGACCCTGGTCTCCCCAACCTTTCCTTTACCAAACAAGTGCTGCCTCAGGTTGGCTTCTACCTGCCTCCAGGCTCATGGCACTGTCCACCCATCCCCACCACACTTACCTGGGATGGGCTTCAATTGGCTTCCAGGGCTTCTGGGCACCTGTCTCTTCACAGGCTGCTTCAGGCAGCCTTTAATCAGAGGCCATAGCCCGCCCCCAGCCACCAATTGGGCAACCAGGAGGCCTGAGGCCGCAGGACCTGTGCAGCCAGCTTGCTTGCCGCCTCCTCATGAGCTTGCAGCCACCAGGACACACGCCCCATGTTTATAGACTGGGAAGCAGGCTCTGGCTGCAAGCAGGTTCCAATGAGTGATGAGCACTGTCACGGGCCAGAGGAATGTGTCCTCACAGGCAGGAGGAAGTCAGAATATGGTGGAAGGCTGTCTTCTGCCAAACCCTACCTCTAAGTCTCATAGGGACTAGGTTGTGGTTGCCAGATCTGGACAAACCAGGTGTGATACTTAGCCCTATTCTGGGACACATTACACACACACAACAGGTCCTCTTCTCCAGGCCTTGGTTTCCTCTATCAGTGGGGGTATGGGTGCCCTTCATGAGGTTGTCATGATCTCAGGAGTGACAGGGGCATCTACTTGTATCATGTTTAGCCTGTGAATGGGAAGTCATACTGAGGACAGGGCCTTGGTCTTGCATCAGTAAACAGGGGGTGGCCTCAGGAACATCTCCAGTGTTGATACTGTCTGGTTGCAGCTCACTCACCTTGTGGCCCCATCTTCCAGCAGCAACCAGGATGGTGATCTCTGCTGTAGGGTATGACACCCAAAGGTTTGACACTCAGGGGGGGATTTGAGACCTAATGTGTTACAAGCATTTATTTAGTAGAGTTGTGGAGAAGGCAGGGGGGATAGGCAGGCAAAAGAAGGCCATAAGGCAGTGAGGCCTGACCCAAATAGCCCTATGGGTGTGGCTGAGCCAATTCTTTCAATTTCAGGAGTGGAAAGGTGACCTGGAGACCTCAAAGACTCTAAGGCAGTGGTTCTCAACCTTCCTGATGCTGTGACCCTTTAATACAGTTGTTTATGTTGTGATGACCCCCAACCATAAAATTATTTTCATTGCTACTTCATAACTGTAATTTTGCTACTGTTATAAATAGTAATGTAAATATCTGATATGCAGGATATCTGACATGCAACCCTTATGAGAGGGTTGTTCGACCCCCAAGGAGGCCATGACCCACAGATTGGGAAATGCTGCTCTAAGGCCTTTCCTGCCTCACCTGACTTCAGGTGAGGGGGACCATCAAGATGTGAGAGTAGCTAAAAGGCCATTCCTGACCTCTCCTGAAAATTTCATTCCAGAGCTAGGTATCCAATACTGCAGGCCTGGCCTTCTAAGGTTGTGGTGAATGTTGTACCTGCCCACTGCAGGTACTCCTGGGCCTGTCCATAGTGTTGGTTCAGAAGGACAGGAGAGAACAAGGACCTGCTTGCCCATCAACCTCTCCCAGCAGTGTTTGAGCAGGAAGGGCCTGGCACCCAGCTGTCCAAAACTACCCAGGGATCTTGGGGGAACAAAGGTGCAGTTACAGGAGCAGGGTGAGGTAGGCAGCCACAGATGTGATAATGGGCCTCACCAAGGCATGCCTGTTCCAGTGCTCGAAGGGAGGGAGGTGGCTGTGACAGGTACACTACTCAAAAAGATACTGGGTCACTGTGGGAAGCCAAGAGAACAGTTTCCTGGGCAACCAGTCAGGCCATGGTAAGGAATTCCCTAGTACCCTAGGAAAGAAGGAAGAAACAGGCTGGTTCCCAAGGACATGGCAAAGAGGGCCAATATGGGGACCCTGAAGCAGGACAGAAGGTGAAGAGCACAGGGGCAAAGAGAGGTGTCATGTCAGGGTACAGTGGAGACCTCCAAGGCTAGGCATGATCAAACTAACCAAGTAGTATCACAAAGGAATGGAAGCAGCAGAGAGAGGAAAGGCCAAGGCCCACTGGGGTAGTAGAAGGGCTGCCATCAGGCTAACCTAGAATAGCAGGGATGAGGACAAGAAGAGAGGCTGAGCATCCCAGGCCAGAGGGGAAGAGTATGATAAGCAGAAACAAACAATAGTCGAAGGCAACTTCTCAGAGTGTGAGGTTTCTTTTATTTCTAGCTCCCCTGTCCTACCCATCTCTGCCTGCCTTGTCTACCTCCTTCTTCCTCCTTTCCTCCAAACTGCAGATACCAAGCAAGTAGAAATCCATGCAGGCCATGAACAGGACTGGAACTGCCCCTCCTGATAGCTCCAGGGAGGGCCTTCTACCCTCACATTATCTTGTGTCTCTGTGCAATCTGTCAGTGAGGATCTTGTACTTCTGTGTTACTTCATCAATCCTGGCAGCTATACAGAAAAAGAAACACAAACAGCAAAGTGAGTTCAAGGCTTGCAAGCTTGAAAGAGGCAGAAGCTGGCAGTCCATACAAGACTCCCCCATCTTCCTACCAGAGCCCCTGTCCTCCCTATTCTGCTCAGGCTCTCCCTGGGCATGACCAGGTGGTAAGGGGACTACTCCCACCTGGTCTTTAAGGGGCTTGGAGCTTGGGGGTCCAACTTCTACCATGACCCAGAAACACTGATCAGGGAACTGCTATGGGAGACCCTTGACTGGTGGTAAGCCAGCAGCTTAGGGGTCTCTGAGTCACACTGACCAGGACAGTGTCAAGGCCAGGCCACCTCAAAGCCCAGGAGTTGCTCTGGTTTTGATGGTGAGTTGTTTTAATCAGATACCAGTATATGCACACAGTAATAAAACCAACAACACAGAACTGCTCTAAGGCAAAAACAGATCTATTGCTTTTCCTACCAGTTTGATTACCCTCTCTGTCTTCTCATGAGGAAAAAGAAGGCTCATAACCCATGCTGCCTGTCCCCTCTCTTCCACAATCCCACTGTTAGCTATACTTTGCCTTTTTTTTTTCAAGATGTATTTATTTATTATGTATACAGTATTCTGCCTACATGTGTCCCTGCAGGCCAGAAGAGGGCACCAGATCTTATTACAGATGGTTGTGAGCCACCATGTGGTTGCTGGGAATTGAACTCAGGACCTCTGGAAGAGCAGTCAGTGCTCTTAACCGCTGAGCCATCTCTCCAGCCCTATACTTTGCCTTTTACATGTCAAGGTTATTAACAGTGACATGAGTACAGTGATAGCCCCAATTTGTCATTGTTTCCCCTCGAAAGGATAGCTCTGGAGCTTGGGACTCATGGGAGCATGCCCACACTGAACAGCACCATAAGGATCCTTCCCCGTTTGCTGTATTTCCAGTGGTATCCTAGTTGGAGAGCTTCCCTGTGGCAAACTGTGTCCCTTTGCAGATGGCGCTTTGCTGGGTTCTGCCTTGCCCTTCCTTTGTGGAATTTGCCTTTATCAATCCCTGGAGTGTGGCCAGATTCTAGACCCTTGGCCTCACCCTATCCTGGTGGAAAGCCTGCTTTACCCTCACAGGTAGACTTCAACAGTTCTCGGCCTCCAGGTGTGCTCCTGAGGCCACATACTGGATTAGTCCTTGAAGTTTTGGCCTTGTACCCTATGTCAGGGTGGGTTCTGGACTGAGTCCTTTGGGTTCCCCCCTGCTCTGGACTTGAAATGAGGAGCCCCATCTGCTTCATTTATGTTTCTGTGGATCCAGTTTCTATGTCCTGTAGCTTGTACTTACTCTACCATCTCACTTCTCTGTTCCTAGAGACTCACTGCCTCATGTGTCACTGTCTTCTGGTCTTTTGTCTCACCTGGGCTTTCAGTTATCCAGGCACATTGCCTGTCACATTGTTTGAAAGTTCTCCAAGCACAATTTCCTGTACATCCAGGTCTTCTCTCTTCATTATACTGGTTCTCTGTACCCTACCCTGCCCTACCCTAGAGCGCCTCTGGTGTTAGGATGTGGAGCCTGGGTAAAAGGTACTTCCCACCATGCTGGTCAGAGATTCAGAGATTTTTCCTGTGAAAGGGTCATGAAGAAGAGTTCCATGGAGAGCAGGAATGGTTGACAGGATGATTTGGCTTCAGGAAGAAGCAGTAAGTCCAGCCCTCATCATATGAAGCCTCAGAAGCAAGGAAGCAGACTTCACATCAGAAGCTGATTTGCTTTTTCACTGCCATTGTTTTCTCCACAGGAGACCAAGTCATCTATGTGTTCTCTATAGAGTGCTTCTTTTCTGGGGCAGCTGCTAGGCCTTAAGATCACAGTGGTTAGTTGGTTAGCTCCACCATCACAGCATCTGCCCCCACTACTCCCTTAGGCTGTTCTGTCACTTGGCTGTTCTGTAGGCCTGACAATTTGTTCCCATTTGCTGTCTCTCTTCCACACCTGTTAATTGTTCTTGTCATTTGTGTCCTCTCCCATTCTCAGCTCTGGCAGGGTCACTTTGTCCTCTAAATATGTTGGTATTGTTACAGTCACCCATTCACACAATGCCTTAAGCCAGAAGGCACACAGCCTTTCACATGAGCTTCTTACTTGATACTCTGGGACATGTCACCAACAGGACTCAGCTACAGCATCCAGATCAGTGAAAGGGAAAATGACACAGAAACAGACCCCTCCCAAGTAAGTGGAAGGTAGTTTCTCATAAAGGCCAAAACCCATAATGGATCAGGTAGAAAACAGGCAGTCAAAGGTTAAAGTGGCTTTGGAGTGGATTTGATACTGGTCCTTTTCTCTGGGCATGTCTAGTGCCCAAGAATTTGTCTCAAAGCAAATCAGGAATCTGCACTGACAAGAGCTGAGTCAGGAGCCCATCCCTGCTCTACTCACCATCTCCACATCATTGAGGTCACTGGGAACCAAAACATGGGGTGGGGGTGCCTCTAGCTCGTATCGCCAAGCTTGCTACCAGTGATAGTATGCCCTACTCACCAGTGAGCGGGCACACTGTTAAGGCTATTAATGATCATTATTGCAGTAATGATAGCATAGACTATGAACAATTTACTAATAGTAATTATATGGACTGTAGTAAGAGCCACAGTGACACTGGTGATTAGGGTAAATACATTTATACATATACATACATATACTATAATACATTTTAAGATGGAGGATCCTCTTGCAGCTCCGTAAATAAGAAGAGACTCCCAAGTATCTAATATACATGTGGCAGGTGTGTGCCAGGGCAGAACATAGAAATAAGGTCAGCAGTCATAGAGAATCCCAAGCAGGGCCTGGTTGTACAAGCCTATAGTCCCAGCTACTGAAGAGAATGAGGAAGGAGTATCACAAGTTCAAGGCCAGCCTGAGAAACTTAGTGAGACCCTTTCTCTAGTACAGGTGGGAAAAAGTCCCCAAAGAGATGGCACAAACGCTATGATCTAAGGCCACTACTTGAGGAAAAATCAGTGAAAATAGTTATAGTCAAGTGCTTTACTTTCTGCTCACTGAAATAGTTGGGAAAAATAATACACTAATCAAAAAGCTTGGAAGGAAAGGCTGGGAAATAAAGGCTGGGGGGTGTGTGTGAGCAGTCCATAGGGTGCCTAAAAGGACCTAAAAAAAACCCAGCACTATGAAAATGCCCAGGAGAATCCAAAGAAGGCTTGGAGACCTCCTCCTGGCTGACCCTGAGACTCTGAGCCAAAAAGAAGTGGAAAAGAAGGAAAAGCTGTTGGTGAACAACAAGAATCTAGAAAGTCAAGACCTCCAAAATGGGTGTTAAACCTACAGGAGTTCACACGAAGACATATAACCAAAATGCCAAAAGCCAGAAACAAGCAGAAAACAAAAAGAAAGTGAAGAGACCTGTTACATACAAGGGTCTTTAACAAGAATACAAGTTGTTTTCATATCAGAAGCTATGAAGGCCAAATGACAGTGGATGATACAGTCAAAGTATGGAAGAACTGCCATCCAAGAGCAAAGAGCCAAATGATCCTTCAAAAATGAAGGAGAAAATCAGATGCCTCTGAAAACATTTTTGTGCAGTGGATGGTGGTTAAAACAGAAACTCACAGCTAGTTGAAGTGCTGTGGAGTGCTCACTCACAAATGGAAAATCTGTATCACACCTCCAACCCCCAAGGCTCAGAAAACATCAAGGAAAAGGAGGTGGAAAGACCATAAGAGCCAGAGGTTAGGAAGTACTCAAGCAAAACAGTGTCTTCTGAACATGACAGGGATGATGCACTCATGACTCACAGTGGCTGTGATTGCTTACACAAGATTAAGCCTGTTGACATTTTAGCATGAAGCTGGAGCAGCTCACAAGCCCCCACCCCTAGTGATGGAGCTATTGACAGCTGACAGATGTTAGGGTAAGGTTAGGCAGTTTTCTTTAAAAAACTTGTAGATGTAACCAACCATCTTTTTAAATAAGAAACACAGAACCAATGCAAAGAAGAAAGCCAAGAGGTCAGAGCTAAGAGCTAAAACCTTACCCTTCCTCCTGCGGTGGTCCTACCTCTCCGAAACAGAGCTACTTTCTGTGTTAAAGTCCTTATATAGAATTTCTGTTCTGCCTTCTCATTGGTTGTAAACCCAACCACATGACCGCCTCGTCACGGCCTGTCTGTATAGACCTCCAGGTTTTCTATGATTGGTATTGAGATTAAAGGCATGTGTATCCAATACTGGCTGTATCCCTGAACACACAAAGACTTACCTAGCTCTGCCTACCAAGTGCTGGGATTACAAGCGTACGCCACCATTGCCCTGCTTTCCTATGGCTTGCTAATAGCTCTGACCCCTAGGCAACTTTATTTATTAACATACAAATAACATTTTAATACAAATAAAATATCACCATACCCCCTGGTAGGTCAACCATGCTCCAGTGAATGGCCCCACACCCAAAAGTATTTATATGGACAGCACAAATTAGCCTTGGTGGGATTTTTTTTTTTTTTTTTTTTTGGTTTTTCAAGACAGAGTTTCTCTGTGTAGCTTTGCGCCTTTCCTGGAACTCACTTGGTAGCCCAGGCTGGCCTCGAACTCACAGAGATCCGCCTGGCTCTGCCTCCCGAGTGCTGGGATTAAAGGTGTGCGTCACCACCGCCCGGCGGGATTTATTTTTAAAGCGGACATTAAGTTAGGAGAAGAGTAGGGATGAATCTAGAAGACATTAAGGGTAAGAGTGAGGATTGGATATGATCAAAATACATGTATAATATTCTCAGAGAATTAATAAAATATTACATTGAATTTTTTAATGAAGGAGAAAGAAAAGAAGGTATTCTAAGATCAACAAAAACTGAGGGAATTTGTCACTGGTGGACCTTCCCTACAAAGCATGAATATCATCTAAAATCACTAGATAGTGATTATCAGCCTACATCAATAAAGAACTTAAAAGCCAGGTCTGTGATTCATATCTGGAATTCTAGCACTTGGGAGGCAGAGGCAGGAGATTTGCTGAATACGTGAGGCCAACCTCATCAGTATAGTGAGTTTCAGACCATCTAAGGCTATAGAGTAAGACCTTGTCTTAAACAAAACAAACACCAATGAAAGTAAAAAGACAGACAAATGACAACTAACATAAATATATTTTTGTTTGTAATTTTCTTCTAATTTTGAATGCAATTGCATGAATCAGTAATTATAAATCCATGTTGATGGGCATAGAATACATGAAACTTCAATCTAAATTTAAAAATAACTTGTGAGAGGACAAAGAAATTCAATTAAAGCACAACTTTTGTGTACTATTGAAATTAACTTGGCACCAGAGTGCTTTAGGTCATTAGATGTAATCCTAAAGGCAAGTGGTGAGAAAATGAGTATTTTAGAAAACATTTATATGACCCAGCAATTCTGCTTTAGACCCAAGAGAATCAAAAACATGTTCAAACAAAAAAATATAGCAGCATTATTCATAACAGTTAAAATGAAGGAACAACCTATATGTCTCTTGATAGATGTATAAACAAAAATATTTTACATATTAATTACAGCCATACAGCAACCATACAAAAGAATGCAGCACATGGATGAACCTTGAAACAATTGTGCTCTGTGAAAAAGGGCAGGCAAAAGGTCACACACTGTTCAATTCCATTATAAGAAAAATGTCCAGAAAAGACAAGGCTATAGAGAAAGACAGTAGATCAATGTTTGTCAAGGGCTGGAGTTTGGGGAAAAATGGAAGAGAGATTGCTAATTTTTTTCCTTTCTTTTTTTTCTTTGAGACAGGGTCTCATTTTATGTAGCCCCAGCTCTCCTGAAACTCACTATGTAGACCACGCTAACCTTGAAGTCACAGAAATCCACCTGCCTCTGCCTCACAAGTGCTGGGATTTAAAGGTGTATGTCATTACATCCAGCTTCTGGTACAGAACTTCTTTTGGGGATAATAAAAATATTCTAGGAGCTAGAGAGATGGCTCAGAGGTTAAAAGCACTTGTTGCTCTTCCAGAGGACCTGGGTTTGATTCCCAACACCTACAAGACAGCTCACAATTGTCTATAACTCTAGTCACTGGGGATTTGATGGCCTCAGTGGGCACTGCATCCACATTGTACACAAATATACATGCAGACAAAACACCCATATACATAAAATAAAAATAAATAAATAAATATTTAAAAAATATTCCAGACTTAGCCATGATGGTTGTGCAACTGTATGAACTGTATGGGTATCCTTTTAAAAAAAAACTAGATTGTTCACTGCTGAGTGAGTTTTATGTTATGTGGATTATAGTTCAGTAAAGCTGTTATTAAAATAGGGCTTATAAGCCGGGCACTGTGGCTCACATCTTTAATCCCATCACTCGGTAGGCAGGGGAAGGAGGATTTCTATGAGTTCAAAGCCAGCCTGGTGTACAGAGAGAGTTCTAGGACAGCCTAGGCTACACAGAGAAACTCTGTCTCAAAAATAAAATAGGGCTTAGGTGCAACTCATTTGTACAGCATATATAAAGCCTAGATTTAATCTCCAGTGAAGGGAGAGGGGGAAAAAGAAAAACTATTTTTACCTTATGGGTTTATTTTTTGTCATTTGTTTTCTTATCTCTATGGTGCAAAGACAGAAAAAAAGAGAAACAGACTAGAATAGAGAACTCAGGGACTCACACATGTAGTACTAATATTTGATGACTAACAGAAGTGATGGGTTTACAGACCATTGGGGAAAAGAGTGCATTTCCATTAAGTGCTACTGGGACAGATGTGTATTCACACAGAATAGAATGAAACTGGACTCCCATCTCATGCTATAATCTGGGAAGATTACTAACCTAACCACAGAAGCGAATGCTATAAAGCCTACTCCTTGTCAGAGTAGGAATGCTATCTACAATAAATACAAAAGATGCTTTCCATAAAGGAATTATGGCTACATCTGACTACATGCAAATTGTATAACAAATGACCACACACAAGTTATGAAAAGATAAGCCACAATGTAGAGGAAGATATGCATCCTACATAGAGCATTCAAGGACCTCTATGTACCATATATAAAAAAAGCTATAAATCAATGAGAAAACAACAAGTTTTTACAAGTGAGACTTCAACAGGCATTTCACAAAAAGGAAAGCTTAAATGATCAATAAATGTATGCAAATGTGCAACTCTGTAAGTACTCACTAAGATACAGAATAAACATGCAGCAAAATGCTGTTACACATGCCCTACATATCATCAACTACCAAGCCAAGTCATGGCTGGTGCTGATGGGGATGTGCAGCTATGGGACATCAAATGGGGGGCAGGCAATGTGGCAGGATGGAGTAACACTACTCCCAGGAAGACATCTTGGGGAAACTGGCACATGTCTACACAGGGAGATATGTTCAAAAATTCTCAGAGCAGTGGTATCTGCAAAAATCTCAAATTGACTGGGTATAGAGGCTGATGTTTTTCATCCCAACACTCAGGAGGCTGAAACAAATGGATTTCTTGTGAGTCTGAGGCCAGCTTAAGCTATATAGTAAATTCTAGGTGAACATGAGCTACAATGTCAGGCCTTCTCTCAAAAACAAACAAATAAACAAAAACATCCTCAATTGAAACAAGTTCTAAAGTCCAGAAAGAGTGGGATGAAGACTTAGAGCAGCATGTGCTGGCTAGTTTTATGTCAAATTGACACAAACTAGAGTCATTTGGGAAGTTTGGAACCTCAATTGAGAAAATGTCCCCACTGAATGGATTGATGATTGATGTGGGCCCAGTTCACTATAGGTGGTACTACCCCTGGGCTGGTGGTCCTGGGTGTTATAAGAAAGCAGGCTAACTAAACCTGTAAACATTAAATCTCCATGGCTGCTGCATCAGTTCCTGCCTCCAGGTTCCTGTCTTGAGTTCCTGCCCTGACTTCCCACAGTTCTCTGACTGTGGTGTGGAACTATAAGATAAAACGCTAAGACTAATAGCCGCAGTGGAGAGGGTGCTTGAACTAGCCTTCCCCTGTACTCGGATTGGTGACTACCCTAATTGTCATCATAGACCCCACATCCAGTGACTGATGGAAGCAGATGCAGATACCCACAGCCAAGCACTTGGCCAAGCTCCTGGAGTTCAATTGAAGAGAGGGAGGAAGGATTATAAGAGCAAGTGGGGACAAGATCATGTTGGGAAAAAGCACAGAGATAGCTGACCCATGCTAGTGGGAGCTCATGGACTCTGGACTGACAGCTGGGGAACCTGCACGGACCCAACTTTCACCCAACGAGTGAAAGTTTCGTGGCTTGACATGTTTGTGGGTCCCCTGGCAATGGGGTCAGGACTTATTCCAGGTACACAAACTAGCTTTTTAGAGCCCATTCCCTATGGTGCAATGCCTTACTCTGCCATGATTCAGGGGGAGGGGCTAGGTCTGGCCCCAACTTGATATGCCAGCCTGTGTTGACTACCCAAGGGAGTCCTTACACTCTATGAGGAAGGGATGAGAGTGTAATAGAGGTAGGTGTTGTGGGGGAGCAGGAGAATCTTGGAGGCGGAACAGGGGTTGGTATGTAAAAGGAAAGAAAAAAAATTTTAATAAAAAAAAAAAGATAAGCCGGGCGGTGGTGGTGCACGCCTTTAATCCCAGCACTCGGGAGGCAGAGCCAGGCGGATCTCTGTGAGTTCGAGGCCAGCCTGGGCTACCAAGTGAGTTCCAGGAAAGGCTCAAAGCTACACAGAGAAACCCTGTCTCGAAAAACCAAAAAAAAAAAAAAAAAAAAAAAAAAAAAAAAAAAAAAAAAAGATAAAATAAACCCTTTCCTTCCCAAGTTACTTACGGTCATGGTGTTTTATCACAGCAATAGAAACTCAAAGACATGGGGTAAGATGTAGCACTATATAGCAGGATCAACAAACCAAGACTGACTGCCTATTTTCATAGATGAAATTTTACTGAAACACAGCCACATTCATTAATGGAGGACCAGGCATGGTGTTGCAGGCCTTTCATCTCAGTACTCGGAAAGCTGAGGCAAGAGAATTACCATGAATTCAAAGCAAACCTGGGCTATATAGAACGACCTTGCCTCAAAAAAAAAAGTACAAAAACAAAACAAACTTAGGGAGGAGGAGTATAATTAAAATTAAATTCAGATACAATTTTACTCCTATCTAATAGCAATAATATAAAAAGAAAGAAAATGAAAATAGGTTAAAGAATAGCAAGAAACTGATGAAAATTCTCATACCCAGGACCTGCGGTTATCTGACTGTGGTTCATTTCTTTTAGTTTTACCTCTACACATCTCTGAGTTATTCCAATTTCCTGTCAGGAATTCTGAAAGCATTTTTTTTTTCAAGGGAAAGAAAACAAGCATTAAAATAAAAAACTAAGCAGCCAGTCTCCTAAGGACGGGCCTGGTACAGAAAGAAGTGGCCCTGCCATGGAGCATACTTGGGTTAAGCAGGCAGGAACAACTGCCCCTCAGCCCCAGGCACTTACCTAGGCTTATTCCAGAGTTGTTGCTGCCCCAACAGTTCGGCTCTCCTTGCTGCCTCCTTGCTGCTTCCATAGCTTCAGCAGAAGTGTCTGCAATCTCCATGACTGCTCTCAACAACTGCCAAGACAGAGTAGACATGCAGGCATCAGTGAGGCTAGTCTGACCTAGAGATGGCATCTGTTGCTTCCAACCCAAGCTTACACTGAAGCCCCAAAAGACAGCCAACAGAAAGAGAACTCTCAGCTGGAGAGTTGCCCTTCAAACCTAAGTCTCCTCCTTCCTGGCTCAGTGGTGACTCCACACTATTATGTTACTCTCGCAGCCCTCAGTTCTTAGTAACATGCTAGCATTCACTGCATGCTGTGCCAGCCTGAGCAAAGCAAATGGCAGGGTGGGAAAAGAAACGTCCTACCAAAAAGTACCGCTGTGATGAGAGCTTCTCACTATTGGGAGAGTCTCATGAGAGGTTGGGAAGTCTTGGGTTTTCTTGTCATAACCTAAAATCAGCATCATGGCACTGTGAGCCAAAGTCAGTTGTACACATTGCAGCTACAGTAATGAGAATTAAGTCCAGCTGCTAAGCCTGGCCTCTGAGAACCTGAAATACAGGAGGGTCAAGCAAGTCACATTCACTCAATGGCTTAGCCACATACCCAACTGCCTCCTATCTTGTTTGTCTGTCTGGCCTAGTACTCAGTCAGACACAAGATCAGAAGTAGCATGGCATTTGTGGGCATGTGAAAACAACACAAGCATAAAACTAGGACCAGGACACCATACTGAGTCAAGTAGAACCCAATGCAGGCAATGCATGCACCTCCCTAGGGGTACAAGAGGTAAGAATGGAAATCTCCTAAGTCAGGGGGCGTCTCTTGGAGACAGTGTCCACATCAGCTCTCATCACCTTCCCAAGGCACCAGAAATGTTTGTCCTCACCTGACAAAGGTCCCAGACCCAGAGTACTACCATATGATTGGTTGAGGAGCCCAGGCCAAGTCCTCTCAAGCTCCTTCCCAGGCCCCACACCTGACATCAGAGGCTGCCAAGGTCCTGAGCTCAAGCCTGGTGGGCATGTGCTCTTGACATGCTGGGCAGCACAGAGATACGGATGTGTCTTACTTGGCCACAGGAAGCCAGAGTCTGATAGACAGCTTGGATGATGGGGCCACTTGGGTGCAGGCTGGGTAGTGGGCGCTGGCAGCACTCTCCCAGCTCATCATCATAGACTTGCAGGAAGGCCAAGATGAGTTGGTAGAAGTCGGAGATGACCAGACGGAGCTTCTGGTCTATGGTACTAGTGTCAGTCCCTGCTTTATGATGTGCAAAGCACTGCAAAACCAAGGGTAACAGTCAATTGAGGCTGCCCTGCCTAGCCAGCCTGGGCTGATGCCAGCCTACATAATACAAATTGACATAACATAGCACACTGACAAGGAAGAAAGTCTCCATAAAGGAGGAGATAGTGTGAATGGAGCCTCAACTCTGAGGCTAATGTTTGCACAGGCCTCAATCTTCATAGCTAAATATCTAGCCTGGCTAACAGATGCCAGTAGGGCTGAACTTGAGAAGACATGTGAAGGTGTACATTCAGGCCTAGTGCATAGCTGCCATCTGAAATACATTCTTTCCTTTCATGCTCAGACCCTCAGCACCTACCCTCCATACTCTTGTGGCATCTCACTGAAGCCTCACAGCACACCATGCTGAAGGGGACACCACTTGCCCTAGAACTCAGCAGGGCCTGTTCCCCAAGTCCCAAAGTCCCCAGAGCTGGTGCCCTTCACCTGGTCTCGGAGTGTCTGAAGTTTAGTAGCACTCTCCTGCAGCTGCCTGGCCAGATCTGCCACTTTTTCTCCCTCTGACTTGGCAGAGGGGCCAGCCCTGCAGGGGAAAAAAGGGAGGGACACTGTCAGCTCTCTGCTACTGCTGCTGTAGGCAATAGACCACTATAAAGTCTGCCTTAATGAACAGAAGCAAGTTGGGGTGATACTAGGTAGAGCCCTCCTGGAGACCTACTTTGGCAGGTCATCACATTGCTTGTTGAGAGAGGATTGCATGTCCAGGGGCCATGGGTCATTCTCAGGCTTCAAGATCGCCCACAGGTTGGGGCTGGAGAAGAGTTCCCCCAGCAATGCCTCATTCTTCTCTGTGGTGTCTTCAAGGTGTTCCTTCAGGCTGC